>NW_028126269.1:0-600000 GCF_965194825.1 Balaenoptera physalus | reverse complement strand
AGCACGCAGTATTACTTTAAAGGGTCTGCGTTTGCTCACCCAACCTCACCAAACCTCTCAGCCCCAAGAGTGTCCACCCTTATGTCTCATCCAGCTGTGGGTCTAGATATGGTCAATCCAGGTTGCATCACAGCCCCTGAACGAATTGTGTAAGAATTTCTCTCTCTTTCCCTGTCTTTGTTTCATGGGTTTTTAAAAGTAATTTATTTTTATAATGGGGTTTAGCTGCTTTTCACGGCTGTGTTTATGCCGCTTTACACCCACTTGACACACTAACAGAGAGATATCAATACATAGGTTTTAAGATTATTACTAGTCAGATATATTCTTGTGCGGTGAATCGGGCGTGTTGAGTCCAGTTCTCTGAGCAAGGAGTAGGTCTTGTCTATTACATATTGGGTTTATGGAACGGTATCTGAGCGAATTTGAAACTCTTGTTTTATGTATCACCCCACCTCACCTTTCCCGTTAAGCAGCCATAGTGTGTTTCCTGCATGTGTGACTCTGTTCTGTTTTGTAATTCAGTTCAAGTGTAACGGTTTTTACATTCCATCTATAAGTGACACCTTATGAGAAGTGTCCTTTTCTGTGTGACTTATTTCACTTAGAATCGTCTTACCTAAATCCACTCATCATGCTGCTACTAGCCTTATGACATTGATTTCATGGCTGAGTGATATTCCATTGTACATAAGGACCACAACTTTTTTATCCATTTTTCGCTTTCCTGGGGTATTTAAGGTGGAATGAAGTGGAGGTCCTTGTCAACAGAGCAGCCCTAAACTTTGGGGTGCTTGTGTCTTGCTGATTTTCAATTTTCCCACTTTATCCCCCCATGCGTGCAAGTGCCCTATGCTCTCTAAGCTGTGTTTTTTAGATGTTTCAGGACACACCGTACACTTCTCCAGAGTGGCTGTTGGCGATTTACATCCCGCCCATCAGTGTAGCAAGGCTCCAATTCCTCCATGGCCTGTCCTGCATTTCTGGTTTTGACACTTTTTTCAGCATGGCCCTTTTGACCGATGGGAAGCGAGACTTCTTTGTAGCGCTGATTTGCCTTTCCAGGTTGCTTGGTTGGCCAAAAAGGGCGTATGCGTTTTTTCCTGAATATATTCAGGAAAAAACGCATACGCCCTTTTTGGCCAAGGGCATCATTGTCAACGTTTTGCCGCTTTTCATGTGCTTTAAAGGCGATTCGAATCTACCTCCTGAAATCTGTTTCCTGCAATTCTGCCTTGATTTCAAATCCTCTTCTTTGCCTTCCCTCAATATATTTGTGGACGAGAGTTATCATTTATAACTCTGCAGGTTTGTGAATTGCAGTGCCCTGAAGCTCCATTTTACAAGTCGCTTTTTTGGGAGCTGGCCGCAAAAGCGCATGATGGCTTCAGGCCCTGTTCTGGTTCCGGGGGGCAGGCTGAGCCTGTGGTTAATTCTTCTTCCTGATGGGAAAATAGAGTGACCTGTGCCTGTCCCAACACCAAGAGCTAGTCTCTCATTGGTTCCCCGTCTTCCCGTTCATCCTCAGGACAAATTGCAACCTGTACGGAACAGGAGATTAAAGGTGCTGAGGCTCCAAGTAGGGAGATTGCTAGTAAAGTGGCTGGAATGGCGAACCCGAGCACAAGGAGATGAGAAATGAGGTGCGTTTTAGAAACCTTTCCCCATCACACGGTGTACCATCTTCTGGGTTTCTCATGCATGTTTTCGATGTAGGAAGATGCCCTTGAACCTGGAGATTTGGGACCCATGCGATGGGTAGCACGCAGTATTACTTTAAAGGGTCTGCGTTTGCTCACCCAACCTCACCAAACCTCTCAGCCCCAAGAGTGTCCACCCCTATGTCTGATCCAGCTGTGGGTCTAGATATGGTCAATCCAGGTTGCATCACAGCCCCTGAACGAATTGTGTAAGAATTTCTCTGTCTTTCCCTGTCTTTGTTTCATGGGTTTTTAAAAGTAATTTATTTTTATAATGGGGTTTAGCTGCTTTTCACGGCTCTGTTTATGCCGCTTTACACCCACTTGACACACTAACAGAGAGATATCAATACATAGGTTTTAAGATTATTACTAGTCAGATATATTCTCGTGCGGTGAATCGGGCGTGTTGAGTCCAGTTCTCTGAGCAAGGAGTAGGTCTTGTCTATTACATATTGGGTTTATGGAACGGTATCTGAGCTAATTTGAAACTCTGGTTTTATGTATCACCCCACCTCACCTTTCCCGTTAAGCAGCCATAGTGTGTTTTCTGCATGTGTGACTCTGTTCTGTTTTGTAATTCAGTTCAAGTGTAACGGTTTTTACATTCCCTCTATAAGTGACACCTTATGAGAAGTGTCCTTTTCTGTGTGACTTATTTCACTTAGAATCGTCTTACCTAAATCCACTCATCATGCTGCTACTAGCCTTATGACATTGATTTCATGGCTGAGTGATATTCCATTGTACATAAGGACCACAACTTTTTTATCCATTTTTCGCTTTCCTGGGATATTTAAGGTGGAATGAAGTGGAGGTCCTTGTCAACAGAGCAGCCCTAAACTTTGGGGTGCTTGTGTCTTGCTGATTTTCAATTTTCCCACTTTATCCCCCCATGCGTGCAAGTGCCCTATGCTCTCTAAGCTGTGTTTTTTAGATGTTTCAGGACACACCGTACACTTCTCCAGAGTGGCTGTTGGCGATTTACATCCCGCCCATCAGTGTAGCAAGGCTCCGATTCCTCCATGGCCTGTCCTGCATTTCTGGTTTTGACACTTTTTTCAGCATGGCCCTTTTGACCGATGGGAAGCGAGACTTCTTTGTAGCGCTGATTTGCCTTTCCAGGTTGCTTGGTTGGCCAAAAAGGGCGTATGCGTTTTTTCCTGAATATATTCAGGAAAAAACGCATACGCCCTTTTTGGCCAAGGGCATCATTGTCAACGTTTTGCCGCTTTTCATGTGCTTTAAAGGCGATTCGAATCTACCTCCTGAAATCTGTTTCCTGCAATTCTGCCTTGATTTCAAATCCTCTTCTTTGCCTTCCCTCAATATATTTGTGGACGAGAGTTATCATTTATAACTCTGCTGGTTTGTGAATTGCAGTGCCCTGAAGCTCCATTTTACAAGTCGCTTTTTTGGGAGCTGGCCGCAAAAGCGCAGGATGGCTTCAGGCCCTGTTCTGGTTCCGGGGGGCAGGCTGAGCCTGTGGTTAATTCTTCTTCCTGATGGGAAAATAGAGTGACCTGTGCCTGTCCCAACACCAAGAGCTAGTCTCTCATTGGTTCCCCGTCTTCCCGTTCATCCTCAGGACAAATTGCAACCTGTACAGAACAGGAGGTTAAAGGTGCTGATGCTCCAAGTAGGGAGATTGCTAGTAAAGTGGCTGGAATGGCGAACCCGAGCACAAGGAGATGAGAAATGAGGTGCGTTTTAGAAACCTTTCCCCATCACACGGTGTACCATCTTCTGGGTTTCTCATGCATGTTTTCGATGTAGGAAGATGCCCTTGAACCTGGAGATTTGGGACCCATGCGATGGGTAGCACGCAGTATTACTTTAAAGGGTCTGCGTTTGCTCACCCAACCTCACCAAACCTCTCAGCCCCAAGAGTGTCCACCCTTATGTCTCATCCAGCTGTGGGTCTAGATATGGTCAATCCAGGTTGCATCACAGCCCCTGAACGAATTGTGTAAGAATTTCTCTCTCTTTCCCTGTCTTTGTTTCATGGGTTTTTAAAAGTAATTTATTTTTATAATGGGGTTTAGCTGCTTTTCACGGCTGTGTTTATGCCGCTTTACACCCACTTGACACACTAACAGAGAGATATCAATACATAGGTTTTAAGATTATTACTAGTCAGATATATTCTTGTGCGGTGAATCGGGCGTGTTGAGTCCAGTTCTCTGAGCAAGGAGTAGGTCTTGTCTATTACATATTGGGTTTATGGAACGGTATCTGAGCGAATTTGAAACTCTTGTTTTATGTATCACCCCACCTCACCTTTCCCGTTAAGCAGCCATAGTGTGTTTCCTGCATGTGTGACTCTGTTCTGTTTTGTAATTCAGTTCAAGTGTAACGGTTTTTACATTCCATCTATAAGTGACACCTTATGAGAAGTGTCCTTTTCTGTGTGACTTATTTCACTTAGAATCGTCTTACCTAAATCCACTCATCATGCTGCTACTAGCCTTATGACATTGATTTCATGGCTGAGTGATATTCCATTGTACATAAGGACCACAACTTTTTTATCCATTTTTCGCTTTCCTGGGGTATTTAAGGTGGAATGAAGTGGAGGTCCTTGTCAACAGAGCAGCCCTAAACTTTGGGGTGCTTGTGTCTTGCTGATTTTCAATTTTCCCACTTTATCCCCCCATGCGTGCAAGTGCCCTATGCTCTCTAAGCTGTGTTTTTTAGATGTTTCAGGACACACCGTACACTTCTCCAGAGTGGCTGTTGGCGATTTACATCCCGCCCATCAGTGTAGCAAGGCTCCGATTCCTCCATGGCCTGTCCTGCATTTCTGGTTTTGACACTTTTTTCAGCATGGCCCTTTTGACCGATGGGAAGCGAGACTTCTTTGTAGCGCTGATTTGCCTTTCCAGGTTGCTTGGTTGGCCAAAAAGGGCGTATGCGTTTTTTCCTGAATATATTCAGGAAAAAACGCATACGCCCTTTTTGGCCAAGGGCATCATTGTCAACGTTTTGCCGCTTTTCATGTGCTTTAAAGGCGATTCGAATCTACCTCCTGAAATCTGTTTCCTGCAATTCTGCCTTGATTTCAAATCCTCTTCTTTGCCTTCCCTCAATATATTTGTGGACGAGAGTTATCATTTATAACTCTGCAGGTTTGTGAATTGCAGTGCCCTGAAGCTCCATTTTACAAGTCGCTTTTTTGGGAGCTGGCCGCAAAAGCGCATGATGGCTTCAGGCCCTGTTCTGGTTCCGGGGGGCAGGCTGAGCCTGTGGTTAATTCTTCTTCCTGATGGGAAAATAGAGTGACCTGTGCCTGTCCCAACACCAAGAGCTAGTCTCTCATTGGTTCCCCGTCTTCCCGTTCATCCTCAGGACAAATTGCAACCTGTACGGAACAGGAGATTAAAGGTGCTGAGGCTCCAAGTAGGGAGATTGCTAGTAAAGTGGCTGGAATGGCGAACCCGAGCACAAGGAGATGAGAAATGAGGTGCGTTTTAGAAACCTTTCCCCATCACACGGTGTACCATCTTCTGGGTTTCTCATGCATGTTTTCGATGTAGGAAGATGCCCTTGAACCTGGAGATTTGGGACCCATGCGATGGGTAGCACGCAGTATTACTTTAAAGGGTCTGCGTTTGCTCACCCAACCTCACCAAACCTCTCAGCCCCAAGAGTGTCCACCCCTATGTCTGATCCAGCTGTGGGTCTAGATATGGTCAATCCAGGTTGCATCACAGCCCCTGAACGAATTGTGTAAGAATTTCTCTGTCTTTCCCTGTCTTTGTTTCATGGGTTTTTAAAAGTAATTTATTTTTATAATGGGGTTTAGCTGCTTTTCACGGCTCTGTTTATGCCGCTTTACACCCACTTGACACACTAACAGAGAGATATCAATACATAGGTTTTAAGATTATTACTAGTCAGATATATTCTCGTGCGGTGAATCGGGCGTGTTGAGTCCAGTTCTCTGAGCAAGGAGTAGGTCTTGTCTATTACATATTGGGTTTATGGAACGGTATCTGAGCTAATTTGAAACTCTGGTTTTATGTATCACCCCACCTCACCTTTCCCGTTAAGCAGCCATAGTGTGTTTTCTGCATGTGTGACTCTGTTCTGTTTTGTAATTCAGTTCAAGTGTAACGGTTTTTACATTCCCTCTATAAGTGACACCTTATGAGAAGTGTCCTTTTCTGTGTGACTTATTTCACTTAGAATCGTCTTACCTAAATCCACTCATCATGCTGCTACTAGCCTTATGACATTGATTTCATGGCTGAGTGATATTCCATTGTACATAAGGACCACAACTTTTTTATCCATTTTTCGCTTTCCTGGGATATTTAAGGTGGAATGAAGTGGAGGTCCTTGTCAACAGAGCAGCCCTAAACTTTGGGGTGCTTGTGTCTTGCTGATTTTCAATTTTCCCACTTTATCCCCCCATGCGTGCAAGTGCCCTATGCTCTCTAAGCTGTGTTTTTTAGATGTTTCAGGACACACCGTACACTTCTCCAGAGTGGCTGTTGGCGATTTACATCCCGCCCATCAGTGTAGCAAGGCTCCGATTCCTCCATGGCCTGTCCTGCATTTCTGGTTTTGACACTTTTTTCAGCATGGCCCTTTTGACCGATGGGAAGCGAGACTTCTTTGTAGCGCTGATTTGCCTTTCCAGGTTGCTTGGTTGGCCAAAAAGGGCGTATGCGTTTTTTCCTGAATATATTCAGGAAAAAACGCATACGCCCTTTTTGGCCAAGGGCATCATTGTCAACGTTTTGCCGCTTTTCATGTGCTTTAAAGGCGATTCGAATCTACCTCCTGAAATCTGTTTCCTGCAATTCTGCCTTGATTTCAAATCCTCTTCTTTGCCTTCCCTCAATATATTTGTGGACGAGAGTTATCATTTATAACTCTGCTGGTTTGTGAATTGCAGTGCCCTGAAGCTCCATTTTACAAGTCGCTTTTTTGGGAGCTGGCCGCAAAAGCGCAGGATGGCTTCAGGCCCTGTTCTGGTTCCGGGGGGCAGGCTGAGCCTGTGGTTAATTCTTCTTCCTGATGGGAAAATAGAGTGACCTGTGCCTGTCCCAACACCAAGAGCTAGTCTCTCATTGGTTCCCCGTCTTCCCGTTCATCCTCAGGACAAATTGCAACCTGTACGGAACAGGAGGTTAAAGGTGCTGATGCTCCAAGTAGGGAGATTGCTAGTAAAGTGGCTGGAATGGCGAACCCGAGCACAAGGAGATGAGAAATGAGGTGCGTTTTAGAAACCTTTCCCCATCACACGGTGTACCATCTTCTGGGTTTCTCATGCATGTTTTCGATGTAGGAAGATGCCCTTGAACCTGGAGATTTGGGACCCATGCGATGGGTAGCACGCAGTATTACTTTAAAGGGTCTGCGTTTGCTCACCCAACCTCACCAAACCTCTCAGCCCCAAGAGTGTCCACCCCTATGTCTGATCCAGCTGTGGGTCTAGATATGGTCAATCCAGGTTGCATCACAGCCCCTGAACGAATTGTGTAAGAATTTCTCTGTCTTTCCCTGTCTTTGTTTCATGGGTTTTTAAAAGTAATTTATTTTTATAATGGGGTTTAGCTGCTTTTCACGGCTGTGTTTATGCCGCTTTACACCCACTTGACACACTAACAGAGAGATATCAATACATAGGTTTTAAGATTATTACTAGTCAGATATATTCTCGTGCGGTGAATCGGGCGTGTTGAGTCCAGTTCTCTGAGCAAGGAGTAGGTCTTGTCTATTACATATTGGGTTTATGGAACGGTATCTGAGCGAATTTGAAACTCTTGTTTTATGTATCACCCCACCTCACCTTTCCCGTTAAGCAGCCATAGTGTGTTTTCTGCATGTGTGACTCTGTTCTGTTTTGTAATTCAGTTCAAGTGTAACGGTTTTTACATTCCCTCTATAAGTGACACCTTATGAGAAGTGTCCTTTTCTGTGTGACTTATTTCACTTAAAATCGTCTTACCTAAATCCACTCATCATGCTGCTACTAGCCTTATGACATTGATTTCATGGCTGAGTGATATTCCATTGTACATAAGGACCACAACTTTTTTATCCATTTTTCGCTTTCCTGGGATATTTAAGGTGGAATGAAGTGGAGGTCCTTGTCAACAGAGCAGCCCTAAACTTTGGGGTGCTTGTGTCTTGCTGATTTTCAATTTTCCCACTTTATCCCCCCATGCGTGCAAGTGCCCTATGCTCTCTAAGCTGTGTTTTTTAGATGTTTCAGGACACACCGTACACTTCTCCAGAGTGGCTGTTGGCGATTTACATCCCGCCCATCAGTGTAGCAAGGCTCCGATTCCTCCATGGCCTGTCCTGCATTTCTGGTTTTGACACTTTTTTCAGCATGGCCCTTTTGACCGATGGGAAGCGAGACTTCTTTGTAGCGCTGATTTGCCTTTCCAGGTTGCTTGGTTGGCCAAAAAGGGCGTATGCGTTTTTTCCTGAATATATTCAGGAAAAAACGCATACGCCCTTTTTGGCCAAGGGCATCATTGTCAACGTTTTGCCGCTTTTCATGTGCTTTAAAGGCGATTCGAATCTACCTCCTGAAATCTGTTTCCTGCAATTCTGCCTTGATTTCAAATCCTCTTCTTTGCCTTCCCTCAATATATTTGTGGACGAGAGTTATCATTTATAACTCTGCAGGTTTGTGAATTGCAGTGCCCTGAAGCTCCATTTTACAAGTCGCTTTTTTGGGAGCTGGCCGCAAAAGCGCAGGATGGCTTCAGGCCCTGTTCTGGTTCCGGGGGGCAGGCTGAGCCTGTGGTTAATTCTTCTTCCTGATGGGAAAATAGAGTGACCTGTGCCTGTCCCAACACCAAGAGCTAGTCTCTCATTGGTTCCCCGTCTTCCCGTTCATCCTCAGGACAAATTGCAACCTGTACCGAACAGGAGGTTAAAGGTGCTGATGCTCCAAGTAGGGAGATTGCTAGTAAAGTGGCTGGAATGGCGAACCCGAGCACAAGGAGATGAGAAATGAGGTGCGTTTTAGAAACCTTTCCCCATCACACGGTGTACCATCTTCTGGGTTTCTCATGCATGTTTTCGATGTAGGAAGATGGCCTTGAACCTGGAGATTTGGGACCCATGCGATGGGTAGCACGCAGTATTACTTTAAAGGGTCTGCGTTTGCTCACCCAACCTCACCAAACCTCTCAGCCCCAAGAGTGTCCACCCTTATGTCTCATACAGCTGTGGGTCTAGATATGGTCAATCCAGGTTGCATCACAGCCCCTGAATGAATTGTGTAAGAATTTCTCTGTCTTTCCCTGTCTTTGTTTCATGGGTTTTTAAAAGTAATTTATTTTTATAATGGGGTTTAGCTGCTTTTCACGGCTGTGTTTATGCCGCTTTACACCCACTTGACACATTAACAGAGAGATATCAATACATAGGTTTTAAGATTATTACTAGTCAGATATATTCTTGTGCGGTGAATCGGGCGTGTTGAGTCCAGTTCTCTGAGCAAGGAGTAGGTCTTGTCTATTACATATTGGGTTTATGGAACGGTATCTGAGCTAATTTGAAACTCTTGTTTTATGTATCACCCCACCTCACCTTTCCCGTTAAGCAGCCATAGTGTGTTTTCTGCATGTGTGACTCTGTTCTGTTTTGTAATTCAGTTCAAGTGTAACGGTTTTTACATTCCCTCTATAAGTGACACCTTATGAGAAGTGTCCTTTTCTGTGTGACTTATTTCACTTAGAATCGTCTTACCTAAATCCACTCATCATGCTGCTACTAGCCTTATGACATTGATTTCATGGCTGAGTGATATTCCATTGTACATAAGGACCACAACTTTTTTATCCATTTTTCGCTTTCCTGGGATATTTAAGGTGGAATGAAGTGGAGGTCCTTGTCAACAGAGCAGCCCTAAACTTTGGGGTGCTTGTGTCTTGCTGATTTTCAATTTTCCCACTTTATCCCCCCATGCGTGGAAGTGCCCTATGCTCTCTAAGCTGTGTTTTTTAGATGTTTCAGGACACACCGTACACTTCTCCAGAGTGGCTGTTGGCGATTTACATCCCGCCCATCAGTGTAGCAAGGCTCCGATTCCTCCATGGCCTGTCCTGCATTTCTGGTTTTGACACTTTTTTCAGCATGGCCCTTTTGACCGATGGGAAGCGAGACTTCTTTGTAGCGCTGATTTGCCTTTCCAGGTTGCTTGGTTGGCCAAAAAGGGCGTATGCGTTTTTTCCTGAATATATTCAGGAAAAAACGCATACGCCCTTTTTGGCCAAGGGCATCATTGTCAACGTTTTGCCGCTTTTCATGTGCTTTAAAGGCGATTCGAATCTACCTCCTGACATCTGTTTCCTGCAATTCTGCCTTGATTTCAAATCCTCTTCTTTGCCTTCCCTCAATATATTTGTGGACGAGAGTTATCATTTATAACTCTGCAGGTTTGTGAATTGCAGTGCCCTGAAGCTCCATTTTACAAGTCGCTTTTTTGGGAGCTGGCCGCAAAAGCGCAGGATGGCTTCAGGCCCTGTTCTGGTTCCGGGGGGCAGGCTGAGCCTGTGGTTAATTCTTCTTCCTGATGGGAAAATAGAGTGACCTGTGCCTGTCCCAACACCAAGAGCTAGTCTCTCATTGGTTCCCCGTCTTCCCGTTCATCCTCAGGACAAATTGCAACCTGTACAGAACAGGAGGTTAAAGGTGCTGATGCTCCAAGTAGGGAGATTGCTAGTAAAGTGGCTGGAATGGCGAACCCGAGCACAAGGAGATGAGAAATGAGGTGCGTTTTAGAAACCTTTCCCCATCACACGGTGTACCATCTTCTGGGTTTCTCATGCATGTTTTCGATGTAGGAAGATGCCCTTGAACCTGGAGATTTGGGACCCATGCGATGGGTAGCACGCAGTATTACTTTAAAGGGTCTGCGTTTGCTCACCCAACCTCACCAAACCTCTCAGCCCCAAGAGTGTCCACCCTTATGTCTCATACAGCTGTGGGTCTAGATATGGTCAATCCAGGTTGCATCACAGCCCCTGAACGAATTGTGTAAGAATTTCTCTCTCTTTCCCTGTCTTTGTTTCATGGGTTTTTAAAAGTAATTTATTTTTATAATGGGGTTTAGCTGCTTTTCACGGCTCTGTTTATGCCGCTTTACACCCACTTGACACACTAACAGAGAGATATCAATACATAGGTTTTAAGATTATTACTAGTCAGATATATTCTCGTGCGGTGAATCGGGCGTGTTGAGTCCAGTTCTCTGAGCAAGGAGTAGGTCTTGTCTATTACATATTGGGTTTATGGAACGGTATCTGAGCTAATTTGAAACTCTTGTTTTATGTATCACCCCACCTCACCTTTCCCGTTAAGCAGCCATAGTGTGTTTTCTGCATGTGTGACTCTGTTCTGTTTTGTAATTCAGTTCAAGTGTAACGGTTTTTACATTCCCTCTATAAGTGACACCTTATGAGAAGTGTCCTTTTCTGTGTGACTTATTTCACTTAGAATCGTCTTACCTAAATCCACTCATCATGCTGCTACTAGCCTTATGACATTGATTTCATGGCTGAGTGATATTCCATTGTACATAAGGACCACAACTTTTTTATCCATTTTTCGCTTTCCTGGGATATTTAAGGTGGAATGAAGTGGAGGTCCTTGTCAACAGAGCAGCCCTAAACTTTGGGGTGCTTGTGTCTTGCTGATTTTCAATTTTCCCACTTTATCCCCCCATGCGTGGAAGTGCCCTATGCTCTCTAAGCTGTGTTTTTTAGATGTTTCAGGACACACCGTACACTTCTCCAGAGTGGCTGTTGGCGATTTACATCCCGCCCATCAGTGTAGCAAGGCTCCGATTCCTCCATGGCCTGTCCTGCATTTCTGGTTTTGACACTTTTTTCAGCATGGCCCTTTTGACCGATGGGAAGCGAGACTTCTTTGTAGCGCTGATTTGCCTTTCCAGGTTGCTTGGTTGGCCAAAAAGGGCGTATGCGTTTTTTCCTGAATATATTCAGGAAAAAACGCATACGCCCTTTTTGGCCAAGGGCATCATTGTCAACGTTTTGCCGCTTTTCATGTGCTTTAAAGGCGATTCGAATCTACCTCCTGAAATCTGTTTCCTGCAATTCTGCCTTGATTTCAAATCCTCTTCTTTGCCTTCCCTCAATATATTTGTGGACGAGAGTTATCATTTATAACTCTGCAGGTTTGTGAATTGCAGTGCCCTGAAGCTCCATTTTACAAGTCGCTTTTTTGGGAGCTGGCCGCAAAAGCGCAGGATGGCTTCAGGCCCTGTTCTGGTTCCGGGGGGCAGGCTGAGCCTGTGGTTAATTCTTCTTCCTGATGGGAAAATAGAGTGACCTGTGCCTGTCCCAACACCAAGAGCTAGTCTCTCATTGGTTCCCCGTCTTCCCGTTCATCCTCAGGACAAATTGCAACCTGTACAGAACAGGAGGTTAAAGGTGCTGATGCTCCAAGTAGGGAGATTGCTAGTAAAGTGGCTGGAATGGCGAACCCGAGCACAAGGAGATGAGAAATGAGGTGCGTTTTAGAAACCTTTCCCCATCACACGGTGTACCATCTTCTGGGTTTCTCATGCATGTTTTCGATGTAGGAAGATGCCCTTGAACCTGGAGATTTGGGACCCATGCGATGGGTAGCACGCAGTATTACTTTAAAGGGTCTGCGTTTGCTCACCCAACCTCACCAAACCTCTCAGCCCCAAGAGTGTCCACCCTTATGTCTCATCCAGCTGTGGGTCTAGATATGGTCAATCCAGGTTGCATCACAGCCCCTGAACGAATTGTGTAAGAATTTCTCTCTCTTTCCCTGTCTTTGTTTCATGGGTTTTTAAAAGTAATTTATTTTTATAATGGGGTTTAGCTGCTTTTCACGGCTGTGTTTATGCCGCTTTACACCCACTTGACACACTAACAGAGAGATATTAATACATAGGTTTTAAGATTATTACTAGTCAGATATATTCTTGTGCGGTGAATCGGGCGTGTTGAGTCCAGTTCTCTGAGCAAGGAGTAGGTCTTGTCTATTACATATTGGGTTTATGGAACGGTATCTGAGCGAATTTGAAACTCTTGTTTTATGTATCACCCCACCTCACCTTTCCCGTTAAGCAGCCATAGTGTGTTTTCTGCATGTGTGACTCTGTTCTGTTTTGTAATTCAGTTCAAGTGTAACGGTTTTTACATTCCCTCTATAAGTGACACCTTATGAGAAGTGTCCTTTTCTGTGTGACTTATTTCACTTAGAATCGTCTTACCTAAATCCACTCATCATGCTGCTACTAGCCTTATGACATTGATTTCATGGCTGAGTGATATTCCATTTTACATAAGGACCACAACTTTTTTATCCATTTTTCGCTTTCCTGGGGTATTTAAGGTGGAATGAAGTGGAGGTCCTTGTCAACAGAGCAGCCCTAAACTTTGGGGTGCTTGTGTCTTGCTGATTTTCAATTTTCCCACTTTATCCCCCCATGCGTGCAAGTGCCCTATGCTCTCTAAGCTGTGTTTTTTAGATGTTTCAGGACACACCGTACACTTCTCCAGAGTGGCTGTTGGCGATTTACATCCCGCCCATCAGTGTAGCAAGGCTCCGATTCCTCCATGGCCTGTCCTGCATTTCTGGTTTTGACACTTTTTTCAGCATGGCCCTTTTGACCGATGGGAAGCGAGACTTCTTTGTAGCGCTGATTTGCCTTTCCAGGTTGCTTGGTTGGCCAAAAAGGGCGTATGCGTTTTTTCCTGAATATATTCAGGAAAAAACGCATACGCCCTTTTTGGCCAAGGGCATCATTGTCAACGTTTTGCCGCTTTTCATGTGCTTTAAAGGCGATTCGAATCTACCTCCTGAAATCTGTTTCCTGCAATTCTGCCTTGATTTCAAATCCTCTTCTTTGCCTTCCCTCAATATATTTGTGGACGAGAGTTATCATTTATAACTCTGCAGGTTTGTGAATTGCAGTGCCCTGAAGCTCCATTTTACAAGTCGCTTTTTTGGGAGCTGGCCGCAAAAGCGCAGGATGGCTTCAGGCCCTGTTCTGGTTCCGGGGGGCAGGCTGAGCCTGTGGTTAATTCTTCTTCCTGATGGGAAAATAGAGTGACCTGTGCCTGTCCCAACACCAAGAGCTAGTCTCTCATTGGTTCCCCGTCTTCCCGTTCATCCTCAGGACAAATTGCAACCTGTACGGAACAGGAGGTTAAAGGTGCTGATGCTCCAAGTAGGGAGATTGCTAGTAAAGTGGCTGGAATGGCGAACCCGAGCACAAGGAGATGAGAAATGAGGTGCGTTTTAGAAACCTTTCCCCATCACACGGTGTACCATCTTCTGGGTTTCTCATGCATGTTTTCGATGTAGGAAGATGCCCTTTAACCTGGAGATTTGGGACCCATGCGATGGGTAGCACGCAGTATTACTTTAAAGGGTCTGCGTTTGCTCACCCAACCTCACCAAACCTCTCAGCCCCAAGAGTGTCCACCCTTATGTCTCATCCAGCTGTGGGTCTAGATATGGTCAATCCAGGTTGCATCACAGCCCCTGAACGAATTGTGTAAGAATTTCTCTGTCTTTCCCTGTCTTTGTTTCATGGGTTTTTAAAAGTAATTTATTTTTATAATGGGGTTTAGCTGCTTTTCACGGCTGTGTTTATGCCGCTTTACACCCACTTGACACACTAACAGAGAGATATCAATACATAGGTTTTAAGATTATTACTAGTCAGATATATTCTTGTGCGGTGAATCGGGCGTGTTGAGTCCAGTTCTCTGAGCAAGGAGTAGGTCTTGTCTATTACATATTGGGTTTATGGAACGGTATCTGAGCTAATTTGAAACTCTTGTTTTATGTATCACCCCACCTCACCTTTCCCGTTAAGCAGCCATAGTGTGTTTTCTGCATGTGTGACTCTGTTCTGTTTTGTAATTCAGTTCAAGTGTAACGGTTTTTACATTCCCTCTATAAGTGACACCTTATGAGAAGTGTCCTTTTCTGTGTGACTTATTTCACTTAGAATCGTCTTACCTAAATCCACTCATCATGCTGCTACTAGCCTTATGACATTGATTTCATGGCTGAGTGATATTCCATTGTACATAAGGACCACAACTTTTTTATCCATTTTTCGCTTTCCTGGGATATTTAAGGTGGAATGAAGTGGAGGTCCTTGTCAACAGAGCAGCCCTAAACTTTGGGGTGCTTGTGTCTTGCTGATTTTCAATTTTCCCACTTTATCCCCCCATGCGTGGAAGTGCCCTATGCTCTCTAAGCTGTGTTTTTTAGATGTTTCAGGACACACCGTACACTTCTCCAGAGTGGCTGTTGGCGATTTACATCCCGCCCATCAGTGTAGCAAGGCTCCGATTCCTCCATGGCCTGTCCTGCATTTCTGGTTTTGACACTTTTTTCAGCATGGCCCTTTTGACCGATGGGAAGCGAGACTTCTTTGTAGCGCTGATTTGCCTTTCCAGGTTGCTTGGTTGGCCAAAAAGGGCGTATGCGTTTTTTCCTGAATATATTCAGGAAAAAACGCATACGCCCTTTTTGGCCAAGGGCATCATTGTCAACGTTTTGCCGCTTTTCATGTGCTTTAAAGGCGATTCGAATCTACCTCCTGAAATCTGTTTCCTGCAATTCTGCCTTGATTTCAAATCCTCTTCTTTGCCTTCCCTCAATATATTTGTGGACGAGAGTTATCATTTATAACTCTGCAGGTTTGTGAATTGCAGTGCCCTGAAGCTCCATTTTACAAGTCGCTTTTTTGGGAGCTGGCCGCAAAAGCGCAGGATGGCTTCAGGCCCTGTTCTGGTTCCGGGGGGCAGGCTGAGCCTGTGGTTAATTCTTCTTCCTGATGGGAAAATAGAGTGACCTGTGCCTGTCCCAACACCAAGAGCTAGTCTCTCATTGGTTCCCCGTCTTCCCGTTCATCCTCAGGACAAATTGCAACCTGTACGGAACAGGAGGTTAAAGGTGCTGATGCTCCAAGTAGGGAGATTGCTAGTAAAGTGGCTGGAATGGCGAACCCGAGCACAAGGAGATGAGAAATGAGGTGCGTTTTAGAAACCTTTCCCCATCACACGGTGTACCATCTTCTGGGTTTCTCATGCATGTTTTCGATGTAGGAAGATGCCCTTGAACCTGGAGATTTGGGACCCATGCGATGGGTAGCACGCAGTATTACTTTAAAGGGTCTGCGTTTGCTCACCCAACCTCACCAAACCTCTCAGCCCCAAGAGTGTCCACCCTTATGTCTCATCCAGCTGTGGGTCTAGATATGGTCAATCCAGGTTGCATCACAGCCCCTGAACGAATTGTGTAAGAATTTCTCTCTCTTTCCCTGTCTTTGTTTCATGGGTTTTTAAAAGTAATTTATTTTTATAATGGGGTTTAGCTGCTTTTCACGGCTGTGTTTATGCCGCTTTACACCCACTTGACACACTAACAGAGAGATATTAATACATAGGTTTTAAGATTATTACTAGTCAGATATATTCTTGTGCGGTGAATCGGGCGTGTTGAGTCCAGTTCTCTGAGCAAGGAGTAGGTCTTGTCTATTACATATTGGGTTTATGGAACGGTATCTGAGCGAATTTGAAACTCTTGTTTTATGTATCACCCCACCTCACCTTTCCCGTTAAGCAGCCATAGTGTGTTTTCTGCATGTGTGACTCTGTTCTGTTTTGTAATTCAGTTCAAGTGTAACGGTTTTTACATTCCCTCTATAAGTGACACCTTATGAGAAGTGTCCTTTTCTGTGTGACTTATTTCACTTAGAATCGTCTTACCTAAATCCACTCATCATGCTGCTACTAGCCTTATGACATTGATTTCATGGCTGAGTGATATTCCATTGTACATAAGGACCACAACTTTTTTATCCATTTTTCGCTTTCCTGGGATATTTAAGGTGGAATGAAGTGGAGGTCCTTGTCAACAGAGCAGCCCTAAACTTTGGGGTGCTTGTGTCTTGCTGATTTTCAATTTTCCCACTTTATCCCCCCATGCGTGGAAGTGCCCTATGCTCTCTAAGCTGTGTTTTTTAGATGTTTCAGGACACACCGTACACTTCTCCAGAGTGGCTGTTGGCGATTTACATCCCGCCCATCAGTGTAGCAAGGCTCCGATTCCTCCATGGCCTGTCCTGCATTTCTGGTTTTGACACTTTTTTCAGCATGGCCCTTTTGACCGATGGGAAGCGAGACTTCTTTGTAGCGCTGATTTGCCTTTCCAGGTTGCTTGGTTGGCCAAAAAGGGCGTATGCGTTTTTTCCTGAATATATTCAGCAAAAAACGCATACGCCCTTTTTGGCCAAGGGCATCATTGTCAACGTTTTGCCGCTTTTCATGTGCTTTAAAGGCGATTCGAATCTACCTCCTGAAATCTGTTTCCTGCAATTCT
This sequence comes from Balaenoptera physalus, assembly GCF_965194825.1. Classification (NCBI taxonomy): domain Eukaryota; kingdom Metazoa; phylum Chordata; class Mammalia; order Artiodactyla; family Balaenopteridae; genus Balaenoptera; species Balaenoptera physalus. The sequence goes on along the minus strand of NW_028126269.1, from coordinate 582,928 downwards.
GCCTTGATTTCAAATCCTCTTCTTTGCCTTCCCTCAATATATTTGTGGACGAGAGTTATCATTTATAACTCTGCAGGTTTGTGAATTGCAGTGCCCTGAAGCTCCATTTTACAAGTCGCTTTTTTGGGAGCTGGCCGCAAAAGCGCAGGATGGCTTCAGGCCCTGTTCTGGTTCCGGGGGGCAGGCTGAGCCTGTGGTTAATTCTTCTTCCTGATGGGAAAATAGAGTGACCTGTGCCTGTCCCAACACCAAGAGCTAGTCTCTCATTGGTTCCCCGTCTTCCCGTTCATCCTCAGGCAAATTGCAACCTGTACAGAACAGGAGGTTAAAGGTGCTGATTCTCCAAGTAGGGAGATTGCTAGTAAAGTGGCTGGAATGGCGAACCCGAGCACAAGGAGATGAGAAATGAGGTGCGTTTTAGAAACCTTTCCCCATCACACGGTGTACCATCTTCTGGGTTTCTCATGCATGTTTTCGATGTAGGAAGATGCCCTTGAACCTGGAGATTTGGGACCCATGCGATGGGTAGCACGCAGTATTACTTTAAAGGGTCTGCGTTTGCTCACCCAACCTCACCAAACCTCTCAGCCCCAAGAGTGTCCACCCTTATGTCTCATCCAGCTGTGGGTCTAGATATGGTCAATCCAGGTTGCATCACAGCCCCTGAACGAATTGTGTAAGAATTTCTCTCTCTTTCCCTGTCTTTGTTTCATGGGTTTTTAAAAGTAATTTATTTTTATAATGGGGTTTAGCTGCTTTTCACGGCTGTGTTTATGCCGCTTTACACCCACTTGACACACTAACAGAGAGATATCAATACATAGGTTTTAAGATTATTACTAGTCAGATATATTCTTGTGCGGTGAATCGGGCGTGTTGAGTCCAGTTCTCTGAGCAAGGAGTAGGTCTTGTCTATTACATATTGGGTTTATGGAACGGTATCTGAGCTAATTTGAAACTCTTGTTTTATGTATCACCCCACCTCACCTTTCCCGTTAAGCAGCCATAGTGTGTTTTCTGCATGTGTGACTCTGTTCTGTTTTGTAATTCAGTTCAAGTGTAACGGTTTTTACATTCCCTCTATAAGTGACACCTTATGAGAAGTGTCCTTTTCTGTGTGACTTATTTCACTTAGAATCGTCTTACCTAAATCCACTCATCATGCTGCTACTAGCCTTATGACATTGATTTCATGGCTGAGTGATATTCCATTGTACATAAGGACCACAACTTTTTTATCCATTTTTCGCTTTCCTGGGATATTTAAGGTGGAATGAAGTGGAGGTCCTTGTCAACAGAGCAGCCCTAAACTTTGGGGTGCTTGTGTCTTGCTGATTTTCAATTTTCCCACTTTATCCCCCCATGCGTGGAAGTGCCCTATGCTCTCTAAGCTGTGTTTTTTAGATGTTTCAGGACACACCGTACACTTCTCCAGAGTGGCTGTTGGCGATTTACATCCCGCCCATCAGTGTAGCAAGGCTCCGATTCCTCCATGGCCTGTCCTGCATTTCTGGTTTTGACACTTTTTTCAGCATGGCCCTTTTGACCGATGGGAAGCGAGACTTCTTTGTAGCGCTGATTTGCCTTTCCAGGTTGCTTGGTTGGCCAAAAAGGGCGTATGCGTTTTTTCCTGAATATATTCAGCAAAAAACGCATACGCCCTTTTTGGCCAAGGGCATCATTGTCAACGTTTTGCCGCTTTTCATGTGCTTTAAAGGCGATTCGAATCTACCTCCTGAAATCTGTTTCCTGCAATTCTGCCTTGATTTCAAATCCTCTTCTTTGCCTTCCCTCAATATATTTGTGGACGAGAGTTATCATTTATAACTCTGCAGGTTTGTGAATTGCAGTGCCCTGAAGCTCCATTTTACAAGTCGCTTTTTTGGGAGCTGGCCGCAAAAGCGCAGGATGGCTTCAGGCCCTGTTCTGGTTCCGGGGGGCAGGCTGAGCCTGTGGTTAATTCTTCTTCCTGATGGGAAAATAGAGTGACCTGTGCCTGTCCCAACACCAAGAGCTAGTCTCTCATTGGTTCCCCGTCTTCCCGTTCATCCTCAGGCAAATTGCAACCTGTACAGAACAGGAGGTTAAAGGTGCTGATTCTCCAAGTAGGGAGATTGCTAGTAAAGTGGCTGGAATGGCGAACCCGAGCACAAGGAGATGAGAAATGAGGTGCGTTTTAGAAACCTTTCCCCATCACACGGTGTACCATCTTCTGGGTTTCTCATGCATGTTTTCGATGTAGGAAGATGCCCTTGAACCTGGAGATTTGGGACCCATGCGATGGGTAGCACGCAGTATTACTTTAAAGGGTCTGCGTTTGCTCACCCAACCTCACCAAACCTCTCAGCCCCAAGAGTGTCCACCCTTATGTCTCATCCAGCTGTGGGTCTAGATATGGTCAATCCAGGTTGCATCACAGCCCCTGAACGAATTGTGTAAGAATTTCTCTCTCTTTCCCTGTCTTTGTTTCATGGGTTTTTAAAAGTAATTTATTTTTATAATGGGGTTTAGCTGCTTTTCACGGCTGTGTTTATGCCGCTTTACACCCACTTGACACACTAACAGAGAGATATCAATACATAGGTTTTAAGATTATTACTAGTCAGATATATTCTTGTGCGGTGAATCGGGCGTGTTGAGTCCAGTTCTCTGAGCAAGGAGTAGGTCTTGTCTATTACATATTGGGTTTATGGAACGGTATCTGAGCGAATTTGAAACTCTTGTTTTATGTATCACCCCACCTCACCTTTCCCGTTAAGCAGCCATAGTGTGTTTTCTGCATGTGTGACTCTGTTCTGTTTTGTAATTCAGTTCAAGTGTAACGGTTTTTACATTCCCTCTATAAGTGACACCTTATGAGAAGTGTCCTTTTCTGTGTGACTTATTTCACTTAGAATCGTCTTACCTAAATCCACTCATCATGCTGCTACTAGCCTTATGACATTGATTTCATGGCTGAGTGATATTCCATTGTACATAAGGACCACAACTTTTTTATCCATTTTTCGCTTTCCTGGGATATTTAAGGTGGAATGAAGTGGAGGTCCTTGTCAACAGAGCAGCCCTAAACTTTGGGGTGCTTGTGTCTTGCTGATTTTCAATTTTCCCACTTTATCCCCCCATGCGTGGAAGTGCCCTATGCTCTCTAAGCTGTGTTTTTTAGATGTTTCAGGACACACCGTACACTTCTCCAGAGTGGCTGTTGGCGATTTACATGCCGCCCATCAGTGTAGCAAGGCTCCGATTCCTCCATGGCCTGTCCTGCATTTCTGGTTTTGACACTTTTTTCAGCATGGCCCTTTTGACCGATGGGAAGCGAGACTTCTTTGTAGCGCTGATTTGCCTTTCCAGGTTGCTTGATTGGCCAAAAAGGGCGTATGCGTTTTTTCCTGAATATATTCAGGAAAAAACGCATACGCCCTTTTTGGCCAAGGGCATCATTGTCAACGTTTTGCCGCTTTTCATGTGCTTTAAAGGCGATTCGAATCTACCTCCTGAAATCTGTTTCCTGCAATTCTGCCTTGATTTCAAATCCTCTTCTTTGCCTTCCCTCAATATATTTGTGGACGAGAGTTATCATTTATAACTCTGCAGGTTTGTGAATTGCAGTGCCCTGAAGCTCCATTTTACAAGTCGCTTTTTTGGGAGCTGGCCGCAAAAGCGCAGGATGGCTTCAGGCCCTGTTCTGGTTCCGGGGGGCAGGCTGAGCCTGTGGTTAATTCTTCTTCCTGATGGGAAAATAGAGTGACCTGTGCCTGTCCCAACACCAAGAGCTAGTCTCTCATTGGTTCCCCGTCTTCCCGTTCATCCTCAGGCAAATTGCAACCTGTACAGAACAGGAGGTTAAAGGTGCTGATTCTCCAAGTAGGGAGATTGCTAGTAAAGTGGCTGGAATGGCGAACCCGAGCACAAGGAGATGAGAAATGAGGTGCGTTTTAGAAACCTTTCCCCATCACACGGTGTACCATCTTCTGGGTTTCTCATGCATGTTTTCGATGTAGGAAGATGCCCTTGAACCTGGAGATTTGGGACCCATGCGATGGGTAGCACGCAGTATTACTTTAAAGGGTCTGCGTTTGCTCACCCAACCTCACCAAACCTCTCAGCCCCAAGAGTGTCCACCCTTATGTCTCATCCAGCTGTGGGTCTAGATATGGTCAATCCAGGTTGCATCACAGCCCCTGAACGAATTGTGTAAGAATTTCTCTCTCTTTCCCTGTCTTTGTTTCATGGGTTTTTAAAAGTAATTTATTTTTATAATGGGGTTTAGCTGCTTTTCACGGCTGTGTTTATGCCGCTTTACACCCACTTGACACACTAACAGAGAGATATCAATACATAGGTTTTAAGATTATTACTAGTCAGATATATTCTTGTGCGGTGAATCGGGCGTGTTGAGTCCAGTTCTCTGAGCAAGGAGTAGGTCTTGTCTATTACATATTGGGTTTATGGAACGGTATCTGAGCGAATTTGAAACTCTTGTTTTATGTATCACCCCACCTCACCTTTCCCGTTAAGCAGCCATAGTGTGTTTTCTGCATGTGTGACTCTGTTCTGTTTTGTAATTCAGTTCAAGTGTAACGGTTTTTACATTCCCTCTATAAGTGACACCTTATGAGAAGTGTCCTTTTCTGTGTGACTTATTTCACTTAGAATCGTCTTACCTAAATCCACTCATCATGCTGCTACTAGCCTTATGACATTGATTTCATGGCTGAGTGATATTCCATTGTACATAAGGACCACAACTTTTTTATCCATTTTTCGCTTTCCTGGGATATTTAAGGTGGAATGAAGTGGAGGTCCTTGTCAACAGAGCAGCCCTAAACTTTGGGGTGCTTGTGTCTTGCTGATTTTCAATTTTCCCACTTTATCCCCCCATGCGTGGAAGTGCCCTATGCTCTCTAAGCTGTGTTTTTTAGATGTTTCAGGACACACCGTACACTTCTCCAGAGTGGCTGTTGGCGATTTACATGCCGCCCATCAGTGTAGCAAGGCTCCGATTCCTCCATGGCCTGTCCTGCATTTCTGGTTTTGACACTTTTTTCAGCATGGCCCTTTTGACCGATGGGAAGCGAGACTTCTTTGTAGCGCTGATTTGCCTTTCCAGGTTGCTTGATTGGCCAAAAAGGGCGTATGCGTTTTTTCCTGAATATATTCAGGAAAAAACGCATACGCCCTTTTTGGCCAAGGGCATCATTGTCAACGTTTTGCCGCTTTTCATGTGCTTTAAAGGCGATTCGAATCTACCTCCTGAAATCTGTTTCCTGCAATTCTGCCTTGATTTCAAATCCTCTTCTTTGCCTTCCCTCAATATATTTGTGGACGAGAGTTATCATTTATAACTCTGCAGGTTTGTGAATTGCAGTGCCCTGAAGCTCCATTTTACAAGTCGCTTTTTTGGGAGCTGGCCGCAAAAGCGCAGGATGGCTTCAGGCCCTGTTCTGGTTCCGGGGGGCAGGCTGAGCCTGTGGTTAATTCTTCTTCCTGATGGGAAAATAGAGTGACCTGTGCCTGTCCCAACACCAAGAGCTAGTCTCTCATTGGTTCCCCGTCTTCCCGTTCATCCTCAGGCAAATTGCAACCTGTACAGAACAGGAGGTTAAAGGTGCTGATTCTCCAAGTAGGGAGATTGCTAGTAAAGTGGCTGGAATGGCGAACCCGAGCACAAGGAGATGAGAAATGAGGTGCGTTTTAGAAACCTTTCCCCATCACACGGTGTACCATCTTCTGGGTTTCTCATGCATGTTTTCGATGTAGGAAGATGCCCTTGAACCTGGAGATTTGGGACCCATGCGATGGGTAGCACGCAGTATTACTTTAAAGGGTCTGCGTTTGCTCACCCAACCTCACCAAACCTCTCAGCCCCAAGAGTGTCCACCCTTATGTCTCATCCAGCTGTGGGTCTAGATATGGTCAATCCAGGTTGCATCACAGCCCCTGAACGAATTGTGTAAGAATTTCTCTCTCTTTCCCTGTCTTTGTTTCATGGGTTTTTAAAAGTAATTTATTTTTATAATGGGGTTTAGCTGCTTTTCACGGCTGTGTTTATGCCGCTTTACACCCACTTGACACACTAACAGAGAGATATCAATACATAGGTTTTAAGATTATTACTAGTCAGATATATTCTTGTGCGGTGAATCGGGCGTGTTGAGTCCAGTTCTCTGAGCAAGGAGTAGGTCTTGTCTATTACATATTGGGTTTATGGAACGGTATCTGAGCGAATTTGAAACTCTTGTTTTATGTATCACCCCACCTCACCTTTCCCGTTAAGCAGCCATAGTGTGTTTTCTGCATGTGTGACTCTGTTCTGTTTTGTAATTCAGTTCAAGTGTAACGGTTTTTACATTCCCTCTATAAGTGACACCTTATGAGAAGTGTCCTTTTCTGTGTGACTTATTTCACTTAGAATCGTCTTACCTAAATCCACTCATCATGCTGCTACTAGCCTTATGACATTGATTTCATGGCTGAGTGATATTCCATTGTACATAAGGACCACAACTTTTTTATCCATTTTTCGCTTTCCTGGGATATTTAAGGTGGAATGAAGTGGAGGTCCTTGTCAACAGAGCAGCCCTAAACTTTGGGGTGCTTGTGTCTTGCTGATTTTCAATTTTCCCACTTTATCCCCCCATGCGTGGAAGTGCCCTATGCTCTCTAAGCTGTGTTTTTTAGATGTTTCAGGACACACCGTACACTTCTCCAGAGTGGCTGTTGGCGATTTACATGCCGCCCATCAGTGTAGCAAGGCTCCGATTCCTCCATGGCCTGTCCTGCATTTCTGGTTTTGACACTTTTTTCAGCATGGCCCTTTTGACCGATGGGAAGCGTGACTTCTTTGTAGCGCTGATTTGCCTTTCCAGGTTGCTTGATTGGCCAAAAAGGGCGTATGCGTTTTTTCCTGAATATATTCAGGAAAAAACGCATACGCCCTTTTTGGCCAAGGGCATCATTGTCAACGTTTTGCCGCTTTTCATGTGCTTTAAAGGCGATTCGAATCTACCTCCTGAAATCTGTTTCCTGCAATTCTGCCTTGATTTCAAATCCTCTTCTTTGCCTTCCCTCAATATATTTGTGGACGAGAGTTATCATTTATAACTCTGCAGGTTTGTGAATTGCAGTGCCCTGAAGCTCCATTTTACAAGTCGCTTTTTTGGGAGCTGGCCGCAAAAGCGCAGGATGGCTTCAGGCCCTGTTCTGGTTCCGGGGGGCAGGCTGAGCCTGTGGTTAATTCTTCTTCCTGATGGGAAAATAGAGTGACCTGTGCCTGTCCCAACACCAAGAGCTAGTCTCTCATTGGTTCCCCGTCTTCCCGTTCATCCTCAGGCAAATTGCAACCTGTACAGAACAGGAGGTTAAAGGTGCTGATTCTCCAAGTAGGGAGATTGCTAGTAAAGTGGCTGGAATGGCGAACCCGAGCACAAGGAGATGAGAAATGAGGTGCGTTTTAGAAACCTTTCCCCATCACACGGTGTACCATCTTCTGGGTTTCTCATGCATGTTTTCGATGTAGGAAGATGCCCTTGAACCTGGAGATTTGGGACCCATGCGATGGGTAGCACGCAGTATTACTTTAAAGGGTCTGCGTTTGCTCACCCAACCTCACCAAACCTCTCAGCCCCAAGAGTGTCCACCCTTATGTCTCATCCAGCTGTGGGTCTAGATATGGTCAATCCAGGTTGCATCACAGCCCCTGAACGAATTGTGTAAGAATTTCTCTCTCTTTCCCTGTCTTTGTTTCATGGGTTTTTAAAAGTAATTTATTTTTATAATGGGGTTTAGCTGCTTTTCACGGCTGTGTTTATGCCGCTTTACACCCACTTGACACACTAACAGAGAGATATCAATACATAGGTTTTAAGATTATTACTAGTCAGATATATTCTTGTGCGGTGAATCGGGCGTGTTGAGTCCAGTTCTCTGAGCAAGGAGTAGGTCTTGTCTATTACATATTGGGTTTATGGAACGGTATCTGAGCGAATTTGAAACTCTTGTTTTATGTATCACCCCACCTCACCTTTCCCGTTAAGCAGCCATAGTGTGTTTTCTGCATGTGTGACTCTGTTCTGTTTTGTAATTCAGTTCAAGTGTAACGGTTTTTACATTCCCTCTATAAGTGACACCTTATGAGAAGTGTCCTTTTCTGTGTGACTTATTTCACTTAGAATCGTCTTACCTAAATCCACTCATCATGCTGCTACTAGCCTTATGACATTGATTTCATGGCTGAGTGATATTCCATTGTACATAAGGACCACAACTTTTTTATCCATTTTTCGCTTTCCTGGGATATTTAAGGTGGAATGAAGTGGAGGTCCTTGTCAACAGAGCAGCCCTAAACTTTGGGGTGCTTGTGTCTTGCTGATTTTCAATTTTCCCACTTTATCCCCCCATGCGTGGAAGTGCCCTATGCTCTCTAAGCTGTGTTTTTTAGATGTTTCAGGACACACCGTACACTTCTCCAGAGTGGCTGTTGGCGATTTACATGCCGCCCATCAGTGTAGCAAGGCTCCGATTCCTCCATGGCCTGTCCTGCATTTCTGGTTTTGACACTTTTTTCAGCATGGCCCTTTTGACCGATGGGAAGCGAGACTTCTTTGTAGCGCTGATTTGCCTTTCCAGGTTGCTTGATTGGCCAAAAAGGGCGTATGCGTTTTTTCCTGAATATATTCAGGAAAAAACGCATACGCCCTTTTTGGCCAAGGGCATCATTGTCAACGTTTTGCCGCTTTTCATGTGCTTTAAAGGCGATTCGAATCTACCTCCTGAAATCTGTTTCCTGCAATTCTGCCTTGATTTCAAATCCTCTTCTTTGCCTTCCCTCAATATATTTGTGGACGAGAGTTATCATTTATAACTCTGCAGGTTTGTGAATTGCAGTGCCCTGAAGCTCCATTTTACAAGTCGCTTTTTTGGGAGCTGGCCGCAAAAGCGCAGGATGGCTTCAGGCCCTGTTCTGGTTCCGGGGGGCAGGCTGAGCCTGTGGTTAATTCTTCTTCCTGATGGGAAAATAGAGTGACCTGTGCCTGTCCCAACACCAAGAGCTAGTCTCTCATTGGTTCCCCGTCTTCCCGTTCATCCTCAGGCAAATTGCAACCTGTACAGAACAGGAGGTTAAAGGTGCTGATTCTCCAAGTAGGGAGATTGCTAGTAAAGTGGCTGGAATGGCGAACCCGAGCACAAGGAGATGAGAAATGAGGTGCGTTTTAGAAACCTTTCCCCATCACACGGTGTACCATCTTCTGGGTTTCTCATGCATGTTTTCGATGTAGGAAGATGCCCTTGAACCTGGAGATTTGGGACCCATGCGATGGGTAGCACGCAGTATTACTTTAAAGGGTCTGCGTTTGCTCACCCAACCTCACCAAACCTCTCAGCCCCAAGAGTGTCCACCCTTATGTCTCATCCAGCTGTGGGTCTAGATATGGTCAATCCAGGTTGCATCACAGCCCCTGAACGAATTGTGTAAGAATTTCTCTCTCTTTCCCTGTCTTTGTTTCATGGGTTTTTAAAAGTAATTTATTTTTATAATGGGGTTTAGCTGCTTTTCACGGCTGTGTTTATGCCGCTTTACACCCACTTGACACACTAACAGAGAGATATCAATACATAGGTTTTAAGATTATTACTAGTCAGATATATTCTTGTGCGGTGAATCGGGCGTGTTGAGTCCAGTTCTCTGAGCAAGGAGTAGGTCTTGTCTATTACATATTGGGTTTATGGAACGGTATCTGAGCGAATTTGAAACTCTTGTTTTATGTATCACCCCACCTCACCTTTCCCGTTAAGCAGCCATAGTGTGTTTTCTGCATGTGTGACTCTGTTCTGTTTTGTAATTCAGTTCAAGTGTAACGGTTTTTACATTCCCTCTATAAGTGACACCTTATGAGAAGTGTCCTTTTCTGTGTGACTTATTTCACTTAGAATCGTCTTACCTAAATCCACTCATCATGCTGCTACTAGCCTTATGACATTGATTTCATGGCTGAGTGATATTCCATTGTACATAAGGACCACAACTTTTTTATCCATTTTTCGCTTTCCTGGGATATTTAAGGTGGAATGAAGTGGAGGTCCTTGTCAACAGAGCAGCCCTAAACTTTGGGGTGCTTGTGTCTTGCTGATTTTCAATTTTCCCACTTTATCCCCCCATGCGTGGAAGTGCCCTATGCTCTCTAAGCTGTGTTTTTTAGATGTTTCAGGACACACCGTACACTTCTCCAGAGTGGCTGTTGGCGATTTACATCCCGCCCATCAGTGTAGCAAGGCTCCGATTCCTCCATGGCCTGTCCTGCATTTCTGGTTTTGACAGTTTTTTCAGCATGGCCCTTTTGACCGATGGGAAGCGAGACTTCTTTGTAGCGCTGATTTGCCTTTCCAGGTTGCTTGGTTGGCCAAAAAGGGCGTATGCGTTTTTTCCTGAATATATTCAGGAAAAAACGCATACGCCCTTTTTGGCCAAGGGCATCATTGTCAACGTTTTGCCGCTTTTCATGTGCTTTAAAGGCGATTCGAATCTACCTCCTGAAATCTGTTTCCTGCAATTCTGCCTTGATTTCAAATCCTCTTCTTTGCCTTCCCTCAATATATTTGTGGACGAGAGTTATCATTTATAACTCTGCAGGTTTGTGAATTGCAGTGCCCTGAAGCTCCATTTTACAAGTCGCTTTTTTGGGAGCTGGCCGCAAAAGCGCAGGATGGCTTCAGGCCCTGTTCTGGTTCCGGGGGGCAGGCTGAGCCTGTGGTTAATTCTTCTTCCTGATGGGAAAATAGAGTGACCTGTGCCTGTCCCAACACCAAGAGCTAGTCTCTCATTGGTTCCCCGTCTTCCCGTGCATCCTCAGGACAAATTGCAACCTGTACGGAACAGGAGGTTAAAGGTGCTGATGCTCCAAGTAGGGAGATTGCTAGTAAAGTGGCTGGAATGGCGAACCCGAGCACAAGGAGATGAGAAATGAGGTGCGTTTTAGAAACCTTTCCCCATCACACGGTGTACCATCTTCTGGGTTTCTCATGCATGTTTTCGATGTAGGAAGATGCCCTTGAACCTGGAGATTTGGGACCCATGCGATGGGTAGCACGCAGTATTACTTTAAAGGGTCTGCGTTTGCTCACCCAACCTCACCAAACCTCTCAGCCCCAAGAGTGTCCACCCTTATGTCTCATCCAGCTGTGGGTCTAGATATGGTCAATCCAGGTTGCATCACAGCCCCTGAACGAATTGTGTAAGAATTTCTCTCTCTTTCCCTGTCTTTGTTTCATGGGTTTTTAAAAGTAATTTATTTTTATAATGGGGTTTAGCTGCTTTTCACGGCTGTGTTTATGCCGCTTTACACCCACTTGACACACTAACAGAGAGATATCAATATATAGGTTTTAAGATTATTACTAGTCAGATATATTCTTGTGCGGTGAATCGGGCGTGTTGAGTCCAGTTCTCTGAGCAAGGAGTAGGTCTTGTCTATTACATATTGGGTTTATGGAACGGTATCTGAGCGAATTTGAAACTCTTGTTTTATGTATCACCCCACCTCACCTTTCCCGTTAAGCAGCCATAGTGTGTTTTCTGCATGTGTGACTCTGTTCTGTTTTGTAATTCAGTTCAAGTGTAACGGTTTTTACATTCCCTCTATAAGTGACACCTTATGAGAAGTGTCCTTTTCTGTGTGACTTATTTCACTTAGAATCGTCTTACCTAAATCCACTCATCATGCTGCTACTAGCCTTATGACATTGATTTCATGGCTGAGTGATATTCCATTGTACATAAGGACCACAACTTTTTTATCCATTTTTCGCTTTCCTGGGGTATTTAAGGTGGAATGAAGTGGAGGTCCTTGTCAACAGAGCAGCCCTAAACTTCGGGGTGCTTGTGTCTTGCTGATTTTCAATTTTCCCACTTTATCCCCCCATGCGTGGAAGTGCCCTATGCTCTCTAAGCTGTGTTTTTTAGATGTTTCAGGACACACCGTACACTTCTCCAGAGTGGCTGTTGGCGATTTACATCCCGCCCATTAGTGTAGCAAGGCTCCGATTCCTCCATGGCCTGTCCTGCATTTCTGGTTTTGACACTTTTTTCAGCATGGCCCTTTTGACCGATGGGAAGCGAGCCTTCTTTATAGCGCTGATTTGCCTTTCCAGGTTGCTTGGTTGGCCAAAAAGGGCGTATGCGTTTTTTCCTGAATATATTCAGGAAAAAACGCATACGCCCTTTTTGGCCAAGGGCATCATTGTCAACGTTTTGCCGCTTTTCATGTGCTTTAAAGGCGATTCGAATCTACCTCCTGAAGTCTGTTTCCTGCAATTCTGCCTTGATTTCAAATCCTCTTCTTTGCCTTCCCTCAATATATTTGTGGACGAGAGTTATCATTTATAACTCTGCTGGTTTGTGAATTGCAGTGCCCTGAAGCTCCATTTTACAAGTCGCTTTTTTGGGAGCTGGCCGCAAAAGCGCAGGATGGCTTCAGGCCCTGTTCTGGTTCCGGGGGGCAGGCTGAGCCTGTGGTTAATTCTTCTTCCTGATGGGAAAATAGAGTGACCTGTGCCTGTCCCAACACCAAGAGCTAGTCTCTCATTGGTTCCCCGTCTTCCCGTTCATCCTCAGGACAAATTGCAACCTGTACGGAACAGGAGGTTAAAGGTGCTGATGCTCCAAGTAGGGAGATTGCTAGTAAAGTGGCTGGAATGGCGAACCCGAGCACAAGGAGATGAGAAATGAGGTGCGTTTTAGAAACCTTTCCCCATCACACGGTGTACCATCTTCTGGGTTTCTCATGCATGTTTTCGATGTAGGAAGATGCCCTTGAACCTGGAGATTTGGGACCCATGCGATGGGTAGCACGCAGTATTACTTTAAAGGGTCTGCGTTTGCTCACCCAACCTCACCAAACCTCTCAGCCCCAAGAGTGTCCACCCCTATGTCTGATCCAGCTGTGGGTCTAGATATGGTCAATCCAGGTTGCATCACAGCCCCTGAACGAATTGTGTAAGAATTTCTCTGTCTTTCCCTGTCTTTGTTTCATGGGTTTTTAAAAGTAATTTATTTTTATAATGGGGTTTAGCTGCTTTTCACGGCTCTGTTTATGCCGCTTTACACCCACTTGACACACTAACAGAGAGATATCAATACATAGGTTTTAAGATTATTACTAGTCAGATATATTCTCGTGCGGTGAATCGGGCGTGTTGAGTCCAGTTCTCTGAGCAAGGAGTAGGTCTTGTCTATTACATATTGGGTTTATGGAACGGTATCTGAGCTAATTTGAAACTCTTGTTTTATGTATCACCCCACCTCACCTTTCCCGTTAAGCAGCCATAGTGTGTTTTCTGCATGTGTGACTCTGTTCTGTTTTGTAATTCAGTTCAAGTGTAACGGTTTTTACATTCCCTCTATAAGTGACACCTTATGAGAAGTGTCCTTTTCTGTGTGACTTATTTCACTTAGAATCGTCTTACCTAAATCCACTCATCATGCTGCTACTAGCCTTATGACATTGATTTCATGGCTGAGTGATATTCCATTGTACATAAGGACCACAAATTTTTTATCCATTTTTCGCTTTCCTGGGATATTTAAGGTGGAATGAAGTGGAGGTCCTTGTCAACAGAGCAGCCCTAAACTTTGGGGTGCTTGTGTCTTGCTGATTTTCAATTTTCCCACTTTATCCCCCCATGCGTGCAAGTGCCCTATGCTCTCTAAGCTGTGTTTTTTAGATGTTTCAGGACACACCGTACACTTCTCCAGAGTGGCTGTTGGCGATTTACATCCCGCCCATCAGTGTAGCAAGGCTCCGATTCCTCCATGGCCTGTCCTGCATTTCTGGTTTTGACACTTTTTTCAGGATGGCCCTTTTGACCGATGGGAAGCGAGACTTCTTTGTAGCGCTGATTTGCCTTTCCAGGTTGCTTGGTTGGCCAAAAAGGGCGTATGCGTTTTTTCCTGAATATATTCAGGAAAAAACGCATACGCCCTTTTTGGCCAAGGGCATCATTGTCAACGTTTTGCCGCTTTTCATGTGCTTTAAAGGCGATTCGAATCTACCTCCTGAAATCTGTTTCCTGCAATTCTGCCTTGATTTCAAATCCTCTTCTTTGCCTTCCCTCAATATATTTGTGGACAAGAGTTATCATTTATAACTCTGCAGGTTTGTGAATTGCAGTGCCCTGAAGCTCCATTTTACAAGTCGCTTTTTTGGGAGCTGGCCGCAAAAGCGCAGGATGGCTTCAGGCCCTGTTCTGGTTCCGGGGGGCAGGCTGAGCCTGTGGTTAATTCTTCTTCCTGATGGGAAAATAGAGTGACCTGTGCCTGTCCCAACACCAAGAGCTAGTCTCTCATTGGTTCCCCGTCTTCCCGTTCATCCTCAGGACAAATTGCAACCTGTACGGAACAGGAGATTAAAGGTGCTGAGGCTCCAAGTAGGGAGATTGCTAGTAAAGTGGCTGGAATGGCGAACCCGAGCACAAGGAGATGAGAAATGAGGTGCGTTTTAGAAACCTTTCCCCATCACACGGTGTACCATCTTCTGGGTTTCTCATGCATGTTTTCGATGTAGGAAGATGCCCTTGAACCTGGAGATTTGGGACCCATGCGATGGGTAGCACGCAGTATTACTTTAAAGGGTCTGCGTTTGCTCACCCAACCTCACCAAACCTCTCAGCCCCAAGAGTGTCCACCCCTATGTCTGATCCAGCTGTGGGTCTAGATATGGTCAATCCAGGTTGCATCACAGCCCCTGAACGAATTGTGTAAGAATTTCTCTGTCTTTCCCTGTCTTTGTTTCATGGGTTTTTAAAAGTAATTTATTTTTATAATGGGGTTTAGCTGCTTTTCACGGCTCTGTTTATGCCGCTTTACACCCACTTGACACACTAACAGAGAGATATCAATACATAGGTTTTAAGATTATTACTAGTCAGATATATTCTCGTGCGGTGAATCGGGCGTGTTGAGTCCAGTTCTCTGAGCAAGGAGTAGGTCTTGTCTATTACATATTGGGTTTATGGAACGGTATCTGAGCTAATTTGAAACTCTGGTTTTATGTATCACCCCACCTCACCTTTCCCGTTAAGCAGCCATAGTGTGTTTTCTGCATGTGTGACTCTGTTCTGTTTTGTAATTCAGTTCAAGTGTAACGGTTTTTACATTCCCTCTATAAGTGACACCTTATGAGAAGTGTCCTTTTCTGTGTGACTTATTTCACTTAGAATCGTCTTACCTAAATCCACTCATCATGCTGCTACTAGCCTTATGACATTGATTTCATGGCTGAGTGATATTCCATTGTACATAAGGACCACAACTTTTTTATCCATTTTTCGCTTTCCTGGGATATTTAAGGTGGAATGAAGTGGAGGTCCTTGTCAACAGAGCAGCCCTAAACTTTGGGGTGCTTGTGTCTTGCTGATTTTCAATTTTCCCACTTTATCCCCCCATGCGTGCAAGTGCCCTATGCTCTCTAAGCTGTGTTTTTTAGATGTTTCAGGACACACCGTACACTTCTCCAGAGTGGCTGTTGGCGATTTACATCCCGCCCATCAGTGTAGCAAGGCTCCGATTCCTCCATGGCCTGTCCTGCATTTCTGGTTTTGACACTTTTTTCAGCATGGCCCTTTTGACCGATGGGAAGCGAGACTTCTTTGTAGCGCTGATTTGCCTTTCCAGGTTGCTTGGTTGGCCAAAAAGGGCGTATGCGTTTTTTCCTGAATATATTCAGGAAAAAACGCATACGCCCTTTTTGGCCAAGGGCATCATTGTCAACGTTTTGCCGCTTTTCATGTGCTTTAAAGGCGATTCGAATCTACCTCCTGAAATCTGTTTCCTGCAATTCTGCCTTGATTTCAAATCCTCTTCTTTGCCTTCCCTCAATATATTTGTGGACGAGAGTTATCATTTATAACTCTGCAGGTTTGTGAATTGCAGTGCCCTGAAGCTCCATTTTACAAGTCGCTTTTTTGGGAGCTGGCCGCAAAAGCGCAGGATGGCTTCAGGCCCTGTTCTGGTTCCGGGGGGCAGGCTGAGCCTGTGGTTAATTCTTCTTCCTGATGGGAAAATAGAGTGACCTGTGCCTGTCCCAACACCAAGAGCTAGTCTCTCATTGGTTCCCCGTCTTCCCGTTCATCCTCAGGACAAATTGCAACCTGTACGGAACAGGAGGTTAAAGGTGCTGATGCTCCAAGTAGGGAGATTGCTAGTAAAGTGGCTGGAATGGCGAACCCGAGCACAAGGAGATGAGAAATGAGGTGCGTTTTAGAAACCTTTCCCCATCACACGGTGTACCATCTTCTGGGTTTCTCATGCATGTTTTCGATGTAGGAAGATGCCCTTGAACCTGGAGATTTGGGACCCATGCGATGGGTAGCACGCAGTATTACTTTAAAGGGTCTGCGTTTGCTCACCCAACCTCACCAAACCTCTCAGCCCCAAGAGTGTCCACCCTTATGTCTCATCCAGCTGTGGGTCTAGATATGGTCAATCCAGGTTGCATCACAGCCCCTGAACGAATTGTGTAAGAATTTCTCTCTCTTTCCCTGTCTTTGTTTCATGGGTTTTTAAAAGTAATTTATTTTTATAATGGGGTTTAGCTGCTTTTCACGGCTGTGTTTATGCCGCTTTACACCCACTTGACACACTAACAGAGAGATATCAATACATAGGTTTTAAGATTATTACTAGTCAGATATATTCTTGTGCGGTGAATCGGGCGTGTTGAGTCCAGTTCTCTGAGCAAGGAGTAGGTCTTGTCTATTACATATTGGGTTTATGGAACGGTATCTGAGCTAATTTGAAACTCTTGTTTTATGTATCACCCCACCTCACCTTTCCCGTTAAGCAGCCATAGTGTGTTTTCTGCATGTGTGACTCTGTTCTGTTTTGTAATTCAGTTCAAGTGTAACGGTTTTTACATTCCCTCTATAAGTGACACCTTATGAGAAGTGTCCATTTCTGTGTGACTTATTTCACTTAGAATCGTCTTACCTAAATCCACTCATCATGCTGCTACTAGCCTTATGACATTGATTTCATGGCTGAGTGATATTCCATTGTACATAAGGACCACAACTTTTTTATCCATTTTTCGCTTTCCTGGGGTATTTAAGGTGGAATGAAGTGGAGGTCCTTGTCAACAGAGCAGCCCTAAACTTTGGGGTGCTTGTGTCTTGCTGATTTTCAATTTTCCCACTTTATCCCCCCATGCGTGCAAGTGCCCTATGCTCTCTAAGCTGTGTTTTTTAGATGTTTCAGGACACACCGTACACTTCTCCAGAGTGGCTGTTGGCGATTTACATCCAGCCCATCAGTGTAGCAAGGCTCCAATTCCTCCATGGCCTGTCCTGCATTTCTGGTTTTGACACTTTTTTCAGCATGGCCCTTTTGACCGATGGGAAGCGAGACTTCTTTGTAGCGCTGATTTGCCTTTCCAGGTTGCTTGGTTGGCCAAAAAGGGCGTATGCGTTTTTTCCTGAATATATTCAGGAAAAAACGCATACGCCCTTTTTGGCCAAGGGCATCATTGTCAACGTTTTGCCGCTTTTCATGTGCTTTAAAGGCGATTCGAATCTACCTCCTGAAATCTGTTTCCTGCAATTCTGCCTTGATTTCAAATCCTCTTCTTTGCCTTCCCTCAATATATTTGTGGACGAGAGTTATCATTTATAACTCTGCAGGTTTGTGAATTGCAGTGCCCTGAAGCTCCATTTTACAAGTCGCTTTTTTGGGAGCTGGCCGCAAAAGCGCATGATGGCTTCAGGCCCTGTTCTGGTTCCGGGGGGCAGGCTGAGCCTGTGGTTAATTCTTCTTCCTGATGGGAAAATAGAGTGACCTGTGCCTGTCCCAACACCAAGAGCTAGTCTCTCATTGGTTCCCCGTCTTCCCGTTCATCCTCAGGACAAATTG
The DNA here is from genome assembly GCF_965194825.1 of Balaenoptera physalus. NCBI lineage: Eukaryota > Metazoa > Chordata > Mammalia > Artiodactyla > Balaenopteridae > Balaenoptera > Balaenoptera physalus. Next base: position 565,029 of record NW_028126269.1, on the reverse strand, counting down.
CAACCTGTACGGAACAGGAGATTAAAGGTGCTGAGGCTCCAAGTAGGGAGATTGCTAGTAAAGTGGCTGGAATGGCGAACCCGAGCACAAGGAGATGAGAAATGAGGTGCGTTTTAGAAACCTTTCCCCATCACACGGTGTACCATCTTCTGGGTTTCTCATGCATGTTTTCGATGTAGGAAGATGCCCTTGAACCTGGAGATTTGGGACCCATGCGATGGGTAGCACGCAGTATTACTTTAAAGGGTCTGCGTTTGCTCACCCAACCTCACCAAACCTCTCAGCCCCAAGAGTGTCCACCCCTATGTCTGATCCAGCTGTGGGTCTAGATATGGTCAATCCAGGTTGCATCACAGCCCCTGAACGAATTGTGTAAGAATTTCTCTGTCTTTCCCTGTCTTTGTTTCATGGGTTTTTAAAAGTAATTTATTTTTATAATGGGGTTTAGCTGCTTTTCACGGCTCTGTTTATGCCGCTTTACACCCACTTGACACACTAACAGAGAGATATCAATACATAGGTTTTAAGATTATTACTAGTCAGATATATTCTCGTGCGGTGAATCGGGCGTGTTGAGTCCAGTTCTCTGAGCAAGGAGTAGGTTTTGTCTATTACATATTGGGTTTATGGAACGGTATCTGAGCTAATTTGAAACTCTGGTTTTATGTATCACCCCACCTCACCTTTCCCGTTAAGCAGCCATAGTGTGTTTTCTGCATGTGTGACTCTGTTCTGTTTTGTAATTCAGTTCAAGTGTAACGGTTTTTACATTCCCTCTATAAGTGACACCTTATGAGAAGTGTCCTTTTCTGTGTGACTTATTTCACTTAGAATCGTCTTACCTAAATCCACTCATCATGCTGCTACTAGCCTTATGACATTGATTTCATGGCTGAGTGATATTCCATTGTACATAAGGACCACAACTTTTTGATCCATTTTTCGCTTTCCTGGGATATTTAAGGTGGAATGAAGTGGAGGTCCTTGTCAACAGAGCAGCCCTAAACTTTGGGGTGCTTGTGTCTTGCTGATTTTCAATTTTCCCACTTTATCCCCCCATGCGTGCAAGTGCCCTATGGTCTCTAAGCTGTGTTTTTTAGATGTTTCAGGACACACCGTACACTTCTCCAGAGTGGCTGTTGGCGATTTACATCCCGCCCATCAGTGTAGCAAGGCTCCGATTCCTCCATGGCCTGTCCTGCATTTCTGGTTTTGACACTTTTTTCAGCATGGCCCTTTTGACCGATGGGAAGCGAGACTTCTTTGTAGCGCTGATTTGCCTTTCCAGGTTGCTTGGTTGGCCAAAAAGGGCGTATGCGTTTTTTCCTGAATATATTCAGGAAAAAACGCATACGCCCTTTTTGGCCAAGGGCATCATTGTCAACGTTTTGCCGCTTTTCATGTGCTTTAAAGGCGATTCGAATCTACCTCCTGAAATCTGTTTCCTGCAATTCTGCCTTGATTTCAAATCCTCTTCTTTGCCTTCCCTCAATATATTTGTGGACGAGAGTTATCATTTATAACTCTGCTGGTTTGTGAATTGCAGTGCCCTGAAGCTCCATTTTACAAGTCGCTTTTTTGGGAGCTGGCCGCAAAAGCGCAGGATGGCTTCAGGCCCTGTTCTGGTTCCGGGGGGCAGGCTGAGCCTGTGGTTAATTCTTCTTCCTGATGGGAAAATAGAGTGACCTGTGCCTGTCCCAACACCAAGAGCTAGTCTCTCATTGGTTCCCCGTCTTCCCGTTCATCCTCAGGACAAATTGCAACCTGTACGGAACAGGAGGTTAAAGGTGCTGATGCTCCAAGTAGGGAGATTGCTAGTAAAGTGGCTGGAATGGCGAACCCGAGCACAAGGAGATGAGAAATGAGGTGCGTTTTAGAAACCTTTCCCCATCACACGGTGTACCATCTTCTGGGTTTCTCATGCATGTTTTCGATGTAGGAAGATGCCCTTGAACCTGGAGATTTGGGACCCATGCGATGGGTAGCACGCAGTATTACTTTAAAGGGTCCGCGTTTGCTCACCCAACCTCACCAAACCTCTCAGCCCCAAGAGTGTCCACCCCTATGTCTGATCCAGCTGTGGGTCTAGATATGGTCAATCCAGGTTGCATCACAGCCCCTGAACGAATTGTGTAAGAATTTCTCTGTCTTTCCCTGTCTTTGTTTCATGGGTTTTTAAAAGTAATTTATTTTTATAATGGGGTTTAGCTGCTTTTCACGGCTGTGTTTATGCCGCTTTACACCCACTTGACACACTAACAGAGAGATATCAATACATAGGTTTTAAGATTATTACTAGTCAGATATATTCTCGTGCGGTGAATCGGGCGTGTTGAGTCCAGTTCTCTGAGCAAGGAGTAGGTCTTGTCTATTACATATTGGGTTTATGGAACGGTATCTGAGCGAATTTGAAACTCTTGTTTTATGTATCACCCCACCTCACCTTTCCCGTTAAGCAGCCATAGTGTGTTTTCTGCATGTGTGACTCTGTTCTGTTTTGTAATTCAGTTCAAGTGTAACGGTTTTTACATTCCCTCTATAAGTGACACCTTATGAGAAGTGTCCTTTTCTGTGTGACTTATTTCACTTAGAATCGTCTTACCTAAATCCACTCATCATGCTGCTACTAGCCTTATGACATTGATTTCATGGCTGAGTGATATTCCATTGTACATAAGGACCACAACTTTTTTATCCATTTTTCGCTTTCCTGGGATATTTAAGGTGGAATGAAGTGGAGGTCCTTGTCAACAGAGCAGCCCTAAACTTTGGGGTGCTTGTGTCTTGCTGATTTTCAATTTTCCCACTTTATCCCCCCATGCGTGCAAGTGCCCTATGCTCTCTAAGCTGTGTTTTTTAGATGTTTCAGGACACACCGTACACTTCTCCAGAGTGGCTGTTGGCGATTTACATCCCGCCCATCAGTGTAGCAAGGCTCCGATTCCTCCATGGCCTGTCCTGCATTTCTGGTTTTGACACTTTTTTCAGCATGGCCCTTTTGACCGATGGGAAGCGAGACTTCTTTGTAGCGCTGATTTGCCTTTCCAGGTTGCTTGGTTGGCCAAAAAGGGCGTATGCGTTTTTTCCTGAATATATTCAGGAAAAAACGCATACGCCCTTTTTGGCCAAGGGCATCATTGTCAACGTTTTGCCGCTTTTCATGTGCTTTAAAGGCGATTCGAATCTACCTCCTGAAATCTGTTTCCTGCAATTCTGCCTTGATTTCAAATCCTCTTCTTTGCCTTCCCTCAATATATTTGTGGACGAGAGTTATCATTTATAACTCTGCAGGTTTGTGAATTGCAGTGCCCTGAAGCTCCATTTTACAAGTCGCTTTTTTGGGAGCTGGCCGCAAAAGCGCAGGATGGCTTCAGGCCCTGTTCTGGTTCCGGGGGGCAGGCTGAGCCTGTGGTTAATTCTTCTTCCTGATGGGAAAATAGAGTGACCTGTGCCTGTCCCAACACCAAGAGCTAGTCTCTCATTGGTTCCCCGTCTTCCCGTTCATCCTCAGGACAAATTGCAACCTGTACCGAACAGGAGGTTAAAGGTGCTGATGCTCCAAGTAGGGAGATTGCTAGTAAAGTGGCTGGAATGGCGAACCCGAGCACAAGGAGATGAGAAATGAGGTGCGTTTTAGAAACCTTTCCCCATCACACGGTGTACCATCTTCTGGGTTTCTCATGCATGTTTTCGATGTAGGAAGATGCCCTTGAACCTGGAGATTTGGGACCCATGCGATGGGTAGCACGCAGTATTACTTTAAAGGGTCTGCGTTTGCTCACCCAACCTCACCAAACCTCTCAGCCCCAAGAGTGTCCACCCCTATGTCTGATCCAGCTGTGGGTCTAGATATGGTCAATCCAGGTTGCATCACAGCCCCTGAACGAATTGTGTAAGAATTTCTCTGTCTTTCCCTGTCTTTGTTTCATGGGTTTTTAAAAGTAATTTATTTTTATAATGGGGTTTAGCTGCTTTTCACGGCTCTGTTTATGCCGCTTTACACCCACTTGACACACTAACAGAGAGATATCAATACATAGGTTTTAAGATTATTACTAGTCAGATATATTCTCGTGCGGTGAATCGGGCGTGTTGAGTCCAGTTCTCTGAGCAAGGAGTAGGTTTTGTCTATTACATATTGGGTTTATGGAACGGTATCTGAGCTAATTTGAAACTCTGGTTTTATGTATCACCCCACCTCACCTTTCCCGTTAAGCAGCCATAGTGTGTTTTCTGCATGTGTGACTCTGTTCTGTTTTGTAATTCAGTTCAAGTGTAACGGTTTTTACATTCCCTCTATAAGTGACACCTTATGAGAAGTGTCCTTTTCTGTGTGACTTATTTCACTTAGAATCGTCTTACCTAAATCCACTCATCATGCTGCTACTAGCCTTATGACATTGATTTCATGGCTGAGTGATATTCCATTGTACATAAGGACCACAACTTTTTGATCCATTTTTCGCTTTCCTGGGATATTTAAGGTGGAATGAAGTGGAGGTCCTTGTCAACAGAGCAGCCCTAAACTTTGGGGTGCTTGTGTCTTGCTGATTTTCAATTTTCCCACTTTATCCCCCCATGCGTGCAAGTGCCCTATGCTCTCTAAGCTGTGTTTTTTAGATGTTTCAGGACACACCGTACACTTCTCCAGAGTGGCTGTTGGCGATTTACATCCCGCCCATCAGTGTAGCAAGGCTCCGATTCCTCCATGGCCTGTCCTGCATTTCTGGTTTTGACACTTTTTTCAGCATGGCCCTTTTGACCGATGGGAAGCGAGACTTCTTTGTAGCGCTGATTTGCCTTTCCAGGTTGCTTGGTTGGCCAAAAAGGGCGTATGCGTTTTTTCCTGAATATATTCAGGAAAAAACGCATACGCCCTTTTTGGCCAAGGGCATCATTGTCAACGTTTTGCCGCTTTTCATGTGCTTTAAAGGCGATTCGAATCTACCTCCTGAAATCTGTTTCCTGCAATTCTGCCTTGATTTCAAATCCTCTTCTTTGCCTTCCCTCAATATATTTGTGGACGAGAGTTATCATTTATAACTCTGCTGGTTTGTGAATTGCAGTGCCCTGAAGCTCCATTTTACAAGTCGCTTTTTTGGGAGCTGGCCGCAAAAGCGCAGGATGGCTTCAGGCCCTGTTCTGGTTCCGGGGGGCAGGCTGAGCCTGTGGTTAATTCTTCTTCCTGATGGGAAAATAGAGTGACCTGTGCCTGTCCCAACACCAAGAGCTAGTCTCTCATTGGTTCCCCGTCTTCCCGTTCATCCTCAGGACAAATTGCAACCTGTACGGAACAGGAGGTTAAAGGTGCTGATGCTCCAAGTAGGGAGATTGCTAGTAAAGTGGCTGGAATGGCGAACCCGAGCACAAGGAGATGAGAAATGAGGTGCGTTTTAGAAACCTTTCCCCATCACACGGTGTACCATCTTCTGGGTTTCTCATGCATGTTTTCGATGTAGGAAGATGCCCTTGAACCTGGAGATTTGGGACCCATGCGATGGGTAGCACGCAGTATTACTTTAAAGGGTCCGCGTTTGCTCACCCAACCTCACCAAACCTCTCAGCCCCAAGAGTGTCCACCCCTATGTCTGATCCAGCTGTGGGTCTAGATATGGTCAATCCAGGTTGCATCACAGCCCCTGAACGAATTGTGTAAGAATTTCTCTGTCTTTCCCTGTCTTTGTTTCATGGGTTTTTAAAAGTAATTTATTTTTATAATGGGGTTTAGCTGCTTTTCACGGCTGTGTTTATGCCGCTTTACACCCACTTGACACACTAACAGAGAGATATCAATACATAGGTTTTAAGATTATTACTAGTCAGATATATTCTCGTGCGGTGAATCGGGCGTGTTGAGTCCAGTTCTCTGAGCAAGGAGTAGGTCTTGTCTATTACATATTGGGTTTATGGAACGGTATCTGAGCGAATTTGAAACTCTTGTTTTATGTATCACCCCACCTCACCTTTCCCGTTAAGCAGCCATAGTGTGTTTTCTGCATGTGTGACTCTGTTCTGTTTTGTAATTCAGTTCAAGTGTAACGGTTTTTACATTCCCTCTATAAGTGACACCTTATGAGAAGTGTCCTTTTCTGTGTGACTTATTTCACTTAGAATCGTCTTACCTAAATCCACTCATCATGCTGCTACTAGCCTTATGACATTGATTTCATGGCTGAGTGATATTCCATTGTACATAAGGACCACAACTTTTTTATCCATTTTTCGCTTTCCTGGGATATTTAAGGTGGAATGAAGTGGAGGTCCTTGTCAACAGAGCAGCCCTAAACTTTGGGGTGCTTGTGTCTTGCTGATTTTCAATTTTCCCACTTTATCCCCCCATGCGTGCAAGTGCCCTATGCTCTCTAAGCTGTGTTTTTTAGATGTTTCAGGACACACCGTACACTTCTCCAGAGTGGCTGTTGGCGATTTACATCCCGCCCATCAGTGTAGCAAGGCTCCGATTCCTCCATGGCCTGTCCTGCATTTCTGGTTTTGACACTTTTTTCAGCATGGCCCTTTTGACCGATGGGAAGCGAGACTTCTTTGTAGCGCTGATTTGCCTTTCCAGGTTGCTTGGTTGGCCAAAAAGGGCGTATGCGTTTTTTCCTGAATATATTCAGGAAAAAACGCATACGCCCTTTTTGGCCAAGGGCATCATTGTCAACGTTTTGCCGCTTTTCATGTGCTTTAAAGGCGATTCGAATCTACCTCCTGAAATCTGTTTCCTGCAATTCTGCCTTGATTTCAAATCCTCTTCTTTGCCTTCCCTCAATATATTTGTGGACGAGAGTTATCATTTATAACTCTGCAGGTTTGTGAATTGCAGTGCCCTGAAGCTCCATTTTACAAGTCGCTTTTTTGGGAGCTGGCCGCAAAAGCGCAGGATGGCTTCAGGCCCTGTTCTGGTTCCGGGGGGCAGGCTGAGCCTGTGGTTAATTCTTCTTCCTGATGGGAAAATAGAGTGACCTGTGCCTGTCCCAACACCAAGAGCTAGTCTCTCATTGGTTCCCCGTCTTCCCGTTCATCCTCAGGACAAATTGCAACCTGTACCGAACAGGAGGTTAAAGGTGCTGATGCTCCAAGTAGGGAGATTGCTAGTAAAGTGGCTGGAATGGCGAACCCGAGCACAAGGAGATGAGAAATGAGGTGCGTTTTAGAAACCTTTCCCCATCACACGGTGTACCATCTTCTGGGTTTCTCATGCATGTTTTCGATGTAGGAAGATGCCCTTGAACCTGGAGATTTGGGACCCATGCGATGGGTAGCACGCAGTATTACTTTAAAGGGTCTGTGTTTGCTCACCCAACCTCACCAAACCTCTCAGCCCCAAGAGTGTCCACCCTTATGTCTCATCCAGCTGTGGGTCTAGATATGGTCAATCCAGGTTGCATCACAGCCCCTGAATGAATTGTGTAAGAATTTCTCTGTCTTTCCCTGTCTTTGTTTCATGGGTTTTTAAAAGTAATTTATTTTTTATAATGGGGTTTAGCTGCTTTTCACGGCTGTGTTTATGCCGCTTTACACCCACTTGACACATTAACAGAGAGATATCAATACATAGGTTTTAAGATTATTACTAGTCAGATATATTCTTGTGCGGTGAATCGGGCGTGTTGAGTCCAGTTCTCTGAGCAAGGAGTAGGTCTTGTCTATTACATATTGGGTTTATGGAACGGTATCTGAGCTAATTTGAAACTCTTGTTTTATGTATCACCCCACCTCACCTTTCCCGTTAAGCAGCCATAGTGTGTTTTCTGCATGTGTGACTCTGTTCTGTTTTGTAATTCAGTTCAAGTGTAACGGTTTTTACATTCCCTCTATAAGTGACACCTTATGAGAAGTGTCCTTTTCTGTGTGACTTATTTCACTTAGAATCGTCTTACCTAAATCCACTCATCATGCTGCTACTAGCCTTATGACATTGATTTCATGGCTGAGTGATATTCCATTGTACATAAGGACCACAACTTTTTTATCCATTTTTCGCTTTCCTGGGATATTTAAGGTGGAATGAAGTGGAGGTCCTTGTCAACAGAGCAGCCCTAAACTTTGGGGTGCTTGTGTCTTGCTGATTTTCAATTTTCCCACTTTATCCCCCCATGCGTGCAAGTGCCCTATGCTCTCTAAGCTGTGTTTTTTAGATGTTTCAGGACACACCGTACACTTCTCCAGAGTGGCTGTTGGCGATTTACATCCCGCCCATCAGTGTAGCAAGGCTCCGATTCCTCCATGGCCTGTCCTGCATTTCTGGTTTTGACACTTTTTTCAGCATGGCCCTTTTGACCGATGGGAAGCGAGACTTCTTTGTAGCGCTGATTTGCCTTTCCAGGTTGCTTGGTTGGCCAAAAAGGGCGTATGCGTTTTTTCCTGAATATATTCAGGAAAAAACGCATACGCCCTTTTTGGCCAAGGGCATCATTGTCAACGTTTTGCCGCTTTTCATGTGCTTTAAAGGCGATTCGAATCTACCTCCTGACATCTGTTTCCTGCAATTCTGCCTTGATTTCAAATCCTCTTCTTTGCCTTCCCTCAATATATTTGTGGACGAGAGTTATCATTTATAACTCTGCAGGTTTGTGAATTGCAGTGCCCTGAAGCTCCATTTTACAAGTCGCTTTTTTGGGAGCTGGCCGCAAAAGCGCAGGATGGCTTCAGGCCCTGTTCTGGTTCCGGGGGGCAGGCTGAGCCTGTGGTTAATTCTTCTTCCTGATGGGAAAATAGAGTGACCTGTGCCTGTCCCAACACCAAGAGCTAGTCTCTCATTGGTTCCCCGTCTTCCCGTTCATCCTCAGGACAAATTGCAACCTGTACAGAACAGGAGGTTAAAGGTGCTGATGCTCCAAGTAGGGAGATTGCTAGTAAAGTGGCTGGAATGGCGAACCCGAGCACAAGGAGATGAGAAATGAGGTGCGTTTTAGAAACCTTTCCCCATCACACGGTGTACCATCTTCTGGGTTTCTCATGCATGTTTTCGATGTAGGAAGATGCCCTTGAACCTGGAGATTTGGGACCCATGCGATGGGTAGCACGCAGTATTACTTTAAAGGGTCCGCGTTTGCTCACCCAACCTCACCAAACCTCTCAGCCCCAAGAGTGTCCACCCCTATGTCTGATCCAGCTGTGGGTCTAGATATGGTCAATCCAGGTTGCATCACAGCCCCTGAACGAATTGTGTAAGAATTTCTCTGTCTTTCCCTGTCTTTGTTTCATGGGTTTTTAAAAGTAATTTATTTTTATAATGGGGTTTAGCTGCTTTTCACGGCTGTGTTTATGCCGCTTTACACCCACTTGACACACTAACAGAGAGATATCAATACATAGGTTTTAAGATTATTACTAGTCAGATATATTCTCGTGCGGTGAATCGGGCGTGTTGAGTCCAGTTCTCTGAGCAAGGAGTAGGTCTTGTCTATTACATATTGGGTTTATGGAACGGTATCTGAGCGAATTTGAAACTCTTGTTTTATGTATCACCCCACCTCACCTTTCCCGTTAAGCAGCCATAGTGTGTTTTCTGCATGTGTGACTCTGTTCTGTTTTGTAATTCAGTTCAAGTGTAACGGTTTTTACATTCCCTCTATAAGTGACACCTTATGAGAAGTGTCCTTTTCTGTGTGACTTATTTCACTTAGAATCGTCTTACCTAAATCCACTCATCATGCTGCTACTAGCCTTATGACATTGATTTCATGGCTGAGTGATATTCCATTGTACATAAGGACCACAACTTTTTTATCCATTTTTCGCTTTCCTGGGATATTTAAGGTGGAATGAAGTGGAGGTCCTTGTCAACAGAGCAGCCCTAAACTTTGGGGTGCTTGTGTCTTGCTGATTTTCAATTTTCCCACTTTATCCCCCCATGCGTGCAAGTGCCCTATGCTCTCTAAGCTGTGTTTTTTAGATGTTTCAGGACACACCGTACACTTCTCCAGAGTGGCTGTTGGCGATTTACATCCCGCCCATCAGTGTAGCAAGGCTCCGATTCCTCCATGGCCTGTCCTGCATTTCTGGTTTTGACACTTTTTTCAGCATGGCCCTTTTGACCGATGGGAAGCGAGACTTCTTTGTAGCGCTGATTTGCCTTTCCAGGTTGCTTGGTTGGCCAAAAAGGGCGTATGCGTTTTTTCCTGAATATATTCAGGAAAAAACGCATACGCCCTTTTTGGCCAAGGGCATCATTGTCAACGTTTTGCCGCTTTTCATGTGCTTTAAAGGCGATTCGAATCTACCTCCTGAAATCTGTTTCCTGCAATTCTGCCTTGATTTCAAATCCTCTTCTTTGCCTTCCCTCAATATATTTGTGGACGAGAGTTATCATTTATAACTCTGCAGGTTTGTGAATTGCAGTGCCCTGAAGCTCCATTTTACAAGTCGCTTTTTTGGGAGCTGGCCGCAAAAGCGCAGGATGGCTTCAGGCCCTGTTCTGGTTCCGGGGGGCAGGCTGAGCCTGTGGTTAATTCTTCTTCCTGATGGGAAAATAGAGTGACCTGTGCCTGTCCCAACACCAAGAGCTAGTCTCTCATTGGTTCCCCGTCTTCCCGTTCATCCTCAGGACAAATTGCAACCTGTACAGAACAGGAGGTTAAAGGTGCTGATGCTCCAAGTAGGGAGATTGCTAGTAAAGTGGCTGGAATGGCGAACCCGAGCACAAGGAGATGAGAAATGAGGTGCGTTTTAGAAACCTTTCCCCATCACACGGTGTACCATCTTCTGGGTTTCTCATGCATGTTTTCGATGTAGGAAGATGCCCTTGAACCTGGAGATTTGGGACCCATGCGATGGGTAGCACGCAGTATTACTTTAAAGGGTCTGTGTTTGCTCACCCAACCTCACCAAACCTCTCAGCCCCAAGAGTGTCCACCCTTATGTCTCATCCAGCTGTGGGTCTAGATATGGTCAATCCAGGTTGCATCACAGCCCCTGAATGAATTGTGTAAGAATTTCTCTGTCTTTCCCTGTCTTTGTTTCATGGGTTTTTAAAAGTAATTTATTTTTATAATGGGGTTTAGCTGCTTTTCACGGCTGTGTTTATGCCGCTTTACACCCACTTGACACATTAACAGAGAGATATCAATACATAGGTTTTAAGATTATTACTAGTCAGATATATTCTTGTGCGGTGAATCGGGCGTGTTGAGTCCAGTTCTCTGAGCAAGGAGTAGGTCTTGTCTATTACATATTGGGTTTATGGAACGGTATCTGAGCTAATTTGAAACTCTTGTTTTATGTATCACCCCACCTCACCTTTCCCGTTAAGCAGCCATAGTGTGTTTTCTGCATGTGTGACTCTGTTCTGTTTTGTAATTCAGTTCAAGTGTAACGGTTTTTACATTCCCTCTATAAGTGACACCTTATGAGAAGTGTCCTTTTCTGTGTGACTTATTTCACTTAGAATCGTCTTACCTAAATCCACTCATCATGCTGCTACTAGCCTTATGACATTGATTTCATGGCTGAGTGATATTCCATTGTACATAAGGACCACAACTTTTTTATCCATTTTTCGCTTTCCTGGGATATTTAAGGTGGAATGAAGTGGAGGTCCTTGTCAACAGAGCAGCCCTAAACTTTGGGGTGCTTGTGTCTTGCTGATTTTCAATTTTCCCACTTTATCCCCCCATGCGTGCAAGTGCCCTATGCTCTCTAAGCTGTGTTTTTTAGATGTTTCAGGACACACCGTACACTTCTCCAGAGTGGCTGTTGGCGATTTACATCCCACCCATCAGTGTAGCAAGGCTCCGATTCCTCCATGGCCTGTCCTGCATTTCTGGTTTTGACACTTTTTTCAGCATGGCCCTTTTGACCGATGGGAAGCGAGACTTCTTTGTAGCGCTGATTTGCCTTTCCAGGTTGCTTGGTTGGCCAAAAAGGGCGTATGCGTTTTTTCCTGAATATATTCAGGAAAAAACGCATACGCCCTTTTTGGCCAAGGGCATCATTGTCAACGTTTTGCCGCTTTTCATGTGCTTTAAAGGCGATTCGAATCTACCTCCTGACATCTGTTTCCTGCAATTCTGCCTTGATTTCAAATCCTCTTCTTTGCCTTCCCTCAATATATTTGTGGACGAGAGTTATCATTTATAACTCTGCAGGTTTGTGAATTGCAGTGCCCTGAAGCTCCATTTTACAAGTCGCTTTTTTGGGAGCTGGCCGCAAAAGCGCAGGATGGCTTCAGGCCCTGTTCTGGTTCCGGGGGGCAGGCTGAGCCTGTGGTTAATTCTTCTTCCTGATGGGAAAATAGAGTGACCTGTGCCTGTCCCAACACCAAGAGCTAGTCTCTCATTGGTTCCCCGTCTTCCCGTTCATCCTCAGGACAAATTGCAACCTGTACAGAACAGGAGGTTAAAGGTGCTGATGCTCCAAGTAGGGAGATTGCTAGTAAAGTGGCTGGAATGGCGAACCCGAGCACAAGGAGATGAGAAATGAGGTGCGTTTTAGAAACCTTTCCCCATCACACGGTGTACCATCTTCTGGGTTTCTCATGCATGTTTTCGATGTAGGAAGATGCCCTTGAACCTGGAGATTTGGGACCCATGCGATGGGTAGCACGCAGTATTACTTTAAAGGGTCTGCGTTTGCTCACCCAACCTCACCAAACCTCTCAGCCCCAAGAGTGTCCACCCTTATGTCTCATCCAGCTGTGGGTCTAGATATGGTCAATCCAGGTTGCATCACAGCCCCTGAACGAATTGTGTAAGAATTTCTCTCTCTTTCCCTGTCTTTGTTTCATGGGTTTTTAAAAGTAATTTATTTTTATAATGGGGTTTAGCTGCTTTTCACGGCTGTGTTTATGCCGCTTTACACCCACTTGACACACTAACAGAGAGATATCAATACATAGGTTTTAAGATTATTACTAGTCAGATATATTCTTGTGCGGTGAATCGGGCGTGTTGAGTCCAGTTCTCTGAGCAAGGAGTAGGTCTTGTCTATTACATATTGGGTTTATGGAACGGTATCTGAGCGAATTTGATACTCTTGTTTTATGTATCACCCCACCTCACCTTTCCCGTTAAGCAGCCATAGTGTGTTTTCTGCATGTGTGACTCTGTTCTGTTTTGTAATTCAGTTCAAGTGTAACGGTTTTTACATTCCCTCTATAAGTGACACCTTATGAGAAGTGTCCTTTTCTGTGTGACTTATTTCACTTAGAATCGTCTTACCTAAATCCACTCATCATGCTGCTACTAGCCTTATGACATTGATTTCATGGCTGAGTGATATTCCATTGTACATAAGGACCACAACTTTTTTATCCATTTTTCGCTTTCCTGGGGTATTTAAGGTGGAATGAAGTGGAGGTCCTTGTCAACAGAGCAGCCCTAAACTTCGGGGTGCTTGTGTCTTGCTGATTTTCAATTTTCCCACTTTATCCCCCCATGCGTGGAAGTGCCCTATGCTCTCTAAGCTGTGTTTTTTAGATGTTTCAGGACACACCGTACACTTCTCCAGAGTGGCTGTTGGCGATTTACATCCCGCCCATTAGTGTAGCAAGGCTCCGATTCCTCCATGGCCTGTCCTGCATTTCTGGTTTTGACACTTTTTTCAGCATGGCCCTTTTGACCGATGGGAAGCGAGACTTCTTTGTAGCGCTGATTTGCCTTTCCAGGTTGCTTGGTTGGCCAAAAAGGGCGTATGCGTTTTTTCCTGAATATATTCAGGAAAAAACGCATACGCCCTTTTTGGCCAAGGGCATCATTGTCAACGTTTTGCCGCTTTTCATGTGCTTTAAAGGCGATTCGAATCTACCTCCTGAAATCTGTTTCCTGCAATTCTGCCTTGATTTCAAATCCTCTTCTTTGCCTTCCCTCAATATATTTGTGGACGAGAGTTATCATTTATAACTCTGCTGGTTTGTGAATTGCAGTGCCCTGAAGCTCCATTTTACAAGTCGCTTTTTTGGGAGCTGGCCGCAAAAGCGCAGGATGGCTTCAGGCCCTGTTCTGGTTCCGGGGGGCAGGCTGAGCCTGTGGTTAATTCTTCTTCCTGATGGGAAAATAGAGTGACCTGTGCCTGTCCCAACACCAAGAGCTAGTCTCTCATTGGTTCCCCGTCTTCCCGTTCATCCTCAGGACAAATTGCAACCTGTACGGAACAGGAGGTTAAAGGTGCTGATGCTCCAAGTAGGGAGATTGCTAGTAAAGTGGCTGGAATGGCGAACCCGAGCACAAGGAGATGAGAAATGAGGTGCGTTTTAGAAACCTTTCCCCATCACACGGTGTACCATCTTCTGGGTTTCTCATGCATGTTTTCGATGTAGGAAGATGCCCTTGAACCTGGAGATTTGGGACCCATGCGATGGGTAGCACGCAGTATTACTTTAAAGGGTCTGCGTTTGCTCACCCAACCTCACCAAACCTCTCAGCCCCAAGAGTGTCCACCCCTATGTCTGATCCAGCTGTGGGTCTAGATATGGTCAATCCAGGTTGCATCACAGCCCCTGAACGAATTGTGTAAGAATTTCTCTGTCTTTCCCTGTCTTTGTTTCATGGGTTTTTAAAAGTAATTTATTTTTATAATGGGGTTTAGCTGCTTTTCACGGCTCTGTTTATGCCGCTTTACACCCACTTGACACACTAACAGAGAGATATCAATACATAGGTTTTAAGATTATTACTAGTCAGATATATTCTCGTGCAGTGAATCGGGCGTGTTGAGTCCAGTTCTCTGAGCAAGGAGTAGGTCTTGTCTATTACATATTGGGTTTATGGAACGGTATCTGAGCTAATTTGAAACTCTTGTTTTATGTATCACCCCACCTCACCTTTCCCGTTAAGCAGCCATAGTGTGTTTTCTGCATGTGTGACTCTGTTCTGTTTTGTAATTCAGTTCAAGTGTAACGGTTTTTACATTCCCTCTATAAGTGACACCTTATGAGAAGTGTCCTTTTCTGTGTGACTTATTTCACTTAGAATCGTCTTACCTAAATCCACTCATCATGCTGCTACTAGCCTTATGACATTGATTTCATGGCTGAGTGATATTCCATTGTACATAAGGACCACAACTTTTTTATCCATTTTTCGCTTTCCTGGGATATTTAAGGTGGAATGAAGTGGAGGTCCTTGTCAACAGAGCAGCCCTAAACTTTGGGGTGCTTGTGTCTTGCTGATTTTCAATTTTCCCACTTTATCCCCCCATGCGTGCAAGTGCCCTATGCTCTCTAAGCTGTGTTTTTTAGATGTTTCAGGACACACCGTACACTTCTCCAGAGTGGCTGTTGGCGATTTACATCCCGCCCATCAGTGTAGCAAGGCTCCGATTCCTCCATGGCCTGTCCTGCATTTCTGGTTTTGACACTTTTTTCAGCATGGCCCTTTTGACCGATGGGAAGCGAGACTTCTTTGTAGCGCTGATTTGCCTTTCCAGGTTGCTTGGTTGGCCAAAAAGGGCGTATGCGTTTTTTCCTGAATATATTCAGGAAAAAACGCATACGCCCTTTTTGGCCAAGGGCATCATTGTCAACGTTTTGCCGCTTTTCATGTGCTTTAAAGGCGATTCGAATCTACCTCCTGACATCTGTTTCCTGCAATTCTGCCTTGATTTCAAATCCTCTTCTTTGCCTTCCCTCAATATATTTGTGGACGAGAGTTATCATTTATAACTCTGCAGGTTTGTGAATTGCAGTGCCCTGAAGCTCCATTTTACAAGTCGCTTTTTTGGGAGCTGGCCGCAAAAGCGCAGGATGGCTTCAGGCCCTGTTCTGGTTCCGGGGGGCAGGCTGAGCCTGTGGTTAATTCTTCTTCCTGATGGGAAAATAGAGTGACCTGTGCCTGTCCCAACACCAAGAGCTAGTCTCTCATTGGTTCCCCGTCTTCCCGTTCATCCTCAGGACAAATTGCAACCTGTACAGAACAGGAGGTTAAAGGTGCTGATGCTCCAAGTAGGGAGATTGCTAGTAAAGTGGCTGGAATGGCGAACCCGAGCACAAGGAGATGAGAAATGAGGTGCGTTTTAGAAACCTTTCCCCATCACACGGTGTACCATCTTCTGGGTTTCTCATGCATGTTTTCGATGTAGGAAGATGCCCTTGAACCTGGAGATTTGGGACCCATGCGATGGGTAGCACGCAGTATTACTTTAAAGGGTCTGCGTTTGCTCACCCAACCTCACCAAACCTCTCAGCCCCAAGAGTGTCCACCCTTATGTCTCATCCAGCTGTGGGTCTAGATATGGTCAATCCAGGTTGCATCACAGCCCCTGAACGAATTGTGTAAGAATTTCTCTCTCTTTCCCTGTCTTTGTTTCATGGGTTTTTAAAAGTAATTTATTTTTATAATGGGGTTTAGCTGCTTTTCACGGCTGTGTTTATGCCGCTTTACACCCACTTGACACACTAACAGAGAGATATCAATACATAGGTTTTAAGATTATTACTAGTCAGATATATTCTTGTGCGGTGAATCGGGCGTGTTGAGTCCAGTTCTCTGAGCAAGGAGTAGGTCTTGTCTATTACATATTGGGTTTATGGAACGGTATCTGAGCGAATTTGATACTCTTGTTTTATGTATCACCCCACCTCACCTTTCCCGTTAAGCAGCCATAGTGTGTTTTCTGCATGTGTGACTCTGTTCTGTTTTGTAATTCAGTTCAAGTGTAACGGTTTTTACATTCCCTCTATAAGTGACACCTTATGAGAAGTGTCCTTTTCTGTGTGACTTATTTCACTTAGAATCGTCTTACCTAAATCCACTCATCATGCTGCTACTAGCCTTATGACATTGATTTCATGGCTGAGTGATATTCCATTGTACATAAGGACCACAACTTTTTTATCCATTTTTCGCTTTCCTGGGATATTTAAGGTGGAATGAAGTGGAGGTCCTTGTCAACAGAGCAGCCCTAAACTTTGGGGTGCTTGTGTCTTGCTGATTTTCAATTTTCCCACTTTATCCCCCCATGCGTGGAAGTGCCCTATGCTCTCTAAGCTGTGTTTTTTAGATGTTTCAGGACACACCGTACACTTCTCCAGAGTGGCTGTTGGCGATTTACATCCCGCCCATCAGTGTAGCAAGGCTCCGATTCCTCCATGGCCTGTCCTGCATTTCTGGTTTTGACACTTTTTTCAGCATGGCCCTTTTGACCGATGGGAAGCGAGACTTCTTTGTAGCGCTGATTTGCCTTTCCAGGTTGCTTGGTTGGCCAAAAAGGGCGTATGCGTTTTTTCCTGAATATATTCAGGAAAAAACGCATACGCCCTTTTTGGCCAAGGGCATCATTGTCAACGTTTTGCCGCTTTTCATGTGCTTTAAAGGCGATTCGAATCTACCTCCTGAAATCTGTTTCCTGCAATTCTGCCTTGATTTCAAATCCTCTTCTTTGCCTTCCCTCAATATATTTGTGGACGAGAGTTATCATTTATAACTCTGCAGGTTTGTGAATTGCAGTGCCCTGAAGCTCCATTTTACAAGTCGCTTTTTTGGGAGCTGGCCGCAAAAGCGCAGGATGGCTTCAGGCCCTGTTCTGGTTCCGGGGAGCAGGCTGAGCCTGTGGTTAATTCTTCTTCCTGATGGGAAAATAGAGTGACCTGTGCCTGTCCCAACACCAAGAGCTAGTCTCTCATTGGTTCCCCGTCTTCCCGTTCATCCTCAGGACAAATTGCAACCTGTACAGAACAGGAGGTTAAAGGTGCTGATGCTCCAAGTAGGGAGATTGCTAGTAAAGTGGCTGGAATGGCGAACCCGAGCACAAGGAGATGAGAAATGAGGTGCGTTTTAGAAACCTTTCCCCATCACACGGTGTACCATCTTCTGGGTTTCTCATGCATGTTTTCGATGTAGGAAGATGCCCTTGAACCTGGAGATTTGGGACCCATGCGATGGGTAGCACGCAGTATTACTTTAAAGGGTCTGCGTTTGCTCACCCAACCTCACCAAACCTCTCAGCCCCAAGAGTGTCCACCCTTATGTCTCATCCAGCTGTGGGTCTAGATATGGTCAATCCAGGTTGCATCACAGCCCCTGAACGAATTGTGTAAGAATTTCTCTCTCTTTCCCTGTCTTTGTTTCATGGGTTTTTAAAAGTAATTTATTTTTATAATGGGGTTTAGCTGCTTTTCACGGCTGTGTTTATGCCGCTTTACACCCACTTGACACACTAACAGAGAGATATCAATACATAGGTTTTAAGATTATTACTAGTCAGATATATTCTTGTGCGGTGAATCGGGCGTGTTGAGTCCAGTTCTCTGAGCAAGGAGTAGGTCTTGTCTATTACATATTGGGTTTATGGAACGGTATCTGAGCGAATTTGATACTCTTGTTTTATGTATCACCCCACCTCACCTTTCCCGTTAAGCAGCCATAGTGTGTTTTCTGCATGTGTGACTCTGTTCTGTTTTGTAATTCAGTTCAAGTGTAACGGTTTTTACATTCCCTCTATAAGTGACACCTTATGAGAAGTGTCCTTTTCTGTGTGACTTATTTCACTTAGAATCGTCTTACCTAAATCCACTCATCATGCTGCTACTAGCCTTATGACATTGATTTCATGGCTGAGTGATATTCCATTGTACATAAGGACCACAACTTTTTTATCCATTTTTCGCTTTCCTGGGGTATTTAAGGTGGAATGAAGTGGAGGTCCTTGTCAACAGAGCAGCCCTAAACTTCGGGGTGCTTGTGTCTTGCTGATTTTCAATTTTCCCACTTTATCCCCCCATGCGTGGAAGTGCCCTATGCTCTCTAAGCTGTGTTTTTTAGATGTTTCAGGACACACCGTACACTTCTCCAGAGTGGCTGTTGGCGATTTACATCCCGCCCATTAGTGTAGCAAGGCTCCGATTCCTCCATGGCCTGTCCTGCATTTCTGGTTTTGACACTTTTTTCAGCATGGCCCTTTTGACCGATGGGAAGCGAGACTTCTTTGTAGCGCTGATTTGCCTTTCCAGGTTGCTTGGTTGGCCAAAAAGGGCGTATGCGTTTTTTCCTGAATATATTCAGGAAAAAACGCATACGCCCTTTTTGGCCAAGGGCATCATTGTCAACGTTTTGCCGCTTTTCATGTGCTTTAAAGGCGATTCGAATCTACCTCCTGAAATCTGTTTCCTGCAATTCTGCCTTGATTTCAAATCCTCTTCTTTGCCTTCCCTCAATATATTTGTGGACGAGAGTTATCATTTATAACTCTGCTGGTTTGTGAATTGCAGTGCCCTGAAGCTCCATTTTACAAGTCGCTTTTTTGGGAGCTGGCCGCAAAAGCGCAGGATGGCTTCAGGCCCTGTTCTGGTTCCGGGGGGCAGGCTGAGCCTGTGGTTAATTCTTCTTCCTGATGGGAAAATAGAGTGACCTGTGCCTGTCCCAACACCAAGAGCTAGTCTCTCATTGGTTCCCCGTCTTCCCGTTCATCCTCAGGACAAATTGCAACCTGTACGGAACAGGAGGTTAAAGGTGCTGATGCTCCAAGTAGGGAGATTGCTAGTAAAGTGGCTGGAATGGCGAACCCGAGCACAAGGAGATGAGAAATGAGGTGCGTTTTAGAAACCTTTCCCCATCACACGGTGTACCATCTTCTGGGTTTCTCATGCATGTTTTCGATGTAGGAAGATGCCCTTGAACCTGGAGATTTGGGACCCATGCGATGGGTAGCACGCAGTATTACTTTAAAGGGTCTGCGTTTGCTCACCCAACCTCACCAAACCTCTCAGCCCCAAGAGTGTCCACCCCTATGTCTGATCCAGCTGTGGGTCTAGATATGGTCAATCCAGGTTGCATCACAGCCCCTGAACGAATTGTGTAAGAATTTCTCTGTCTTTCCCTGTCTTTGTTTCATGGGTTTTTAAAAGTAATTTATTTTTATAATGGGGTTTAGCTGCTTTTCACGGCTCTGTTTATGCCGCTTTACACCCACTTGACACACTAACAGAGAGATATCAATACATAGGTTTTAAGATTATTACTAGTCAGATATATTCTCGTGCGGTGAATCGGGCGTGTTGAGTCCAGTTCTCTGAGCAAGGAGTAGGTCTTGTCTATTACATATTGGGTTTATGGAACGGTATCTGAGCTAATTTGAAACTCTTGTTTTATGTATCACCCCACCTCACCTTTCCCGTTAAGCAGCCATAGTGTGTTTTCTGCATGTGTGACTCTGTTCTGTTTTGTAATTCAGTTCAAGTGTAACGGTTTTTACATTCCCTCTATAAGTGACACCTTATGAGAAGTGTCCTTTTCTGTGTGACTTATTTCACTTAGAATCGTCTTACCTAAATCCACTCATCATGCTGCTACTAGCCTTATGACATTGATTTCATGGCTGAGTGATATTCCATTGTACATAAGGACCACAACTTTTTTATCCATTTTTCGCTTTCCTGGGATATTTAAGGTGGAATGAAGTGGAGGTCCTTGTCAACAGAGCAGCCCTAAACTTTGGGGTGCTTGTGTCTTGCTGATTTTCAATTTTCCCACTTTATCCCCCCATGCGTGCAAGTGCCCTATGCTCTCTAAGCTGTGTTTTTTAGATGTTTCAGGACACACCGTACACTTCTCCAGAGTGGCTGTTGGCGATTTACATCCCGCCCATCAGTGTAGCAAGGCTCCGATTCCTCCATGGCCTGTCCTGCATTTCTGGTTTTGACACTTTTTTCAGCATGGCCCTTTTGACCGATGGGAAGCGAGACTTCTTTGTAGCGCTGATTTGCCTTTCCAGGTTGCTTGGTTGGCCAAAAAGGGCGTATGCGTTTTTTCCTGAATATATTCAGGAAAAAACGCATACGCCCTTTTTGGCCAAGGGCATCATTGTCAACGTTTTGCCGCTTTTCATGTGCTTTAAAGGCGATTCGAATCTACCTCCTGAAATCTGTTTCCTGCAATTCTGCCTTGATTTCAAATCCTCTTCTTTGCCTTCCCTCAATATATTTGTGGACGAGAGTTATCATTTATAACTCTGCAGGTTTGTGAATTGCAGTGCCCTGAAGCTCCATTTTACAAGTCGCTTTTTTGGGAGCTGGCCGCAAAAGCGCAGGATGGCTTCAGGCCCTGTTCTGGTTCCGGGGGGCAGGCTGAGCCTGTGGTTAATTCTTCTTCCTGATGGGAAAATAGAGTGACCTGTGCCTGTCCCAACACCAAGAGCTAGTCTCTCATTGGTTCCCCGTCTTCCCGTTCATCCTCAGGACAAATTGCAACCTGTACGGAACAGGAGGTTAAAGGTGCTGATGCTCCAAGTAGGGAGATTGCTAGTAAAGTGGCTGGAATGGCGAACCCGAGCACAAGGAGATGAGAAATGAGGTGCGTTTTAGAAACCTTTCCCCATCACACGGTGTACCATCTTCTGGGTTTCTCATGCATGTTTTCGATGTAGGAAGATGCCCTTGAACCTGGAGATTTGGGACCCATGCGATGGGTAGCACGCAGTATTACTTTAAAGGGTCTGCGTTTGCTCACCCAACCTCACCAAACCTCTCAGCCCCAAGAGTGTCCACCCTTATGTCTCATCCAGCTGTGGGTCTAGATATGGTCAATCCAGGTTGCATCACAGCCCCTGAACGAATTGTGTAAGAATTTCTCTGTCTTTCCCTGTCTTTGTTTCATGGGTTTTTAAAAGTAATTTATTTTTATAATGGGGTTTAGCTGCTTTTCACGGCTGTGTTTATGCCGCTTTACACCCACTTGACACACTAACAGAGAGATATCAATACATAGGTTTTAAGATTATTTCTAGTCAGATATATTCTTGTGCGGTGAATCGGGCGTGTTGAGTCCAGTTCTCTGAGCAAGGAGTAGGTCTTGTCTATTACATATTGGGTTTATGGAACGGTATCTGAGCTAATTTGAAACTCTTGTTTTATGTATCACCCCACCTCACCTTTCCCGTTAAGCAGCCATAGTGTGTTTTCTGCATGTGTGACTCTGTTCTGTTTTGTAATTCAGTTCAAGTGTAACGGTTTTTACATTCCCTCTATAAGTGACACCTTATGAGAAGTGTCCTTTTCTGTGTGACTTATTTCACTTAGAATCGTCTTACCTAAATCCACTCATCATGCTGCTACTAGCCTTATGACATTGATTTCATGGCTGAGTGATATTCCATTGTACATAAGGACCACAACTTTTTTATCCATTTTTCGCTTTCCTGGGATATTTAAGGTGGAATGAAGTGGAGGTCCTTGTCAACAGAGCAGCCCTAAACTTTGGGGTGCTTGTGTCTTGCTGATTTTCAATTTTCCCACTTTATCCCCCCATGCGTGGAAGTGCCCTATGCTCTCTAAGCTGTGTTTTTTAGATGTTTCAGGACACACCGTACACTTCTCCAGAGTGGCTGTTGGCGATTTACATCCCGCCCATCAGTGTAGCAAGGCTCCGATTCCTCCATGGCCTGTCCTGCATTTCTGGTTTTGACACTTTTTTCAGCATGGCCCTTTTGACCGATGGGAAGCGAGACTTCTTTGTAGCGCTGATTTGCCTTTCCAGGTTGCTTGGTTGGCCAAAAAGGGCGTATGCGTTTTTTCCTGAATATATTCAGGAAAAAACGCATACGCCCTTTTTGGCCAAGGGCATCATTGTCAACGTTTTGCCGCTTTTCATGTGCTTTAAAGGCGATTCGAATCTACCTCCTGAAATCTGTTTCCTGCAATTCTGCCTTGATTTCAAATCCTCTTCTTTGCCTTCCCTCAATATATTTGTGGACGAGAGTTATCATTTATAACTCTTCAGGTTTGTGAATTGCAGTGCCCTGAAGCTCCATTTTACAAGTCGCTTTTTTGGGAGCTGGCCGCAAAAGCGCAGGATGGCTTCAGGCCCTGTTCTGGTTCCGGGGGGCAGGCTGAGCCTGTGGTTAATTCTTCTTCCTGATGGGAAAATAGAGTGACCTGTGCCTGTCCCAACACCAAGAGCTAGTCTCTCATTGGTTCCCCGTCTTCCCGTTCATCCTCAGGACAAATTGCAACCTGTACGGAACAGGAGGTTAAAGGTGCTGATGCTCCAAGTAGGGAGATTGCTAGTAAAGTGGCTGGAATGGCGAACCCGAGCACAAGGAGATGAGAAATGAGGTGCGTTTTAGAAACCTTTCCCCATCACACGGTGTACCATCTTCTGGGTTTCTCATGCATGTTTTCGATGTAGGAAGATGCCCTTGAACCTGGAGATTTGGGACCCATGCGATGGGTAGCACGCAGTATTACTTTAAAGGGTCTGCGTTTGCTCACCCAACCTCACCAAACCTCTCAGCCCCAAGAGTGTCCACCCTTATGTCTCATCCAGCTGTGGGTCTAGATATGGTCAATCCAGGTTGCATCACAGCCCCTGAACGAATTGTGTAAGAATTTCTCTCTCTTTCCCTGTCTTTGTTTCATGGGTTTTTAAAAGTAATTTATTTTTATAATGGGGTTTAGCTGCTTTTCACGGCTGTGTTTATGCCGCTTTACACCCACTTGACACACTAACAGAGAGATATTAATACATAGGTTTTAAGATTATTACTAGTCAGATATATTCTTGTGCGGTGAATCGGGCGTGTTGAGTCCAGTTCTCTGAGCAAGGAGTAGGTCTTGTCTATTACATATTGGGTTTATGGAACGGTATCTGAGCGAATTTGAAACTCTTGTTTTATGTATCACCCCACCTCACCTTTCCCGTTAAGCAGCCATAGTGTGTTTTCTGCATGTGTGACTCTGTTCTGTTTTGTAATTCAGTTCAAGTGTAACGGTTTTTACATTCCCTCTATAAGTGACACCTTATGAGAAGTGTCCTTTTCTGTGTGACTTATTTCACTTAGAATCGTCTTACCTAAATCCACTCATCATGCTGCTACTAGCCTTATGACATTGATTTCATGGCTGAGTGATATTCCATTGTACATAAGGACCACAACTTTTTTATCCATTTTTCGCTTTCCTGGGATATTTAAGGTGGAATGAAGTGGAGGTCCTTGTCAACAGAGCAGCCCTAAACTTTGGGGTGCTTGTGTCTTGCTGATTTTCAATTTTCCCACTTTATCCCCCCATGCGTGGAAGTGCCCTATGCTCTCTAAGCTGTGTTTTTTAGATGTTTCAGGACACACCGTACACTTCTCCAGAGTGGCTGTTGGCGATTTACATCCCGCCCATCAGTGTAGCAAGGCTCCGATTCCTCCATGGCCTGTCCTGCATTTCTGGTTTTGACACTTTTTTCAGCATGGCCCTTTTGACCGATGGGAAGCGAGACTTCTTTGTAGCGCTGATTTGCCTTTCCAGGTTGCTTGGTTGGCCAAAAAGGGCGTATGCGTTTTTTCCTGAATATATTCAGCAAAAAACGCATACGCCCTTTTTGGCCAAGGGCATCATTGTCAACGTTTTGCCGCTTTTCATGTGCTTTAAAGGCGATTCGAATCTACCTCCTGAAATCTGTTTCCTGCAATTCTGCCTTGATTTCAAATCCTCTTCTTTGCCTTCCCTCAATATATTTGTGGACGAGAGTTATCATTTATAACTCTGCAGGTTTGTGAATTGCAGTGCCCTGAAGCTCCATTTTACAAGTCGCTTTTTTGGGAGCTGGCCGCAAAAGCGCAGGATGGCTTCAGGCCCTGTTCTGGTTCCGGGGGGCAGGCTGAGCCTGTGGTTAATTCTTCTTCCTGATGGGAAAATAGAGTGACCTGTGCCTGTCCCAACACCAAGAGCTAGTCTCTCATTGGTTCCCCGTCTTCCCGTTCATCCTCAGGCAAATTGCAACCTGTACAGAACAGGAGGTTAAAGGTGCTGATTCTCCAAGTAGGGAGATTGCTAGTAAAGTGGCTGGAATGGCGAACCCGAGCACAAGGAGATGAGAAATGAGGTGCGTTTTAGAAACCTTTCCCCATCACACGGTGTACCATCTTCTGGGTTTCTCATGCATGTTTTCGATGTAGGAAGATGCCCTTGAACCTGGAGATTTGGGACCCATGCGATGGGTAGCACGCAGTATTACTTTAAAGGGTCTGCGTTTGCTCACCCAACCTCACCAAACCTCTCAGCCCCAAGAGTGTCCACCCTTATGTCTCATCCAGCTGTGGGTCTAGATATGGTCAATCCAGGTTGCATCACAGCCCCTGAACGAATTGTGTAAGAATTTCTCTCTCTTTCCCTGTCTTTGTTTCATGGGTTTTTAAAAGTAATTTATTTTTATAATGGGGTTTAGCTGCTTTTCACGGCTGTGTTTATGCCGCTTTACACCCACTTGACACACTAACAGAGAGATATCAATACATAGGTTTTAAGATTATTACTAGTCAGATATATTCTTGTGCGGTGAATCGGGCGTGTTGAGTCCAGTTCTCTGAGCAAGGAGTAGGTCTTGTCTATTACATATTGGGTTTATGGAACGGTATCTGAGCGAATTTGAAACTCTTGTTTTATGTATCACCCCACCTCACCTTTCCCGTTAAGCAGCCATAGTGTGTTTTCTGCATGTGTGACTCTGTTCTGTTTTGTAATTCAGTTCAAGTGTAACGGTTTTTACATTCCCTCTATAAGTGACACCTTATGAGAAGTGTCCTTTTCTGTGTGACTTATTTCACTTAGAATCGTCTTACCTAAATCCACTCATCATGCTGCTACTAGCCTTATGACATTGATTTCATGGCTGAGTGATATTCCATTGTACATAAGGACCACAACTTTTTTATCCATTTTTCGCTTTCCTGGGATATTTAAGGTGGAATGAAGTGGAGGTCCTTGTCAACAGAGCAGCGCTAAACTTTGGGGTGCTTGTGTCTTGCTGATTTTCAATTTTCCCACTTTATCCCCCCATGCGTGGAAGTGCCCTATGCTCTCTAAGCTGTGTTTTTTAGATGTTTCAGGACACACCGTACACTTCTCCAGAGTGTCTGTTGGCGATTTACATCCCGCCCATCAGTGTAGCAAGGCTCCGATTCCTCCATGGCCTGTCCTGCATTTCTGGTTTTGACACTTTTTTCAGCATGGCCCTTTTGACCGATGGGAAGCGAGACTTCTTTGTAGCGCTGATTTGCCTTTCCAGGTTGCTTGGTTGGCCAAAAAGGGCGTATGCGTTTTTTCCTGAATATATTCAGGAAAAAACGCATACGCCCTTTTTGGCCAAGGGCATCATTGTCAACGTTTTGCCGCTTTTCATGTGCTTTAAAGGCGATTCGAATCTACCTCCTGAAATCTGTTTCCTGCAATTCTGCCTTGATTTCAAATCCTCTTCTTTGCCTTCCCTCAATATATTTGTGGACGAGAGTTATCATTTATAACTCTGCAGGTTTGTGAATTGCAGTGCCCTGAAGCTCCATTTTACAAGTCGCTTTTTTGGGAGCTGGCCGCAAAAGCGCAGGATGGCTTCAGGCCCTGTTCTGGTTCCGGGGGGCAGGCTGAGCCTGTGGTTAATTCTTCTTCCTGATGGGAAAATAGAGTGACCTGTGCCTGTCCCAACACCAAGAGCTAGTCTCTCATTGGTTCCCCGTCTTCCCGTTCATCCTCAGGACAAATTGCAACCTGTACGGAACAGGAGGTTAAAGGTGCTGATGCTCCAAGTAGGGAGATTGCTAGTAAAGTGGCTGGAATGGCGAACCCGAGCACAAGGAGATGAGAAATGAGGTGCGTTTTAGAAACCTTTCCCCATCACACGGTGTACCATCTTCTGGGTTTCTCATGCATGTTTTCGATGTAGGAAGATGCCCTTGAACCTGGAGATTTGGGACCCATGCGATGGGTAGCACGCAGTATTACTTTAAAGGGTCCGCGTTTGCTCACCCAACCTCACCAAACCTCTCAGCCCCAAGAGTGTCCACCCCTATGTCTCATCCAGCTGTGGGTCTAGATATGGTCAATCCAGGTTGCATCACAGCCCCTGAACGAATTGTGTAAGAATTTCTCTGTCTTTCCCTGTCTTTGTTTCATGGGTTTTTAAAAGTAATTTATTTTTATAATGGGGTTTAGCTGCTTTTCACGGCTGTGTTTATGCCGCTTTACACCCACTTGACACACTAACAGAGAGATATCAATACATAGGTTTTAAGATTATTACTAGTCAGATATATTCTCGTGCGGTGAATCGGGCGTGTTGAGTCCAGTTCTCTGAGCAAGGAGTAGGTCTTGTCTATTACATATTGGGTTTATGGAACGGTATCTGAGCGAATTTGAAACTCTTGTTTTATGTATCACCCCACCTCACCTTTCCCGTTAAGCAGCCATAGTGTGTTTTCTGCATGTGTGACTCTGTTCTGTTTTGTAATTCAGTTCAAGTGTAACGGTTTTTACATTCCCTCTATAAGTGACACCTTATGAGAAGTGTCCTTTTCTGTGTGACTTATTTCACTTAGAATCGTCTTACCTAAATCCACTCATCATGCTGCTACTAGCCTTATGACATTGATTTCATGGCTGAGTGATATTCCATTGTACATAAGGACCACAACTTTTTTATCCATTTTTCGCTTTCCTGGGATATTTAAGGTGGAATGAAGTGGAGGTCCTTGTCAACAGAGCAGCCCTAAACTTTGGGGTGCTTGTGTCTTGCTGATTTTCAATTTTCCCACTTTATCCCCCCATGCGTGCAAGTGCCCTATGCTCTCTAAGCTGTGTTTTTTAGATGTTTCAGGACACACCGTACACTTCTCCAGAGTGGCTGTTGGCGATTTACATCCCGCCCATCAGTGTAGCAAGGCTCCGATTCCTCCATGGCCTGTCCTGCATTTCTGGTTTTGACACTTTTTTCAGCATGGCCCTTTTGACCGATGGGAAGCGAGACTTCTTTGTAGCGCTGATTTGCCTTTCCAGGTTGCTTGGTTGGCCAAAAAGGGCGTATGCGTTTTTTCCTGAATATATTCAGGAAAAAACGCATACGCCCTTTTTGGCCAAGGGCATCATTGTCAACGTTTTGCCGCTTTTCATGTGCTTTAAAGGCGATTCGAATCTACCTCCTGAAATCTGTTTCCTGCAATTCTGCCTTGATTTCAAATCCTCTTCTTTGCCTTCCCTCAATATATTTGTGGACGAGAGTTATCATTTATAACTCTGCAGGTTTGTGAATTGCAGTGCCCTGAAGCTCCATTTTACAAGTCGCTTTTTTGGGAGCTGGCCGCAAAAGCGCAGGATGGCTTCAGGCCCTGTTCTGGTTCCGGGGGGCAGGCTGAGCCTGTGGTTAATTCTTCTTCCTGATGGGAAAATAGAGTGACCTGTGCCTGTCCCAACACCAAGAGCTAGTCTCTCATTGGTTCCCCGTCTTCCCGTTCATCCTCAGGACAAATTGCAACCTGTACCGAACAGGAGGTTAAAGGTGCTGATGCTCCAAGTAGGGAGATTGCTAGTAAAGTGGCTGGAATGGCGAACCCGAGCACAAGGAGATGAGAAATAAGGTGCGTTTTAGAAACCTTTCCCCATCACACGGTGTACCATCTTCTGGGTTTCTCATGCATGTTTTCGATGTAGGAAGATGCCCTTGAACCTGGAGATTTGGGACCCATGCGATGGGTAGCACGCAGTATTACTTTAAAGGGTCTGCGTTTGCTCACCCAACCTCACCAAACCTCTCAGCCCCAAGAGTGTCCACCCTTATGTCTCATCCAGCTGTGGGTCTAGATATGGTCAATCCAGGTTGCATCACAGCCCCTGAACGAATTGTGTAAGAATTTCTCTGTCTTTCCCTGTCTTTGTTTCATGGGTTTTTAAAAGTAATTTATTTTTATAATGGGGTTTAGCTGCTTTTCACGGCTGTGTTTCTGCCGCTTTACACCCACTTGACACACTAACAGAGAGATATCAATACATAGGTTTTAAGATTATTACTAGTCAGATATATTCTTGTGCGGTGAATCGGGCGTGTTGAGTCCAGTTCTCTGAGCAAGGAGTAGGTCTTGTCTATTACATATTGGGTTTATGGAACGGTATCTGAGCGAATTTGAAACTCTTGTTTTATGTATCACCCCACCTCACCTTTCCCGTTAAGCAGCCATAGTGTGTTTTCTGCATGTGTGACTCTGTTCTGTTTTGTAATTCAGTTCAAGTGTAACGGTTTTTACATTCCCTCTATAAGTGACACCTTATGAGAAGTGTCCTTTTCTGTGTGACTTATTTCACTTAGAATCGTCTTACCTAAATCCACTCATCATGCTGCTACTAGCCTTATGACATTGATTTCATGGCTGAGTGATATTCCATTGTACATAAGGACCACAACTTTTTTATCCATTTTTCGCTCTCCTGGGATATTTAAGGTGGAATGAAGTGGAGGTCTTTGTCAACAGAGCAGCCCTAAACTTTGGGGTGCTTGTGTCTTGCTGATTTTCAATTTTCCCACTTTATCCCCCCATGCGTGGAAGTGCCCTATGCTCTCTAAGGTGTGTTTTTTAGATGTTTCAGGACACACCGTACACTTCTCCAGAGTGGCTGTTGGCGATTTACATCCCGCCCATCAGTGTAGCAAGGCTCCCATTTCTCCATGGCCTGTCCTGCATTTCTGGTTTTGACACTTTTTTCAGCATGGCCCTTTTGACCGATGGGAAGCGAGACTTCTTTGTAGCGCTGATTTGCCTTTCCAGGTTGCTTGGTTGGCCAAAAAGGGCGTATGCGTTTTTTCCTGAATATATTCAGGAAAAAACGCATACGCCCTTTTTGGCCAAGGGCATCATTGTCAACGTTTTGCCGCTTTTCATGTGCTTTAAAGGCGATTCGAATCTACCTCCTGAAATCTGTTTCCTGCAATTCTGCCTTGATTTCAAATCCTCTTCTTTGCCTTCCCTCAATATATTTGTGGACGAGAGTTATCATTTATAACTCTGCAGGTTTGTGAATTGCAGTGCCCTGAGGCTCCATTTTACAAGTCGCTTTTTTGGGAGCTGGCCGCAAAAGCGCAGGATGGCTTCAGGCCCTGTTCTGGTTCCGGGGGGCAGGCTGAGCCTGTGGTTAATTCTTCTTCCTGATGGGAAAATAGAGTGACCTGTGCCTGTCCCAACACCAAGAGCTAGTCTCTCATTGGTTCCCCGTCTTCCCGTTCATCCTCAGGACAAATTGCAACCTGTACAGAACAGGAGGTTAAAGGTGCTGATGCTCCAAGTAGGGAGATTGCTAGTAAAGTGGCTGGAATGGCGAACCCGAGCACAAGGAGATGAGAAATGAGGTGCGTTTTAGAAACCTTTCCCCATCACACGGTGTACCATCTTCTGGGTTTCTCATGCATGTTTTCGATGTAGGAAGATGCCCTTGAACCTGGAGATTTGGGACCCATGCGATGGGTAGCACGCAGTATTACTTTAAAGGGTCTGCGTTTGCTCACCCAACCTCACCAAACCTCTCAGCCCCAAGAGTGTCCACCCTTATGTCTCATCCAGCTGTGGGTCTAGATATGGTCAATCCAGGTTGCATCACAGCCCCTGAACGAATTGTGTAAGAATTTCTCTCTCTTTCCCTGTCTTTGTTTCATGGGTTTTTAAAAGTAATTTATTTTTATAATGGGGTTTAGCTGCTTTTCACGGCTGTGTTTATGCCGCTTTACACCCACTTGACACACTAACAGAGAGATATCAATACATAGGTTTTAAGATTATTACTAGTCAGATATATTCTTGTGCGGTGAATCGGGCGTGTTGAGTCCAGTTCTCTGAGCAAGGAGTAGGTCTTGTCTATTACATATTGGGTTTATGGAACGGTATCTGAGCGAATTTGATACTCTTGTTTTATGTATCACCCCACCTCACCTTTCCCGTTAAGCAGCCATAGTGTGTTTTCTGCATGTGTGACTCTGTTCTGTTTTGTAATTCAGTTCAAGTGTAACGGTTTTTACATTCCCTCTATAAGTGACACCTTATGAGAAGTGTCCTTTTCTGTGTGACTTATTTCACTTAGAATCGTCTTACCTAAATCCACTCATCATGCTGCTACTAGCCTTATGACATTGATTTCATGGCTGAGTGATATTCCATTGTACATAAGGACCACAACTTTTTTATCCATTTTTCGCTTTCCTGGGGTATTTAAGGTGGAATGAAGTGGAGGTCCTTGTCAACAGAGCAGCCCTAAACTTCGGGGTGCTTGTGTCTTGCTGATTTTCAATTTTCCCACTTTATCCCCCCATGCGTGGAAGTGCCCTATGCTCTCTAAGCTGTGTTTTTTAGATGTTTCAGGACACACCGTACACTTCTCCAGAGTGGCTGTTGGCGATTTACATCCCGCCCATTAGTGTAGCAAGGCTCCGATTCCTCCATGGCCTGTCCTGCATTTCTGGTTTTGACACTTTTTTCAGCATGGCCCTTTTGACCGATGGGAAGCGAGACTTCTTTGTAGCGCTGATTTGCCTTTCCAGGTTGCTTGGTTGGCCAAAAAGGGCGTATGCGTTTTTTCCTGAATATATTCAGGAAAAAACGCATACGCCCTTTTTGGCCAAGGGCATCATTGTCAACGTTTTGCCGCTTTTCATGTGCTTTAAAGGCGATTCGAATCTACCTCCTGAAATCTGTTTCCTGCAATTCTGCCTTGATTTCAAATCCTCTTCTTTGCCTTCCCTCAATATATTTGTGGACGAGAGTTATCATTTATAACTCTGCTGGTTTGTGAATTGCAGTGCCCTGAAGCTCCATTTTACAAGTCGCTTTTTTGGGAGCTGGCCGCAAAAGCGCAGGATGGCTTCAGGCCCTGTTCTGGTTCCGGGGGGCAGGCTGAGCCTGTGGTTAATTCTTCTTCCTGATGGGAAAATAGAGTGACCTGTGCCTGTCCCAACACCAAGAGCTAGTCTCTCATTGGTTCCCCGTCTTCCCGTTCATCCTCAGGACAAATTGCAACCTGTACGGAACAGGAGGTTAAAGGTGCTGATGCTCCAAGTAGGGAGATTGCTAGTAAAGTGGCTGGAATGGCGAACCCGAGCACAAGGAGATGAGAAATGAGGTGCGTTTTAGAAACCTTTCCCCATCACACGGTGTACCATCTTCTGGGTTTCTTATGCATGTTTTCGATGTAGGAAGATGCCCTTGAAACTGGAGATTTGGGACCCATGCGATGGGTAGCACGCAGTATTACTTTAAAGGGTCTGCGTTTGCTCACCCAACCTCACCAAACCTCTCAGCCCCAAGAGTGTCCACCCTTATGTCTCATCCAGCTGTGGGTCTAGATATGGTCAATCCAGGTTGCATCACAGCCCCTGAACGAATTGTGTAAGAATTTCTCTGTCTTTCCCTGTCTTTGTTTCATGGGTTTTTAAAAGTAATATATTTTTATAATGGGGTTTAGCTGCTTTTCACGGCTGTGTTTATGCCGCTTTACACCCACTTGACACACTAACAGAGAGATATCAATACATAGGTTTTAAGATTATTACTAGTCAGATATATTCTTGTGCGGTGAATCCGGCGTGTTGAGTCCAGTTCTCTGAGCAAGGAGTAGGTCTTGTCTATTACATATTGGGTTTATGGAACGGTATCTGAGCGAATTTGAAACTCTTGTTTTATGTATCACCCCACCTCACCTTTCCCGTTAAGCAGCCATAGTGTGTTTTCTGCATGTGTGACTCTGTTCTGTTTTGTAATTCAGTTCAAGTGTAACGGTTTTTACATTCCCTCTATAAGTGACACCTTATGAGAAGTGTCCTTTTCTGTGTGACTTATTTCACTTAGAATCGTCTTACCTAAATCCACTCATCATGCTGCTACTAGCCTTATGACATTGATTTCATGGCTGAGTGATATTCCATTGTACATAAGGACCACAACTTTTTTATCCATTTTTCGCTCTCCTGGGATATTTAAGGTGGAATGAAGTGGAGGTCTTTGTCAACAGAGCAGCCCTAAACTTTGGGGTGCTTGTGTCTTGCTGATTTTCAATTTTCCCACTTTATCCCCCCATGCGTGCAAGTGCCCTATGCTCTCTAAGCTGTGTTTTTTAGATGTTTCAGGACACACCGTACACTTCTCCAGAGTGGCTGTTGGCGATTTACATCCCGCCCATCAGTGTAGCAACGCTCCCATTTCTCCATGGCCTGTCCTGCATTTCTGGTTTTGACACTTTTTTCAGCATGGCCCTTTTGACCGATGGGAAGCGAGACTTCTTTGTAGCGCTGATTTGCCTTTCCAGGTTGCTTGGTTGGCCAAAAAGGGCGTATGCGTTTTTTCCTGAATATATTCAGGAAAAAACGCATACGCCCTTTTTGGCCAAGGGCATCATTGTCAACGTTTTGCCGCTTTTCATGTGCTTTAAAGGCGATTCGAATCTACCTCCTGAAATCTGTTTCCTGCAATTCTGCCTTGATTTCAAATCCTCTTCTTTGCCTTCCCTCAATATATTTGTGGACGAGAGTTATCATTTATAACTCTGCAGGGTTGTGAATTGCAGTGCCCTGAAGCTCCATTTTACAAGTCGCTTTTTTGGGAGCTGGCCGCAAAAGCGCAGGATGGCTTCAGGCCCTGTTCTGGTTCCGGGGGGCAGGCTGAGCCTGTGGTTAATTCTTCTTCCTGATGGGAAAATAGAGTGACCTGTGCCTGTCCCAACACCAAGAGCTAGTCTCTCATTGGTTCCCCGTCTTCCCGTTCATCCTCAGGACAAATTGCAACCTGTACGGAACAGGAGGTTAAAGGTGCTGATGCTCCAAGTAGGGAGATTGCTAGTAAAGTGGCTGGAATGGCGAACCCGAGCACAAGGAGATGAGAAATGAGGTGCGTTTTAGAAACCTTTCCCCATCACACGGTGTACCATCTTCTGGGTTTCTCATGCATGTTTTCGATGTAGGAAGATGCCCTTGAACCTGGAGATTTGGGACCCATGCGATGGGTAGCACGCAGTATTACTTTAAAGGGTCTGCGTTTGCTCACCCAACCTCACCAAACCTCTCAGCCCCAAGAGTGTCCACCCTTATGTCTCATCCAGCTGTGGGTCTAGATATGGTCAATCCAGGTTGCATCACAGCCCCTGAACGAATTGTGTAAGAATTTCTCTGTCTTTCCCTGTCTTTGTTTCATGGGTTTTTAAAAGTAATTTATTTTTATAATGGGGTTTAGCTGCTTTTCACGGCTGTGTTTATGCCGCTTTACACCCACTTGACACACTAACAGAGAGATATCAATACATAGGTTTTAAGATTATTACTAGTCAGATATATTCTTGTGCGGTGAATCGGGCGTGTTGAGTCCAGTTCTCTGAGCAAGGAGTAGGTCTTGTCTATTACATATTGGGTTTATGGAACGGTATCTGAGCTAATTTGAAACTCTTGTTTTATGTATCACCCCACCTCACCTTTCCCGTTAAGCAGCCATAGTGTGTTTTCTGCATGTGTGACTCTGTTCTGTTTTGTAATTCAGTTCAAGTGTAACGGTTTTTACATTCCCTCTATAAGTGACACCTTATGAGAAGTGTCCTTTTCTGTGTGACTTATTTCACTTAGAATCGTCTTACCTAAATCCACTCATCATGCTGCTACTAGCCTTATGACATTGATTTCATGGCTGAGTGATATTCCATTGTACATAAGGACCACAACTTTTTTATCCATTTTTCGCTTTCCTGGGATATTTAAGGTGGAATGAAGTGGAGGTCCTTGTCAACAGAGCAGCCCTAAACTTTGGGGTGCTTGTGTCTTGCTGATTTTCAATTTTCCCACTTTATCCCCCCATGCGTGGAAGTGCCCTATGCTCTCTAAGCTGTGTTTTTTAGATGTTTCAGGACACACCGTACACTTCTCCAGAGTGGCTGTTGGCGATTTACATCCCGCCCATCAGTGTAGCAAGGCTCCGATTCCTCCATGGCCTGTCCTGCATTTCTGGTTTTGACACTTTTTTCAGCATGGCCCTTTTGACCGATGGGAAGCGAGACTTCTTTGTAGCGCTGATTTGCCTTTCCAGGTTGCTTGGTTGGCCAAAAAGGGCGTATGCGTTTTTTCCTGAATATATTCAGGAAAAAACGCATACGCCCTTTTTGGCCAAGGGCATCATTGTCAACGTTTTGCCGCTTTTCATGTGCTTTAAAGGCGATTCGAATCTACCTCCTGACATCTGTTTCCTGCAATTCTGCCTTGATTTCAAATCCTCTTCTTTGCCTTCCCTCAATATATTTGTGGACGAGAGTTATCATTTATAACTCTGCAGGTTTGTGAATTGCAGTGCCCTGAAGCTCCATTTTACAAGTCGCTTTTTTGGGAGCTGGCCGCAAAAGCGCAGGATGGCTTCAGGCCCTGTTCTGGTTCCGGGGGGCAGGCTGAGCCTGTGGTTAATTCTTCTTCCTGATGGGAAAATAGAGTGACCTGTGCCTGTCCCAACACCAAGAGCTAGTCTCTCATTGGTTCCCCGTCTTCCCGTTCATCCTCAGGACAAATTGCAACCTGTACAGAACAGGAGGTTAAAGGTGCTGATGCTCCAAGTAGGGAGATTGCTAGTAAAGTGGCTGGAATGGCGAACCCGAGCACAAGGAGATGAGAAATGAGGTGCGTTTTAGAAACCTTTCCCCATCACACGGTGTACCATCTTCTGGGTTTCTCATGCATGTTTTCGATGTAGGAAGATGCCCTTGAACCTGGAGATTTGGGACCCATGCGATGGGTAGCACGCAGTATTACTTTAAAGGGTCTGCGTTTGCTCACCCAACCTCACCAAACCTCTCAGCCCCAAGAGTGTCCACCCTTATGTCTCATCCAGCTGTGGGTCTAGATATGGTCAATCCAGGTTGCATCACAGCCCCTGAACGAATTGTGTAAGAATTTCTCTCTCTTTCCCTGTCTTTGTTTCATGGGTTTTTAAAAGTAATTTATTTTTATAATGGGGTTTAGCTGCTTTTCACGGCTCTGTTTATGCCGCTTTACACCCACTTGACACACTAACAGAGAGATATCAATACATAGGTTTTAAGATTATTACTAGTCAGATATATTCTCGTGCGGTGAATCGGGCGTGTTGAGTCCAGTTCTCTGAGCAAGGAGTAGGTCTTGTCTATTACATATTGGGTTTATGGAACGGTATCTGAGCTAATTTGAAACTCTTGTTTTATGTATCACCCCACCTCACCTTTCCCGTTAAGCAGCCATAGTGTGTTTTCTGCATGTGTGACTCTGTTCTGTTTTGTAATTCAGTTCAAGTGTAACGGTTTTTACATTCCCTCTATAAGTGACACCTTATGAGAAGTGTCCTTTTCTGTGTGACTTATTTCACTTAGAATCGTCTTACCTAAATCCACTCATCATGCTGCTACTAGCCTTATGACATTGATTTCATGGCTGAGTGATATTCCATTGTACATAAGGACCACAACTTTTTTATCCATTTTTCGCTCTCCTGGGATATTTAAGGTGGAATGAAGTGGAGGTCTTTGTCAACAGAGCAGCCCTAAACTTTGGGGTTCTTGTGTCTTGCTGATTTTCAATTTTCCCACTTTATCCCCCCATGCGTGGAAGTGCCCTATGCTCTCTAAGCTGTGTTTTTTAGATGTTTCAGGACACACCGTACACTTCTCCAGAGTGGCTGTTGGCGATTTACATCCCGCCCATCAGTGTAGCAAGGCTCCCATTTCTCCATGGCCTGTCCTGCATTTCTGGTTTTGACACTTTTTTCAGCATGGCCCTTTTGACCGATGGGAAGCGAGACTTCTTTGTAGCGCTGATTTGCCTTTCCAGGTTGCTTGGTTGGCTAAAAAGGGCGTATGCGTTTTTTCCTGAATATATTCAGGAAAAAACGCATACGCCCTTTTTGGCCAAGGGCATCATTGTCATCGTTTTGCCGCTTTTCATGTGCTTTAAAGGCGATTCGAATCTACCTCCTGAAATCTGTTTCCTGCAATTCTGCCTTGATTTCAAATCCTCTTCTTTGCCTTCCCTCAATATATTTGTGGACGAGAGTTATCATTTATAACTCTGCAGGTTTGTGAATTGCAGTGCCCTGAAGCTCCATTTTACAAGTCGCTTTTTTGGGAGCTGGCCGCAAAAGCGCAGGATGGCTTCAGGTCCTGTTCTGGTTCCGGGGGGCAGGCTGAGCCTGTGGTTAATTCTTCTTCCTGATCTGAAAATAGAGTGACCTGTGCCTGTCCCAACACCAAGAGCTAGTCTCTCATTGGTTCCCCGTCTTCCCGTTCATCCTCAGGACAAATTGCAACCTGTATGGAACAGGAGGTTAAAGGTGCTGATGCTCCAAGTAGGGAGATTGCTAGTAAAGTGGCTGGAATGGCGAACCCGAGCACAAGGAGATGAGAAATGAGGTGCGTTTTAGAAACCTTTCCCCATCACACGGTGTACCATCTTCTGGGTTTCTCATGCATGTTTTCGATGTAGGAAGATGCCCTTGAACCTGGAGATTTGGGGCCCATGCGATGGGTAGCATGCAGTATTACTTTAAAGGGTCTGCGTTTGCTCACCCAACCTCACCAAACCTCTCAGCCCCAAGAGTGTCCACCCTTATGTCTGATCCAGCTGTGGGTCTAGATATGGTCAATCCAGGTTGCATCACAGCCCCTGAACGAATTGTGTAAGAATTTCTCTGTCTTTCCCTGTCTTTGTTTCATGGGTTTTTAAAAGTAATTTATTTTTATAATGGGGTTTAGCTGCTTTTCACGGCTCTGTTTATGCCGCTTTACACCCACTTGACACACTAACAGAGAGATATCAATACATAGGTTTTAAGATTATTACTAGTCAGATATATTCTCGTGCGGTGAATCGGGCGTGTTGAGTCCAGTTCTCTGAGCAAGGAGTAGGTCTTGTCTATTACATATTGGGTTTATGGAACGGTATCTGAGCGAATTTGAAACTCTTGTTTTATGTATCACCCCACCTCACCTTTCCCGTTAAGCAGCCATAGTGTGTTTTCTGCATGTGTGACTCTGTTCTGTTTTGTAATTCAGTTCAAGTGTAACGGTTTTTACATTCCCTCTATAAGTGACACCTTATGAGAAGTGTCCTTTTCTGTGTGACTTATTTCACTTAGAATCGTCTTACCTAAATCCACTCATCATGCTGCTACTAGCCTTATGACATTGATTTCATGGCTGAGTGATATTCCATTGTACATAAGGACCACAACTTTTTTATCCATTTTTCGCTCTCCTGGGATATTTAAGGTGGAATGAAGTGGAGGTCCTTGTCAACAGAGCAGCCCTAAACTTTGGGGTGCTTGTGTCTTGCTGATTTTCAATTTTCCCACTTTATCCCCCCATGCGTGGAAGTGCCCTATGCTCTCTAAGCTGTGTTTTTTAGATGTTTCAGGACACACCGTACACTTCTCCAGAGTGACTGTTGGCGATTTACATCCCGCCCATCAGTGTAGCAAGGCTCCGATTCCTCCATGGCCTGTCCTGCATTTCTGGTTTTGACACTTTTTTCAGCATGGCCCTTTTGACCGATGGGAAGCGAGACTTCTTTGTAGCGCTGATTTGCCTTTCCAGGTTGCTTGGTTGGCCAAAAAGGGCGTATGCGTTTTTTCCTAAATATATTCAGGAAAAAACGCATACGCCCTTTTTGGCCAAGGGCATCATTGTCAACGTTTTGCCGCTTTTCATGTGCTTTAAAGGCGATTCGAATCTACCTCCTGAAATCTGTTTCCTGCAATTCTGCCTTGATTTCAAATCCTCTTCTTTGCCTTCCCTCAATATATTTGTGGACGAGAGTTATCATTTATAACTCTGCAGGTTTGTGAATTGCAGTGCCCTGAAGCTCCATTTTACAAGTCGCTTTTTTGGGAGCTGGCCGCAAAAGCGCAGGATGGCTTCAGGCCCTGTTCTGGTTCCGGGGGGCAGGCTGAGCCTGTGGTTAATTCTTCTTCCTGATGGGAAAATAGAGTGACCTGTGCCTGTCCCAACACCAAGAGCTAGTCTCTCATTGGTTCCCCGTCTTCCCGTTCATCCTCAGGACAAATTGCAACCTGTACGGAACAGGAGGTTAAAGGTGCTGATGCTCCAAGTAGGGAGATTGCTAGTAAAGTGGCTGGAATGGCGAACCCGAGCACAAGGAGATGAGAAATGAGGTGCGTTTTAGAAACCTTTCCCCATCACACGGTGTACCATCTTCTGGGTTTCTCATGCATGTTTTCGATGTAGGAAGATGCCCTTGAACCTGGAGATTTGGGACCCATGCGATGGGTAGCACGCAGTATTACTTTAAAGGGTCTGCGTTTGCTCACCCAACCTCACCAAACCTCTCAGCCCCAAGAGTGTCCACCCTTATGTCTCATCCAGCTGTGGGTCTAGATATGGTCAATCCAGGTTGCATCACAGCCCCTGAACGAATTGTGTAAGAATTTCTCTGTCTTTCCCTGTCTTTGTTTCATGGGTTTTTAAAAGTAATTTATTTTTATAATGGGGTTTAGCTGCTTTTCACGGCTGTGTTTATGCCGCTTTACACCCACTTGACACACTAACAGAGAGATATCAATACATAGGTTTTAAGATTATTACTAGTCAGATATATTCTTGTGCGGTGAATCGGGCGTGTTGAGTCCAGTTCTCTGAGCAAGGAGTAGGTCTTGTCTATTACATATTGGGTTTATGGAACGGTATCTGAGCTAATTTGAAACTCTTGTTTTATGTATCACCCCACCTCACCTTTCCCGTTAAGCAGCCATAGTGTGTTTTCTGCATGTGTGACTCTGTTCTGTTTTGTAATTCAGTTCAAGTGTAACGGTTTTTACATTCCCTCTATAAGTGACACCTTATGAGAAGTGTCCTTTTCTGTGTGACTTATTTCACTTAGAATCGTCTTACCTAAATCCACTCATCATGCTGCTACTAGCCTTATGACATTGATTTCATGGCTGAGTGATATTCCATTGTACATAAGGACCACAACTTTTTTATCCATTTTTCGCTTTCCTGGGATATTTAAGGTGGAATGAAGTGGAGGTCCTTGTCAACAGAGCAGCCCTAAACTTTGGGGTGCTTGTGTCTTGCTGATTTTCAATTTTCCCACTTTATCCCCCCATGCGTGGAAGTGCCCTATGCTCTCTAAGCTGTGTTTTTTAGATGTTTCAGGACACACCGTACACTTCTCCAGAGTGGCTGTTGGCGATTTACATCCCGCCCATCAGTGTAGCAAGGCTCCCATTTCTCCATGGCCTGTCCTGCATTTCTGGTTTTGACACTTTTTTCAGCATGGCCCTTTTGACCGATGGGAAGCGAGACTTCTTTGTAGCGCTGATTTGCCTTTCCAGGTTGCTTGGTTGGCCAAAAAGGGCGTATGCGTTTTTTCCTGAATATATTCAGGAAAAAACGCATACGCCCTTTTTGGCCAAGGGCATCATTGTCATCGTTTTGCCGCTTTTCATGTGCTTTAAAGGCGATTCGAATCTACCTCCTGAAATCTGTTTCCTGCAATTCTGCCTTGATTTCAAATCCTCTTCTTTGCCTTCCCTCAATATATTTGTGGACGAGAGTTATCATTTATAACTCTGCAGGTTTGTGAATTGCAGTGCCCTGAAGCTCCATTTTACAAGTCGCTTTTTTGGGAGCTGGCCGCAAAAGCGCAGGATGGCTTCAGGCCCTGTTCTGGTTCCGGGGGGCAGGCTGAGCCTGTGGTTAATTCTTCTTCCTGATGGGAAAATAGAGTGACCTGTGCCTGTCCCAACACCAAGAGCTAGTCTCTCATTGGTTCCCCGTCTTCCCGTTCATCCTCAGGACAAATTGCAACCTGTACGGAACAGGAGGTTAAAGGTGCTGATGCTCCAAGTAGGGAGATTGCTAGTAAAGTGGCTGGAATGGCGAACCCGAGCACAAGGAGATGAGAAATGAGGTGCGTTTTAGAAACCTTTCCCCATCACACGGTGTACCATCTTCTGGGTTTCTCATGCATGTTTTCGATGTAGGAAGATGCCCTTGAACCTGGAGATTTGGGACCCATGCGATGGGTAGCACGCAGTATTACTTTAAAGGGTCTGCGTTTGCTCACCCAACCTCACCAAACCTCTCAGCCCCAAGAGTGTCCACCCTTATGTCTCATCCAGCTGTGGGTCTAGATATGGTCAATCCAGGTTGCATCACAGCCCCTGAACGAATTGTGTAAGAATTTCTCTGTCTTTCCCTGTCTTTGTTTCATGGGTTTTTAAAAGTAATTTATTTTTATAATGGGGTTTAGCTGCTTTTCACGGCTCTGTTTATGCCGCTTTACACCCACTTGACACACTAACAGAGAGATATCAATACATAGGTTTTAAGATTATTACTAGTCAGATATATTCTTGTGCGGTGAATCGGGCGTGTTGAGTCCAGTTCTCTGAGCAAGGAGTAGGTCTTGTCTATTACATATTGGGTTTATGGAACGGTATCTGAGCTAATTTGAAACTCTTGTTTTATGTATCACCCCACCTCACCTTTCCCGTTAAGCAGCCATAGTGTGTTTTCTGCATGTGTGACTCTGTTCTGTTTTGTAATTCAGTTCAAGTGTAACGGTTTTTACATTCCCTCTATAAGTGACACCTTATGAGAAGTGTCCTTTTCTGTGTGACTTATTTCACTTAGAATCGTCTTACCTAAATCCACTCATCATGCTGCTACTAGCCTTATGACATTGATTTCATGGCTGAGTGATATTCCATTGTACATAAGGACCACAACTTCTTTATCCATTTTTCGCTTTCCTGGGATATTTAAGGTGGAATGAAGTGGAGGTCCTTGTCAACAGAGCAGCCCTAAACTTTGGGGTGCTTGTGTCTTGCTGATTTTCAATTTTCCCACTTTATCCCCCCATGCGTGGAAGTGCCCTATGCTCTCTAAGCTGTGTTTTTTAGATGTTTCAGGACACACCGTACACTTCTCCAGAGTGGCTGTTGGCGATTTACATCCCGCCCATCAGTGTAGCAAGGCTCCGATTCCTCCATGGCCTGTCCTGCATTTCTGGTTTTGACACTTTTTTCAGCATGGCCGTTTTGACCGATGGGAAGCGAGACTATTTGTAGCGCTGATTTGCCTTTCCAGGTTGCTTGGTTGGCCAAAAAGGGCGTATGCGTTTTTTCCTAAATATATTCAGGAAAAAACGCATACGCCCTTTTTGGCCAAGGGCATCATTGTCAACGTTTTGCCGCTTTTCATGTGCTTTAAAGGCGATTCGAATCTACCTCCTGAAATCTGTTTCCTGCAATTCTGCCTTGATTTCAAATCCTCTTCTTTGCCTTCCCTCAATATATTTGTGGACGAGAGTTATCATTTATAACTCTGCAGGGTTGTGAATTGCAGTGCCCTGAAGCTCCATTTTACAAGTCGCTTTTTTGGGAGCTGGCCGCAAAAGCGCAGGATGGCTTCAGGCCCTGTTCTGGTTCCGGGGGGCAGGCTGAGCCTGTGGTTAATTCTTCTTCCTGATGGGAAAATAGAGTGACCTGTGCCTGTCCCAACACCAAGAGCTAGTCTCTCATTGGTTCCCCGTCTTCCCGTTCATCCTCAGGACAAATTGCAACCTGTACGGAACAGGAGGTTAAAGGTGCTGATGCTCCAAGTAGGGAGATTGCTAGTAAAGTGGCTGGAATGGCGAACCCGAGCACAAGGAGATGAGAAATGAGGTGCGTTTTAGAAACCTTTCCCCATCACACGGTGTACCATCTTCTGGGTTTCTCATGCATGTTTTCGATGTAGGAAGATGCCCTTGAACCTGGAGATTTGGGACCCATGCGATGGGTAGCACGCAGTATTACTTTAAAGGGTCTGCGTTTGCTCACCCAACCTCACCAAACCTCTCAGCCCCAAGAGTGTCCACCCTTATGTCTCATCCAGCTGTGGGTCTAGATATGGTCAATCCAGGTTGCATCACAGCCCCTGAACGAATTGTGTAAGAATTTCTCTGTCTTTCCCTGTCTTTGTTTCATGGGTTTTTAAAAGTAATTTATTTTTATAATGGGGTTTAGCTGCTTTTCACGGCTGTGTTTATGCCGCTTTACACCCACTTGACACACTAACAGAGAGATATCAATACATAGGTTTTAAGATTATTACTAGTCAGATATATTCTTGTGCGGTGAATCGGGCGTGTTGAGTCCAGTTCTCTGAGCAAGGAGTAGGTCTTGTCTATTACATATTGGGTTTATGGAACGGTATCTGAGCTAATTTGAAACTCTTGTTTTATGTATCACCCCACCTCACCTTTCCCGTTAAGCAGCCATAGTGTGTTTTCTGCATGTGTGACTCTGTTCTGTTTTGTAATTCAGTTCAAGTGTAACGGTTTTTACATTCCCTCTATAAGTGACACCTTATGAGAAGTGTCCTTTTCTGTGTGACTTATTTCACTTAGAATCGTCTTACCTAAATCCACTCATCATGCTGCTACTAGCCTTATGACATTGATTTCATGGCTGAGTGATATTCCATTGTACATAAGGACCACAACTTTTTTATCCATTTTTCGCTTTCCTGGGATATTTAAGGTGGAATGAAGTGGAGGTCCTTGTCAACAGAGCAGCCCTAAA
The DNA here is from genome assembly GCF_965194825.1 of Balaenoptera physalus. Lineage (NCBI taxonomy): Eukaryota > Metazoa > Chordata > Mammalia > Artiodactyla > Balaenopteridae > Balaenoptera > Balaenoptera physalus. Next base: position 521,784 of record NW_028126269.1, on the reverse strand, counting down.
CTTTGGGGTGCTTGTGTCTTGCTGATTTTCAATTTTCCCACTTTATCCCCCCATGCGTGGAAGTGCCCTATGCTCTCTAAGCTGTGTTTTTTAGATGTTTCAGGACACACCGTACACTTCTCCAGAGTGGCTGTTGGCGATTTACATCCCGCCCATCAGTGTAGCAAGGCTCCCATTTCTCCATGGCCTGTCCTGCATTTCTGGTTTTGACACTTTTTTCAGCATGGCCCTTTTGACCGATGGGAAGCGAGACTTCTTTGTAGCGCTGATTTGCCTTTCCAGGTTGCTTGGTTGGCCAAAAAGGGCGTATGCGTTTTTTCCTGAATATATTCAGGAAAAAACGCATACGCCCTTTTTGGCCAAGGGCATCATTGTCAACGTTTTGCCGCTTTTCATGTGCTTTAAAGGCGATTCGAATCTACCTCCTGAAATCTGTTTCCTGCAATTCTGCCTTGATTTCAAATCCTCTTCTTTGCCTTCCCTCAATATATTTGTGGACGAGAGTTATCATTTATAACTCTGCAGGTTTGTGAATTGCAGTGCCCTGAAGCTCCATTTTACAAGTCGCTTTTTTGGGAGCTGGCCGCAAAAGCGCAGGATGGCTTCAGGCCCTGTTCTGGTTCCGGGGGGCAGGCTGAGCCTGTGGTTAATTCTTCTTCCTGATGGGAAAATAGAGTGACCTGTGCCTGTCCCAACACCAAGAGCTAGTCTCTCATTGGTTCCCCGTCTTCCCGTTCATCCTCAGGACAAATTGCAACCTGTACGGAACAGGAGGTTAAAGGTGCTGATGCTCCAAGTAGGGAGATTGCTAGTAAAGTGGCTGGAATGGCGAACCCGAGCACAAGGAGATGAGAAATGAGGTGCGTTTTAGAAACCTTTCCCCATCACACGGTGTTCCATCTTCTGGGTTTCTCATGCATGTTTTCGATGTAGGAAGATGCCCTTGAACCTGGAGATTTGGGACCCATGCGATGGGTAGCACGCAGTATTACTTTAAAGGGTCTGCGTTTGCTCACCCAACCTCACCAAACCTCTCAGCCCCAAGAGTGTCCACCCTTATGTCTCATCCAGCTGTGGGTCTAGATATGGTCAATCCAGGTTGCATCACAGCCCCTGAACGAATTGTGTAAGAATTTCTCTGTCTTTCCCTGTCTTTGTTTCATGGGTTTTTAAAAGTAATTTATTTTTATAATGGGGTTTAGCTGCTTTTCACGGCTGTGTTTATGCCGCTTTACACCCACTTGACACACTAACAGAGAGATATCAATACATAGGTTTTAAGATTATTACTAGTCAGATATATTCTTGTGCGGTGAATCGGGCGTGTTGAGTCCAGTTCTCTGAGCAAGGAGTAGGTCTTGTCTATTACATATTGGGTTTATGGAACGGTATCTGAGCGAATTTGAAACTCTTGTTTTATGTATCACCCCACCTCACCTTTCCCGTTAAGCAGCCATAGTGTGTTTTCTGCATGTGTGACTCTGTTCTGTTTTGTAATTCAGTTCAAGTGTAACGGTTTTTACATTCCCTCTATAAGTGACACCTTATGAGAAGTGTCCTTTTCTGTGTGACTTATTTCACTTAGAATCGTCTTACCTAAATCCACTCATCATGCTGCTACTAGCCTTATGACATTGATTTCATGGCTGAGTGATATTCCATTGTACATAAGGACCACAACTTTTTTATCCATTTTTCGCTCTCCTGGGATATTTAAGGTGGAATGAAGTGGAGGTCTTTGTCAACAGAGCAGCCCTAAACTTTGGGGTGCTTGTGTCTTGCTGATTTTCAATTTTCCCACTTTATCCCCCCATGCGTGGAAGTGCCCTATGCTCTCTAAGCTGTGTTTTTTAGATGTTTCAGGACACACCGTACACTTCTCCAGAGTGGCTGTTGGCGATTTACATCCCGCCCATCAGTGTAGCAAGGCTCCCATTTCTCCATGGCCTGTCCTGCATTTCTGGTTTTGACACTTTTTTCAGCATGGCCCTTTTGACCGATGGGAAGCGAGACTTCTTTGTAGCGCTGATTTGCCTTTCCAGGTTGCTTGGTTGGCCAAAAAGGGCGTATGCGTTTTTTCCTGAATATATTCAGGAAAAAACGCATACGCCCTTTTTGGCCAAGGGCATCATTGTCAACGTTTTGCCGCTTTTCATGTGCTTTAAAGGCGATTCGAATCTACCTCCTGAAATCTGTTTCCTGCAATTCTGCCTTGATTTTAAATCCTCTTCTTTGCCTTCCCTCAATATATTTGTGGACGAGAGTTATCATTTATAACTCTGCAGGGTTGTGAATTGCAGTGCCCTGAAGCTCCATTTTACAAGTCGCTTTTTTGGGAGCTGGCCGCAAAAGCGCAGGATGGCTTCAGGCCCTGTTCTGGTTCCGGGGGGCAGGCTGTGCCTGTGGTTAATTCTTCTTCCTGATGGGAAAATAGAGTGACCTGTGCCTGTCCCAACACCAAGAGCTAGTCTCTCATTGGTTCCCCGTCTTCCCGTTCTTCCTCAGGACAAATTGCAACCTGTACGGAACAGGAGGTTAAAGGTGCTGATGCTCCAAGTAGGGAGATTGCTAGTAAAGTGGCTGGAATGGCGAACCCGAGCACAAGGAGATGAGAAATGAGGTGCGTTTTAGAAACCTTTCCCCATCACACGGTGTACCATCTTCTGGGTTTCTCATGCATGTTTTCGATGTAGGAAGATGCCCTTGAACCTGGAGATTTGGGACCCATGCGATGGGTAGCACGCAGTATTACTTTAAAGGGTCTGCGTTTGCTCACCCAACCTCACCAAACCTCTCAGCCCCAAGAGTGTCCACCCTTATGTCTCATCCAGCTGTGGGTCTAGATATGGTCAATCCAGGTTGCATCACAGCCCCTGAACGAATTGTGTAAGAATTTCTCTGTCTTTCCCTGTCTTTGTTTCATGGGTTTTTAAAAGTAATTTATTTTTATAATGGGGTTTAGCTGCTTTTCACGGCTGTGTTTATGCCGCTTTACACCCACTTGACACACTAACAGAGAGATATCAATACATAGGTTTTAAGATTATTACTAGTCAGATATATTCTTGTGCGGTGAATCGGGCGTGTTGAGTCCAGTTCTCTGAGCAAGGAGTAGGTCTTGTCTATTACATATTGGGTTTATGGAACGGTATCTGAGCTAATTTGAAACTCTTGTTTTATGTATCACCCCACCTCACCTTTCCCGTTAAGCAGCCATAGTGTGTTTTCTGCATGTGTGACTCTGTTCTGTTTTGTAATTCAGTTCAAGTGTAACGGTTTTTACATTCCCTCTATAAGTGACACCTTATGAGAAGTGTCCTTTTCTGTGTGACTTATTTCACTTAGAATCGTCTTACCTAAATCCACTCATCATGCTGCTACTAGCCTTATGACATTGATTTCATGGCTGAGTGATATTCCATTGTACATAAGGACCACAACTTTTTTATCCATTTTTCGCTTTCCTGGGATATTTAAGGTGGAATGAAGTGGAGGTCCTTGTCAACAGAGCAGCCCTAAACTTTGGGGTGCTTGTGTCTTGCTGATTTTCAATTTTCCCGCTTTATCCCCCCATGCGTGGAAGTGCCCTATGCTCTCTAAGCTGTGTTTTTTAGATGTTTCAGGACACACCGTACACTTCTCCAGAGTGGCTGTTGGCGATTTACATCCCGCCCATCAGTGTAGCAAGGCTCCCATTTCTCCATGGCCTGTCCTGCATTTCTGGTTTTGACACTTTTTTCAGCATGGCCCTTTTGACCGATGGGAAGCGAGACTTCTTTGTAGCGCTGATTTGCCTTTCCAGGTTGCTTGGTTGGCCAAAAAGGGCGTATGCGTTTTTTCCTGAATATATTCAGGAAAAAACGCATACGCCCTTTTTGGCCAAGGGCATCATTGTCAACGTTTTGCCGCTTTTCATGTGCTTTAAAGGCGATTCGAATCTACCTCCTGAAATCTGTTTCCTGCAATTCTGCCTTGATTTCAAATCCTCTTCTTTGCCTTCCCTCAATATATTTGTTTACGAGAGTTATCATTTATAACTCTGCAGGTTTGTGAATTGCAGTGCCCTGAAGCTCCATTTTACAAGTCGCTTTTTTGGGAGCTGGCCGCAAAAGCGCAGGATGGCTTCAGGCCCTGTTCTGGTTCCGGGGGGCAGGCTGAGCCTGTGGTTAATTCTTCTTCCTGATGGGAAAATAGAGTGACCTGTGCCTGTCCCAACACCAAGAGCTAGTCTCTCATTGGTTCCCCGTCTTCCCGTTCATCCTCAGGACAAATTGCAACCTGTATGGAACAGGAGGTTAAAGGTGCTGATGCTCCAAGTAGGGAGATTGCTAGTAAAGTGGCTGGAATGGCGAACCCGAGCACAAGGAGATGAGAAATGAGGTGCGTTTTAGAAACCTTTCCCCATCACACGGTGTACCATCTTCTGGGTTTCTCATGCATGTTTTCGATGTAGGAAGATGCCCTTGAACCTGGAGATTTGGGACCCATGCGATGGGTAGCATGCAGTATTACTTTAAAGGGTCTGCGTTTGCTCACCCAACCTCACCAAACCTCTCAGCCCCAAGAGTGTCCACCCTTATGTCTGATCCAGCTGTGGGTCTAGATATGGTCAATCCAGGTTGCATCACAGCCCCTGAACGAATTGTGTAAGAATTTCTCTGTCTTTCCCTGTCTTTGTTTCATGGGTTTTTAAAAGTAATTTATTTTTATAATGGGGTTTAGCTGCTTTTCACGGCTCTGTTTATGCCGCTTTACACCCACTTGACACACTAACAGAGAGATATCAATACATAGGTTTTAAGATTATTACTAGTCAGATATATTCTCGTGCGGTGAATCGGGCGTGTTGAGTCCAGTTCTCTGAGCAAGGAGTAGGTCTTGTCTATTACATATTGGGTTTATGGAACGGTATCTGAGCGAATTTGAAACTCTTGTTTTATGTATCACCCCACCTCACCTTTCCCGTTAAGCAGCCATAGTGTGTTTTCTGCATGTGTGACTCTGTTCTGTTTTGTAATTCAGTTCAAGTGTAACGGTTTTTACATTCCCTCTATAAGTGACACCTTATGAGAAGTGTCCTTTTCTGTGTGACTTATTTCACTTAGAATCGTCTTACCTAAATCCACTCATCATGCTGCTACTAGCCTTATGACATTGATTTCATGGCTGAGTGATATTCCATTGTACATAAGGACCACAACTTTTTTATCCATTTTTCGCTCTCCTGGGATATTTAAGGTGGAATGAAGTGGAGGTCCTTGTCAACAGAGCAGCCCTAAACTTTGGGGTGCTTGTGTCTTGCTGATTTTCAATTTTCCCACTTTATCCCCCCATGCGTGGAAGTGCCCTATGCTCTCTAAGCTGTGTTTTTTAGATGTTTCAGGACACACCGTACACTTCTCCAGAGTGGCTGTTGGCGATTTACATCCCGCCCATCAGTGTAGCAAGGCTCCGATTCCTCCATGGCCTGTCCTGCATTTCTGGTTTTGACACTTTTTTCAGCATGGCCCTTTTGACCGATGGGAAGCGAGACTTCTTTGTAGCGCTGATTTGCCTTTCCAGGTTGCTTGGTTGGCCAAAAAGGGCGTATGCGTTTTTTCCTGAATATATTCAGGAAAAAACGCATACGCCCTTTTTGGCCAAGGGCATCATTGTCAACGTTTTGCCGCTTTTCATGTGCTTTAAAGGCGATTCGAATCTACCTCCTGAAATCTGTTTCCTGCAATTCTGCCTTGATTTCAAATCCTCTTCTTTGCCTTCCCTCAATATATTTGTGGACGAGAGTTATCATTTATAACTCTGCAGGGTTGTGAATTGCAGTGCCCTGAAGCTCCATTTTACAAGTCGCTTTTTTGGGAGCTGGCCGCAAAAGCGCAGGATGGCTTCAGGCCCTGTTCTGGTTCCGGGGGGCAGGCTGAGCCTGTGGTTAATTCTTCTTCCTGATGGGAAAATAGAGTGACCTGTGCCTGTCCCAACACCAAGAGCTAGTCTCTCATTGGTTCCCCGTCTTCCCGTTCATCCTCAGGACAAATTGCAACCTGTACGGAACAGGAGGTTAAAGGTGCTGATGCTCCAAGTAGGGAGATTGCTAGTAAAGTGGCTGGAATGGCGAACCCGAGCACAAGGAGATGAGAAATGAGGTGCGTTTTAGAAACCTTTCCCCATCACACGGTGTACCATCTTCTGGGTTTCTCATGCATGTTTTCGATGTAGGAAGATGCCCTTGAACCTGGAGATTTGGGACCCATGCGATGGGTAGCACGCAGTATTACTTTAAAGGGTCTGCGTTTGCTCACCCAACCTCACCAAACCTCTCAGCCCCAAGAGTGTCCACCCTTATGTCTCATCCAGCTGTGGGTCTAGATATGGTCAATCCAGGTTGCATCACAGCCCCTGAACGAATTGTGTAAGAATTTCTCTGTCTTTCCCTGTCTTTGTTTCATGGGTTTTTAAAAGTAATTTATTTTTATAATGGGGTTTAGCTGCTTTTCACGGCTGTGTTTATGCCGCTTTACACCCACTTGACACACTAACAGAGAGATATCAATACATAGGTTTTAAGATTATTACTAGTCAGATATATTCTTGTGCGGTGAATCGGGCGTGTTGAGTCCAGTTCTCTGAGCAAGGAGTAGGTCTTGTCTATTACATATTGGGTTTATGGAACGGTATCTGAGCGAATTTGAAACTCTTGTTTTATGTATCACCCCACCTCACCTTTCCCGTTAAGCAGCCATAGTGTGTTTTCTGCATGTGTGACTCTGTTCTGTTTTGTAATTCAGTTCAAGTGTAACGGTTTTTACATTCCCTCTATAAGTGACACCTTATGAGAAGTGTCCTTTTCTGTGTGACTTATTTCACTTAGAATCGTCTTACCTAAATCCACTCATCATGCTGCTACTAGCCTTATGACATTGATTTCATGGCTGAGTGATATTCCATTGTACATAAGGACCACAACTTTTTTATCCATTTTTCGCTTTCCTGGGATATTTAAGGTGGAATGAAGTGGAGGTCCTTGTCAACAGAGCAGCCCTAAACTTTGGGGTGCTTGTGTCTTGCTGATTTTCAATTTTCCCACTTTATCCCCCCATGCGTGGAAGTGCCCTATGCTCTCTAAGCTGTGTTTTTTAGATGTTTCAGGACACACCGTACACTTCTCCAGAGTGGCTGTTGGCGATTTACATCCCGCCCATCAGTGTAGCAAGGCTCCCATTTCTCCATGGCCTGTCCTGCATTTCTGGTTTTGACACTTTTTTCAGCATGGCCCTTTTGACCTATGGGAAGCGAGACTTCTTTGTAGCGCTGATTTGCCTTTCCAGGTTGCTTGGTTGGCCAAAAAGGGCGTATGCGTTTTTTCCTGAATATATTCAGGAAAAAACGCATACGCCCTTTTTGGCCAAGGGCATCATTGTCAACGTTTTGCCGCTTTTCATGTGCTTTAAAGGCGATTCGAATCTACCTCCTGAAATCTGTTTCCTGCAATTCTGCCTTGATTTCAAATCCTCTTCTTTGCCTTCCCTCAATATATTTGTGGACGAGAGTTATCATTTATAACTCTGCAGGTTTGTGAATTGCAGTGCCCTGAAGCTCCATTTTACAAGTCGCTTTTTTGGGAGCTGGCCGCAAAAGCGCAGGATGGCTTCAGGCCCTGTTCTGGTTCCGGGGGGCAGGCTGAGCCTGTGGTTAATTCTTCTTCCTGATGGGAAAATAGAGTGACCTGTGCCTGTCCCAACACCAAGAGCTAGTCTCTCATTGGTTCCCCGTCTTCCCGTTCATCCTCAGGACAAATTGCAACCTGTACGGAACAGGAGGTTAAAGGTGCTGATGCTCCAAGTAGGGAGATTGCTAGTAAAGTGGCTGGAATGGCGAACCCGAGCACAAGGAGATGAGAAATGAGGTGCGTTTTAGAAACCTTTCCCCATCACACGGTGTTCCATCTTCTGGGTTTCTCATGCATGTTTTCGATGTAGGAAGATGCCCTTGAACCTGGAGATTTGGGACCCATGCGATGGGTAGCACGCAGTATTACTTTAAAGGGTCTGCGTTTGCTCACCCAACCTCACCAAACCTCTCAGCCCCAAGAGTGTCCACCCTTATGTCTCATCCAGCTGTGGGTCTAGATATGGTCAATCCAGGTTGCATCACAGCCCCTGAACGAATTGTGTAAGAATTTCTCTGTCTTTCCCTGTCTTTGTTTCATGGGTTTTTAAAAGTAATTTATTTTTATAATGGGGTTTAGCTGCTTTTCACGGCTGTGTTTATGCCGCTTTACACCCACTTGACACACTAACAGAGAGATATCAATACATAGGTTTTAAGATTATTACTAGTCAGATATATTCTTGTGCGGTGAATCGGGCGTGTTGAGTCCAGTTCTCTGAGCAAGGAGTAGGTCTTGTCTATTACATATTGGGTTTATGGAACGGTATCTGAGCGAATTTGAAACTCTTGTTTTATGTATCACCCCACCTCACCTTTCCCGTTAAGCAGCCATAGTGTGTTTTCTGCATGTGTGACTCTGTTCTGTTTTGTAATTCAGTTCAAGTGTAACGGTTTTTACATTCCCTCTATAAGTGACACCTTATGAGAAGTGTCCTTTTCTGTGTGACTTATTTCACTTAGAATCGTCTTACCTAAATCCACTCATCATGCTGCTACTAGCCTTATGACATTGATTTCATGGCTGAGTGATATTCCATTGTACATAAGGACCACAACTTTTTTATCCATTTTTCGCTCTCCTGGGATATTTAAGGTGGAATGAAGTGGAGGTCTTTGTCAACAGAGCAGCCCTAAACTTTGGGGTGCTTGTGTCTTGCTGATTTTCAATTTTCCCACTTTATCCCCCCATGCGTGGAAGTGCCCTATGCTCTCTAAGCTGTGTTTTTTAGATGTTTCAGGACACACCGTACACTTCTCCAGAGTGGCTGTTGGCGATTTACATCCAGCCCATCAGTGTAGCAAGGCTCCCATTTCTCCATGGCCTGTCCTGCATTTCTGGTTTTGACACTTTTTTCAGCATGGCCCTTTTGACCGATGGGAAGCGAGACTTCTTTGTAGCGCTGATTTGCCTTTCCAGGTTGCTTGGTTGGCCAAAAAGGGCGTATGCGTTTTTTCCTGAATATATTCAGGAAAAAACGCATACGCCCTTTTTGGCCAAGGGCATCATTGTCAACGTTTTGCCGCTTTTCATGTGCTTTAAAGGCGATTCGAATCTACCTCCTGAAATCTGTTTCCTGCAATTCTGCCTTGATTTCAAATCCTCTTCGTTGCCTTCCCTCAATATATTTGTGGACGAGAGTTATCATTTATAACTCTGCAGGTTTGTGAATTGCAGTGCCCTGAAGCTCCATTTTACAAGTCGCTTTTTTGGGAGCTGGCCGCAAAAGCGCAGGATGGCTTCAGGCCCTGTTCTGGTTCCGGGGGGCAGGCTGAGCCTGTGGTTAATTCTTCTTCCTGATGGGAAAATAGAGTGACCTGTGCCTGTCCCAACACCAAGAGCTAGTCTCTCATTGGTTCCCCGTCTTCCCGTTCATCCTCAGGACAAATTGCAACCTGTACGGAACAGGAGGTTAAAGGTGCTGATGCTCCAAGTAGGGAGATTGCTAGTAAAGTGGCTGGAATGGCGAACCCGAGCACAAGGAGATGAGAAATGAGCTGCGTTTTAGAAACCTTTCCCCATCACATGGTGTACCATCTTCTGGGTTTCTCATGCATGTTTTCGATGTAGGAAGATGCCCTTGAACCTGGAGATTTGGGACCCATGCGATGGGTAGCACGCAGTATTACTTTAAAGGGTCTGCGTTTGCTCACCCAAACTCACCAAACCTCTCAGCCCCAAGAGTGTCCACCCTTATGTCTGATCCAGCTGTGGGTCTAGATATGGTCAATCCAGGTTGCATCACAGCCCCTGAACGAATTGTGTAAGAATTTCTCTGTCTTTCCCTGTCTTTGTTTCATGGGTTTTTAAAAGTAATTTATTTTTATAATGGGGTTTAGCTGCTTTTCACGGCTGTGTTTATGCCGCTTTACACCCACTTGACACACTAACAGAGAGATATCAATACATAGGTTTTAAGATTATTACTAGTCAGATATATTCTTGTGCGGTGAATCGGGCGTGTTGAGTCCAGTTCTCTGAGCAAGGAGTAGGTCTTGTCTATTACATATTGGGTTTATGGAACGGTATCTGAGCTAATTTGAAACTCTTGTTTTATGTATCACCCCACCTCACCTTTCCCGTTAAGCAGCCATAGTGTGTTTTCTGCATGTGTGACTCTGTTCTGTTTTGTAATTCAGTTCAAGTGTAACGGTTTTTACATTCCCTCTATAAGTGACATCTTATGAGAAGTGTCCTTTTCTGTGTGACTTATTTCACTTAGAATCGTCTTACCTAAATCCACTCATCATGCTGCTACTAGCCTTATGACATTGATTTCATGGCTGAGTGATATTCCATTGTACATAAGGACCACAACTTTTTTATCCATTTTTCGCTTTCCTGGGATATTTAAGGTGGAATGAAGTGGAGGTCCTTGTCAACAGAGCAGCCCTAAACTTTGGGGTGCTTGTGTCTTGCTGATTTTCAATTTTCCCACTTTATCCCCCCATGCGTGGAAGTGCCCTATGCTCTCTAAGCTGTGTTTTTTAGATGTTTCAGGACACACCGTACACTTCTCCAGAGTGGCTGTTGGCGATTTACATCCCGCCCATCAGTGTAGCAAGGCTCCCATTTCTCCATGGCCTGTCCTGCATTTCTGGTTTTGACACTTTTTTCAGCATGGCCCTTTTGACCGATGGGAAGCGAGACTTCTTTGTAGCGCTGATTTGCCTTTCCAGGTTGCTTGGTTGGCCAAAAAGGGCGTATGCGTTTTTTCCTGAATATATTCAGGAAAAAACGCATACGCCCTTTTTGGCCAAGGGCATCATTGTCAACCTTTTGCCGCTTTTCATGTGCTTTAAAGGCGATTCGAATCTACCTCCTGAAATCTGTTTCCTGCAATTCTGCCTTGATTTCAAATCCTCTTCTTTGCCTTCCCTCAATATATTTGTGGACGAGAGTTATCATTTATAACTCTGCAGGTTTGTGAATTGCAGTGCCCTGAAGCTCCATTTTACAAGTCGCTTTTTTGGGAGCTGGCCGCAAAAGCGCAGGATGGCTTCAGGCCCTGTTCTGGTTCCGGGGGGCAGGCTGAGCCTGTGGTTAATTCTTCTTCCTGATGGGAAAATAGAGTGACCTGTGCCTGTCCCAACACCAAGAGCTAGTCTCTCATTGGTTCCCCGTCTTCCCGTTCATCCTCAGGACAAATTGCAACCTGTACGGAACAGGAGGTTAAAGGTGCTGATGCTCCAAGTAGGGAGATTGCTAGTAAAGTGGCTGGAATGGCGAACCCGAGCACAAGGAGATGAGAAATGAGGTGCGTTTTAGAAACCTTTCCCCATCACACGGTGTTCCATCTTCTGGGTTTCTCATGCATGTTTTCGATGTAGGAAGATGCCCTTGAACCTGGAGATTTGGGACCCATGCGATGGGTAGCACGCAGTATTACTTTAAAGGGTCTGCGTTTGCTCACCCAACCTCACCAAACCTCTCAGCCCCAAGAGTGTCCACCCTTATGTCTCATCCAGCTGTGGGTCTAGATATGGTCAATCCAGGTTGCATCACAGCCCCTGAACGAATTGTGTAAGAATTTCTCTGTCTTTCCCTGTCTTTGTTTCATGGGTTTTTAAAAGTAATTTATTTTTATAATGGGGTTTAGCTGCTTTTCACGGCTGTGTTTATGCCGCTTTACACCCACTTGACACACTAACAGAGAGATATCAATACATAGGTTTTAAGATTATTACTAGTCAGATATATTCTTGTGCGGTGAATCGGGCGTGTTGAGTCCAGTTCTCTGAGCAAGGAGTAGGTCTTGTCTATTACATATTGGGTTTATGGAACGGTATCTGAGCGAATTTGAAACTCTTGTTTTATGTATCACCCCACCTCACCTTTCCCGTTAAGCAGCCATAGTGTGTTTTCTGCATGTGTGACTCTGTTCTGTTTTGTAATTCAGTTCAAGTGTAACGGTTTTTACATTCCCTCTATAAGTGACACCTTATGAGAAGTGTCCTTTTCTGTGTGACTTATTTCACTTAGAATCGTCTTACCTAAATCCACTCATCATGCTGCTACTAGCCTTATGACATTGATTTCATGGCTGAGTGATATTCCATTGTACATAAGGACCACAACTTTTTTATCCATTTTTCGCTCTCCTGGGATATTTAAGGTGGAATGAAGTGGAGGTCTTTGTCAACAGAGCAGCCCTAAACTTTGGGGTGCTTGTGTCTTGCTGATTTTCAGTTTTCCCACTTTATCCCCCCATGCGTGGAAGTGCCCTATGCTCTCTAAGCTGTGTTTTTTAGATGTTTCAGGACACACCGTACACTTCTCCAGAGTGGCTGTTGGCGATTTACATCCCGCCCATCAGTGTAGCAAGGCTCCCATTTCTCCATGGCCTGTCCTGCATTTCTGGTTTTGACACTTTTTTCAGCATGGCCCTTTTGACCGATGGGAAGCGAGACTTCTTTGTAGCGCTGATTTGCCTTTCCAGGTTGCTTGGTTGGCCAAAAAGGGCGTATGCGTTTTTTCCTGAATATATTCAGGAAAAAACGCATACGCCCTTTTTGGCCAAGGGCATCATTGTCAACGTTTTGCCGCTTTTCATGTGCTTTAAAGGCGATTCGAATCTACCTCCTGAAATCTGTTTCCTGCAATTCTGCCTTGATTTCAAATCCTCTTCGTTGCCTTCCCTCAATATATTTGTGGACGAGAGTTATCATTTATAACTCTGCAGGTTTTTGAATTGCAGTGCCCTGAAGCTCCATTTTACAAGTCGCTTTTTTGGGAGCTGGCCGCAAAAGCGCAGGATGGCTTCAGGCCCTGTTCTGGTTCCGGGGGGCAGGCTGAGCCTGTGGTTAATTCTTCTTCCTGATGGGAAAATAGAGTGACCTGTGCCTGTCCCAACACCAAGAGCTAGTCTCTCATTGGTTCCCCGTCTTCCCGTTCATCCTCAGGACAAATTGCAACCTGTACGGAACAGGAGGTTAAAGGTGCTGATGCTCCAAGTAGGGAGATTGCTAGTAAAGTGGCTGGAATGGCGAACCCGAGCACAAGGAGATGAGAAATGAGCTGCGTTTTAGAAACCTTTCCCCATCACACGGTGTACCATCTTCTGGGTTTCTCATGCATGTTTTCGATGTAGGAAGATGCCCTTGAACCTGGAGATTTGGGACCCATGCGATGGGTAGCACGCAGTATTACTTTAAAGGGTCTGCGTTTGCTCACCCAAACTCACCAAACCTCTCAGCCCCAAGAGTGTCCACCCTTATGTCTGATCCAGCTGTGGGTCTAGATATGGTCAATCCAGGTTGCATCACAGCCCCTGAACGAATTGTGTAAGAATTTCTCTGTCTTTCCCTGTCTTTGTTTCATGGGTTTTTAAAAGTAATTTATTTTTATAATGGGGTTTAGCTGCTTTTCACGGCTCTGTTTATGCCGCTTTACACCCACTTGACACACTAACAGAGAGATATCAATACATAGGTTTTAAGATTATTACTAGTCAGATATATTCTTGTGCGGTGAATCGGGCGTGTTGAGTCCAGTTCTCTGAGCAAGGAGTAGGTCTTGTCTATTACATATTGGGTTTATGGAACGGTATCTGAGCTAATTTGAAACTCTTGTTTTATGTATCACCCCACCTCACCTTTCCCGTTAAGCAGCCATAGTGTGTTTTCTGCATGTGTGACTCTGTTCTGTTTTGTAATTCAGTTCAAGTGTAACGGTTTTTACATTCCCTCTATAAGTGACACCTTATGAGAAGTGTCCTTTTCTGTGTGACTTATTTCACTTAGAATCGTCTTACCTAAATCCACTCATCATGCTGCTACTAGCCTTATGACATTGATTTCATGGCTGAGTGATATTCCTTTGTACATAAGGACCACAACTTTTTTATCCATTTTTCGCTTTCCTGGGATATTTAAGGTGGAATGAAGTGGAGGTCTTTGTCAACAGAGCAGCCCTAAACTTTGGGGTGCTTGTGTCTTGCTGATTTTCAATTTTCCCACTTTATCCCCCCATGCGTGGAAGTGCCCTATGCTCTCTAAGCTGTGTTTTTTAGATGTTTCAGGACACACCGTACACTTCTCCAGAGTGGCTGTTGGCGATTTACATCCCGCCCATCAGTGTAGCAAGGCTCCCATTTCTCCATGGCCTGTCCTGCACTTCTGGTTTTGACACTTTTTTCAGCATGGCCCTTTTGACCGATGGGAAGCGAGACTTCTTTGTAGCGCTGATTTGCCTTTCCAGGTTGCTTGGTTGGCCAAAAAGGGCGTATGCGTTTTTTCCTGAATATATTCAGGAAAAAACGCATACGCCCTTTTTGGCCAAGGGCATCATTGTCAACGTTTTGCCGCTTTTCATGTGCTTTAAAGGCGATTCGAATCTACCTCCTGAAATCTGTTTCCTGCAATTCTGCCTTGATTTCAAATCCTCTTCTTTGCCTTCCCTCAATATATTTGTGGACGAGAGTTATCATTTATAACTCTGCAGGTTTGTGAATTGCAGTGCCCTGAAGCTCCATTTTACAAGTCGCTTTTTTGGGAGCTGGCCGAAAAAGCGCAGGATGGCTTCAGGCCCTGTTCTGGTTCCGGGGGGCAGGCTGAGCCTGTGGTGAATTCTTCTTCCTGATGGGAAAATAGAGTGACCTGTGCCTGTCCCAACACCAAGAGCTAGTCTCTCATTGGTTCCCCGTCTTCCCGTTCATCCTCAGGACAAATTGCAACCTGTACGGAACAGGAGGTTAAAGGTGCTGATGCTCCAAGTAGGGAGATTGCTAGTAAAGTGGCTGGAATGGCGAACCCGAGCACAAGGAGATGAGAAATGAGCTGCGTTTTAGAAACCTTTCCCCATCACACGGTGTACCATCTTCTGGGTTTCTCATGCATGTTTTCGATGTAGGAAGATGCCCTTGAACCTGGAGATTTGGGACCCATGCGATTGGTAGCACGCAGTATTACTTTAAAGGGTCTGCGTTTGCTCACCCAACCTCACCAAACCTCTCAGCCCCAAGAGTGTCCACCCTTATGTCTCATCCAGCTGTGGGTCTAGATATGGTCAATCCAGGTTGCATCACAGCCCCTGAACGAATTGTGTAAGAATTTCTCTGTCTTTCCCTGTCTTTGTTTCATGGGTTTTTAAAAGTAATTTATTTTTATAATGGGGTTTAGCTGCTTTTCACGGCTCTGTTTATGCCGCTTTACACCCACTTGACACACTAACAGAGAGATATCAATACATAGGTTTTAAGATTATTACTAGTCAGATATATTCTTGTGCGGTGAATCGGGCGTGTTGAGTCCAGTTCTCTGAGCAAGGAGTAGGTCTTGTCTATTACATATTGGGTTTATGGAATGGTATCTGAGCTAATTTGAAACTCTTGTTTTATGTATCACCCCACCTCACCTTTCCCGTTAAGCAGCCATAGTGTGTTTTCTGCATGTGTGACTCTGTTCTGTTTTGTAATTCAGTTCATGTGTAACGGTTTTTACATTCCCTCTATAAGTGACACCTTATGAGAAGTGTCCTTTTCTGTGTGACTTATTTCACTTAGAATCGTCTTACCTAAATCTACTCATCATGCTGCTACTAGCCTTATGACATTGATTTCATGGCTGAGTGATATTCCATTGTACATAAGGACCACAACTTTTTGATCCATTTTTCGCTTTCCTGGGATATTTAAGGTGGAATGAAGTGGAGGTCCTTGTCAAAAGAGCAGCCCTAAACATTGGGGTGCTTGTGTCTTGCTGATTTTCAATTTTCCCACTTTATCCCCCCATGCGTGGAAGTGCCCTATGCTCTCTAAGCTGTGTTTTTTCGATGTTTCAGGACACACCGTACACTTCTCCAGAGTGGCTCTTGGCAATTTACATCCCGCCCATCAGTGTAGCAAGGCTCCCATTTCTCCATGGCCTGTCCTGCATTTCTGGTTTTGACACTTTTTTCAGCATGGCCCTTTTGACCGATGGGAAGCGAGACTTCTTTATAGCGCTGATTTGCCTTTCCAGGTTGCTTGGTTGGCCAAAAAGGGCGTATGCGTTTTTTCCTGAATATATTCAGGAAAAAACGCATACGCCCTTTTTGGCCAAGGGCATCATTGTCGACGTTTTGCCGCTTTTCATGTGCTTTAAAGGCGATTCGAATCTACCTCCTGAAATCTGTTTCGTGCAATTCTGCCTTGCTTTCAAATCCTCTTCGTTGCCTTCCCTCAATATATTTGAGGACGAGAATTATCATTTATAACTCTGCAGGTTTGTGAATTGCAGTGCCCCTGAGCTCCATTTTTCAACTCGCTTTTTTGGGAGCTGGCCGCAAAAGCGCAGGATGGCCTCAGGCCCTATTTTGGTTCCGGGCGGCAGGCTGAGCCTGTAGTTAATTCTTCTTCCTGATGGGAAAATAGAGTGACCTGTGCCTGTCCCAACACCTAGAGCTAGTCTCTCATTGGCTCCCCCTCTTCCCGTTCATCCTCAGGACAAATTGAAAGTTGTACGGAACAGGAGGTTAAAGGTGCTGATTCTCCAAGGAGGGAGATTGCTAGTAAAGCGGCTGGAATGGCGAACCCGAGCACAAGGAGATTAGAAATGGGGTGCGTTTTAGAAACCTTTCCCGGTCACACGGTCTACCACCTTCTGGGTTTCTCATGCATGTTTTTGATGTAGGAAGATGCCCTTGAACCTGGAGATTTGGGACCCATGGGATGGGTAACAGGCAGTAGTACTTTAAAGGCTCTGCGTTTGCTCCCCCAACCTCACCAAATCTCTCAGCCCCGAGAGTATCCACCCTTATGTCTCATCCAGCTGTGGGTCTAGATATGGTCAATCCAGGTGGCATCACAGCCCCTGAACGAATTTTGTAAGAATTTCTCTCTCTTTCACTGTCTTTGTTTCACGGGCTTTTAAAATTAATTTATTTTTATAATGGTGTTTAGCTGCTTTTCACGGCTGTGTTTATGCCGCTTTACACCCACTTGACTCACTTCCAGAGAGATATAAATTCATAGGTTTTAAAATTCTTACTAGTCAGATATATTCTTCTGCGGTGAAGAGGGGGTGTTGATTCCAGTTCACTGAGCAAGGAGTAGGCCTTTCTATTACATATTGGGTTTATGGAACGGTATCTGAGCTAATTTGAAACCCTTGTTTTATGCATCACCCCACCTCACCTTTCCCGTTAAGCAGCCATAGTGTGTTTTCTAAACGTGTGACTCTGTTCTGTTTTGTAATTCAGTTCAAGTGTAGCGGTTTTTACATTCCCTCTATAAGTGATAGCTTATGATAAGTGTCTTTTTCTCTGTGACTTATTTCACTTAGAATCGTCGTACCTAAATCCACTCATCATGCTGCTACTAGCCTTATGACATTGATTTCATGGCTGAATGATATTCCATTGTACATAAGGACCACCACTTCTTTATCCATTTTTCCCTTTCCGGGCGTATTTAAGGTGTCATGAAGTGGAGGTTCTTGTCAACAGAGCAGCCCTAAACTTTGGGGTGCCTGTGTCTTGCTGATTTTTAGTTTTCCCAATTTATACGCCAGTGAGTGGATGTGCCCTATGCGCACTAAGCTGTGTTTTTTCGATGTTTCAGGACACACCGTACACTTCTCCAGAGTGGCTGTTGGCAATTTACATCCCGCCCATCAGCGTAGCAAGGCTCCCATTTCTCCATGGCCTGTCCTGCATTTCTGGTTTTGACACTTTTTTCAGGATGGCCCTTTTGACCCATGGGAAGCGAGACTTCTTTGTAGCGCTGATTTGCCTTTCCAGGTTGCTTGGTTGGCCAAAAAGGGCGTATGCGTTTTTTCCTGATTATATTCAGGAAAAAACGCATACGCCCTTTTTGGCCAAGGGCATCATTGTCGACGTTTTCCTGCTTTTCATGTGCTTTAAAGGCAATTCGAATCTACCTCCTGAAATCTGTTTCCTGCAATTCTGCCTTGCTTTCAAATCCTCTTCGTTGCCTTCCCTCAATATATTTGTGGATGAGAGTTATCATTTATAAATCTGCAGGTTTGTGAATTGCAGTGCCCCTGAGCTCCATTTTTCAACTCGCTTTTTTGGGAGCTGGCCGCAAAAGCGCTGGATGGCCTCAGGCCCTATTCTGGTTCCGGGCGGCAGGCTGAGCCTGTGGTTAATTCTTCTTCCTGATGGGAAAATAGAGTGACCTGTGCCTGTCCCAACACCTAGAGCTAGTCTCTCATTGGCTCCCCCTCTTCCCGTTCATCCTCAGGACAAATTGAAAGCTGTACGGAACAGGAGGTTAAAGGTGCTGATTCTCCAAGGAGGGAGATTGCTAGTAAAGCGGCTGGAATGGCGAACCCGAGCACAAGGAAATGAGAAATGAGGTGCGTTTTAGAAACCTTTCTCGGTCACACGGTCTACCACCTTCTGGGTTTCTCATGCATGTTTTCGATGTAGGAAGATGCCCTTGAACCTGGAGATTTGGGACCCATGGGATGGGTAATAGGCAGTAGTACTTTAAAGGCTCTGCGTTTGCTCCCCCAACCTCACCAAATCTCTCAGCCCCGAAAGTATCCACCCTTACGTCTCATCCAGCTGTGGGTCTAGATATGGTCAATCCAGGTGGCATCACAGCCCCTGAACGAATTTTGTAAGAATTTCTCTCTCTTTCACTGTCTTTGTTTCACGGGTTTTTAAAATTAATTTATTTTTTAATGGGGTTTAGCTGCTTTTCACGGCTGTGTTTATGCCGCTTTACACCCACTTGACTCACATCCAGAGAGATATCAATACATAGGTTTTAAGATTCTTACTAGTCAGATATATTCTTGTGCGGTGAATAAGGGGTGTTGAGACCAGTTCACTGAGCAAGGAGTAGGTCTTTCTATTACATATTGGGTTTATGGAACGGTATCTGAGCTAATTTGAAACACTTGTTTTATGCCTCACCCCACCTCACCTTTCCCGGTAAGCAGCCATAGTGTGTTTTCTAAACGTGTGACTCTGTTCTGTTTTGTAATTCAGTTCAAGTGTAGCGGTTTTTACATTTCCTCTATAAGTGATAGCTTATGATAAGTGTCTTTTTCTGTGTGACTTATTTCACTTAGAATCGTCGTACCTAAATCCACTCATCATGCTGCTACTAGCCTTATGACATTGATTTCATGTCTGAGTGATATTCCATTGTACATAAGGACCACCACTTCTTTATCCATTTTTCTCTTTCCTGGGATATTTAAGGTGTCATGAAGTGGAGGTTCTTGTCAACAGAGCAGCCCTAAACTCTGGGGTGCCTGTGTCTTGCTGATTTTTAGTTTTCCCAATTTATACGCCAGTGAGTTGAAGTGCCCTATGCGCTCTAAGCTGTGTTTTTTCGATGTTTCAGGACACACCGTACACTTCTCCAGAGTGGCTGTTGGCAATTTACATCCCGCCCATCAGCGTAGCAAGGCTCTCATTTCTCCATGGCCTGTCCTGCATTTCTGGTTTTGACACATTTTTCAGCATGGCCCTTTTGACCGATGGGAAGCGAGACTTCTTTGTAGCGCTGATTTGCCTTTCCAGGTTGCTTGGTTGGCCAAAAAGGGCGTATGCGTTTTTTCCTGAATATATTCAGGAAAAAACGCATACGCCCTTTTTGGCCAAGGGCATCATTGTCGACGTTTTGCTGCTTTTCATGTGCTTTAAAGGCGATTCGAATCTACCTCCTGAAATCTGTTTCCTGCAATTCTGCCTTGATTTCAAATCCTCTTCGTTGCCTTCCCTCAATATATTTGTGGACGAGAGTTATCATTTATAACTCTGCAGGTTTGTGAATTGCAGTGCCCTGAAGCTCCATTTTACAAGTCGCTTTTTTGGGAGCTGGCCGCAAAAGCGCAGGATGGCTTCAGGCCCTGTTCTGGTTCCGGGGGGCAGGCTGAGCCTGTGGTTAATTCTTCTTCCTGATGGGAAAATAGAGTGACCTGTGCCTGTCCCAACACCAAGAGCTAGTCTCTCATTGGTTCCCCGTCTTCCCGTTCATCCTCAGGACAAATTGCAACCTGTACGGAACAGGAGGTTAAAGGTGCTGATGCTCCAAGTAGGGAGATTGCTAGTAAAGTGGCTGGAATGGCGAACCCGAGCACAAGGAGATGAGAAATGAGCTGCGTTTTAGAAACCTTTCCCCATCACACGGTGTACCATCTTCTGGGTTTCTCATGCATGTTTTCGATGTAGGAAGATGCCCTTGAACCTGGAGATTTGGGACCCATGCGATGGGTAGCACGCAGTATTACTTTAAAGGGTCTGCGTTTGCTCACCCAAACTCACCAAACCTCTCAGCCCCAAGAGTGTCCACCCTTATGTCTGATCCAGCTGTGGGTCTAGATATGGTCAATCCAGGTTGCATCACAGCCCCTGAACGAATTGTGTAAGAATTTCTCTGTCTTTCCCTGTCTTTGTTTCATGGGTTTTTAAAAGTAATTTATTTTTATAATGGGGTTTAGCTGCTTTTCACGGCTGTGTTTATGCCGCTTTACACCCACTTGACACACTAACAGAGAGATATCAATACATAGGTTTTAAGATTATTACTAGTCAGATATATTCTTGTGCGGTGAATCGGGCGTGTTGAGTCCAGTTCTCTGAGCAAGGAGTAGGTCTTGTCTATTACATATTGGGTTTATGGAACGGTATCTGAGCGAATTTGAAACTCTTGTTTTATGTATCACCCCACCTCACCTTTCCCGTTAAGCAGCCATAGTGTGTTTTCTGCATGTGTGACTCTGTTCTGTTTTGTAATTCAGTTCAAGTGTAACGGTTTTTACATTCCCTCTATAAGTGACACCTTAGGAGAAGTGTCCTTTTCTGTGTGACTTATTTCACTTAGAATCGTCTTACCTAAATGCACTCATCATGCTGCTACTAGCCTTATGACATTGATTTCATGGCTGAGTGATATTCCATTGTACATAAGGACCACAAATTTTTTATCCATTTTTCGCTCTCCTGGGATATTTAAGGTGGAATAAAGTGTAGATCTTTGTCAACAGAGCAGCCCTAAACTTTGGGGTGCTTGTGTCTTGCTGATTTTCAATTTTCCCACTTTATCCCCCCATGAGTGGAAGTGCCCTATTCTCTCTAAGCTGTTTTTTTTAGATGTTTCAGGACACACCGTACACTTCTCCAGAGTGGCTGTTGGCGATTTACATCCCGCCCATCAGTGTAGCAAGGCTCCCATTTCTCCATGGCCTGTCCTGCATTTCTGGTTTTGACACTTTTTTCAGCATGGCCCTTTTGACCGATGGGAAGCGAGACTTCTTTGTAGCGCTGATTTGCCTTTCCAGGTTGCTTGGTTGGCCAAAAAGGGCGTATGCGTTTTTTCCTGAATATATTCAGGAAAAAACGCATACGCCCTTTTTGGCCAAGGGCATCATTGTCAACGTTTTGCCGCTTTTCATGTGCTTTAAAGGCGATTCGAATCTACCTCCTGAAATCTGTTTCCTGCAATTCTGCCTTGATTTCAAATCCTCTTCTTTGCCTTCCCTCAATATATTTGTGGACGAGAGTTATCATTTATAACTCTGCAGGTTTGTGAATTACAGTGCCCTGAAGCTCCATTTTACAAGTCGCTTTTTTGGGAGCTGGCCGCAAAAGCGCAGGATGGCTTCAGGCCCTGTTCTGGTTCCGGGGGGCAGGCTGAGCCTGTGGTTAATTCTTCTTCCTGATGGGAAAATAGAGTGACCTGTGCCTGTCCCAACACCAAGAGCTAGTCTCTCATTGGTTCCCCGTCTTCCCGTTCATCCTCAGGACAAATTGCAACCTGTACGGAACAGGAGGTTAAAGGTGCTGATGCTCCAAGTAGGGAGATTGCTAGTAAAGTGGCTGGAATGGCGAACCCGAGCACAAGGAGATGAGAAATGAGGTGCGTTTTAGAAACCTTTCCCCATCACACGGTGTACCATCTTCTGGGTTTCTCATGCATGTTTTCGATGTAGGAAGATGCCCTTGAACCTGGAGATTTGGGACCCATGCGATGGGTAGCACGCAGTATTACTTTAAAGGGTCTGCGTTTGCTCACCCAACCTCACCAAACCTCTCAGCCCCAAGAGTGTCCACCCTTATGTCTCATCCAGCTGTGGGTCTAGATATGGTCAATCCACGTTGCATCACAGCCCCTGAAGGAATTGTGTAAGAATTTCTCTCTCTTTCCCTGTCTTTGTTTCATGGGTTTT
The DNA here is from genome assembly GCF_965194825.1 of Balaenoptera physalus. NCBI lineage: Eukaryota > Metazoa > Chordata > Mammalia > Artiodactyla > Balaenopteridae > Balaenoptera > Balaenoptera physalus. Next base: position 499,497 of record NW_028126269.1, on the reverse strand, counting down.
TAAAAGTAATTTATTTTTATAATGGGGTTTAGCTGCTTTTCACGGCTCTGTTTATGCCGCTTTACACCCACTTGACACACTAACAGAGAGATATCAATACATAGGTTTTAAAATTATTACTAGTCAGATATATTCTTGTGCGGTGAATCGGGCGTGTTGAGTCCAGTTCTCTGAGCAAGGAGTAGGTCTTGTCTATTACATATTGGGTTTATGGAACGGTATCTGAGCTAATTTGAAACTCTTGTTTTATGTATCACCCCACCTCACCTTTCCCGTTAAGCAGCCATAGTGTGTTTTCTGCATGTGTGACTCTGTTCTGTTTTGTAATTCAGTTCAAGTGTAACGGTTTTTACATTCCCTCTATAAGTGACACCTTATGAGAAGTGTCCTTTTCTGTGTGACGTATTTCACTTAGAATCGTCTTACCTAAATCCACTCATCATGCTGCTACTAGCCTTATGACATTGATTTCATGGCTGAGTGATATTCCATTGTACATAAGGACCACAACTTTTTTATCCATTTTTCGCTTTCCTGGGATATTTAAGGTGGAATGAAGTGGAGGTCCTTGTCAACAGAGCAGCCCTAAACTTCGGGGTGCTTGTGTCTTGCTGATTTTCAATTTTCCCACTTTATCCCCCCATGCGTGGAAGTGCCCTATGCTCTCTAAGCTGTGTTTTTTAGATGTTTCAGGACACACCGTACACTTCTCCAGAGTGGCTGTTGGCGATTTACATCCCGCCCATCAGTGTAGCAAGGCTCCGATTCCTCCATGGCCTGTCCTGCATTTCTGGTTTTGACACATTTTTCAGCATGGCCCTTTTGACCGATGGGAAGCGAGACTTCTTTGTAGCGCTGATTTGCCTTTCCAGGTTGCTTGGTTGGCCAAAAAGGGCGTATGCGTTTTTTCCTGAATATATTCAGGAAAAAACGCATACGCCCTTTTTGGCCAAGGGCATCATTGTCAACGTTTTGCCGCTTTTCATGTGCTTTAAAGGCGATTCGAATCTACCTCCTGAAATCTGTTTCCTGCAATTCTGCCTTGATTTCAAATCCTCTTCTTTGCCTTCCCTCAATATATTTGTGGACGAGAGTTATCATTTATAACTCTGCTGGTTTGTGAATTGCAGTGCTCTGAAGCTCCATTTTACAAGTCGCTTTTTTGGGAGCTGGCCGCAAAAGCGCAGGATGGCTTCAGGCCCTGTTCTGGTTCCGGGGGGCAGGCTGAGCCTGTGGTTAATTCTTCTTCCTGATGGGAAAATAGAGTGACCTGTGCCTGTCCCAACACCAAGAGCTAGTCTCTCATTGGTTCCCCGTCTTCCCGTTCATCCTCAGGACAAATTGCAACCTGTACGGAACAGGAGGTTAAAGGTGCTGATGCTCCAAGTAGGGAGATTGCTAGTAAAGTGGCTGGAATGGCGAACCCGAGCACAAGGAGATGAGAAATGAGGTGCGTTTTAGAAACCTTTCCCCATCACACGGTGTACCATCTTCTGGGTTTCTCATGCATGTTTTCGATGTAGGAAGATGCCCTTCAACCTGGAGATTTGGGACCCATGCGATGGGTAGCACGCAGTATTACTTTAAAGGGTCTGCGTTTGTTCACCCAACCTCACCAAACCTCTCAGCCCCAAGAGTGTCCACCCTTATGTCTGATCCAGCTGTGGGTCTAGATATGGTCAATCCAGGTTGCATCACAGCCCCTGAACGAATTGTGTAAGAATTTCTCTGTCTTTCCCTGTCTTTGTTTCATGGGTTTTTAAAAGTAATTAATTTTTATAATGGGGTTTAGCTGCTTTTCACGGCTGTGTTTATGCCGCTTTACACCCACTTGACACACTAACAGAGAGATATCAATACATAGGTTTTAAGATTATTACTAGTCAGATATATTCTTGTGCGGTGAATCGGGCGTGTTGAGTCCAGTTCTCTGAGCAAGGAGTAGGTCTTGTCTATTACATATTGGGTTTATGGAACGGTATCTGAGCTAATTTGAAACTCTTGTTTTATGTATCACCCCACCTCACCTTTCCCGTTAAGCAGCCATAGTGTGTTTTCTGCATGTGTGACTCTGTTCTGTTTTGTAATTCAGTTCAAGTGTAACGGTTTTTACATTCCCTCTATAAGTGACACCTTATGAGAAGTGTCCTTTTCTGTGTGACTTATTTCACTTAGAATCGTCTTACCTAAATGCACTCATCATGCTGCTACTAGCCTTATGACATTGATTTCATGGCTGAGTGATATTCCATTGTACATAAGGACCACAAATTTTTTATCCATTTTTCGCTCTCCTGGGATATTTAAGGTGGAATAAAGTGTAGATCTTTGTCAACAGAGCAGCCCTAAACTTTGGGGTGCTTGTGTCTTGCTGATTTTCAATTTTCCCACTTTATCCCCCCATGAGTGGAAGTGCCCTATTCTCTCTAAGCTGTTTTTTTTAGATGTTTCAGGACACACCGTACACTTCTCCAGAGTGGCTGTTGGCGATTTACATCCCGCCCATCAGTGTAGCAAGGCTCCCATTTCTCCATGGCCTGTCCTGCATTTCTGGTTTTGACACTTTTTTCAGCATGGCCCTTTTGACCGATGGGAAGCGAGACTTCTTTGTAGCGCTGATTTGCCTTTCCAGGTTGCTTGGTTGGCCAAAAAGGGCGTATGCGTTTTTTCCTGAATATATTCAGGAAAAAACGCATACGCCCTTTTTGGCCAAGGGCATCATTGTCAACGTTTTGCCGCTTTTCATGTGCTTTAAAGGCGATTCGAATCTACCTCCTGAAATCTGTTTCCTGCAATTCTGCCTTGATTTCAAATCCTCTTCTTTGCCTTCCCTCAATATATTTGTGGACGAGAGTTATCATTTATAACTCTGCAGGTTTGTGAATTACAGTGCCCTGAAGCTCCATTTTACAAGTCGCTTTTTTGGGAGCTGGCCGCAAAAGCGCAGGATGGCTTCAGGCCCTGTTCTGGTTCCGGGGGGCAGGCTGAGCCTGTGGTTAATTCTTCTTCCTGATGGGAAAATAGAGTGACCTGTGCCTGTCCCAACACCAAGAGCTAGTCTCTCATTGGTTCCCCGTCTTCCCGTTCATCCTCAGGACAAATTGCAACCTGTACGGAACAGGAGGTTAAAGGTGCTGATGCTCCAAGTAGGGAGATTGCTAGTAAAGTGGCTGGAATGGCGAACCCGAGCACAAGGAGATGAGAAATGAGGTGCGTTTTAGAAACCTTTCCCCATCACACGGTGTACCATCTTCTGGGTTTCTCATGCATGTTTTCGATGTAGGAAGATGCCCTTGAACCTGGAGATTTGGGACCCATGCGATGGGTAGCACGCAGTATTACTTTAAAGGGTCTGCGTTTGCTCACCCAACCTCACCAAACCTCTCAGCCCCAAGAGTGTCCACCCTTATGTCTCATCCAGCTGTGGGTCTAGATATGGTCAATCCACGTTGCATCACAGCCCCTGAAGGAATTGTGTAAGAATTTCTCTCTCTTTCCCTGTCTTTGTTTCATGGGTTTTTAAAAGTAATTTATTTTTATAATGGGGTTTAGCTGCTTTTCACGGCTCTGTTTATGCCGCTTTACACCCACTTGACACACTAACAGAGAGATATCAATACATAGGTTTTAAAATTATTACTAGTCAGATATATTCTTGTGCGGTGAATCGGGCGTGTTGAGTCCAGTTCTCTGAGCAAGGAGTAGGTCTTGTCTATTACATATTGGGTTTATGGAACGGTATCTGAGCTAATTTGAAACTCTTGTTTTATGTATCACCCCACCTCACCTTTCCCGTTAAGCAGCCATAGTGTGTTTTCTGCATGTGTGACTCTGTTCTGTTTTGTAATTCAGTTCAAGTGTAACGGTTTTTACATTCCCTCTATAAGTGACACCTTATGAGAAGTGTCCTTTTCTGTGTGACGTATTTCACTTAGAATCGTCTTACCTAAATCCACTCATCATGCTGCTACTAGCCTTATGACATTGATTTCATGGCTGAGTGATATTCCATTGTACATAAGGACCACAACTTTTTTATCCATTTTTCGCTTTCCTGGGATATTTAAGGTGGAATGAAGTGGAGGTCCTTGTCAACAGAGCAGCCCTAAACTTCGGGGTGCTTGTGTCTTGCTGATTTTCAATTTTCCCACTTTATCCCCCCATGCGTGGAAGTGCCCTATGCTCTCTAAGCTGTGTTTTTTAGATGTTTCAGGACACACCGTACACTTCTCCAGAGTGGCTGTTGGCGATTTACATCCCGCCCATCAGTGTAGCAAGGCTCCGATTCCTCCATGGCCTGTCCTGCATTTCTGGTTTTGACACATTTTTCAGCATGGCCCTTTTGACCGATGGGAAGCGAGACTTCTTTGTAGCGCTGATTTGCCTTTCCAGGTTGCTTGGTTGGCCAAAAAGGGCGTATGCGTTTTTTCCTGAATATATTCAGGAAAAAACGCATACGCCCTTTTTGGCCAAGGGCATCATTGTCAACGTTTTGCCGCTTTTCATGTGCTTTAAAGGCGATTCGAATCTACCTCCTGAAATCTGTTTCCTGCAATTCTGCCTTGATTTCAAATCCTCTTCTTTGCCTTCCCTCAATATATTTGTGGACGAGAGTTATCATTTATAACTCTGCTGGTTTGTGAATTGCAGTGCTCTGAAGCTCCATTTTACAAGTCGCTTTTTTGGGAGCTGGCCGCAAAAGCACAGGATGGCTTCAGGCCCTGTTCTGGTTCCGGGGGGCAGGCTGAGCCTGTGGTTAATTCTTCTTCCTGATGGGAAAATAGAGTGACCTGTGCCTGTCCCAACACCAAGAGCTAGTCTCTCATTGGTTCCCCGTCTTCCCGTTCATCCTCAGGACAAATTGCAACCTGTACGGAACAGGAGGTTAAAGGTGCTGATGCTCCAAGTAGGGAGATTGCTAGTAAAGTGGCTGGAATGGCGAACCCGAGCACAAGGAGATGAGAAATGAGGTGCGTTTTAGAAACCTTTCCCCATCACACGGTGTACCATCTTCTGGGTTTCTCATGCATGTTTTCGATGTAGGAAGATGCCCTTCAACCTGGAGATTTGGGACCCATGCGATGGGTAGCACGCAGTATTACTTTAAAGGGTCTGCGTTTGTTCACCCAACCTCACCAAACCTCTCAGCCCCAAGAGTGTCCACCCTTATGTCTGATCCAGCTGTGGGTCTAGATATGGTCAATCCAGGTTGCATCACAGCCCCTGAACGAATTGTGTAAGAATTTCTCTGTCTTTCCCTGTCTTTGTTTCATGGGTTTTTAAAAGTAATTAATTTTTATAATGGGGTTTAGCTGCTTTTCACGGCTGTGTTTATGCCGCTTTACACCCACTTGACACACTAACAGAGAGATATCAATACATAGGTTTTAAGATTATTACTAGTCAGATATATTCTTGTGCGGTGAATCGGGCGTGTTGAGTCCAGTTCTCTGAGCAAGGAGTAGGTCTTGTCTATTACATATTGGGTTTATGGAACGGTATCTGAGCTAATTTGAAACTCTTGTTTTATGTATCACCCCACCTCACCTTTCCCGTTAAGCAGCCATAGTGTGTTTTCTGCATGTGTGACTCTGTTCTGTTTTGTAATTCAGTTCAAGTGTAACGGTTTTTACATTCCCTCTATAAGTGACACCTTATGAGAAGTGTCCTTTTCTGTGTGACTTATTTCACTTAGAATCGTCTTACCTAAATCCACTCATCATGCTGCTACTAGCCTTATGACATTGATTTCATGGCTGAGTGATATTCCATTGTACATAAGGACCACAACTTTTTGATCCATTTTTCGCTTTCCTGGGATATTTAAGGTGGAATGAAGTGGAGGTCCTTGTCAACAGAGCAGCCCTAAACTTTGGGGTGCTTGTGTCTTGCTGATTTTCAATTTTCCCACTTTATCCCCCCTTGCGTGGAAGTGCCCTATGCTCTCTAAGCTGTGTTTTTTAGATGTTTCAGGACACACCGTACACTTCTCCAGAGTGGCTGTTGGCGATTTACATCCCGCCCATCAGTGTAGCAAGGCTCCCATTTCTCCATGGCCTGTCCTGCATTTCTGGTTTTGACACTTTTTTCAGCATGGCCCTTTTGACCGATGGGAAGCGAGACTTCTTTGTAGCGCTGATTTGCCTTTCCAGGTTGCTTGGTTGTCCAAAAAGGGCGTATGCGTTTTTTCCTGAATATATTCAGGAAAAAACGCATACGCCCTTTTTGGCCAAGGGCATCATTGTCAACGTTTTGCCGCTTTTCATGTGCTTTAAAGGCGATTCGAATCTACCTCCTGAAATCTGTTTCCTGCAATTCTGCCTTGATTTCAAATCCTCTTCTTTGCCTTCCCTCAATATATTTGTGGACGAGAGTTATCATTTATAACTCTGCAGGTTTGTGAATTGCAGTGCCCTGAAGCTCCATTTTACAAGTCGCTTTTTTGGGAGCTGGCCGCAAAAGCGCAGGATGGCTTCAGGCCCTGTTCTGGTTCCGGGGGGCAGGCTGAGCCTGTGGTTAATTCTTCTTCCTGATGGGAAAATAGAGTGACCTGTGCCTGTCCCAACACCAAGAGCTAGTCTCTCATTGGTTCCCCGTCTTCCCGTTCATCCTCAGGACAAATTGCAACCTGTACGGAACAGGAGGTTAAAGGTGCTGATGCTCCAAGTAGGGAGATTGCTAGTAAAGTGGCTGGAATGGCGAACCCGAGCACAAGGAGATGAGAAATGAGGTGCGTTTTAGAAACCTTTCCCCATCACACGGTGTACCATCTTCTGGGTTTCTCATGCATGTTTTCGATGTAGGAAGATGCCCTTGAACCTGGAGATTTGGGACCCATGCGATGGGTAGCACGCAGTATTACTTTAAAGGGTCTGCGTTTGCTCACCCAACCTCACCAAACCTCTCAGCCCCAAGAGTGTCCACCCTTATGTCTCATCCAGCTGTGGGTCTAGATATGGTCAATCCAGGTTGCATCACAGCCCCTGAACGAATTGTGTAAGAATTTCTCTCTCTTTCCCTGTCTTTGTTTCATGGGTTTTTAAAAGTAATTTATTTTTATAATGGGGTTTAGCTGCTTTTCACGGCTGTGTTTATGCCGCTTTACACCCACTTGACACACTAACAGAGAGATATCAATACATAGGTTTTAAGATTATTACTAGTCAGATATATTCTTGTGCGGTGAATCGGGCGTGTTGAGTCCAGTTCTCTGAGCAAGGAGTAGGTCTTGTCTATTACATATTGGGTTTATGGAACGGTATCTGAGTGAATTTGAAACTCTTGTTTTATGTATCACCCCACCTCACCTTTCCCGTTAAGCAGCCATAGTGTGTTTTCTGCATGTGTGACTCTGTTCTGTTTTGTAATTCAGTTCAAGTGTAACGGTTTTTACATTCCCTCTATAAGTGACACCTTATGAGAAGTGTCCTTTTCTGTGTGACTTATTTCACTTAGAATCGTCTTACCTAAATCCACTCATCATGCTGCTACTAGCCTTATGACATTGATTTCATGGCTGAGTGATATTCCATTGTACATAAGGACCACAACTTTTTTATCCATTTTTCGCTTTCCTGGGGTATTTAAGGTGGAATGAAGTGGAGGTCCTTGTCAACAGAGCAGCCCTAAACTTTGGGGTGCTTGTGTCTTGCTGATTTTCAATTTTCCCACTTTATCCCCCCATGCGTGGAAGTGCCCTATGCTCTCTATGCTGTGTTTTTTAGATGTTTCAGGACACACCGTACACTTCTCCAGAGTGGCTGTTGGCGATTTACATCCCGCCCATCAGTGTAGCAAGGCTCCGATTCCTCCATGGCCTGTCCTGCATTTCTGGTTTTGACACTTTTTTCAGCATGGCCCTTTTGACCGATGGGAAGCGAGACTTCTTTGTAGCGCTGATTTGCCTTTCCAGGTTGCTTGGTTGGCCAAAAAGGGCGTATGCGTTTTTTCCTGAATATATTCAGGAAAAAACGCATACGCCCTTTTTGGCCAAGGGCATCATTGTCAACGTTTTGCCGCTTTTCATGTGCTTTAAAGGCGATTCGAATCTACCTCCTGAAATCTGTTTCCTGCAATTCTGCCTTGATTTCAAATCCTCTTCTTTGCCTTCCCTCAATATATTTGTGGACGAGAGTTATCATTTATAACTCTGCAGGTTTGTGAATTGCAGTGCCCTGAAGCTCCATTTTACAAGTCGCTTTTTTGGGAGCTGGCCGCAAAAGCGCAGGATGGCTTCAGGCCCTGTTCTGGTTCCGGGGGGCAGGCTGAGCCTGTGGTTAATTCTTCTTCCTGATGGGAAAATAGAGTGACCTGTGCCTGTCCCAACACCAAGAGCTAGTCTCTCATTGGTTCCCCGTCTTCCCGTTCATCCTCAGGACAAATTGCAACCTGTACGGAACAGGAGGTTAAAGGTGCTGATGCTCCAAGTAGGGAGATTGCTAGTAAAGTGGCTGGAATGGCGAACCCGAGCACAAGGAGATGAGAAATGAGGTGCGTTTTAGAAACCTTTCCCCATCACACGGTGTACCATCTTCTGGGTTTCTCATGCATGTTTTCGATGTAGGAAGATGCCCTTGAACCTGGAGATTTGGGACCCATGCGATGGGTAGCACGCAGTATTACTTTAAAGGGTCTGCGTTTGCTCACCCAACCTCACCAAACCTCTCAGCCCCAAGAGTGTCCACCCTTATGTCTCATCCAGCTGTGGGTCTAGATATGGTCAATCCAGGTTGCATCACAGCCCCTGAACGAATTGTGTAAGAATTTCTCTCTCTTTCCCTGTCTTTGTTTCATGGGTTTTTAAAAGTAATTTATTTTTATAATGGGGTTTAGCTGCTTTTCACGGCTGTGTTTATGCCGCTTTACACCCACTTGACACACTAACAGAGAGATATCAATACATAGGTTTTAAGATTATTACTAGTCAGATATATTCTTGTGCGGTGAATCGGGCGTGTTGAGTCCAGTTCTCTGAGCAAGGAGTAGGTCTTGTCTATTACATATTGGGTTTATGGAACGGTATCTGAGTGAATTTGAAACTCTTGTTTTATGTATCACCCCACCTCACCTTTCCCGTTAAGCAGCCATAGTGTGTTTTCTGCATGTGTGACTCTGTTCTGTTTTGTAATTCAGTTCAAGTGTAACGGTTTTTACATTCCCTCTATAAGTGACACCTTATGAGAAGTGTCCTTTTCTGTGTGACTTATTTCACTTAGAATCGTCTTACCTAAATCCACTCATCATGCTGCTACTAGCCTTATGACATTGATTTCATGGCTGAGTGATATTCCATTGTACATAAGGACCACAACTTTTTTATCCATTTTTCGCTTTCCTGGGGTATTTAAGGTGGAATGAAGTGGAGGTCCTTGTCAACAGAGCAGCCCTAAACTTTGGGGTGCTTGTGTCTTGCTGATTTTCAATTTTCCCACTTTATCCCCCCATGCGTGGAAGTGCCCTATGCTCTCTATGCTGTGTTTTTTAGATGTTTCAGGACACACCGTACACTTCTCCAGAGTGGCTGTTGGCGATTTACATCCCGCCCATCAGTGTAGCAAGGCTCCGATTCCTCCATGGCCTGTCCTGCATTTCTGGTTTTGACACTTTTTTCAGCATGGCCCTTTTGACCGATGGGAAGCGAGACTTCTTTGTAGCGCTGATTTGCCTTTCCAGGTTGCTTGGTTGGCCAAAAAGGGCGTATGCGTTTTTTCCTGAATATATTCAGGAAAAAACGCATACGCCCTTTTTGGCCAAGGGCATCATTGTCAACGTTTTGCCGCTTTTCATGTGCTTTAAAGGCGATTCGAATCTACCTCCTGAAATCTGTTTCCTGCAATTCTGCCTTGATTTCAAATCCTCTTCTTTGCCTTCCCTCAATATATTTGTGGACGAGAGTTATTATTTATAACTCTGCAGGTTTGTGAATTGCAGTGCCCTGAAGCTCCATTTTACAAGTCGCTTTTTTGGGAGCTGGCCGCAAAAGCGCAGGATGGCTTCAGGCCCTGTTCTGGTTCCGGGGGGCAGGCTGAGCCTGTGGTTAATTCTTCTTCCTGATGGGAAAATAGAGTGACCTGTGCCTGTCCCAACACCAAGAGCTAGTCTCTCATTGGTTCCCCGTCTTCCCGTTCATCCTCAGGACAAATTGCAACCTGTACGGAACAGGAGGTTAAAGGTGCTGATGCTCCAAGTAGGGAGATTGCTAGTAAAGTGGCTGGAATGGCGAACCCGAGCACAAGGAGATGAGAAATGAGGTGCGTTTTAGAAACCTTTCCCATCACACGGTGTACCATCTTCTGGGTTTCTCATGCATGTTTTCGATGTAGGAAGATGCCCTTGAACCTGGAGATTTGGGACCCATGCGATGGGTAGCACGCAGTATTACTTTAAAGGGTCTGCGTTTGCTCACCCAACCTCACCAAACCTCTCAGCCCCAAGAGTGTCCACCCTTATGTCTCATCCAGCTGTGGGTCTAGATATGGTCAATCCAGGTTGCATCACAGCCCCTGAACAAATTGTGTAAGAATTTCTCTCTCTTTCCCTGTCTTTGTTTCATGGGTTTTTAAAAGTAATTTATTTTTATAATGGGGTTTAGCTGCTTTTCACGGCTGTGTTTATGCCGCTTTACACCCACTTGACACACTAACAGAGAGATATCAATACATAGGTTTTAAGATTATTACTAGTCAGATATATTCTTGTGCGGTGAATCGGGCGTGTTGAGTCCAGTTCTCTGAGCAAGGAGTAGGTCTTGTCTATTACATATTGGGTTTATGGAACGGTATCTGAGCGAATTTGAAACTCTTGTTTTATGTATCACCCCACCTCACCTTTCCCGTTAAGCAGCCATAGTGTGTTTTCTGCATGTGTGACTCTGTTCTGTTTTGTAATTCAGTTCAAGTGTAACGGTTTTTACGTTCCCTCTATAAGTGACACCTTATGAGAAGTGTCCTTTTCTGTGTGACTTATTTCACTTAGAATCGTCTTACCTAAATCCACTCATCATGCTGCTACTAGCCTTATGACATTGATTTCATGGCTGAGTGATATTCCATTGTACATAAGGACCACAACTTTTTTATCCATTTTTCGCTCTCCTGGGATATTTAAGGTGGAATGAAGTGGAGGTCTTTGTCAACAGAGCAGCCCTAAACTTTGGGGTTCTTGTGTCTTGCTGATTTTCAATTTTCCCACTTTATCCCCCCATGCGTGGAAGTGCCCTATGCTCTCTAAGGTGTGTTTTTTAGATGTTTCAGGACACACCGTACACTTCTCCAGAGTGGCTGTTGGCGATTTACATCCCGCCCATCAGTGTAGCAAGGCTCCCATTTCTCCATGGCCTGTCCTGCATTTCTGGTTTTGACACTTTTTTCAGCATGGCCCTTTTGACCGATGGGAAGCGAGACTTCTTTGTAGCGCTGATTTGCCTTTCCAGGTTGCTTGGTTGGCCAAAAAGGGCGTATGCGTTTTTTCCTGAATATATTCAGGAAAAAACGCATACGCCCTTTTTGGCCAAGGGCATCATTGTCAACGTTTTGCCGCTTTTCATGTGCTTTAAAGGCGATTCGAATCTACCTCCTGAAATCTGTTTCCTGCAATTCTGCCTTGATTTCAAATCCTCTTCTTTGCCTTCCCTCAATATATTTGTGGACGAGAGTTATCATTTATAACTCTGCAGGTTTGTGAATTGCAGTGCCCTGAAGCTCCATTTTACAAGTCGCTTTTTTGGGAGCTGGCCGCAAAAGCGCAGGATGGCTTCAGGCCCTGTTCTGGTTCCGGGGGGCAGGCTGAGCCTGTGGTTAATTCTTCTTCCTGATGGGAAAATAGAGTGACCTGTGCCTGTCCCAACACCAAGAGCTAGTCTCTCATTGGTTCCCCGTCTTCCCGTTCATCCTCAGGACAAATTGCAACCTGTACGGAACAGGAGGTTAAAGGTGCTGATGCTCCAAGTAGGGAGATTGCTAGTAAAGTGGCTGGAATGGCGAACCCGAGCACAAGGAGATGAGAAATGAGGTGCGTTTTAGAAACCTTTCCCCATCACACGGTGTACCATCTTCTGGGTTTCTCATGCATGTTTTCGATGTAGGAAGATGCCCTTGAACCTGGAGATTTGGGACCCATGCGATGGGTACCACGCAGTATTACTTTAAAGGGTCTGCGTTTGCTCACCCAACCTCACCAAACCTCTCAGCCCCAAGAGTGTCCACCCTTATGTCTCATCCAGCTGTGGGTCTAGATATGGTCAATCCAGGTTGCATCACAGCCCCTGAACGAATTGTGTAAGAATTTCTCTCTCTTTCCCTGTCTTTGTTTCATGGGTTTTTAAAAGTAATTTATTTTTATAATGGGGTTTAGCTGCTTTTCACGGCTGTGTTTATGCCGCTTTACACCCACTTGACACACTAACAGAGAGATATCAATACATAGGTTTTAAGATTATTACTAGTCAGATATATTCTTGTGTGGTGAATCGGGCGTGTTGAGTCCAGTTCTCTGAGCAAGGAGTAGGTCTTGTCTATTACATATTGGGTTTATGGAACGGTATCTGAGCTAATTTGAAACTCTTGTTTTATGTATCACCCCACCTCACCTTTCCCGTTAAGCAGCCATAGTGTGTTTTCTGCATGTGTGACTCTGTTCTGTTTTGTAATTCAGTTCAAGTGTAACGGTTTTTACATTCCCTCTATAAGTGACACCTTATGAGAAGTGTCCTTTTCTGTGTGACTTATTTCACTTAGAATCGTCTTACCTAAATCCACTCATCATGCTGCTACTAGCCTTATGACATTGATTTCATGGCTGAGTGATATTCCATTGTACATAAGGACCACAACTTTTTTATCCATTTTTCGCTCTCCTGGGATATTTAAGGTGGAATGAAGTGGAGGTCTTTGTCAACAGAGCAGCCCTAAACTTTGGGGTTCTTGTGTCTTGCTGATTTTCAATTTTCCCACTTTATCCCCCCATGCGTGGAAGTGCCCTATGCTCTCTAAGCTGTGTTTTTTAGATGTTTCAGGACACACCGTACACTTCTCCAGAGTGGCTGTTGGCGATTTACATCCCGCCCATCAGTGTAGCAAGGCTCCCATTTCTCCATGGCCTGTCCTGCATTTCTGGTTTTGACACTTTTTTCAGCATGGCCCTTTTGACCGATGGGAAGCGAGACTTCTTTGTAGCGCTGATTTGCCTTTCCAGGTTGCTTGGTTGGCCAAAAAGGGCGTATGCGTTTTTTCCTGAATATATTCAGGAAAAAACGCATACGCCCTTTTTGGCCAAGGGCATCATTGTCAACGTTTTGCCGCTTTTCATGTGCTTTAAAGGCGATTCGAATCTACCTCCTGAAATCTGTTTCCTGCAATTCTGCCTTGATTTCAAATCCTCTTCTTTGCCTTCCCTCAATATATTTGTGGACGAGAGTTATCATTTATAACTCTGCAGGTTTGTGAATTGCAGTGCCCTGAAGCTCCATTTTACAAGTCGCATTTTTGGGAGCTGGCCGCAAAAGCGCAGGATGGCTTCAGGTCCTGTTCTGGTTCCGGGGGGCAGGCTGAGCCTGTGGTTAATTCTTCTTCCTGATGGGAAAATAGAGTGACCTGTGCCTGTCCCAACACCAAGAGCTAGTCTCTCATTGGTTCCCCGTCTTCCCGTTCATCCTCAGGACAAATTGCAACCTGTACGGAACAGGAGGTTAAAGGTGCTGATGCTCCAAGTAGGGAGATTGCTAGTAAAGTGGCTGGAATGGCGAACCCGAGCACAAGGAGATGAGAAATGAGGTGCGTTTTAGAAACCTTTCCCCATCACACGGTGTACCATCTTCTGGGTTTCTCATGCATGTTTTCGATGTAGGAAGATGCCCTTGAACCTGGAGATTTGGGACCGATGCGATGGGTAGCACGCACTATTACTTTAAAGGGTCTGCGTTTGCTCACCCAACCTCACCAAACCTCTCAGCCCCAAGAGTGTCCACCCTTATGTCTCATCCAGCTGTGGGTCTAGATATGGTCAATCCAGGTTGCATCACAGCCCCTGAACGAATTGTGTAAGAATTTCTCTGTCTTTCCCTGTCTTTGTTTCATGGGTTTTTAAAAGTAATTTATTTTTATAATGGGGTTTAGCTGCTTTTCACGGCTGTGTTTATGCCGCTTTACACCCACTTGACACACTAACAGAGAGATATCAATACATAGGTTTTAAGATTATTACTAGTCAGATATATTCTTGTGCGGTGAATCGGGCGTGTTGAGTCCAGTTCTCTGAGCAAGGAGTAGGTCTTGTCTATTACATATTGGGTTTATGGAACGGTATCTGAGCTAATTTGAAACTCTTGTTTTATGTATCACCCCACCTCACCTTTCCCGTTAAGCAGCCATAGTGTGTTTTCTGCATGTGTGACTCTGTTCTGTTTTGTAATTCAGTTCAAGTGTAACGGTTTTTACATTCCCTCTATAAGTGACACCTTAGGAGAAGTGTCCTTTTCTGTGTGACTTATTTCACTTAGAATCGTCTTACCTAAATCCACTCATCATGCTGCTACTAGTCTTATGACATTGATTTCATGGCTGAGTGATATTCCATTGTACATAAGGACCACAACTTTTTTATCCATTTTTCGCTTTCCTGGAATATTTAAGGTGGAATGAAGTGGAGGTCCTTGTCAACAGAGCAGCCCTAAACTTTGGGGTGCTTGTGTCTTGCTGATTTTCAATTTTCCCACTTTATCCCCCGATGCGTGGAAGTGCCCTATGCTCTCTAAGCTGTGTTTTTTAGATGTTTCAGGACACACCGTACACTTCTCCAGAGTGGCTGTTGGCGATTTACATCCCGCCCATCAGTGTAGCAAGGCTCCCATTTCTCCATGGCCTGTCCTGCATTTCTGGTTTTGACACTTTTTTCAGCATGGCCCTTTTGACCGATGGGAAGCGAGACTTCTTTGTAGCGCTGATTTGCCTTTCCAGGTTGCTTGGTTGGCCAAAAAGGGCGTATGCGTTTTTTCCTGAATATATTCAGGAAAAAACGCATACGCCCTTTTTGGCCAAGGGCATCATTGTCAACGTTTTGCCGCTTTTCATGTGCTTTAAAGGCGATTCGAATCTACCTCCTGAAATCTGTTTCCTGCAATTCTGCCTTGATTTCAAATCCTCTTCTTTGCCTTCCCTCAATATATTTGTGGACGAGAGTTATCATTTATAACTCTGCAGGTTTGTGAATTGCAGTGCCCTGAAGCTCCATTTTACAAGTCGCTTTTTTGGGAGCTGGCCGCAAAAGCGCAGGATGGCTTCAGGCCCTGTTCTGGTTCCGGGGGGCAGGCTGAGCCTGTGGTTAATTCTTCTTCCTGATGGGAAAATAGAGTGACCTGTGCCTGTCCCAACACCAAGAGCTAGTCTCTCATTGGTTCCCCGTCTTCCCGTTCATCCTCAGGACAAATTGCAACCTGTATGGAACAGGAGGTTAAAGGTGCTGATGCTCCAAGTAGGGAGATTGCTAGTAAAGTGGCTGGAATGGCGAACCCGAGCACAAGGAGATGAGAAATGAGGTGCGTTTTAGAAACCTTTCCCCATCACACGGTGTACCATCTTCTGGGTTTCTCATGCATGTTTTCGATGTAGGAAGGTGCCCTTGAACCTGGAGATTTGGGACCCATGCGATGGGTAGCACGCAGTATTACTTTAAAGGGTCTGCGTTTGCTCACCCAACCTCACCAAACCTCTCAGCCCCAAGAGTGTCCACCCTTATGTCTGATCCAGCTGTGGGTCTAGATATGGTCAATCCAGGTTGCATCACAGCCCCTGAACGAATTGTGTAAGAATTTCTCTGTCTTTCCCTGTCTTTGTTTCATGGGTTTTTAAAAGTAATTTATTTTTATAATGGGGTTTAGCTGCTTTTCACGGCTCTGTTTATGCCGCTTTACACCCACTTGACACACTAACAGAGAGATATCAATACATAGGTTTTAAGATTATTACTAGTCAGATATATTCTTGTGCGGTGAATCGGGCGTGTTGAGTCCAGTTCTCTGAGCAAGGAGTAGGTCTTGTCTATTACATATTGGGTTTATGGAACGGTATCTGAGCTAATTTGAAACTCTTGTTTTATGTATCACCCCACCTCACCTTTCCCGTTAAGCAGCCATAGTGTGTTTTCTGCATGTGTGACTCTGTTCTGTTTTGTAATTCAGTTCAAGTGTAACGGTTTTTACATTCCCTCTATAAGTGACACCTTATGAGAAGTGTCCTTTTCTGTGTGACTTATTTCACTTAGAATCGTCTTACCTAAATCCACTCATCATGCTGCTACTAGCCTTATGACATTGATTTCATGGCTGAGTGATATTCCATTGTACATAAGGACCACAACTTTTTGATCCATTTTTCGCTTTCCTGGGATATTTAAGGTGGAATGAAGTGGAGGTCCTTGTCAACAGAGCAGCCCTAAACTTTGGGGTGCTTGTGTCTTGCTGATTTTCAATTTTCCCACTTTATCCCCCCATGCGTGGAAGTGCCCTATGCTCTCTAAGCTGTG
The DNA here is from genome assembly GCF_965194825.1 of Balaenoptera physalus. Classification (NCBI taxonomy): domain Eukaryota; kingdom Metazoa; phylum Chordata; class Mammalia; order Artiodactyla; family Balaenopteridae; genus Balaenoptera; species Balaenoptera physalus. The sequence continues at coordinate 482,982 of NW_028126269.1, read as the reverse complement.
TTTTTTAGATGTTTCAGGACACACCGTACACTTCTCCAGAGTGGCTGTTGGCGATTTACATCCCGCCCATCAGTGTAGCAAGGCTCCGATTCCTCCATGGCCTGTCCTGCATTTCTGGTTTTGACACTTTTTTCAGCATGGCCGTTTTGACCGATGGGAAGCGAGACTTTTTGTAGCGCTGATTTGCGTTTCCAGGTTGCTTGGTTGGCCAAAAAGGGCGTATGCGTTTTTTCCTGAATATATTCAGGAAAAAACGCATACGCCCTTTTTGGCCAAGGGCATCATTGTCAACGTTTTGCCGCTTTTCATGTGCTTTAAAGGCGATTCGAATCTACCTCCTGAAATCTGTTTCCTGCAATTCTGCCTTGATTTCAAATCCTCTTCTTTGCCTTCCCTCAATATATTTGTGGACGAGAGTTATCATTTATAACTCTGCAGGGTTGTGAATTGCAGTGCCCTGAAGCTCCATTTTACAAGTCGCTTTTTTGGGAGCTGGCCGCAAAAGCGCAGGATGGCTTCAGGCCCTGTTCTGGTTCCGGGGGGCAGGCTGAGCCTGTGGTTAATTCTTCTTCCTGATGGGAAAATAGAGTGACCTGTGCCTGTCCCAACACCAAGAGCTAGTCTCTCATTGGTTCCCCGTCTTCCCGTTCATCCTCAGGACAAATTGCAACCTGTACGGAACAGGAGGTTAAAGGTGCTGATGCTCCAAGTAGGGAGATTGCTAGTAAAGTGGCTGGAATGGCGAACCCGAGCACAAGGAGATGAGAAATGAGGTGCGTTTTAGAAACCTTTCCCCATCACACGGTGTACCATCTTCTGGGTTTCTCATGCATGTTTTCGATGTAGGAAGATGCCCTTGAACCTGGAGATTTGGGACCCATGCGATGGGTAGCATGCAGTATTACTTTAAAGGGTCTGCGTTTGCTCACCCAACCTCACCAAACCTCTCAGCCCCAAGAGTGTCCACCCTTATGTCTCATCCAGCTGTGGGTCTAGATATGGTCAATCCAGGTTGCATCACAGCCCCTGAACGAATTGTGTAAGAATTTCTCTGTCTTTCCCTGTCTTTGTTTCATGGGTTTTTAAAAGTAATTTATTTTTATAATGGGGTTTAGCTGCTTTTCACGGCTGTGTTTATGCCGCTTTACACCCACTTGACACACTAACAGAGAGATATCAATACATAGGTTTTAAGATTATTACTAGTCAGATATATTCTTGTGCGGTGAATCGGGCGTGTTGAGTCCAGTTCTCTGAGCAAGGAGTAGGTCTTGTCTATTACATATTGGGTTTATGGAACGGTATCTGAGCTAATTTGAAACTCTTGTTTTATGTATCACCCCACCTCACCTTTCCCGTTAAGCAGCCATAGTGTGTTTTCTGCATGTGTGACTCTGTTCTGTTTTGTAATTCAGTTCAAGTGTAACGGTTTTTACATTCCCTCTATAAGTGACACCTTATGAGAAGTGTCCTTTTCTGTGTGACTTATTTCACTTAGAATCGTCTTACCTAAATCCACTCATCATGCTGCTACTACCCTTATGACATTGATTTCATGGCTGAGTGATATTCCATTGTACATAAGGACCACAACTTTTTTATCCATTTTTCGCTCTCCTGGGATATTTAAGGTGGAATGAAGTGGAGGTCTTTGTCAACAGAGCAGCCCTAAACTTTGGGGTTCTTGTGTCTTGCTGATTTTCAATTTTCCCACTTTATCCCCCCATGCGTGGAAGTGCCCTATGCTCTCTAAGCTGTGTTTTTTAGATGTTTCAGGACACACCGTACACTTCTCCAGAGTGGCTGTTGGCGATTTACATCCCGCCCATCAGTGTAGCAAGGCTCCGATTCCTCCATGGCCTGTCCTGCATTTCTGGTTTTGACACTTTTTTCAGCATGGCCCTTTTGACCGATGGGAAGCGAGACTTCTTTGTAGCGCTGATTTGCCTTTCCAGGTTGCTTGGTTGGCCAAAAAGGGCGTATGCGTTTTTTCCTGAATATATTCAGGAAAAAACGCATACGCCCTTTTTGGCCAAGGGCATCATTGTCAACGTTTTGCCGCTTTTCATGTGCTTTAAAGGCGATTCGAATCTACCTCCTGAAATCTGTTTCCTGCAATTCTGCCTTGATTTCAAATCCTCTTCTTTGCCTTCCCTCAATATATTTGTGGACGAGAGTTATCATTTATAACTCTGCAGGTTTGTGAATTGCAGTGCCCTGAAGCTCCATTTTACAAGTCGCTTTTTTGGGAGCTGGCCGCAAAAGCGCAGGATGGCTTCAGGTCCTGTTCTGGTTCCGGGGGGCAGGCTGAGCCTGTGGTTAATTCTTCTTCCTGATGGGAAAATAGAGTGACCTGTGCCTGTCCCAACACCAAGAGCTAGTCTCTCATTGGTTCCCCGTCTTCCCGTTCATCCTCAGGACAAATTGCAACCTGTACGGAACAGGAGGTTAAAGGTGCTGATGCTCCAAGTAGGGAGATTGATAGTAAAGTGGCTGGAATGGCGAACCCGAGCACAAGGAGATGAGAAATGAGGTGCGTTTTAGAAACCTTTCCCCATCACACGGTGTACCATCTTCTGGGTTTCTCATGCATGTTTTCGATGTAGGAAGATGCCCTTGAACCTGGAGATTTGGGACCCATGCGATTGGTAGCACGCAGTATTACTTTAAAGGGTCTGCGTTTGCTCACCCAACCTCACCAAACCTCTCAGCCCCAAGAGTGTCCACCCTTATGTCTGATCCAGCTGTGGGTCTAGATATGGTCAATCCAGGTTGCATCACAGCCCCTGAACGAATTGTGTAAGAATTTTTCTGTCTTTCCCTGTCTTTGTTTCATGGGTTTTTAAAAGTAATTTATTTTTATAATGGGGTTTAGCTGCTTTTCACGGCTCTGTTAATGCCGCTTTACACCCACTTGACACACTAACAGAGAGATATCAATACATAGGTTTTAAGATTATTACTAGTCAGATATATTCTTGTGCGGTGAATCGGGTGTGTTGAGTCCAGTTCTCTGAGCAAGGAGTAGGTCTTGTCTATTACATATTGGGTTTATGGAACGGTATCTGAGCTAATTTGAAACTCTTGTTTTATGTATCACCCCACCTCACCTTTCCCGTTAAGCAGCCATAGTGTGTTTTCTGCATGTGTGACTCTGTTCTGTTTTGTAATTCAGTTCAAGTGTAACGGTTTTTACATTCCCTCTATAAGTGACACCTTATGAGAAGTGTCCTTTTCTGTGTGACTTATTTCACTTAGAATCGTCTTACCTAAATCCACTCATCATGCTGCTACTAGCCTTATGACATTGATTTCATGGCTGAGTGATATTCCATTGTACATAAGGACCACAACTTTTTTATCCATTTTTCGCTTTCCTGGGATATTTAAGGTGGAATGAAGTGGAGGTCCTTGTCAACAGAGCAGCCCTAAACTTTGGGGTGCTTGTGTCTTGCTGATTTTCAATTTTCCCACTTTATCCCCCCATGCGTGGAAGTGCCCTATGCTCTCTAAGCTGTGTTTTTTAGATGTTTCAGGACACACCGTACACTTCTCCAGAGTGGCTGTTGGCGATTTACATCCCGCCCATCAGTGTAGCAAGGCTCCGATTCCTCCATGGCCTGTCCTGCATTTCTGGTTTTGACACTTTTTTCAGCATGGCCGTTTTGACCGATGGGAAGCGAGACTTTTTGTAGCGCTGATTTGCCTTTCCAGGTTGCTTGGTTGGCCAAAAAGGGCGTATGCGTTTTTTCCTGAATATATTCAGGAAAAAACGCATACGCCCTTTTTGGCCAAGGGCATCATTGTCAACGTTTTGCCGCTTTTCATGTGCTTTAAAGGCGATTCGAATCTACCTCCTGAAATCTGTTTCCTGCAATTCTGCCTTGATTTCAAATCCTCTTCTTTGCCTTCCCTCAATATATTTGTGGACGAGAGTTATCATTTATAACTCTGCAGGGTTGTGAATTGCAGTGCCCTGAAGCTCCATTTTACAAGTCGCTTTTTTGGGAGCTGGCCGCAAAAGCGCAGGATGGCTTCAGGCCCTGTTCTGGTTCCGGGGGGCAGGCTGAGCCTGTGGTTTATTCTTCTTCCTGATGGGAAAATAGAGTGACCTGTGCCTGTCCCAACACCAAGAGCTAGTCTCTCATTGGTTCCCCGTCTTCCCGTTCATCCTCAGGACAAATTGCAACCTGTATGGAACAGGAGGTTAAAGGTGCTGATGCTCCAAGTAGGGAGATTGCTAGTAAAGTGGCTGGAATGGCGAACCCGAGCACAAGGAGATGAGAAATGAGGTGCGTTTTAGAAACCTTTCCCCATCACACGGTGTACCATCTTCTGGGTTTCTCATGCATGTTTTCGATGTAGGAAGATGCCCTTGAACCTGGAGATTTGGGACCCATGCGATGGGTAGCATGCAGTATTACTTTAAAGGGTCTGCGTTTGCTCACCCAACCTCACCAAACCTCTCAGCCCCAAGAGTGTCCACCCTTATGTCTCATCCAGCTGTGGGTCTAGATATGGTCAATCCAGGTTGCATCACAGCCCCTGAACGAATTGTGTAAGAATTTCTCTGTCTTTCCCTGTCTTTGTTTCATGGGTTTTTAAAAGTAATTTATTTTTATAATGGGGTTTAGCTGCTTTTCACGGCTGTGTTTCTGCCGCTTTACACCCACTTGACACACTAACAGAGAGATATCAATACATAGGTTTTAAGATTATTACTAGTCAGATATATTCTCGTGCGGTGAATCGGGCGTGTTGAGTCCAGTTCTCTGAGCAAGGAGTAGGTCTTGTCTATTACATATTGGGTTTATGGAACGGTATCTGAGCGAATTTGAAACTCTTGTTTTATGTATCACCCCACCTCACCTTTCCCGTTAAGCAGCCATAGTGTGTTTTCTGCATGTGTGACTCTGTTCTGTTTTGTAATTCAGTTCAAGTGTAACGGTTTTTACGTTCCCTCTATAAGTGACACCTTATGAGAAGTGTCCTTTTCTGTGTGACTTATTTCACTTAGAATCGTCTTACCTAAATCCACTCATCATGCTGCTACTAGCCTTATGACATTGATTTCATGGCTGAGTGATATTCCATTGTACATAAGGACCACAACTTTTTTATCCATTTTTCGCTCTCCTGGGATATTTAAGGTGGAATGAAGTGGAGGTCTTTGTCAACAGAGCAGCCCTAAACTTTGGGGTTCTTGTGTCTTGCTGATTTTCAATTTTCCCACTTTATCCCCCCATGCGTGGAAGTGCCCTATGCTCTCTAAGGTGTGTTTTTTAGATGATTCAGGACACACCGTACACTTCTCCAGAGTGGCTGTTGGCGATTTACATCCCGCCCATCAGTGTAGCAAGGCTCCCATTTCTCCATGGCCTGTCCTGCATTTCTGGTTTTGACACTTTTTTCAGCATGGCCCTTTTGACCGATGGGAAGCGAGACTTCTTTGTAGCGCTGATTTGCCTTTCCAGGTTGCTTGGTTGGCCAAAAAGGGCGTATGCGTTTTTTCCTGAATATATTCAGGAAAAAACGCATACGCCCTTTTTGGCCAAGGGCATCATTGTCAACGTTTTGCCGCTTTTCATGTGCTTTAAAGGCGATTCGAATCTACCTCCTGAAATCTGTTTCCTGCAATTCTGCCTTGATTTCAAATCCTCTTCTTTGCCTTCCCTCAATATATTTGTGGACGAGAGTTATCATTTATAACTCTGCAGGTTTGTGAATTGCAGTGCCCTGAAGCTCCATTTTACAAGTCGCTTTTTTGGGAGCTGGCCGCAAAAGCGCAGGATGGCTTCAGGCCCTGTTCTGGTTCCGGGGGGCAGGCTGAGCCTGTGGTTAATTCTTCTTCCTGATGGGAAAATAGAGTGACCTGTGCCTGTCCCAACACCAAGAGCTAGTCTCTCATTGGTTCCCCGTCTTCCCGTTCATCCTCAGGACAAATTGCAACCTGTACGGAACAGGAGGTTAAAGGTGCTGATGCTCCAAGTAGGGAGATTGCTAGTAAAGTGGCTGGAATGGCGAACCCGAGCACAAGGAGATGAGAAATGAGGTGCGTTTTAGAAACCTTTCCCCATCACACGGTGTACCATCTTCTGGGTTTCTCATGCATGTTTTCGATGTAGGAAGATGCCCTTGAACCTGGAGATTTGGGACCCATGCGATGGGTAGCACGCAGTATTACTTTAAAGGGTCTGCGTTTGCTCACCCAACCTCACCAAACCTCTCAGCCCCAAGAGTGTCCACCCTTATGTCTCATCCAGCTGTGGGTCTAGATATGGTCAATCCAGGTTGCATCACAGCCCCTGAACGAATTGTGTAAGAGTTTCTCTCTCTTTCCCTGTCTTTGTTTCATGGGTTTTTAAAAGTAATTTATTTTTATAATGGGGTTTAGCTGCTTTTCACGGCTGTGTTTATGCCGCTTTACACCCACTTGACACACTAACAGAGAGATATCAATACATAGGTTTTAAGATTATTACTAGTCAGATATATTCTTGTGCGGTGAATCGGGCGTGTTGAGTCCAGTTCTCTGAGCAAGGAGTAGGTCTTGTCTATTACATATTGGGTTTATGGAACGGTATCTGAGCTAATTTGAAACTCTTGTTTTATGTATCACCCCACCTCACCTTTCCCGTTAAGCAGCCATAGTGTGTTTTCTGCATGTGTGACTCTGTTCTGTTTTGTAATTCAGTTCAAGTGTAACGGTTTTTACATTCCCTCTATAAGTGACACCTTATGAGAAGTGTCCTTTTCTGTGTGACTTATTTCACTTAGAATCGTCTTACCTAAATCCACTCATCATGCTGCTACTACCCTTATGACATTGATTTCATGGCTGAGTGATATTCCATTGTACATAAGGACCACAACTTTTTTATCCATTTTTCGCTCTCCTGGGATATTTAAGGTGGAATGAAGTGGAGGTCTTTGTCAACAGAGCAGCCCTAAACTTTGGGGTTCTTGTGTCTTGCTGATTTTCAATTTTCCCACTTTATCCCCCCATGCGTGGAAGTGCCCTATGCTCTCTAAGCTGTGTTTTTTAGATGTTTCAGGACACACCGTACACTTCTCCAGAGTGGCTGTTGGCGATTTACATCCCGCCCATCAGTGTAGCAAGGCTCCCATTTCTCCATGGCCTGTCCTGCATTTCTGGTTTTGACACTTTTTTCAGCATGGCCCTTTTGACCGATGGGAAGCGAGACTTCTTTGTAGCGCTGATTTGCCTTTCCAGGTTGCTTGGTTGGCCAAAAAGGGCGTATGCGTTTTTTCCTGAATATATTCAGGAAAAAACGCATACGCCCTTTTTGGCCAAGGGCATCATTGTCAACGTTTTGCCGCTTTTCATGTGCTTTAAAGGCGATTCGAATCTACCTCCTGAAATCTGTTTCCTGCAATTCTGCCTTGATTTCAAATCCTCTTCTTTGCCTTCCCTCAATATATTTGTGGACGAGAGTTATCATTTATAACTCTGCAGGTTTGTGAATTGCAGTGCCCTGAAGCTCCATTTTACAAGTCGCTTTTTTGGGAGCTGGCCGCAAAAGCGCAGGATGGCTTCAGGTCCTGTTCTGGTTCCGGGGGGCAGGCTGAGCCTGTGGTTAATTCTTCTTCCTGATGGGAAAATAGAGTGACCTGTGCCTGTCCCAACACCAAGAGCTAGTCTCTCATTGGTTCCCCGTCTTCCCGTTCATCCTCAGGACAAATTGCAACCTGTACGGAACAGGAGGTTAAAGGTGCTGATGCTCCAAGTAGGGAGATTGCTAGTAAAGTGGCTGGAATGGCGAACCCGAGCACAAGGAGATGAGAAATGAGGTGCGTTTTAGAAACCTTTCCCCATCACACGGTGTACCATCTTCTGGGTTTCTCATGCATGTTTTCGATGTAGGAAGATGCCCTTGAACCTGGAGATTTGGGACCCATGCGATTGGTAGCACGCAGTATTACTTTAAAGGGTCTGCGTTTGCTCACCCAACCTCACCAAACCTCTCAGCCCCAAGAGTGTCCACCCTTATGTCTGATCCAGCTGTGGGTCTAGATATGGTCAATCCAGGTTGCATCACAGCCCCTGAACGAATTGTGTAAGAATTTTTCTGTCTTTCCCTGTCTTTGTTTCATGGGTTTTTAAAAGTAATTTATTTTTATAATGGGGTTTAGCTGCTTTTCACGGCTCTGTTTATGCCGCTTTACACCCACTTGACACACTAACAGAGAGATATCAATACATAGGTTTTAAGATTATTACTAGTCAGATATATTCTTGTGCGGTGAATCGGGTGTGTTGAGTCCAGTTCTCTGAGCAAGGAGTAGGTCTTGTCTATTACATATTGGGTTTATGGAACGGTATCTGAGCTAATTTGAAACTCTTGTTTTATGTATCACCCCACCTCACCTTTCCCGTTAAGCAGCCATAGTGTGTTTTCTGCATGTGTGACTCTGTTCTGTTTGGTAATTCAGTTCAAGTGTAACGGTTTTTACATTCCCTCTATAAGTGACACCTTATGAGAAGTGTCCTTTTCTGTGTGACTTATTTCACTTAGAATCGTCTTACCTAAATCCACTCATCATGCTGCTACTAGCCTTATGACATTGATTTCATGGCTGAGTGATATTCCATTGTACATAAGGACCACAACTTTTTTATCCATTTTTCGCTTTCCTGGGATATTTAAGGTGGAATGAAGTGGAGGTCCTTGTCAACAGAGCAGCCCTAAACTTTGGGGTGCTTGTGTCTTGCTGATTTTCAATTTTCCCACTTTATCCCCCCATGCGTGGAAGTGCCCTATGCTCTCTAAGCTGTGTTTTTTAGATGTTTCAGGACACACCGTACACTTCTCCAGAGTGGCTGTTGGCGATTTACATCCCGCCCATCAGTGTAGCAAGGCTCCGATTCCTCCATGGCCTGTCCTGCATTTCTGGTTTTGACACTTTTTTCAGCATGGCCCTTTTGACCGATGGGAAGCGAGACTTCTTTGTAGCGCTGATTTGCCTTTCCAGGTTGCTTGGTTGGCCAAAAAGGGCGTATGCGTTTTTTCCTGAATATATTCAGGAAAAAACGCATACGCCCTTTTTGGCCAAGGGCATCATTGTCAACGTTTTGCCGCTTTTCATGTGCTTTAAAGGCGATTCGAATCTACCTCCTGAAATCTGTTTCCTGCAATTCTGCCTTGATTTCAAATCCTCTTCTTTGCCTTCCCTCAATATATTTGTGGACGAGAGTTATCATTTATAACTCTGCAGGTTTGTGAATTGCAGTGCCCTGAAGCTCCATTTTACAAGTCGCTTTTTTGGGAGCTGGCCGCAAAAGCGCAGGATGGCTTCAGGCCCTGTTCTGGTTCCGGGGGGCAGGCTGAGCCTGTGGTTAATTCTTCTTCCTGATGGGAAAATAGAGTGACCTGTGCCTGTCCCAACACCAAGAGCTAGTCTCTCATTGGTTCCCCGTCTTCCCGTTCATCCTCAGGACAAATTGCAACCTGTATGGAACAGGAGGTTAAAGGTGCTGATGCTCCAAGTAGGGAGATTGCTAGTAAAGTGGCTGGAATGGCGAACCCGAGCACAAGGAGATGAGAAATGAGGTGCGTTTTAGAAACCTTTCCCCATCACACGGTGTACCATCTTCTGGGTTTCTCATGCATGTTTTCGATGTAGGAAGATGCCCTTGAACCTGGAGATTTGGGACCCATGCGATGGGTAGCATGCAGTATTACTTTAAAGGGTCTGCGTTTGCTCACCCAACCTCACCAAACCTCTCAGCCCCAAGAGTGTCCACCCTTATGTCTCATCCAGCTGTGGGTCTAGATATGGTCAATCCAGGTTGCATCACAGCCCCTGAACGAATTGTGTAAGAATTTCTCTGTCTTTCCCTGTCTTTGTTTCATGGGTTTTTAAAAGTAATTTATTTTTATAATGGGGTTTAGCTGCTTTTCACGGCTGTGTTTCTGCCGCTTTACACCCACTTGACACACTAACAGAGAGATATCAATACATAGGTTTTAAGATTATTACTAGTCAGATATATTCTCGTGCGGTGAATCGGGCGTGTTGAGTCCAGTTCTCTGAGCAAGGAGTAGGTCTTGTCTATTACATATTGGGTTTATGGAACGGTATCTGAGCGAATTTGAAACTCTTGTTTTATGTATCACCCCACCTCACCTTTCCCGTTAAGCAGCCATAGTGTGTTTTCTGCATGTGTGACTCTGTTCTGTTTTGTAATTCAGTTCAAGTGTAACGGTTTTTACGTTCCCTCTATAAGTGACACCTTATGAGAAGTGTCCTTTTCTGTGTGACTTATTTCACTTAGAATCGTCTTACCTAAATCCACTCATCATGCTGCTACTAGCCTTATGACATTGATTTCATGGCTGAGTGATATTCCATTGTACATAAGGACCACAACTTTTTTATCCATTTTTCGCTCTCCTGGGATATTTAAGGTGGAATGAAGTGGAGGTCTTTGTCAACAGAGCAGCCCTAAACTTTGGGGTTCTTGTGTCTTGCTGATTTTCAATTTTCCCACTTTATCCCCCCATGCGTGGAAGTGCCCTATGCTCTCTAAGGTGTGTTTTTTAGATGATTCAGGACACACCGTACACTTCTCCAGAGTGGCTGTTGGCGATTTACATCCCGCCCATCAGTGTAGCAAGGCTCCCATTTCTCCATGGCCTGTCCTGCATTTCTGGTTTTGACACTTTTTTCAGCATGGCCCTTTTGACCGATGGGAAGCGAGACTTCTTTGTAGCGCTGATTTGCCTTTCCAGGTTGCTTGGTTGGCCAAAAAGGGCGTATGCGTTTTTTCCTGAATATATTCAGGAAAAAACGCATACGCCCTTTTTGGCCAAGGGCATCATTGTCAACGTTTTGCCGCTTTTCATGTGCTTTAAAGGCGATTCGAATCTACCTCCTGAAATCTGTTTCCTGCAATTCTGCCTTGATTTCAAATCCTCTTCTTTGCCTTCCCTCAATATATTTGTGGACGAGAGTTATCATTTATAACTCTGCAGGTTTGTGAATTGCAGTGCCCTGAAGCTCCATTTTACAAGTCGCTTTTTTGGGAGCTGGCCGCAAAAGCGCAGGATGGCTTCAGGCCCTGTTCTGGTTCCGGGGGGCAGGCTGAGCCTGTGGTTAATTCTTCTTCCTGATGGGAAAATAGAGTGACCTGTGCCTGTCCCAACACCAAGAGCTAGTCTCTCATTGGTTCCCCGTCTTCCCGTTCATCCTCAGGACAAATTGCAACCTGTACGGAACAGGAGGTTAAAGGTGCTGATGCTCCAAGTAGGGAGATTGCTAGTAAAGTGGCTGGAATGGCGAACCCGAGCACAAGGAGATGAGAAATGAGGTGCGTTTTAGAAACCTTTCCCCATCACACGGTGTACCATCTTCTGGGTTTCTCATGCATGTTTTCGATGTAGGAAGATGCCCTTGAACCTGGAGATTTGGGACCCATGCGATGGGTAGCACGCAGTATTACTTTAAAGGGTCTGCGTTTGCTCACCCAACCTCACCAAACCTCTCAGCCCCAAGAGTGTCCACCCTTATGTCTCATCCAGCTGTGGGTCTAGATATGGTCAATCCAGGTTGCATCACAGCCCCTGAACGAATTGTGTAAGAATTTCTCTCTCTTTCCCTGTCTTTGTTTCATGGGTTTTTAAAAGTAATTTATTTTTATAATGGGGTTTAGCTGCTTTTCACGGCTGTGTTTATGCCGCTTTACACCCACTTGACACACTAACAGAGAGATATCAATACATAGGTTTTAAGATTATTACTAGTCAGATATATTCTTGTGCGGTGAATCGGGCGTGTTGAGTCCAGTTCTCTGAGCAAGGAGTAGGTCTTGTCTATTACATATTGGGTTTATGGAACGGTATCTGAGCTAATTTGAAACTCTTGTTTTATGTATCACCCCACCTCACCTTTCCCGTTAAGCAGCCATAGTGTGTTTTCTGCATGTGTGACTCTGTTCTGTTTTGTAATTCAGTTCAAGTGTAACGGTTTTTACATTCCCTCTATAAGTGACACCTTATGAGAAGTGTCCTTTTCTGTGTGACTTATTTCACTTAGAATCGTCTTACCTAAATCCACTCATCATGCTGCTACTACCCTTATGACATTGATTTCATGGCTGAGTGATATTCCATTGTACATAAGGACCACAACTTTTTTATCCATTTTTCGCTCTCCTGGGATATTTAAGGTGGAATGAAGTGGAGGTCTTTGTCAACAGAGCAGCCCTAAACTTTGGGGTTCTTGTGTCTTGCTGATTTTCAATTTTCCCACTTTATCCCCCCATGCGTGGAAGTGCCCTATGCTCTCTAAGCTGTGTTTTTTAGATGTTTCAGGACACACCGTACACTTCTCCAGAGTGGCTGTTGGCGATTTACATCCCGCCCATCAGTGTAGCAAGGCTCCCATTTCTCCATGGCCTGTCCTGCATTTCTGGTTTTGACACTTTTTTCAGCATGGCCCTTTTGACCGATGGGAAGCGAGACTTCTTTGTAGCGCTGATTTGCCTTTCCAGGTTGCTTGGTTGGCCAAAAAGGGCGTATGCGTTTTTTCCTGAATATATTCAGGAAAAAACGCATACGCCCTTTTTGGCCAAGGGCATCATTGTCAACGTTTTGCCGCTTTTCATGTGCTTTAAAGGCGATTCGAATCTACCTCCTGAAATCTGTTTCCTGCAATTCTGCCTTGATTTCAAATCCTCTTCTTTGCCTTCCCTCAATATATTTGTGGACGAGAGTTATCATTTATAACTCTGCAGGTTTGTGAATTGCAGTGCCCTGAAGCTCCATTTTACAAGTCGCTTTTTTGGGAGCTGGCCGCAAAAGCGCAGGATGGCTTCAGGTCCTGTTCTGGTTCCGGGGGGCAGGCTGAGCCTGTGGTTAATTCTTCTTCCTGATGGGAAAATAGAGTGACCTGTGCCTGTCCCAACACCAAGAGCTAGTCTCTCATTGGTTCCCCGTCTTCCCGTTCATCCTCAGGACAAATTGCAACCTGTACGGAACAGGAGGTTAAAGGTGCTGATGCTCCAAGTAGGGAGATTGCTAGTAAAGTGGCTGGAATGGCGAACCCGAGCACAAGGAGATGAGAAATGAGGTGCGTTTTAGAAACCTTTCCCCATCACACGGTGTACCATCTTCTGGGTTTCTCATGCATGTTTTCGATGTAGGAAGATGCCCTTGAACCTGGAGATTTGGGACCCATGCGATTGGTAGCACGCAGTATTACTTTAAAGGGTCTGCGTTTGCTCACCCAACCTCACCAAACCTCTCAGCCCCAAGAGTGTCCACCCTTATGTCTGATCCAGCTGTGGGTCTAGATATGGTCAATCCAGGTTGCATCACAGCCCCTGAACGAATTGTGTAAGAATTTTTCTGTCTTTCCCTGTCTTTGTTTCATGGGTTTTTAAAAGTCATTTATTTTTATAATGGGGTTTAGCTGCTTTTCACGGCTCTGTTTATGCCGCTTTACACCCACTTGACACACTAACAGAGAGATATCAATACATAGGTTTTAAGATTATTACTAGTCAGATATATTCTTGTGCGGTGAATCGGGTGTGTTGAGTCCAGTTCTCTGAGCAAGGAGTAGGTCTTGTCTATTACATATTGGGTTTATGGAACGGTATCTGAGCTAATTTGAAACTCTTGTTTTATGTATCACCCCACCTCACCTTTCCCGTTAAGCAGCCATAGTGTGTTTTCTGCATGTGTGGCTCTGTTCTGTTTTGTAATTCAGTTCAAGTGTAACGGTTTTTACATTCCCTCTATAAGTGACACCTTATGAGAAGTGTCCTTTTCTGTGTGACTTATTTCACTTAGAATCGTCTTACCTAAATCCACTCATCATGCTGCTACTAGCCTTATGACATTGATTTCATGGCTGAGTGATATTCCATTGTACATAAGGACCACAACTTTTTTATCCATTTTTCGCTTTCCTGGGATATTTAAGGTGGAATGAAGTGGAGGTCCTTGTCAACAGAGCAGCCCTAAACTTTGGGGTGCTTGTGTCTTGCTGATTTTCAATTTTCCCACTTTATCCCCCCATGCGTGGAAGTGCCCTATGCTCTCTAAGCTGTGTTTTTTAGATGTTTCAGGACACACCGTACACTTCTCCAGAGTGGCTGTTGGCGATTTACATCCCGCCCATCAGTGTAGCAAGGCTCCGATTCCTCCATGGCCTGTCCTGCATTTCTGGTTTTGACACTTTTTTCAGCATGGCCGTTTTGACCGATGGGAAGCGAGACTTTTTGTAGCGCTGATTTGCCTTTCCAGGTTGCTTGGTTGGCCAAAAAGGGCGTATGCGTTTTTTCCTGAATATATTCAGGAAAAAACGCATACGCCCTTTTTGGCCAAGGGCATCATTGTCAACGTTTTGCCGCTTTTCATGTGCTTTAAAGGCGATTCGAATCTACCTCCTGAAATCTGTTTCCTGCAATTCTGCCTTGATTTCAAATCCTCTTCTTTGCCTTCCCTCAATATATTTGTGGACGAGAGTTATCATTTATAACTCTGCAGGGTTGTGAATTGCAGTGCCCTGAAGCTCCATTTTACAAGTCGCTTTTTTGGGAGCTGGCCGCAAAAGCGCAGGATGGCTTCAGGCCCTGTTCTGGTTCCGGGGGGCAGGCTGAGCCTGTGGTTAATTCTTCTTCCTGATGGGAAAATAGAGTGACCTGTGCCTGTCCCAACACCAAGAGCTAGTCTCTCATTGGTTCCCCGTCTTCCCGTTCATCCTCAGGACAAATTGCAACCTGTACGGAACAGGAGGTTAAAGGTGCTGATGCTCCAAGTAGGGAGATTGCTAGTAAAGTGGCTGGAATGGCGAACCCGAGCACAAGCAGATGAGAAATGAGGTGCGTTTTAGAAACCTTTCCCCATCACACGGTGTACCATCTTCTGGGTTTCTCATGCATGTTTTCGATGTAGGAAGATGCCCTTGAACCTGGAGATTTGGGACCCATGCGATGGGTAGCACGCACTATTACTTTAAAGGGTCTGCGTTTGCTCACCCAACCTCACCAAACCTCTCAGCCCCAAGAGTGTCCACCCTTATGTCTGATCCAGCTGTGGGTCTAGATATGGTCAATCCAGGTTGCATCACAGCCCCTGAACGAATTGTGTAAGAATTTCTCTGTCTTTCCCTGTCTTTGTTTCATGGGTTTTTAAAAGTAATTTATTTTTATAATGGGGTTTAGCTGCTTTTCACGGCTGTGTTTATGCCGCTTTACACCCACTTGACACACTAACAGAGAGATATCAATACATAGGTTTTAAGATTATTACTAGTCAGATATATTCTTGTGCGGTGAATCGGGCGTGTTGAGTCCAGTTCTCTGAGCAAGGAGTAGGTCTTGTCTATTACATATTGGGTTTATGGAACGGTATCTGAGCTAATTTGAAACTCTTGTTTTATGTATCACCCCACCTCACCTTTCCCGTTAAGCAGCCATAGTGTGTTTTCTGCATGTGTGACTCTGTTCTGTTTTGTAATTCAGTTCAAGTGTAACGGTTTTTACATTCCCTCTATAAGTGACACCTTAGGAGAAGTGTCCTTTTCTGTGTGACTTATTTCACTTAGAATCGTCTTACCTAAATCCACTCATCATGCTGCTACTAGCCTTATGACATTGATTTCATGGCTGAGTGATATTCCATTGTACATAAGGACCACAACTTTTTGATCCATTTTTCGCTTTCCTGGGATATTTAAGGTGGAATGAAGTGGAGGTCCTTGTCAACAGAGCAGCCCTAAACTTTGGGGTGCTTGTGTCTTGCTGATTTTCAATTTTCCCACTTTATCCCCCCATGCGTGGAAGTGCCCTATGCTCTCTAAGCTGTGTTTTTTAGATGTTTCAGGACACACCGTACACTTCTCCAGAGTGGCTGTTGGCGATTTACATCCCGCCCATCAGTGTAGCAAGGCTCCGATTCCTCCATGGCCTGTCCTGCATTTCTGGTTTTGACACTTTTTTCAGCATGGCCCTTTTGACCGATGGGAAGCGAGACTTCTTTGTAGCGCTGATTTGCCTTTCCAGGTTGCTTGGTTGGCCAAAAAGGGCGTATGCGTTTTTTCCTGAATATATTCAGGAAAAAACGCATACGCCCTTTTTGGCCAAGGGCATCATTGTCAACGTTTTGCCGCTTTTCATGTGCTTTAAAGGCGATTCGAATCTACCTCCTGAAATCTGTTTCCTGCAATTCTGCCTTGATTTCAAATCCTCTTCTTTGCCTTCCCTCAATATATTTGTGGACGAGAGTTATCATTTATAACTCTGCAGGTTTGTGAATTGCAGTGCCCTGAAGCTCCATTTTACAAGTCGCTTTTTTGGGAGCTGGCCGCAAAAGCGCAGGATGGCTTCAGGCCCTGTTCTGGTTCCGGGGTGCAGGCTGAGCCTGTGGTTAATTCTTCTTCCTGATGGGAAAATAGAGTGACCTGTGCCTGTCCCAACACCAAGAGCTAGTCTCTCATTGGTTCCCCGTCTTCCCGTTCATCCTCAGGACAAATTGCAACCTGTATGGAACAGGAGGTTAAAGGTGCTGATGCTCCAAGTAGGGAGATTGCTAGTAAAGTGGCTGGAATGGCGAACCCGAGCACAAGGAGATGAGAAATGAGGTGCGTTTTAGAAACCTTTCCCCATCACACGGTGTACCATCTTCTGGGTTTCTCATGCATGTTTTCAATGTAGGAAGGTGCCCTTGAACCTGGAGATTTGGGACCCATGCGATGGGTAGCACGCAGTATTACTTTAAAGGGTCTGCGTTTGCTCACCCAACCTCACCAAACCTCTCAGCCCCAAGAGTGTCCACCCTTATGTCTGATCCAGCTGTGGGTCTAGATATGGTCAATCCAGGTTGCATCACAGCCCCTGAACGAATTGTGTAAGAATTTCTCTGTCTTTCCCTGTCTTTGTTTCATGGGTTTTTAAAAGTAATTTATTTTTATAATGGGGTTTAGCTGCTTTTCACGGCTGTGTTTATGCCGCTTTACACCCACTTGACACACTAACAGAGAGATATCAATACATAGGTTTTAAGATTATTACTAGTCAGATATATTCTTGTGCGGTGAATCGGGCGTGTTGAGTCCAGTTCTCTGAGCAAGGAGTAGGTCTTGTCTATTACATATTGGGTTTATGGAACGGTATCTGAGCTAATTTGAAACTCTTGTTTTATGTATCACCCCACCTCACCTTTCCCGTTAAGCAGCCATAGTGTGTTTTCTGCATGTGTGACTCTGTTCTGTTTTGTAATTCAGTTCAAGTGTAACGGTTTTTACATTCCCTCTATAAGTGACACCTTAGGAGAAGTGTCCTTTTCTGTGTGACTTATTTCACTTAGAATCGTCTTACCTAAATCCACTCATCATGCTGCTACTAGCCTTATGACATTGATTTCATGGCTGAGTGATATTCCATTGTACATAAGGACCACAACTTTTTGATCCATTTTTCGCTTTCCTGGGATATTTAAGGTGGAATGAAGTGGAGGTCCTTGTCAACAGAGCAGCCCTAAACTTTGGGGTGCTTGTGTCTTGCTGATTTTCAATTTTCCCACTTTATCCCCCCATGCGTGGAAGTGCCCTATGCTCTCTAAGCTGTGTTTTTTAGATGTTTCAGGACACACCGTACACTTCTCCAGAGTGGCTGTTGGCGATTTACATCCCGCCCATCAGTGTAGCAAGGCTCCGATTCCTCCATGGCCTGTCCTGCATTTCTGGTTTTGACACTTTTTTCAGCATGGCCCTTTTGACCGATGGGAAGCGAGACTTCTTTGTAGCGCTGATTTGCCTTTCCAGGTTGCTTGGTTGGCCAAAAAGGGCGTATGCGTTTTTTCCTGAATATATTCAGGAAAAAACGCATACGCCCTTTTTGGCCAAGGGCATCATTGTCAACGTTTTGCCGCTTTTCATGTGCTTTAAAGGCGATTCGAATCTACCTCCTGAAATCTGTTTCCTGCAATTCTGCCTTGATTTCAAATCCTCTTCTTTGCCTTCCCTCAATATATTTGTGGACGAGAGTTATCATTTATAACTCTGCAGGTTTGTGAATTGCAGTGCCCTGAAGCTCCATTTTACAAGTCGCTTTTTTGGGAGCTGGCCGCAAAAGCGCAGGATGGCTTCAGGCCCTGTTCTGGTTCCGGGGTGCAGGCTGAGCCTGTGGTTAATTCTTCTTCCTGATGGGAAAATAGAGTGACCTGTGCCTGTCCCAACACCAAGAGCTAGTCTCTCATTGGTTCCCCGTCTTCCCGTTCATCCTCAGGACAAATTGCAACCTGTATGGAACAGGAGGTTAAAGGTGCTGATGCTCCAAGTAGGGAGATTGCTAGTAAAGTGGCTGGAATGGCGAACCCGAGCACAAGGAGATGAGAAATGAGGTGCGTTTTAGAAACCTTTCCCCATCACACGGTGTACCATCTTCTGGGTTTCTCATGCATGTTTTCGATGTAGGAAGGTGCCCTTGAACCTGGAGATTTGGGACCCATGCGATGGGTAGCACGCAGTATTACTTTAAAGGGTCTGCGTTTGCTCACCCAACCTCACCAAACCTCTCAGCCCCAAGAGTGTCCACCCTTATGTCTGATCCAGCTGTGGGTCTAGATATGGTCAATCCAGGTTGCATCACAGCCCCTGAACGAATTGTGTAAGAATTTCTCTGTCTTTCCCTGTCTTTGTTTCATGGGTTTTTAAAAGTAATTTATTTTTATAATGGGGTTTAGCTGCTTTTCACGGCTGTGTTTATGCCGCTTTACACCCACTTGACACACTAACAGAGAGATATCAATACATAGGTTTTAAGATTATTACTAGTCAGATATATTCTTGTGCGGTGAATCGGGCGTGTTGAGTCCAGTTCTCTGAGCAAGGAGTAGGTCTTGTCTATTACATATTGGGTTTATGGAACGGTATCTGAGCTAATTTGAAACTCTTGTTTTATGTATCACCCCACCTCACCTTTCCCGTTAAGCAGCCATAGTGTGTTTTCTGCATGTGTGACTCTGTTCTGTTTTGTAATTCAGTTCAAGTGTAACGGTTTTTACATTCCCTCTATAAGTGACACCTTATGAGAAGTGTCCTTTTCTGTGTGACTTATTTCACTTAGAATCGTCTTACCTAAATCCACTCATCATGCTGCTACTAGCCTTATGACATTGATTTCATGGCTGAGTGATATTCCATTGTACATAAGGACGAAAACTTTTTTATCCATTTTTCGCTTTCCTGGGATATTTAAGGTGGAATGAAGTGGAGGTCCTTGTCAACAGAGCAGCCCTAAACTTTGGGGTGCTTGTGTCTTGCTGATTTTCAATTTTCCCACTTTATCCCCCCATGCGTGGAAGTGCCCTATGCTCTCTAAGCTGTGTTTTTTAGATGTTTCAGGACACACCGTACACTTCTCCAGAGTGGCTGTTGGCGATTTACATCCCGCCCATCAGTGTAGCAAGGCTCCGATTCCTCCATGGCCTGTCCTGCATTTCTGGTTTTGACACTTTTTTCAGCATGGCCGTTTTGACCGATGGGAAGCGAGACTTTTTGTAGCGCTGATTTGCCTTTCCAGGTTGCTTGGTTGGCCAAAAAGGGCGTATGCGTTTTTTCCTGAATATATTCAGGAAAAAACGCATACGCCCTTTTTGGCCAAGGGCACCATTGTCAACGTTTTGCCGCTTTTCATGTGCTTTAAAGGCGATTCGAATCTACCTCCTGAAATCTGTTTCCTGCAATTCTGCCTTGATTTCAAATCCTCTTCTTTGCCTTCCCTCAATATATTTGTGGACGAGAGTTATCATTTATAACTCTGCAGGGTTGTGAATTGCAGTGCCCTGAAGCTCCATTTTACAAGTCGCTTTTTTGGGAGCTGGCCGCAAAAGCGCAGGATGGCTTCAGGCCCTGTTCTGGTTCCGGGGGGCAGGCTGAGCCTGTGGTTAATTCTTCTTCCTGATGGGAAAATAGAGTGACCTGTGCCTGTCCCAACACCAAGAGCTAGTCTCTCATTGGTTCCCCGTCTTCCCGTTCATCCTCAGGACAAATTGCAACCTGTACGGAACAGGAGGTTAAAGGTGCTGATGCTCCAAGTAGGGAGATTGCTAGTAAAGTGGCTGGAATGGCGAACCCGAGCACAAGGAGATGAGAAATGAGGTGCGTTTTAGAAACCTTTCCCCATCACACGGTGTACCATCTTCTGGGTTTCTCATGCATGTTTTCGATGTAGGAAGATGCCCTTGAACCTGGAGATTTGGGACCCATGCGATGGGTAGCACGCAGTATTACTTTAAAGGGTCTGCGTTTGCTCACCCAACCTCACCAAACCTCTCAGCCCCAAGAGTGTCCACCCTTATGTCTCATCCAGCTGTGGGTCTAGATATGGTCAATCCAGGTTGCATCACAGCCCCTGAACGAATTGTGTAAGAATTTCTCTCTCTTTCCCTGTCTTTGTTTCATGGGTTTTTAAAAGTAATTTATTTTTATAATGGGGTTTAGCTGCTTTTCACGGCTGTGTTTATGCCGCTTTACACCCACTTGACACACTAACAGAGAGATATCAATACATAGGTTTTAAGATTATTACTAGTCAGATATATTCTTGTGCGGTGAATCGGGCGTGTTGAGTCCAGTTCTCTGAGCAAGGAGTAGGTCTTGTCTATTACATATTGGGTTTATTGAACGGTATCTGAGCTAATTTGAAACTCTTGTTTTATGTATCACCCCACCTCACCTTTCCCGTTAAGCAGCCATAGTGTGTTTTCTGCATGTGTGACTCTGTTCTGTTTTGTAATTCAGTTCAAGTGTAACGGTTTTTACATTCCCTCTATAAGTGACACCTTATGAGAAGTGTCCTTTTCTGTGTGACTTATTTCACTTAGAATCGTCTTACCTAAATCCACTCATCATGCTGCTACTAGCCTTATGACATTGATTTCATGGCTGAGTGATATTCCATTGTACATAAGGACCACAACTTTTTTATCCATTTTTCGCTCTCCTGGGATATTTAAGGTGGAATGAAGTGGAGGTCTTTGTCAACAGAGCAGCCCTAAACTTTGGGGTTCTTGTGTCTTGCTGATTTTCAATTTTCCCACTTTATCCCCCCATGCGTGGAAGTGCCCTATGCTCTCTAAGCTGTGTTTTTTAGATGTTTCAGGACACACTGTACACTTCTCCAGAGTGGCTGTTGGCGATTTACATCCCGCCCATCAGTGTAGCAAGGCTCCCATTTCTCCATGGCCTGTCCTGCATTTCTGGTTTTGACTCTTTTTTCAGCATGGCCCTTTTGACCGATGGGAAGCGAGACTTCTTTGTAGCGCTGATTTGCCTTTCCAGGTTGCTTGGTTGGCCAAAAAGGGCGTATGCGTTTTTTCCTGAATATATTCAGGAAAAAACGCATACGCCCTTTTTGGCCAAGGGCATCATTGTCAACGTTTTGCCGCTTTTCATGTGCTTTAAAGGCGATTCGAATCTACCTCCTGAAATCTGTTTCCTGCAATTCTGCCTTGATTTCAAATCCTCTTCTTTGCCTTCCCTCAATATATTTGTGGACGAGAGTTATTATTTATAACTCTGCAGGGTTGTGAATTGCAGTGCCCTGAAGCTCCATTTTACAAGTCGCTTTTTTGGGAGCTGGCCGCAAAAGCGCAGGATGGCTTCAGGCCCTGTTCTGGTTCCGGGGGGCAGGCTGAGCCTGTGGTTAATTCTTCTTCCTGATGGGAAAATAGAGTGACCTGTGCCTGTCCCAACACCAAGAGCTAGTCTCTCATTGGTTCCCCGTCTTCCCGTTCATCCTCAGGACAAATTGCAACCTGTACGGAACAGGAGGTTAAAGGTGCTGATGCTCCAAGTAGGGAGATTGCTAGTAAAGTGGCTGGAATGGCGAACCCGAGCACAAGGAGATGAGAAATGAGGTGCGTTTTAGAAACCTTTCCCCATCACACGGTGTACCATCTTCTGGGTTTCTCATGCATGTATTCGATGTAGGAAGGTGCCCTTGAACCTGGAGATTTGGGACCCATGCGATGGGTAGCACGCAGTATTACTTTAAAGGGTCTGCGTTTGCTCACCCAACCTCACCAAACCTCTCAGCCCCAAGAGTGTCCACCCTTATGTCTCATCCAGCTGTGGGTCTAGATATGGTCAATCCAGGTTGCATCACAGCCCCTGAACGAATTGTGTAAGAATTTCTCTCTCTTTCCCTGTCTTTGTTTCATGGGTTTTTAAAAGTAATTTATTTTTATAATGGGGTTTAGCTGCTTTTCACGGCTGTGTTTATGCCGCTTTACACCCACTTGACACACTAACAGAGAGATATCAATACATAGGTTTTAAGATTATTACTAGTCAGATATATTCTCGTGCGGTGAATCGGGCGTGTTGAGTCCAGTTCTCTGAGCAAGGAGTAGGTCTTGTCTATTACATATTGGGTTTATGGAACGGTATCTGAGCGAATTTGAAACTCTTGTTTTATGTATCACCCCACCTCACCTTTCCCGTTAAGCAGCCATAGTGTGTTTTCTGCATGTGTGACTCTGTTCTGTTTTGTAATTCAGTTCAAGTGTAACGGTTTTTACATTCCCTCTATAAGTGACACCTTATGAGAAGTGTCCTTTTCTGTGTGACTTATTTCACTTAGAATCGTCTTACCTAAATCCACTCATCATGCTGCTACTAGCCTTATGACATTGATTTCATGGCTGAGTGATATTCCATTGTACATAAGGACCACAACTTTTTTATCCATTTTTCGCTCTCCTGGGATATTTAAGGTGGAATGAAGTGGAGGTCCTTGTCAACAGAGCAGCCCTAAACTTTGGGGTGCTTGTGTCTTGCTGATTTTCAATTTTCCCACTTTATCCCCCCATGCGTGGAAGTGCCCTATGCTCTCTAAGCTGTGTTTTTTAGATGTTTCAGGACACACCGTACACTTCTCCAGAGTGGCTGTTGGCGATTTACATCCCGCCCATCAGTGTAGCAAGGCTCCGATTCCTCCATGGCCTGTCCTGCATTTCTG
The DNA here is from genome assembly GCF_965194825.1 of Balaenoptera physalus. Taxonomy (NCBI): domain Eukaryota; kingdom Metazoa; phylum Chordata; class Mammalia; order Artiodactyla; family Balaenopteridae; genus Balaenoptera; species Balaenoptera physalus. Next base: position 459,989 of record NW_028126269.1, on the reverse strand, counting down.
GTTTTGACACTTTTTTCAGCATGGCCCTTTTGACCGATTGGAAGCGAGACTTCTTTGTAGCGCTGATTTGCCTTTCCAGGTTGCTTGGTTGGCCAAAAAGGGCGTATGCGTTTTTTCCTGAATATATTCAGGAAAAAACGCATACGCCCTTTTTGGCCAAGGGCATCATTGTCAACGTTTTGCCGCTTTTCATGTGCTTTAAAGGCGATTCGAATCTACCTCCTGAAATCTGTTTCCTGCAATTCTGCCTTGATTTCAAATCCTCTTCTTTGCCTTCCCTCAATATATTTGTGGACGAGAGTTATCATTTATAACTCTGCAGGGTTGTGAATTGCAGTGCCCTGAAGCTCCATTTTACAAGTCGCTTTTTTGGGAGCTGGCCGCAAAAGCGCAGGATGGCTTCAGGCCCTGTTCTGGTTCCGGGGGGCAGGCTGAGCCTGTGGTTAATTCTTCTTCCTGATGGGAAAATAGAGTGACCTGTGCCTGTCCCAACACCAAGAGCTAGTCTCTCATTGGTTCCCCGTCTTCCCGTTCATCCTCAGGACAAATTGCAACCTGTACGGAACAGGAGGTTAAAGGTGCTGATGCTCCAAGTAGGGAGATTGCTAGTAAAGTGGCTGGAATGGCGAACCCGAGCACAAGCAGATGAGAAATGAGGTGCGTTTTAGAAACCTTTCCCCATCACACGGTGTACCATCTTCTGGGTTTCTCATGCATGTTTTCGATGTAGGAAGATGCCCTTGAACCTGGAGATTTGGGACCCATGCGATGGGTAGCACGCAGTATTACTTTAAAGGGTCTGCGTTTGCTCACCCAACCTCACCAAACCTCTCAGCCCCAAGAGTGTCCACCCTTATGTCTCATCCAGCTGTGGGTCTAGATATGGTCAATCCAGGTTGCATAACAGCCCCTGAACGAATTGTGTAAGAATTTCTCTCTCTTTCCCTGTCTTTGTTTCATGGGTTTTTAAAAGTAATTTATTTTTATAATGGGGTTTAGCTGCTTTTCACGGCTGTGTTTATGCCGCTTTACACCCACTTGACACACTAACAGAGAGATATCAATACATAGGTTTTAAGATTATTACTAGTCAGATATATTCTTGTGCGGTGAATCGGGCGTGTTGAGTCCAGTTCTCTGAGCAAGGAGTAGGTCTTGTCTATTACATATTGGGTTTATGGAACGGTATCTGAGCTAATTTGAAACTCTTGTTTTATGTATCACCCCACCTCACCTTTCCCGTTAAGCAGCCATAGTGTGTTTTCTGCATGTGTGACTATGTTCTGTTTTGTAATTCAGTTCAAGTGTAACGGTTTTTACATTCCCTCTATAAGTGACACCTTATGAGAAGTGTCCTTTTCTGTGTGACTTATTTCACTTAGAATCGTCTTACCTAAATCCACTCATCATGCTGCTACTAGCCTTATGACATTGATTTCATGGCTGAGTGATATTCCATTGTACATAAGGACCACAACTTTTTTATCCATTTTTCGCTTTCCTGGGATATTTAAGGTGGAATGAAGTGGAGGTCCTTGTCAACAGAGCAGCCCTAAACTTTGGGGTGCTTGTGTCTTGCTGATTTTCAATTTTCCCACTTTATCCCCCCATGCGTGGAAGTGCCCTATGCTCTCTAAGCTGTGTTTTTTAGATGTTTCAGGACACACCGTACACTTCTCCAGAGTGGCTGTTGGCGATTTACATCCCGCCCATCAGTGTAGCAAGGCTCCGATTCCTCCATGGCCTGTCCTGCATTTCTGGTTTTGACACTTTTTTCAGCATGGCCGTTTTGACCGATGGGAAGCGAGACTTTTTGTAGCGCTGATTTGCCTTTCCAGGTTGCTTGGTTGGCCAAAAAGGGCGTATGCGTTTTTTCCTGAATATATTCAGGAAAAAACGCATACGCCCTTTTTGGCCAAGGGCATCATTGTCAACGTTTTGCCGCTTTTCATGTGCTTTAAAGGCGATTCGAATCTACCTCCTGAAATCTGTTTCCTGCAATTCTGCCTTGATTTCAAATCCTCTTCTTTGCCTTCCCTCAATATATTTGTGGACGAGAGTTATCATTTATAACTCTGCAGGGTTGTGAATTGCAGTGCCCTGAAGCTCCATTTTACAAGTCGCTTTTTTGGGAGCTGGCCGCAAAAGCGCAGGATGGCTTCAGGCCCTGTTCTGGTTCCGGGGGGCAGGCTGAGCCTGTGGTTAATTCTTCTTCCTGATGGGAAAATAGAGTGACCTGTGCCTGTCCCAACACCAAGAGCTAGTCTCTCATTGGTTCCCCGTCTTCCCGTTCATCCTCAGGACAAATTGCAACCTGTACGGAACAGGAGGTTAAAGGTGCTGATGCTCCAAGTAGGGAGATTGCTAGTAAAGTGGCTGGAATGGCGAACCCGAGCACAAGGAGATGAGAAATGAGGTGCGTTTTAGAAACCTTTCCCCATCACACGGTGTACCATCTTCTGGGTTTCTCATGCATGTTTTCGATGTAGGAAGATGCCCTTGAACCTGGAGATTTGGGACCCATGCGATGGGTAGCACGCAGTATTACTTTAAAGGGTCTGCGTTTGCTCACCCAACCTCACCAAACCTCTCAGCCCCAAGAGTGTCCACCCTTATGTCTCATCCAGCTGTTGGTCTAGATATGGTCAATCCAGGTTGCATCACAGCCCCTGAACGAATTGTGTAAGAATTTCTCTGTCTTTCCCTGTCTTTGTTTCATGGGTTTTTAAAAGTAATTTATTTTTATAATGGGGTTTAGCTGCTTTTCACGGCTGTGTTTATGCCGCTTTACACCCACTTGACACACTAACAGAGAGATATCAATACATAGGTTTTAAGATTATTACTAGTCAGATATATTCTTGTGCGGTGAATCGGGCGTGTTGAGTCCAGTTCTCTGAGCAAGGAGTAGGTCTTGTCTATTACATATTGGGTTTATGGAACGGTATCTGAGCTAATTTGAAACTCTTGTTTTATGTATCACCCCACCTCACCTTTCCCGTTAAGCAGCCATAGTGTGTTTTCTGCATGTGTGACTCTGTTCTGTTTTGTAATTCAGTTCAAGTGTAACGGTTTTTACATTCCCTCTATAAGTGACACCTTATGAGAAGTGTCCTTTTCTGTGTGACTTATTTCACTTAGAATCGTCTTACCTAAATCCACTCATCATGCTGCTACTAGCCTTATGACATTGATTTCATGGCTGAGTGATATTCCATTGTACATAAGGACCACAACTTTTTTATCCATTTTTCGCTCTCCTGGGATATTTAAGGTGGAATGAAGTGGAGGTCCTTGTCAACAGAGCAGCCCTAAACTTTGGGGTGCTTGTGTCTTGCTGATTTTCAATTTTCCCACTTTATCCCCCCATGCGTGGAAGTGCCCTATGCTCTCTAAGCTGTGTTTTTTAGATGTTTCAGGACACACCGTACACTTCTCCAGAGTGGCTGTTGGCGATTTACATCCCGCCCATCAGTGTAGCAAGGCTCCGATTCCTCCATGGCCTGTCCTGCATTTCTGGTTTTGACACTTTTTTCAGCATGGCCCTTTTGACCGATGGGAAGCGAGACTTCTTTGTAGCGCTGATTTGCCTTTCCAGGTTGCTTGGTTGGCCAAAAAGGGCGTATGCGTTTTTTCCTGAATATATTCAGGAAAAAACGCATACGCCCTTTTTGGCCAAGGGCATCATTGTCAACGTTTTGCCGCTTTTCATGTGCTTTAAAGGCGATTCGAATCTACCTCCTGAAATCTGTTTCCTGCAATTCTGCCTTGATTTCAAATCCTCTTCTTTGCCTTCCCTCAATATATTTGTGGACGAGAGTTATCATTTATAACTCTGCAGGTTTGTGAATTGCAGTGCCCTGAAGCTCCATTTTACAAGTCGCTTTTTTGGGAGCTGGCCACAAAAGCGCAGGATGGCTTCAGGCCCTGTTCTGGTTCCGGGGGGCAGGCTGAGCCTGTGGTTAATTCTTCTTCCTGATGGGAAAATAGAGTGACCTGTGCCTGTCCCAACACCAAGAGCTAGTCTCTCATTGGTTCCCCGTCTTCCCGTTCATCCTCAGGACAAATTGCAACCTGTACGGAACAGGAGGTTAAAGGTGCTGATGCTCCAAGTAGGGAGATTGCTAGTAAAGTGGCTGGAATGGCGAACCCGAGCACAAGCAGATGAGAAATGAGGTGCGTTTTAGAAACCTTTCCCCATCACACGGTGTACCATCTTCTGGGTTTCTCATGCATGTTTTCGATGTAGGAAGATGCCCTTGAACCTGGAGATTTGGGACCCATGCGATGGGTAGCACGCAGTATTACTTTAAAGGGTCTGCGTTTGCTCACCCAACCTCACCAAACCTCTCAGCCCCAAGAGTGTCCACCCTTATGTCTCATCCAGCTGTGGGTCTAGATATGGTCAATCCAGGTTGCATCACAGCCCCTGAACGAATTGTGTAAGAATTTCTCTCTCTTTCCCTGTCTTTGTTTCATGGGTTTTTAAAAGTAATTTATTTTTATAATGGGGTTTAGCTGCTTTTCACGGCTGTGTTTATGCCGCTTTACACCCACTTGACACACTAACAGAGAGATATCAATACATAGGTTTTAAGATTATTACTAGTCAGATATATTCTTGTGCGGTGAATCGGGCGTGTTGAGTCCAGTTCTCTGAGCAAGGAGTAGGTCTTGTCTATTACATATTGGGTTTATGGAACGGTATCTGAGCTAATTTGAAACTCTTGTTTTATGTATCACCCCACCTCACCTTTCCCGTTAAGCAGCCATAGTGTGTTTTCTGCATGTGTGACTCTGTTCTGTTTTGTAATTCAGTTCAAGTGTAACGGTTTTTACATTCCCTCTATAAGTGACACCTTATGAGAAGTGTCCTTTTCTGTGTGACTTATTTCACTTAGAATCGTCTTACCTAAATCCACTCATCATGCTGCTACTAGCCTTATGACATTGATTTCATGGCTGAGTGATATTCCATTGTACATAAGGACCACAACTTTTTTATCCATTTTTCGCTCTCCTGGGATATTTAAGGTGGAATGAAGTGGAGGTCTTTGTCAACAGAGCAGCCCTAAACTTTGGGGTTCTTGTGTCTTGCTGATTTTCAATTTTCCCACTTTATCCCCCCATGCGTGGAAGTGCCCTATGCTCTCTAAGCTGTGTTTTTTAGATGTTTCAGGACACACCGTACACTTCTCCAGAGTGGCTGTTGGCGATTTACATCCCGCCCATCAGTGTAGCAAGGCTCCCATTTCTCCATGGCCTGTCCTGCATTTCTGGTTTTGACACTTTTTTCAGCATGGCCCTTTTGACCGATGGGAAGCGAGACTTCTTTGTAGCGCTGATTTGCCTTTCCAGGTTGCTTGGTTGGCCAAAAAGGGCGTATGCGTTTTTTCCTGAATATATTCAGGAAAAAACGCATACGCCCTTTTTGGCCAAGGGCATCATTGTCAACGTTTTGCCGCTTTTCATGTGCTTTAAAGGCGATTCGAATCTACCTCCTGAAATCTGTTTCCTGCAATTCTGCCTTGATTTCAAATCCTCTTCTTTGCCTTCCCTCAATATATTTGTGGACGAGAGTTATCATTTATAACTCTGCAGGGTTGTGAATTGCAGTGCCCTGAAGCTCCATTTTACAAGTCGCTTTTTTGGGAGCTGGCCGCAAAAGCGCAGGATGGCTTCAGGCCCTGTTCTGGTTCCGGGGGGCAGGCTGAGCCTGTGGTTAATTCTTCTTCCTGATGGGAAAATAGAGTGACCTGTGCCTGTCCCAACACCAAGAGCTAGTCTCTCATTGGTTCCCCGTCTTCCCGTTCATCCTCAGGACAAATTGCAACCTGTACGGAACAGGAGGTTAAAGGTGCTGATGCTCCAAGTAGGGAGATTGCTAGTAAAGTGGCTGGAATGGCGAACCCGAGCACAAGGAGATGAGAAATGAGGTGCGTTTTAGAAACCTTTCCCCATCACACGGTGTACCATCTTCTGGGTTTCTCATGCATGTATTCGATGTAGGAAGGTGCCCTTGAACCTGGAGATTTGGGACCCATGCGATGGGTAGCACGCAGTATTACTTTAAAGGGTCTGCGTTTGCTCACCCAACCTCACCAAACCTCTCAGCCCCAAGAGTGTCCACCCTTATGTCTCATCCAGCTGTGGGTCTAGATATGGTCAATCCAGGTTGCATCACAGCCCCTGAACGAATTGTGTAAGAATTTCTCTCTCTTTCCCTGTCTTTGTTTCATGGGTTTTTAAAAGTAATTTATTTTTATAATGGGGTTTAGCTGCTTTTCACGGCTGTGTTTATGCCGCTTTACACCCACTTGACACACTAACAGAGAGATATCAATACATAGGTTTTAAGATTATTACTAGTCAGATATATTCTCGTGCGGTGAATCGGGCGTGTTGAGTCCAGTTCTCTGAGCAAGGAGTAGGTCTTGTCTATTACATATTGGGTTTATGGAACGGTATCTGAGCGAATTTGAAACTCTTGTTTTATGTATCACCCCACCTCACCTTTCCCGTTAAGCAGCCATAGTGTGTTTTCTGCATGTGTGACTCTGTTCTGTTTTGTAATTCAGTTCAAGTGTAACGGTTTTTACATTCCCTCTATAAGTGACACCTTATGAGAAGTGTCCTTTTCTGTGTGACTTATTTCACTTAGAATCGTCTTACCTAAATCCACTCATCATGCTGCTACTAGCCTTATGACATTGATTTCATGGCTGAGTGATATTCCATTGTACATAAGGACCACAACTTTTTTATCCATTTTTCGCTCTCCTGGGATATTTAAGGTGGAATGAAGTGGAGGTCCTTGTCAACAGAGCAGCCCTAAACTTTGGGGTGCTTGTGTCTTGCTGATTTTCAATTTTCCCACTTTATCCCCCCATGCGTGGAAGTGCCCTATGCTCTCTAAGCTGTGTTTTTTAGATGTTTCAGGACACACCGTACACTTCTCCAGAGTGGCTGTTGGCGATTTACATCCCGCCCATCAGTGTAGCAAGGCTCCCATTTCTCCATGGCCTGTCCTGCATTTCTGGTTTTGACACTTTTTTCAGCATGGCCCTTTTGACCGATGGGAAGCGAGACTTCTTTGTAGCGCTGATTTGCCTTTCCAGGTTGCTTGGTTGGCCAAAAAGGGCGTATGCGTTTTTTCCTGAATATATTCAGGAAAAAACGCATACGCCCTTTTTGGCCAAGGGCATCATTGTCAACGTTTTGCCGCTTTTCATGTGCTTTAAAGGCGATTCGAATCTACCTCCTGAAATCTGTTTCCTGCAATTCTGCCTTGATTTCAAATCCTCTTCTTTGCCTTCCCTCAATATATTTGTGGACGAGAGTTATCATTTATAACTCTGCAGGTTTGTGAATTGCAGTGCCCTGAGGCTCCATTTTACAAGTCGCTTTTTTGGGAGCTGGCCGCAAAAGCGCAGGATGGCTTCAGGCCCTGTTCTGGTTCCGGGGGGCAGGCTGAGCCTGTGGTTAATTCTTCTTCCTGATGGGAAAATAGAGTGACCTGTGCCTGTCCCAACACCAAGAGCTAGTCTCTCATTGGTTCCCCGTCTTCCCGTTCATCCTCAGGACAAATTGCAACCTGTACGGAACAGGAGGTTAAAGGTGCTGATGCTCCAAGTAGGGAGATTGCTAGTAAAGTGGCTGGAATGGCGAACCCGAGCACAAGCAGATGAGAAATGAGGTGCGTTTTAGAAACCTTTCCCCATCACACGGTGTACCATCTTCTGGGTTTCTCATGCATGTTTTCGATGTAGGAAGATGCCCTTGAACCTGGAGATTTGGGACCCATGCGATGGGTAGCACGCAGTATTACTTTAAAGGGTCTGCGTTTGCTCACCCAACCTCACCAAACCTCTCAGCCCCAAGAGTGTCCACCCTTATGTCTCATCCAGCTGTGGGTCTAGATATGGTCAATCCAGGTTGCATAACAGCCCCTGAACGAATTGTGTAAGAATTTCTCTCTCTTTCCCTGTCTTTGTTTCATGGGTTTTTAAAAGTAATTTATTTTTATAATGGGGTTTAGCTGCTTTTCACGGCTGTGTTTATGCCGCTTTACACCCACTTGACACACTAACAGAGAGATAGCAATACATAGGTTTTAAGATTATTACTAGTCAGATATATTCTTGTGCGGTGAATCGGGCGTGTTGAGTCCAGTTCTCTGAGCAAGGAGTAGGTCTTGTCTATTACATATTGGGTTTATGGAACGGTATCTGAGCTAATTTGAAACTCTTGTTTTATGTATCACCCCACCTCACCTTTCCCGTTAAGCAGCCATAGTGTGTTTTCTGCATGTGTGACTCTGTTCTGTTTTGTAATTCAGTTCAAGTGTAACGGTTTTTACATTCCCTCTATAAGTGACACCTTATGAGAAGTGTCCTTTTCTGTGTGACTTATTTCACTTAGAATCGTCTTACCTAAATCCACTCATCATGCTGCTACTAGCCTTATGACATTGATTTCATGGCTGAGTGATATTCCATTGTACATAAGGACCACAACTTTTTTATCCATTTTTCGCTTTCCTGGGATATTTAAGGTGGAATGAAGTGGAGGTCCTTGTCAACAGAGCAGCCCTAAACTTTGGGGTGCTTGTGTCTTGCTGATTTTCAATTTTCCCACTTTATCCCCCCATGCGTGGAAGTGCCCTATGCTCTCTAAGCTGTGTTTTTTAGATGTTTCAGGACACACCGTACACTTCTCCAGAGTGGCTGTTGGCGATTTACATCCCGCCCATCAGTGTAGCAAGGCTCCGATTCCTCCATGGCCTGTCCTGCATTTCTGGTTTTGACACTTTTTTCAGCATGGCCGTTTTGACCGATGGGAAGCGAGACTTTTTGTAGCGCTGATTTGCCTTTCCAGGTTGCTTGGTTGGCCAAAAAGGGCGTATGCGTTTTTTCCTGAATATATTCAGGAAAAAACGCATACGCCCTTTTTGGCCAAGGGCATCATTGTCAACGTTTTGCCGCTTTTCATGTGCTTTAAAGGCGATTCGAATCTACCTCCTGAAATCTGTTTCCTGCAATTCTGCCTTGATTTCAAATCCTCTTCTTTGCCTTCCCTCAATATATTTGTGGACGAGAGTTATCATTTATAACTCTGCAGGGTTGTGAATTGCAGTGCCCTGAAGCTCCATTTTACAAGTCGCTTTTTTGGGAGCTGGCCGCAAAAGCGCAGGATGGCTTCAGGCCCTGTTCTGGTTCCGGGGGGCAGGCTGAGCCTGTGGTTAATTCTTCTTCCTGATGGGAAAATAGAGTGACCTGTGCCTGTCCCAACACCAAGAGCTAGTCTCTCATTGGTTCCCCGTCTTCCCGTTCATCCTCAGGACAAATTGCAACCTGTACGGAACAGGAGGTTAAAGGTGCTGATGCTCCAAGTAGGGAGATTGCTAGTAAAGTGGCTGGAATGGCGAACCCGAGCACAAGGAGATGAGAAATGAGGTGCGTTTTAGAAACCTTTCCCCATCACACGGTGTACCATCTTCTGGGTTTCTCATGCATGTTTTCGATGTAGGAAGATGCCCTTGAACCTGGAGATTTGGGACCCATGCGATGGGTAGCACGCAGTATTACTTTAAAGGGTCTGCGTTTGCTCACCCAACCTCACCAAACCTCTCAGCCCCAAGAGTGTCCACCCTTATGTCTCATCCAGCTGTTGGTCTAGATATGGTCAATCCAGGTTGCATCACAGCCCCTGAACGAATTGTGTAAGAATTTCTCTGTCTTTCCCTGTCTTTGTTTCATGGGTTTTTAAAAGTAATTTATTTTTATAATGGGGTTTAGCTGCTTTTCACGGCTGTGTTTATGCCGCTTTACACCCACTTGACACACTAACAGAGAGATATCAATACATAGGTTTTAAGATTATTACTAGTCAGATATATTCTTGTGCGGTGAATCGGGCGTGTTGAGTCCAGTTCTCTGAGCAAGGAGTAGGTCTTGTCTATTACATATTGGGTTTATGGAACGGTATCTGAGCTAATTTGAAACTCTTGTTTTATGTATCACCCCACCTCACCTTTCCCGTTAAGCAGCCATAGTGTGTTTTCTGCATGTGTGACTCTGTTCTGTTTTGTAATTCAGTTCAAGTGTAACGGTTTTTACATTCCCTCTATAAGTGACACCTTATGAGAAGTGTCCTTTTCTGTGTGACTTATTTCACTTAGAATCGTCTTACCTAAATCCACTCATCATGCTGCTACTAGCCTTATGACATTGATTTCATGGCTGAGTGATATTCCATTGTACATAAGGACCACAACTTTTTTATCCATTTTTCGCTCTCCTGGGATATTTAAGGTGGAATGAAGTGGAGGTCCTTGTCAACAGAGCAGCCCTAAACTTTGGGGTGCTTGTGTCTTGCTGATTTTCAATTTTCCCACTTTATCCCCCCATGCGTGGAAGTGCCCTATGCTCTCTAAGCTGTGTTTTTTAGATGTTTCAGGACACACCGTACACTTCTCCAGAGTGGCTGTTGGCGATTTACATCCCGCCCATCAGTGTAGCAAGGCTCCGATTCCTCCATGGCCTGTCCTGCATTTCTGGTTTTGACACTTTTTTCAGCATGGCCCTTTTGACCGATGGGAAGCGAGACTTCTTTGTAGCGCTGATTTGCCTTTCCAGGTTGCTTGGTTGGCCAAAAAGGGCGTATGCGTTTTTTCCTGAATATATTCAGGAAAAAACGCATACGCCCTTTTTGGCCAAGGGCATCATTGTCAACGTTTTGCCGCTTTTCATGTGCTTTAAAGGCGATTCGAATCTACCTCCTGAAATCTGTTTCCTGCAATTCTGCCTTGATTTCAAATCCTCTTCTTTGCCTTCCCTCAATATATTTGTGGACGAGAGTTATCATTTATAACTCTGCAGGTTTGTGAATTGCAGTGCCCTGAAGCTCCATTTTACAAGTCGCTTTTTTGGGAGCTGGCCGCAAAAGCGCAGGATGGCTTCAGGCCCTGTTCTGGTTCCGGGGGGCAGGCTGAGCCTGTGGTTAATTCTTCTTCCTGATGGGAAAATAGAGTGACCTGTGCCTGTCCCAACACCAAGAGCTAGTCTCTCATTGGTTCCCCGTCTTCCCGTTCATCCTCAGGACAAATTGCAACCTGTACGGAACAGGAGGTTAAAGGTGCTGATGCTCCAAGTAGGGAGATTGCTAGTAAAGTGGCTGGAATGGCGAACCCGAGCACAAGCAGATGAGAAATGAGGTGCGTTTTAGAAACCTTTCCCCATCACACGGTGTACCATCTTCTGGGTTTCTCATGCATGTTTTCGATGTAGGAAGATGCCCTTGAACCTGGAGATTTGGGACCCATGCGATGGGTAGCACGCAGTATTACTTTAAAGGGTCTGCGTTTGCTCACCCAACCTCACCAAACCTCTCAGCCCCAAGAGTGTCCACCCTTATGTCTCATCCAGCTGTGGGTCTAGATATGGTCAATCCAGGTTGCATCACAGCCCCTGAACGAATTGTGTAAGAATTTCTCTCTCTTTCCCTGTCTTTGTTTCATGGGTTTTTAAAAGTAATTTATTTTTATAATGGGGTTTAGCTGCTTTTCACGGCTGTGTTTATGCCGCTTTACACCCACTTGACACACTAACAGAGAGATATCAATACATAGGTTTTAAGATTATTACTAGTCAGATATATTCTTGTGCGGTGAATCGGGCGTGTTGAGTCCAGTTCTCTGAGCAAGGAGTAGGTCTTGTCTATTACATATTGGGTTTATGGAACGGTATCTGAGCTAATTTGAAACTCTTGTTTTATGTATCACCCCACCTCACCTTTCCCGTTAAGCAGCCATAGTGTGTTTTCTGCATGTGTGACTCTGTTCTGTTTTGTAATTCAGTTCAAGTGTAACGGTTTTTACATTCCCTCTATAAGTGACACCTTATGAGAAGTGTCCTTTTCTGTGTGACTTATTTCACTTAGAATCGTCTTACCTAAATCCACTCATCATGCTGCTACTAGCCTTATGACATTGATTTCATGGCTGAGTGATATTCCATTGTACATAAGGACCACAACTTTTTGATCCATTTTTCGCTCTCCTGGGATATTTAAGGTGGAATGAAGTGGAGGTCTTTGTCAACAGAGCAGCCCTAAACTTTGGGGTTCTTGTGTCTTGCTGATTTTCAATTTTCCCACTTTATCCCCCCATGCGTCGAAGTGCCCTATGCTCTCTAAGCTGTGTTTTTTAGATGTTTCAGGACACACCGTACACTTCTCCAGAGTGGCTGTTGGCGATTTACATCCCGCCCATCAGTGTAGCAAGGCTCCCATTTCTCCATGGCCTGTCCTGCATTTCTGGTTTTGACACTTTTTTCAGCATGGCCCTTTTGACCGATGGGAAGCGAGACTTCTTTGTAGCGCTGATTTGCCTTTCCAGGTTGCTTGGTTGGCCAAAAAGGGCGTATGCGTTTTTTCCTGAATATATTCAGGAAAAAACGCATACGCCCTTTTTGGCCAAGGGCATCATTGTCAACGTTTTGCCGCTTTTCATGTGCTTTAAAGGCGATTCGAATCTACCTCCTGAAATCTGTTTCCTGCAATTCTGCCTTGATTTCAAATCCTCTTCTTTGCCTTCCCTCAATATATTTGTGGACGAGAGTTATCATTTATAACTCTGCAGGGTTGTGAATTGCAGTGCCCTGAAGCTCCATTTTACAAGTCGCTTTTTTGGGAGCTGGCCGCAAAAGCGCAGGATGGCTTCAGGCCCTGTTCTGGTTCCGGGGGGCAGGCTGAGCCTGTGGTTAATTCTTCTTCCTGATGGGAAAATAGAGTGACCTGTGCCTGTCCCAACACCAAGAGCTAGTCTCTCATTGGTTCCCCGTCTTCCCGTTCATCCTCAGGACAAATTGCAACCTGTACGGAACAGGAGGTTAAAGGTGCTGATGCTCCAAGTAGGGAGATTGCTAGTAAAGTGGCTGGAATGGCGAACCCGAGCACAAGCAGATGAGAAATGAGGTGCGTTTTAGAAACCTTTCCCCATCACACGGTGTACCATCTTCTGGGTTTCTCATGCATGTTTTCGATGTAGGAAGATGCCCTTGAACCTGGAGATTTGGGACCCATGCGATGGGTAGCACGCAGTATTACTTTAAAGGGTCTGCGTTTGCTCACCCAACCTCACCAAACCTCTCAGCCCCAAGAGTGTCCACCCTTATGTCTCATCCAGCTGTGGGTCTAGATATGGTCAATCCAGGTTGCATCACAGCCCCTGAACGAATTGTGTAAGAATTTCTCTCTCTTTCCCTGTCTTTGTTTCATGGGTTTTTAAAAGTAATTTATTTTTATAATGGGGTTTAGCTGCTTTTCACGGCTGTGTTTATGCCGCTTTACACCCACTTGACACACTAACAGAGAGATATCAATACATAGGTTTTAAGATTATTACTAGTCAGATATATTCTTGTGCGGTGAATCGGGCGTGTTGAGTCCAGTTCTCTGAGCAAGGAGTAGGTCTTGTCTATTACATATTGGGTTTATGGAACGGTATCTGAGCTAATTTGAAACTCTTGTTTTATGTATCACCCCACCTCACCTTTCCCGTTAAGCAGCCATAGTGTGTTTTCTGCATGTGTGACTCTGTTCTGTTTTGTAATTCAGTTCAAGTGTAACGGTTTTTACATTCCCTCTATAAGTGACACCTTATGAGAAGTGTCCTTTTCTGTGTGACTTATTTCACTTAGAATCGTCTTACCTAAATCCACTCATCATGCTGCTACTAGCCTTATGACATTGATTTCATGGCTGAGTGATATTCCATTGTACATAAGGACCACAACTTTTTGATCCATTTTTCGCTCTCCTGGGATATTTAAGGTGGAATGAAGTGGAGGTCTTTGTCAACAGAGCAGCCCTAAACTTTGGGGTTCTTGTGTCTTGCTGATTTTCAATTTTCCCACTTTATCCCCCCATGCGTGGAAGTGCCCTATGCTCTCTAAGCTGTGTTTTTTAGATGTTTCAGGACACACCGTACACTTCTCCAGAGTGGCTGTTGGCGATTTACATCCCGCCCATCAGTGTAGCAAGGCTCCCATTTCTCCATGGCCTGTCCTGCATTTCTGGTTTTGACACTTTTTTCAGCATGGCCCTTTTGACCGATGGGAAGCGAGACTTCTTTGTAGCGCTGATTTGCCTTTCCAGGTTGCTTGGTTGGCCAAAAAGGGCGTATGCGTTTTTTCCTGAATATATTCAGGAAAAAACGCATACGCCCTTTTTGGCCAAGGGCATCATTGTCAACGTTTTGCCGCTTTTCATGTGCTTTAAAGGCGATTCGAATCTACCTCCTGAAATCTGTTTCCTGCAATTCTGCCTTGATTTCAAATCCTCTTCTTTGCCTTCCCTCAATATATTTGTGGACGAGAGTTATCATTTATAACTCTGCAGGGTTGTGAATTGCAGTGCCCTGAAGCTCCATTTTACAAGTCGCTTTTTTGGGAGCTGGCCGCAAAAGCGCAGGATGGCTTCAGGCCCTGTTCTGGTTCCGGGGGGCAGGCTGAGCCTGTGGTTAATTCTTCTTCCTGATGGGAAAATAGAGTGACCTGTGCCTGTCCCAACACCAAGAGCTAGTCTCTCATTGGTTCCCCGTCTTCCCGTTCATCCTCAGGACAAATTGCAACCTGTACGGAACAGGAGGTTAAAGGTGCTGATGCTCCAAGTAGGGAGATTGCTAGTAAAGTGGCTGGAATGGCGAACCCGAGCACAAGGAGATGAGAAATGAGGTGCGTTTTAGAAACTTTTCCCCGTCACACGGTGTACCATCTTCTGGGTTTCTCATGCATGTTTTCGATGTAGGAAGATGCCCTTGAACCTGGAGATTTGGGACCCATGCGATGGGTAGCACGCAGTATTACTTTAAAGGGTCTGCGTTTGCTCACCCAACCTCACCAAACCTCTCAGCCCCAAGAGTGTCCACCCTTATGTCTCATCCAGCTGTGGGTCTAGATATGGTCAATCCAGGTTGCATCACAGCCCCTGAACGAATTGTGTAAGAATTTCTCTGTCTTTCCCTGTCTTTGTTTCATGGGTTTTTAAAAGTAATTTATTTTTATAATGGGGTTTAGCTGCTTTTCACGGCTGTGTTTATGCCGCTTTACACCCACTTGACACACTAACAGAGAGATATCAATACATAGGTTTTAAGATTATTACTAGTCAGATATATTCTTGTGCGGTGAATCGGGCGTGTTGAGTCCAGTTCTCTGAGCAAGGAGTAGGTCCTGTCTATTACATATTGGGTTTATGGAACGGTATCTGAGCTAATTTGAAACTCTTGTTTTATGTATCACCCCACCTCACCTTTCCCGTTAAGCAGCCATAGTGTGTTTTCTGCATGTGTGACTCTGTTCTGTTTTGTAATTCAGTTCAAGTGTAACGGTTTTTACATTCCCTCTATAAGTGACACCTTATGAGAAGTGTCCTTTTCTGTGTGACTTATTTCACTTAGAATCGTCTTACCTAAATCCACTCATCATGCTGCTACTAGCCTTATGACATTGATTTCATGGCTGAGTGATATTCCATTGTACATAAGGACCACAACTTTTTTATCCATTTTTCGCTCTCCTGGGATATTTAAGGTGGAATGAAGTGGAGGTCTTTGTCAACAGAGCAGCCCTAAACTTTGGGGTGCTTGTGTCTTGCTGATTTTCAATTTTCCCACTTTATCCCCCCATGAGTGGAAGTGCCCTATGCTCTCTAAGCTGTGTTGTTTAGATGTTTCAGGACACACCGTACACTTCTCCAGAGTGGCTGTTGGCGATTTACATCCCGCCCATCAGTGTAGCAAGGCTTCCATTTCTCCATGGCCTGTCCTGCATTTCTGGTTTTGACACTTTTTTCAGCATGGCCCTTTTGACCGATGGGAAGCGAGACTTTTTGTAGCGCTGATTTGCCTTTCCAGGTTGCTTGGTTGGCCAAAAAGGGCGTATGCGTTTTTTCCTGAATATATTCAGGAAAAAACGCATACGCCCTTTTTGGCCAAGGGCATCATTGTCAACGTTTTGCCGCTTTTCATGTGCTTTAAAGGCGATTCGAATCTACCTCCTGAAATCTGTTTCCTGCAATTCTGCCTTGATTTCAAATCCTCTTCTTTGCCTTCCCTCAATATATTTGTGGACGAGAGTTATCATTTATAACTCTGCAGGGTTGTGAATTGCAGTGCCCTGAAGCTCCATTTTACAACTCGCTTTTTTGGGAGCTGGCCGCAAAAGCGCAGGATGGCTTCAGGCCCTGTTCTGGTTCCGGGGGGCAGGCTGAGCCTGTGGTTAATTCTTCTTCCTGATGGGAAAATAGAGTGACCTGTGCCTGTCCCAACACCAAGAGCTAGTCTCTCATTGGTTCCCCGTCTTCCCGTTCATCCTCAGGACAAATTGCAACCTGTACGGAACAGGAGGTTAAAGGTGCTGAGGCTCCAAGTAGGGAGATTGCTAGTAAAGTGGCTGGAATGGCGAACCCGAGCACAAGGAGATGAGAAATGAGGTGCGTTTTAGAAACCTTTCCCCATCACACGGTGTACCATCTTCTGGGTTTCTCATGCATGTTTTCGATGTAGGAAGATGCCCTTGAACCTGGAGATTTGGGACCCATGCGATGGGTAGCACGCAGTATTACTTTAAAGGGTCTGCGTTTGCTCACCCAACCTCACCAAACCTCTCAGCCCCAAGAGTGTCCACCCTTATGTCTCATCCAGCTGTGGGTCTAGATATGGTCAATCCAGGTTGCATCACAGCCCCTGAACGAATTGTGTAAGAATTTCTCTGTCTTTCCCTGTCTTTGTTTCATGGGTTTTTAAAAGTAATTTATTTTTATAATGGGGTTTAGCTGCTTTTCACGGCTGTGTTTCTGCCGCTTTACACCCACTTGACACACTAACAGAGAGATATCAATACATAGGTTTTAAGATTATTACTAGTCAGATATATTCTCGTGCGGTGAATCGGGCGTGTTGAGTCCAGTTCTCTGAGCAAGGAGTAGGTCTTGTCTATTACATATTGGGTTTATGGAACGGTATCTGAGCTAATTTGAAACTCTTGTTTTATGTATCACCCCACCTCACCTTTCCCGTTAAGCAGCCATAGTGTGTTTTCTGCATGTGTGACTCTGTTCTGTTTTGTAATTCAGTTCAAGTGTAACGGTTTTTACATTCCCTCTATAAGTGACACCTTAGGAGAAGTGTCCTTTTCTGTGTGACTTATTTCACTTAGAATCGTCTTACCTAAATCCACTCATCATGCTGCTACTAGCCTTATGACATTGATTTCATGGCTGAGTGATATTCCATTGTACATAAGGACCACAACTTTTTGATCCATTTTTCGCTTTCCTGGGATATTTAAGGTGGAATGAAGTGGAGGTCCTTGTCAACAGAGCAGCCCTAAACTTTGGGGTGCTTGTGTCTTGCTGATTTTCAATTTTCCCACTTTATCCCCCCATGCGTGGAAGTGCCCTATGCTCTCTAAGCTGTGTTTTTTAGATGTTTCAGGACACACCGTACACTTCTCCAGAGTGGCTGTTGGCGATTTACATCCCGCCCATCAGTGTAGCAAGGCTCCGATTCCTCCATGGCCTGTCCTGCATTTCTGGTTTTGACACTTTTTTCAGCATGGCCGTTTTGACCGATGGGAAGCGAGACTTTTTGTAGCGCTGATTTGCCTTTCCAGGTTGCTTGGTTGGCCAAAAAGGGCGTATGCGTTTTTTCCTGAATATATTCAGGAAAAAACGCATACGCCCTTTTTGGCCAAGGGCATCATTGTCAACGTTTTGCCGCTTTTCATGTGCTTTAAAGGCGATTCGAATCTACCTCCTGAAATCTGTTTCCTGCAATTCTGCCTTGATTTCAAATCCTCTTCTTTGCCTTCCCTCAATATATTTGTGGACGAGAGTTATCATTTATAACTCTGCAGGGTTGTGAATTGCAGTGCCCTGAAGCTCCATTTTACAACTCGCTTTTTTGGGAGCTGGCCGCAAAAGCGCAGGATGGCTTCAGGCCCTGTTCTGGTTCCGGGGGGCAGGCTGAGCCTGTGGTTAATTCTTCTTCCTGATGGGAAAATAGAGTGACCTGTGCCTGTCCCAACACCAAGAGCTAGTCTCTCATTGGTTCCCCGTCTTCCCGTTCATCCTCAGGACAAATTGCAACCTGTACGGAACAGGAGGTTAAAGGTGCTGAGGCTCCAAGTAGGGAGATTGCTAGTAAAGTGGCTGGAATGGCGAACCCGAGCACAAGGAGATGAGAAATGAGGTGCGTTTTAGAAACCTTTCCCCATCACACGGTGTACCATCTTCTGGGTTTCTCATGCATGTTTTCGATGTAGGAAGATGCCCTTGAACCTGGAGATTTGGGACCCATGCGATGGGTAGCACGCAGTATTACTTTAAAGGGTCTGCGTTTGCTCACCCAACCTCACCAAACCTCTCAGCCCCAAGAGTGTCCACCCTTATGTCTCATCCAGCTGTGGGTCTAGATATGGTCAATCCAGGTTGCATCACAGCCCCTGAACGAATTGTGTAAGAATTTCTCTGTCTTTCCCTGTCTTTGTTTCATGGGTTTTTAAAAGTAATTTATTTTTATAATGGGGTTTAGCTGCTTTTCACAGCTGTGTTTATGCCGCTTTACACCCACTTGACACACTAACAGAGAGATATCAATACATAGGTTTTAAGATTATTACTAGTCAGATATATTCTTGTGCGGTGAATCGGGCGTGTTGAGTCCAGTTCTCTGAGCAAGGAGTAGGTCTTGTCTATTACATATTGGGTTTATGGAACGGTATCTGAGCTAATTTGAAACTCTTGTTTTATGTATCACCCCACCTCACCTTTCCCGTTAAGCAGCCATAGTGTGTTTTCTGCATGTGTGACTCTGTTCTGTTTTGTAATTCAGTTCAAGTGTAACGGTTTTTACATTCCCTCTATAAGTGACACCTTATGAGAAGTGTCCTTTTCTGTGTGACTTATTTCACTTAGAATCGTCTTACCTAAATCCACTCATCATGCTGCTACTAGCCTTATGACATTGATTTCATGGCTGAGTGATATTCCATTGTACATAAGGACCACAACTTTTTTATCCATTTTTCGCTCTCCTGGGATATTTAAGGTGGAATGAAGTGGAGGTCCTTGTCAACAGAGCAGCCCTAAACTTTGGGGTGCTTGTGTCTTGCTGATTTTCAATTTTCCCACTTTATCCCCCCATGCGTGGAAGTGCCCTATGCTCTCTAAGCTGTGTTTTTTAGATGTTTCAGGACACACCGTACACTTCTCCAGAGTGGCTGTTGGCGATTTACATCCCGCCCATCAGTGTAGCAAGGCTCCCATTTCTCCATGGCCTGTCCTGCATTTCTGGTTTTGAAACTTTTTTCAGCATGGCCCTTTTGACCGATGGGAAGCGAGACTTCTTTGTAGCGCTGATTTGCCTTTCCAGGTTGCTTGGTTGGCCAAAAAGGGCGTATGCGTTTTTTCCTGAATATATTCAGGAAAAAACGCATACGCCCTTTTTGGCCAAGGGCATCATTGTCAACGTTTTGCCGCTTTTCATGTGCTTTAAAGGCGATTCGAATCTACCTCCTGAAATCTGTTTCCTGCAATTCTGCCTTGATTTCAAATCCTCTTCTTTGCCTTCCCTCAATATATTTGTGGACGAGAGTTATCATTTATAACTCTGCAGGTTTGTGAATTGCAGTGCCCTGAAGCTCCATTTTACAAGTCGCTTTTTTGGGAGCTGGCCGCAAAAGCGCAGGATGGCTTCAGGCCCTGTTCTGGTTCCGGGGGGCAGGCTGAGCCTGTGGTTAATTCTTCTTCCTGATGGGAAAATAGAGTGACCTGTGCCTGTCCCAACACCAAGAGCTAGTCTCTCATTGGTTCCCCGTCTTCCCGTTCATCCTCAGGACAAATTGCAACCTGTACAGAACAGGAGGTTAAAGGTGCTGATGCTCCAAGTAGGGAGATTGCTAGTAAAGTGGCTGGAATGGCGAACCCGAGCACAAGGAGATGAGAAATGAGGTGCGTTTTAGAAACCTTTCCCCATCACACGGTGTACCATCTTCTGGGTTTCTCATGCATGTTTTCGATGTAGGAAGATGCCCTTGAACCTGGAGATTTGGGACCCATGCGATGGGTAGCACGCAGTATTACTTTAAAGGGTCTGCGTTTGCTCACCCAACCTCACCAAACCTCTCAGCCCCAAGAGTGTCCACCCTTATGTCTCATCCAGCTGTGGGTCTAGATATGGTCAATCCAGGTTGCATCACAGCCCCTGAACGAATTGTGTAAGAATTTCTCTGTCTTTCCCTGTCTTTGTTTCATGGGTTTTTAAAAGTAATTTATTTTTATAATGGGGTTTAGCTGCTTTTCACGGCTGTGTTTCTGCCGCTTTACACCCACTTGACACACTAACAGAGAGATATCAATACATAGGTTTTAAGATTATTACTAGTCAGATATATTCTCGTGCGGTGAATCGGGCGTGTTGAGTCCAGTTCTCTGAGCAAGGAGTAGGTCTTGTCTATTACATATTGGGTTTATGGAACGGTATCTGAGCTAATTTGAAACTCTTGTTTTATGTATCACCCCACCTCACCTTTCCCGTTAAGCAGCCATAGTGTGTTTTCTGCATGTGTGACTCTGTTCTGTTTTGTAATTCAGTTCAAGTGTAACGGTTTTTACATTCCCTCTATAAGTGACACCTTAGGAGAAGTGTCCTTTTCTGTGTGACTTATTTCACTTAGAATCGTCTTACCTAAATCCACTCATCATGCTGCTACTAGCCTTATGACATTGATTTCATGGCTGAGTGATATTCCATTGTACATAAGGACCACAACTTTTTGATCCATTTTTCGCTTTCCTGGGATATTTAAGGTGGAATGAAGTGGAGGTCCTTGTCAACAGAGCAGCCCTAAACTTTGGGGTGCTTGTGTCTTGCTGATTTTCAATTTTCCCACTTTATCCCCCCATGCGTGGAAGTGCCCTATGCTCTCTAAGCTGTGTTTTTTAGATGTTTCAGGACACACCGTACACTTCTCCAGAGTGGCTGTTGGCGATTTACATCCCGCCCATCAGTGTAGCAAGGCTCCGATTCCTCCATGGCCTGTCCTGCATTTCTGGTTTTGACACTTTTTTCAGCATGGCCGTTTTGACCGATGGGAAGCGAGACTTTTTGTAGCGCTGATTTGCCTTTCCAGGTTGCTTGGTTGGCCAAAAAGGGCGTATGCGTTTTTTCCTGAATATATTCAGGAAAAAACGCATACGCCCTTTTTGGCCAAGGGCATCATTGTCAACGTTTTGCCGCTTTTCATGTGCTTTAAAGGCGATTCGAATCTACCTCCTGAAATCTGTTTCCTGCAATTCTGCCTTGATTTCAAATCCTCTTCTTTGCCTTCCCTCAATATATTTGTGGACGAGAGTTATCATTTATAACTCTGCAGGGTTGTGAATTGCAGTGCCCTGAAGCTCCATTTTACAACTCGCTTTTTTGGGAGCTGGCCGCAAAAGCGCAGGATGGCTTCAGGCCCTGTTCTGGTTCCGGGGGGCAGGCTGAGCCTGTGGTTAATTCTTCTTCCTGATGGGAAAATAGAGTGACCTGTGCCTGTCCCAACACCAAGAGCTAGTCTCTCATTGGTTCCCCGTCTTCCCGTTCATCCTCAGGACAAATTGCAACCTGTACGGAACAGGAGGTTAAAGGTGCTGAGGCTCCAAGTAGGGAGATTGCTAGTAAAGTGGCTGGAATGGCGAACCCGAGCACAAGGAGATGAGAAATGAGGTGCGTTTTAGAAACCTTTCCCCATCACACGGTGTACCATCTTCTGGGTTTCTCATGCATGTTTTCGATGTAGGAAGATGCCCTTGAACCTGGAGATTTGGGACCCATGCGATGGGTAGCACGCAGTATTACTTTAAAGGGTCTGCGTTTGCTCACCCAACCTCACCAAACCTCTCAGCCCCAAGAGTGTCCACCCTTATGTCTCATCCAGCTGTGGGTCTAGATATGGTCAATCCAGGTTGCATCACAGCCCCTGAACGAATTGTGTAAGAATTTCTCTGTCTTTCCCTGTCTTTGTTTCATGGGTTTTTAAAAGTAATTTATTTTTATAATGGGGTTTAGCTGCTTTTCACAGCTGTGTTTATGCCGCTTTACACCCACTTGACACACTAACAGAGAGATATCAATACATAGGTTTTAAGATTATTACTAGTCAGATATATTCTTGTGCGGTGAATCGGGCGTGTTGAGTCCAGTTCTCTGAGCAAGGAGTAGGTCTTGTCTATTACATATTGGGTTTATGGAACGGTATCTGAGCTAATTTGAAACTCTTGTTTTATGTATCACCCCACCTCACCTTTCCCGTTAAGCAGCCATAGTGTGTTTTCTGCATGTGTGACTCTGTTCTGTTTTGTAATTCAGTTCAAGTGTAACGGTTTTTACATTCCCTCTATAAGTGACACCTTATGAGAAGTGTCCTTTTCTGTGTGACTTATTTCACTTAGAATCGTCTTACCTAAATCCACTCATCATGCTGCTACTAGCCTTATGACATTGATTTCATGGCTGAGTGATATTCCATTGTACATAAGGACCACAACTTTTTTATCCATTTTTCGCTCTCCTGGGATATTTAAGGTGGAATGAAGTGGAGGTCCTTGTCAACAGAGCAGCCCTAAACTTTGGGGTGCTTGTGTCTTGCTGATTTTCAATTTTCCCACTTTATCCCCCCATGCGTGGAAGTGCCCTATGCTCTCTAAGCTGTGTTTTTTAGATGTTTCAGGACACACCGTACACTTCTCCAGAGTGGCTGTTGGCGATTTACATCCCGCCCATCAGTGTAGCAAGGCTCCCATTTCTCCATGGCCTGTCCTGCATTTCTGGTTTTGAAACTTTTTTCAGCATGGCCCTTTTGACCGATGGGAAGCGAGACTTCTTTGTAGCGCTGATTTGCCTTTCCAGGTTGCTTGGTTGGCCAAAAAGGGCGTATGCGTTTTTTCCTGAATATATTCAGGAAAAAACGCATACGCCCTTTTTGGCCAAGGGCATCATTGTCAACGTTTTGCCGCTTTTCATGTGCTTTAAAGGCGATTCGAATCTACCTCCTGAAATCTGTTTCCTGCAATTCTGCCTTGATTTCAAATCCTCTTCTTTGCCTTCCCTCAATATATTTGTGGACGAGAGTTATCATTTATAACTCTGCAGGTTTGTGAATTGCAGTGCCCTGAAGCTCCATTTTACAAGTCGCTTTTTTGGGAGCTGGCCGCAAAAGCGCAGGATGGCTTCAGGCCCTGTTCTGGTTCCGGGGGGCAGGCTGAGCCTGTGGTTAATTCTTCTTCCTGATGGGAAAATAGAGTGACCTGTGCCTGTCCCAACACCAAGAGCTAGTCTCTCATTGGTTCCCCGTCTTCCCGTTCATCCTCAGGACAAATTGCAACCTGTACAGAACAGGAGGTTAAAGGTGCTGATGCTCCAAGTAGGGAGATTGCTAGTAAAGTGGCTGGAATGGCGAACCCGAGCACAAGGAGATGAGAAATGAGGTGCGTTTTAGAAACCTTTCCCCATCACACGGTGTACCATCTTCTGGGTTTCTCATGCATGTTTTCGATGTAGGAAGATGCCCTTGAACCTGGAGATTTGGGACCCATGCGATGGGTAGCACGCAGTATTACTTTAAAGGGTCTGCGTTTGCTCACCCAACCTCACCAAACCTCTCAGCCCCAAGAGTGTCCACCCTTATGTCTCATCCAGCTGTGGGTCTAGATATGGTCAATCCAGGTTGCATCACAGCCCCTGAACGAATTGTGTAAGAATTTCTCTCTCTTTCCCTGTCTTTGTTTCATGGGTTTTTAAAAGTAATTTATTTTTATAATGGGGTTTAGCTGCTTTTCACGGCTGTGTTTCTGCCGCTTTACACCCACTTGACACACTAACAGAGAGATATCAATACATAGGTTTTAAGATTATTACTAGTCAGATATATTCTCGTGCGGTGAATCGGGCGTGTTGAGTCCAGTTCTCTGAGCAAGGAGTAGGTCTTGTCTATTACATATTGGGTTTATGGAACGGTATCTGAGCTAATTTGAAACTCTTGTTTTATGTATCACCCCACCTCACCTTTCCCGTTAAGCAGCCATAGTGTGTTTTCTGCATGTGTGACTCTGTTCTGTTTTGTAATTCAGTTCAAGTGTAACGGTTTTTACATTCCCTCTATAAGTGACACCTTAGGAGAAGTGTCCTTTTCTGTGTGACTTATTTCACTTAGAATCGTCTTACCTAAATCCACTCATCATGCTGCTACTAGCCTTATGACATTGATTTCATGGCTGAGTGATATTCCATTGTACATAAGGACCACAACTTTTTGATCCATTTTTCGCTTTCCTGGGATATTTAAGGTGGAATGAAGTGGAGGTCCTTGTCAACAGAGCAGCCCTAAACTTTGGGGTGCTTGTGTCTTGCTGATTTTCAATTTTCCCACTTTATCCCCCCATGCGTGGAAGTGCCCTATGCTCTCTAAGCTGTGTTTTTTAGATGTTTCAGGACACACCGTACACTTCTCCAGAGTGGCTGTTGGCGATTTACATCCCGCCCATCAGTGTAGCAAGGCTCCCATTTCTCCATGGCCTGTCCTGCATTTCTGGTTTTGACACTTTTTTCAGCATGGCCCTTTTGACCGATGGGAAGCGAGACTTCTTTGTAGCGCTGATTTGCCTTTCCAGGTTGCTTGGTTGGCCAAAAAGGGCGTATGCGTTTTTTCCTGAATATATTCAGGAAAAAACGCATACGCCCTTTTTGGCCAAGGGCATCATTGTCAACGTTTTGCCGCTTTTCATGTGCTTTAAAGGCGATTCGAATCTACCTCCTGAAATCTGTTTCCTGCAATTCTGCCTTGATTTCAAATCCTCTTCTTTGCCTTCCCTCAATATATTTGTGGACGAGAGTTATCATTTATAACTCTGCAGGTTTGTGAATTGCAGTGCCCTGAAGCTCCATTTTACAAGTCGCTTTTTTGGGAGCTGGCCGCAAAAGCGCAGGATGGCTTCAGGCCCTGTTCTGGTTCCGGGGGGCAGGCTGAGCCTGTGGTTAATTCTTCTTCCTGATGGGAAAATAGAGTGACCTGTGCCTGTCCCAACACCAAGAGCTAGTCTCTCATTGGTTCCCCGTCTTCCCGTTCATCCTCAGGACAAATTGCAACCTGTACAGAACAGGAGGTTAAAGGTGCTGATGCTCCAAGTAGGGAGATTGCTAGTAAAGTGGCTGGAATGGCGAACCCGAGCACAAGGAGATGAGAAATGAGGTGCGTTTTAGAAACTTTTCCCCATCACACGGTGTACCATCTTCTGGGTTTCTCATGCATGTTTTCGATGTAGGAAGATGCCCTTGAACCTGGAGATTTGGGACCCATGCGATGGGTAGCACGCAGTATTACTTTAAAGGGTCTGCGTTTGCTCACCCAACCTCACCAAACCTCTCAGCCCCAAGAGTGTCCACCCTTATGTCTCATCCAGCTGTGGGTCTAGATATGGTCAATCCAGGTTGCATCACAGCCCCTGAACGAATTGTGTAAGAATTTCTCTCTCTTTCCCTGTCTTTGTTTCATGGGTTTTTAAAAGTAATTTATTTTTATAATGGGGTTTAGCTGCTTTTCACGGCTGTGTTTATGCCGCTTTACACCCACTTGACACACTAACAGAGAGATATCAATACATAGGTTTTAAGATTATTACTAGTCAGATATATTCTTGTGCGGTGAATCGGGCGTGTTGAGTCCAGTTCTCTGAGCAAGGAGTAGGTCTTGTCTATTACATATTGGGTTTATGGAACGGTATCTGAGCTAATTTGAAACTCTTGTTTTATGTATCACCCCACCTCACCTTTCCCGTTAAGCAGCCATAGTGTGTTTTCTGCATGTGTGACTCTGTTCTGTTTTGTAATTCAGTTCAAGTGTAACGGTTTTTACATTCCCTCTATAAGTGACACCTTATGAGAAGTGTCCTTTTCTGTGTGACTTATTTCACTTAGAATCGTCTTACCTAAATCCACTCATCATGCTGCTACTAGCCTTATGACATTGATTTCATGGCTGAGTGATATTCCATTGTACATAAGGACCACAACTTTTTTATCCATTTTTCGCTTTCCTGGGATATTTAAGGTGGAATGAAGTGGAGGTCCTTGTCAACAGAGCAGCCCTAAACTTTGGGGTGCTTGTGTCTTGCTGATTTTCAATTTTCCCACTTTATCCCCCCATGCGTGGAAGTGCCCTATGCTCTCTAAGCTGTGTTCTTTAGATGTTTCAGGACACACCGTACACTTCTCCAGAGTGGCTGTTGGCGATTTACATCCCGCCCATCAGTGTAGCAAGGCTCCCATTTCTCCATGGCCTGTCCTGCATTTCTGGTTTTGACACTTTTTTCAGCATGGCCCTTTTGACCGATGGGAAGCGAGACTTCTTTGTAGCGCTGATTTGCCTTTCCAGGTTGCTTGGTTGGCCAAAAAGGGCGTATGCGTTTTTTCCTGAATATATTCAGGAAAAAACGCATACGCCCTTTTTGGCCAAGGGCATCATTGTCAACGTTTTGCCGCTTTTCATGTGCTTTAAAGGCGATTCGAATCTACCTCCTGAAATCTGTTTCCTGCAATTCTGCCTTGATTTCAAATCCTCTTCTTTGCCTTCCCTCAATATATTTGTGGACGAGAGTTATCATTTATAACTCTGCAGGTTTGTGAATTGCAGTGCCCTGAAGCTCCATTTTACAAGTCGCTTTTTTGGGAGCTGGCCGCAAAAGCGCAGGATGGCTTCAGGCCCTGTTCTGGTTCCGGGGGGCAGGCTGAGCCTGTGGTTAATTCTTCTTCCTGATGGGAAAATAGAGTGACCTGTGCCTGTCCCAACACCAAGAGCTAGTCTCTCATTGGTTCCCCGTCTTCCCGTTCATCCTCAGGACAAATTGCAACCTGTACGGAACAGGAGGTTAAAGGTGCTGATGCTCCAAGTAGGGAGATTGCTAGTAAAGTGGCTGGAATGGCGAACCCGAGCACAAGGAGATGAGAAATGAGGTGCGTTTTAGAAACCTTTCCCCATCACACGGTGTACCATCTTCTGGGTTTCTCATGCATGTTTTCGATGTAGGAAGATGCCCTTGAACCTGGAGATTTGGGACCCATGCGATGGGTAGCACGCAGTATTACTTTAAAGGGTCTGCGTTTGCTCACCCAACCTCACCAAACCTCTCAGCCCCAAGAGTGTCCACCCTTATGTCTCATCCAGCTGTGGGTCTAGATATGGTCAATCCAGGTTGCATCACAGCCCCTGAACGAATTGTGTAAGAATTTCTCTCTCTTTCCCTGTCTTTGTTTCATGTGTTTTTAAAAGTAATTTATTTTTATAATGGGGTTTAGCTGCTTTTCACGGCTGTGTTTATGCCGCTTTACACCCACTTGACACACTAACAGAGAGATATCAATACATAGGTTTTAAGATTATTACTAGTCAGATATATTCTTGTGCGGTGAATCGGGCGTGTTGAGTCCAGTTCTCTGAGCAAGGAGTAGGTCTTGTCTATTACATATTGGGTTTATGGAACGGTATCTGAGCTAATTTGAAACTCTTGTTTTATGTATCACCCCACCTCACCTTTCCCGTTAAGCAGCCATAGTGTGTTTTCTGCATGTGTGACTCTGTTCTGTTTTGTAATTCAGTTCAAGTGTAACGGTTTTTACATTCCCTCTATAAGTGACACCTTATGAGAAGTGTCCTTTTCTGTGTGACTTATTTCACTTAGAATCGTCTTACCTAAATCCACTCATCATGCTGCTACTAGCCTTATGACATTGGTTTCATGGCTGAGTGATATTCCATTGTACATAAGGACCACAACTTTTTTATCCATTTTTCGCTTTCCTGGGATATTTAAGGTGGAATGAAGTGGAGGTCCTTGTCAACAGAGCAGCCCTAAACTTTGGGGTGCTTGTGTCTTGCTGATTTTCAATTTTCCCACTTTATCCCCCCATGCGTGGAAGTGCCCTATGCTCTCTAAGCTGTGTTGTTTAGATGTTTCAGGACACACCGTACACTTCTCCAGAGTGGCTGTTGGCGATTTACATCCCGCCCATCAGTGTAGCAAGGCTCCCATTCCTCCATGGCCTGTACTGCATTTCTGGTTTTGACACTTTTTTCAGCATGGCCCTTTTGACCGATGGGAAGCGAGACTTCTTTGTAGCGCTGATTTGCCTTTCCAGGTTGCTTGGTTGGCCAAAAAGGGCGTATGCGTTTTTTCCTGAATATATTCAGGAAAAAACGCATACGCCCTTTTTGGCCAAGGGCATCATTGTCAACGTTTTGCCGCTTTTCATGTGCTTTAAAGGCGATTCGAATCTACCTCCTGAAATCTGTTTCCTGCAATTCTGCCTTGATTTCAAATCCTCTTCTTTGCCTTCCCTCAATATATTTGTGGACGAGAGTTATCATTTATAACTCTGCAGGTTTGTGAATTGCAGTGCCCTGAAGCTCCATTTTACAAGTCGCTTTTTTGGGAGCTGGCCGCAAAAGCGCAGGATGGCTTCAGGCCCTGTTCTGGTTCCGGGGGGCAGGCTGAGCCTGTGGTTAATTCTTCTTCCTGATGGGAAAATAGAGTGACCTGTGCCTGTCCCAACACCAAGAGCTAGTCTCTCATTGGTTCCCCGTCTTCCCGTTCATCCTCAGGACAAATTGCAACCTGTACGGAACAGGAGGTTAAAGGTGCTGATGCTCCAAGTAGGGAGATTGCTAGTAAAGTGGCTGGAATGGCGAACCCGAGCACAAGGAGATGAGAAATGAGGTGCGTTTTAGAAACCTTTCCCCATCACACGGTGTACCATCTTCTGGGTTTCTCATGCATGTTTTCGATGTAGGAAGATGCCCTTGAACCTGGAGATTTGGGACCCATGCGATGGGTAGCACGCAGTATTACTTTAAAGGGTCTGCGTTTGCTCACCCAACCTCACCAAACCTCTCAGCCCCAAGAGTGTCCACCCTTATGTCTCATCCAGCTGTGGGTCTAGATATGGTCAATCCAGGTTGCATCACAGCCCCTGAACGAATTGTGTAAGAATTTCTCTCTCTTTCCCTGTCTTTGTTTCATGGGTTTTTAAAAGTAATTTATTTTTATAATGGGGTTTAGCTGCTTTTCACGGCTGTGTTTATGCCGCTTTACACCCACTTGACACACTAACAGAGAGATATCAATACATAGGTTTTAAGATTATTACTAGTCAGATATATTCTTGTGCGGTGAATCGGGCGTGTTGAGTCCAGTTCTCTGAGCAAGGAGTAGGTCTTGTCTATTACATATTGGGTTTATGGAACGGTATCTGAGCTAATTTGAAACTCTTGTTTTATGTATCACCCCACCTCACCTTTCCCGTTAAGCAGCCATAGTGTGTTTTCTGCATGTGTGACTCTGTTCTGTTTTGTAATTCAGTTCAAGTGTAACGGTTTTTACATTCCCTCTATAAGTGACACCTTATGAGAAGTGTCCTTTTCTGTGTGACTTATTTCACTTAGAATCGTCTTACCTAAATCCACTCATCATGCTGCTACTAGCCTTATGACATTGATTTCATGGCTGAGTGATATTCCATTGTACATAAGGACCACAACTTTTTTATCCATTTTTCGCTCTCCTGGGATATTTAAGGTGGAATGAAGTGGAGGTCTTTGTCAACAGAGCAGCCCTAAACTTTGGGGTTCTTGTGTCTTGCTGATTTTCAATTTTCCCACTTTATCCCCCCATGCGTGGAAGTGCCCTATGCTCTCTAAGCTGTGTTTTTTAGATGTTTCAGGACACACCGTACACTTCTCCAGAGTGGCTGTTGGCGATTTACATCCCGCCCATCAGTGTAGCAAGGCTCCCATTTCTCCATGGCCTGTCCTGCATTTCTGGTTTTGACACTTTTTTCAGCATGGCCCTTTTGACCGATGGGAAGCGAGACTTCTTTGTAGCGCTGATTTGCCTTTCCAGGTTGCTTGGTTGGCCAAAAAGGGCGTATGCGTTTTTTCCTGAATATATTCAGGAAAAAACGCATACGCCCTTTTTGGCCAAGGGCATCATTGTCAACGTTTTGCCGCTTTTCATGTGCTTTAAAGGCGATTCGAATCTACCTCCTGAAATCTGTTTCCTGCAATTCTGCCTTGATTTCAAATCCTCTTCTTTGCCTTCCCTCAATATATTTGTGGACGAGAGTTATCATTTATAACTCTGCAGGGTTGTGAATTGCAGTGCCCTGAAGCTCCATTTTACAAGTCGCTTTTTTGGGAGCTGGCCGCAAAAGCGCAGGATGGCTTCAGGCCCTGTTCTGGTTCCGGGGGGCAGGCTGAGCCTGTGGTTAATTCTTCTTCCTGATGGGAAAATAGAGTGACCTGTGCCTGTCCCAACACCAAGAGCTAGTCTCTCATTGGTTCCCCGTCTTCCCGTTCATCCTCAGGACAAATTGCAACCTGTACGGAACAGGAGGTTAAAGGTGCTGATGCTCCAAGTAGGGAGATTGCTAGTAAAGTGGCTGGAATGGCGAACCCGAGCACAAGGAGATGAGAAATGAGGTGCGTTTTAGAAACCTTTCCCCATCACACGGTGTACCATCTTCTGGGTTTCTCATGCATGTATTCGATGTAGGAAGGTGCCCTTGAACCTGGAGATTTGGGACCCATGCGATGGGTAGCACGCAGTATTACTTTAAAGGGTCTGCGTTTGCTCACCCAACCTCACCAAACCTCTCAGCCCCAAGAGTGTCCACCCTTATGTCTCATCCAGCTGTGGGTCTAGATATGGTCAATCCAGGTTGCATCACAGCCCCTGAACGAATTGTGTAAGAATTTCTCTCTCTTTCCCTGTCTTTGTTTCATGGGTTTTTAAAAGTAATTTATTTTTATAATGGGGTTTAGCTGCTTTTCACGGCTGTGTTTATGCCGCTTTACACCCACTTGACACACTAACAGAGAGATATCAATACATAGGTTTTAAGATTATTACTAGTCAGATATATTCTCGTGCGGTGAATCGGGCGTGTTGAGTCCAGTTCTCTGAGCAAGGAGTAGGTCTTGTCTATTACATATTGGGTTTATGGAACGGTATCTGAGCGAATTTGAAACTCTTGTTTTATGTATCACCCCACCTCACCTTTCCCGTTAAGCAGCCATAGTGTGTTTTCTGCATGTGTGACTCTGTTCTGTTTTGTAATTCAGTTCAAGTGTAACGGTTTTTACATTCCCTCTATAAGTGACACCTTATGAGAAGTGTCCTTTTCTGTGTGACTTATTTCACTTAGAATCGTCTTACCTAAATCCACTCATCATGCTGCTACTAGCCTTATGACATTGATTTCATGGCTGAGTGATATTCCATTGTACATAAGGACCACAACTTTTTTATCCATTTTTCGCTCTCCTGGGATATTTAAGGTGGAATGAAGTGGAGGTCCTTGTCAACAGAGCAG
The DNA here is from genome assembly GCF_965194825.1 of Balaenoptera physalus. Classification (NCBI taxonomy): domain Eukaryota; kingdom Metazoa; phylum Chordata; class Mammalia; order Artiodactyla; family Balaenopteridae; genus Balaenoptera; species Balaenoptera physalus. The sequence continues at coordinate 428,524 of NW_028126269.1, read as the reverse complement.
CCCTAAACTTTGGGGTGCTTGTGTCTTGCTGATTTTCAATTTTCCCACTTTATCCCCCCATGCGTGGAAGTGCCCTATGCTCTCTAAGCTGTGTTTTTTAGATGTTTCAGGACACACCGTACACTTCTCCAGAGTGGCTGTTGGCGATTTACATCCCGCCCATCAGTGTAGCAAGGCTCCGATTCCTCCATGGCCTGTCCTGCATTTCTGGTTTTGACACTTTTTTCAGCATGGCCCTTTTGACCGATGGGAAGCGAGACTTCTTTGTAGCGCTGATTTGCCTTTCCAGGTTGCTTGGTTGGCCAAAAAGGGCGTATGCGTTTTTTCCTGAATATATTCAGGAAAAAACGCATACGCCCTTTTTGGCCAAGGGCATCATTGTCAACGTTTTGCCGCTTTTCATGTGCTTTAAAGGCGATTCGAATCTACCTCCTGAAATCTGTTTCCTGCAATTCTGCCTTGATTTCAAATCCTCTTCTTTGCCTTCCCTCAATATATTTGTGGACGAGAGTTATCATTTATAACTCTGCAGGTTTGTGAATTGCAGTGCCCTGAAGCTCCATTTTACAAGTCGCTTTTTTGGGAGCTGGCCGCAAAAGCGCAGGATGGCTTCAGGCCCTGTTCTGGTTCCGGGGGGCAGGCTGAGCCTGTGGTTAATTCTTCTTCCTGATGGGAAAATAGAGTGACCTGTGCCTGTCCCAACACCAAGAGCTAGTCTCTCATTGGTTCCCCGTCTTCCCGTTCATCCTCAGGACAAATTGCAACCTGTACGGAACAGGAGGTTAAAGGTGCTGATGCTCCAAGTAGGGAGATTGCTAGTAAAGTGGCTGGAATGGCGAACCCGAGCACAAGCAGATGAGAAATGAGGTGCGTTTTAGAAACCTTTCCCCATCACACGGTGTACCATCTTCTGGGTTTCTCATGCATGTTTTCGATGTAGGAAGATGCCCTTGAACCTGGAGATTTGGGACCCATGTGATGGGTAGCACGCAGTATTACTTTAAAGGGTCTGCGTTTGCTCACCCAACCTCACCAAACCTCTCAGCCCCAAGAGTGTCCACCCTTATGTCTCATCCAGCTGTGGGTCTAGATATGGTCAATCCAGGTTGCATAACAGCCCCTGAACGAATTGTGTAAGAATTTCTCTCTCTTTCCCTGTCTTTGTTTCATGGGTTTTTAAAAGTAATTTATTTTTATAATGGGGTTTAGCTGCTTTTCACGGCTGTGTTTATGCCGCTTTACACCCACTTGACACACTAACAGAGAGATAGCAATACATAGGTTTTAAGATTATTACTAGTCAGATATATTCTTGTGCGGTGAATCGGGCGTGTTGAGTCCAGTTCTCTGAGCAAGGAGTAGGTCTTGTCTATTACATATTGGGTTTATGGAACGGTATCTGAGCTAATTTGAAACTCTTGTTTTATGTATCACCCCACCTCACCTTTCCCGTTAAGCAGCCATAGTGTGTTTTCTGCATGTGTGACTATGTTCTGTTTTGTAATTCAGTTCAAGTGTAACGGTTTTTACATTCCCTCTATAAGTGACACCTTATGAGAAGTGTCCTTTTCTGTGTGACTTATTTCACTTAGAATCGTCTTACCTAAATCCACTCATCATGCTGCTACTAGCCTTATGACATTGATTTCATGGCTGAGTGATATTCCATTGTACATAAGGACCACAACTTTTTTATCCATTTTTCGCTTTCCTGGGATATTTAAGGTGGAATGAAGTGGAGGTCCTTGTCAACAGAGCAGCCCTAAACTTTGGGGTGCTTGTGTCTTGCTGATTTTCAATTTTCCCACTTTATCCCCCCATGCGTGGAAGTGCCCTATGCTCTCTAAGCTGTGTTTTTTAGATGTTTCAGGACACACCGTACACTTCTCCAGAGTGGCTGTTGGCGATTTACATCCCGCCCATCAGTGTAGCAAGGCTCCGATTCCTCCATGGCCTGTCCTGCATTTCTGGTTTTGACACTTTTTTCAGCATGGCCGTTTTGACCGATGGGAAGCGAGACTTTTTGTAGCGCTGATTTGCCTTTCCAGGTTGCTTGGTTGGCCAAAAAGGGCGTATGCGTTTTTTCCTGAATATATTCAGGAAAAAACGCATACGCCCTTTTTGGCCAAGGGCATCATTGTCAACGTTTTGCCGCTTTTCATGTGCTTTAAAGGCGATTCGAATCTACCTCCTGAAATCTGTTTCCTGCAATTCTGCCTTGATTTCAAATCCTCTTCTTTGCCTTCCCTCAATATATTTGTGGACGAGAGTTATCATTTATAACTCTGCAGGGTTGTGAATTGCAGTGCCCTGAAGCTCCATTTTACAAGTCGCTTTTTTGGGAGCTGGCCGCAAAAGCGCAGGATGGCTTCAGGCCCTGTTCTGGTTCCGGGGGGCAGGCTGAGCCTGTGGTTAATTCTTCTTCCTGATGGGAAAATAGAGTGACCTGTGCCTGTCCCAACACCAAGAGCTAGTCTCTCATTGGTTCCCCGTCTTCCCGTTCATCCTCAGGACAAATTGCAACCTGTACGGAACAGGAGGTTAAAGGTGCTGATGCTCCAAGTAGGGAGATTGCTAGTAAAGTGGCTGGAATGGCGAACCCGAGCACAAGGAGATGAGAAATGAGGTGCGTTTTAGAAACCTTTCCCCATCACACGGTGTACCATCTTCTGGGTTTCTCATGCATGTTTTCGATGTAGGAAGATGCCCTTGAACCTGGAGATTTGGGACCCATGCGATGGGTAGCACGCAGTATTACTTTAAAGGGTCTGCGTTTGCTCACCCAACCTCACCAAACCTCTCAGCCCCAAGAGTGTCCACCCTTATGTCTCATCCAGCTGTTGGTCTAGATATGGTCAATCCAGGTTGCATCACAGCCCCTGAACGAATTGTGTAAGAATTTCTCTGTCTTTCCCTGTCTTTGTTTCATGGGTTTTTAAAAGTAATTTATTTTTATAATGGGGTTTAGCTGCTTTTCACGGCTGTGTTTATGCCGCTTTACACCCACTTGACACACTAACAGAGAGATATCAATACATAGGTTTTAAGATTATTACTAGTCAGATATATTCTTGTGCGGTGAATCGGGCGTGTTGAGTCCAGTTCTCTGAGCAAGGAGTAGGTCTTGTCTATTACATATTGGGTTTATGGAACGGTATCTGAGCTAATTTGAAACTCTTGTTTTATGTATCACCCCACCTCACCTTTCCCGTTAAGCAGCCATAGTGTGTTTTCTGCATGTGTGACTCTGTTCTGTTTTGTAATTCAGTTCAAGTGTAACGGTTTTTACATTCCCTCTATAAGTGACACCTTATGAGAAGTGTCCTTTTCTGTGTGACTTATTTCACTTAGAATCGTCTTACCTAAATCCACTCATCATGCTGCTACTAGCCTTATGACATTGATTTCATGGCTGAGTGATATTCCATTGTACATAAGGACCACAACTTTTTTATCCATTTTTCGCTCTCCTGGGATATTTAAGGTGGAATGAAGTGGAGGTCCTTGTCAACAGAGCAGCCCTAAACTTTGGGGTGCTTGTGTCTTGCTGATTTTCAATTTTCCCACTTTATCCCCCCATGCGTGGAAGTGCCCTATGCTCTCTAAGCTGTGTTTTTTAGATGTTTCAGGACACACCGTACACTTCTCCAGAGTGGCTGTTGGCGATTTACATCCCGCCCATCAGTGTAGCAAGGCTCCGATTCCTCCATGGCCTGTCCTGCATTTCTGGTTTTGACACTTTTTTCAGCATGGCCCTTTTGACCGATGGGAAGCGAGACTTCTTTGTAGCGCTGATTTGCCTTTCCAGGTTGCTTGGTTGGCCAAAAAGGGCGTATGCGTTTTTTCCTGAATATATTCAGGAAAAAACGCATACGCCCTTTTTGGCCAAGGGCATCATTGTCAACGTTTTGCCGCTTTTCATGTGCTTTAAAGGCGATTCGAATCTACCTCCTGAAATCTGTTTCCTGCAATTCTGCCTTGATTTCAAATCCTCTTCTTTGCCTTCCCTCAATATATTTGTGGACGAGAGTTATCATTTATAACTCTGCAGGTTTGTGAATTGCAGTGCCCTGAAGCTCCATTTTACAAGTCGCTTTTTTGGGAGCTGGCCGCAAAAGCGCAGGATGGCTTCAGGCCCTGTTCTGGTTCCGGGGGGCAGGCTGAGCCTGTGGTTAATTCTTCTTCCTGATGGGAAAATAGAGTGACCTGTGCCTGTCCCAACACCAAGAGCTAGTCTCTCATTGGTTCCCCGTCTTCCCGTTCATCCTCAGGACAAATTGCAACCTGTACGGAACAGGAGGTTATAGGTGCTGATGCTCCAAGTAGGGAGATTGCTAGTAAAGTGGCTGGAATGGCGAACCCGAGCACAAGCAGATGAGAAATGAGGTGCGTTTTAGAAACCTTTCCCCATCACACGGTGTACCATCTTCTGGGTTTCTCATGCATGTTTTCGATGTAGGAAGATGCCCTTGAACCTGGAGATTTGGGACCCATGCGATGGGTAGCACGCAGTATTACTTTAAAGGGTCTGCGTTTGCTCACCCAACCTCACCAAACCTCTCAGCCCCAAGAGTGTCCACCCTTATGTCTCATCCAGCTGTGGGTCTAGATATGGTCAATCCAGGTTGCATCACAGCCCCTGAACGAATTGTGTAAGAATTTCTCTCTCTTTCCCTGTCTTTGTTTCATGGGTTTTTAAAAGTAATTTATTTTTATAATGGGGTTTAGCTGCTTTTCACGGCTGTGTTTATGCCGCTTTACACCCACTTGACACACTAACAGAGAGATATCAATACATAGGTTTTAAGATTATTACTAGTCAGATATATTCTTGTGCGGTGAATCGGGCGTGTTGAGTCCAGTTCTCTGAGCAAGGAGTAGGTCTTGTCTATTACATATTGGGTTTATGGAACGGTATCTGAGCTAATTTGAAACTCTTGTTTTATGTATCACCCCACCTCACCTTTCCCGTTAAGCAGCCATAGTGTGTTTTCTGCATGTGTGACTCTGTTCTGTTTTGTAATTCAGTTCAAGTGTAACGGTTTTTACATTCCCTCTATAAGTGACACCTTATGAGAAGTGTCCTTTTCTGTGTGACTTATTTCACTTAGAATCGTCTTACCTAAATCCACTCATCATGCTGCTACTAGCCTTATGACATTGATTTCATGGCTGAGTGATATTCCATTGTACATAAGGACCACAACTTTTTTATCCATTTTTCGCTCTCCTGGGATATTTAAGGTGGAATGAAGTGGAGGTCTTTGTCAACAGAGCAGCCCTAAACTTTGGGGTTCTTGTGTCTTGCTGATTTTCAATTTTCCCACTTTATCCCCCCATGCGTGGAAGTGCCCTATGCTCTCTAAGCTGTGTTTTTTAGATGTTTCAGGACACACCGTACACTTCTCCAGAGTGGCTGTTGGCGATTTACATCCCGCCCATCAGTGTAGCAAGGCTCCCATTTCTCCATGGCCTGTCCTGCATTTCTGGTTTTGACACTTTTTTCAGCATGGCCCTTTTGACCGATGGGAAGCGAGACTTCTTTGTAGCGCTGATTTGCCTTTCCAGGTTGCTTGGTTGGCCAAAAAGGGCGTATGCGTTTTTTCCTGAATATATTCAGGAAAAAACGCATACGCCCTTTTTGGCCAAGGGCATCATTGTCAACGTTTTGCCGCTTTTCATGTGCTTTAAAGGCGATTCGAATCTACCTCCTGAAATCTGTTTCCTGCAATTCTGCCTTGATTTCAAATCCTCTTCTTTGCCTTCCCTCAATATATTTGTGGACGAGAGTTATCATTTATAACTCTGCAGGGTTGTGAATTGCAGTGCCCTGAAGCTCCATTTTACAAGTCGCTTTTTTGGGAGCTGGCCGCAAAAGCGCAGGATGGCTTCAGGCCCTGTTCTGGTTCCGGGGGGCAGGCTGAGCCTGTGGTTAATTCTTCTTCCTGATGGGAAAATAGAGTGACCTGTGCCTGTCCCAACACCAAGAGCTAGTCTCTCATTGGTTCCCCGTCTTCCCGTTCATCCTCAGGACAAATTGCAACCTGTACGGAACAGGAGGTTAAAGGTGCTGATGCTCCAAGTAGGGAGATTGCTAGTAAAGTGGCTGGAATGGCGAACCCGAGCACAAGGAGATGAGAAATGAGGTGCGTTTTAGAAACCTTTCCCCATCACACGGTGTACCATCTTCTGGGTTTCTCATGCATGTATTCGATGTAGGAAGGTGCCCTTGAACCTGGAGATTTGGGACCCATGCGATGGGTAGCACGCAGTATTACTTTAAAGGGTCTGCGTTTGCTCACCCAACCTCACCAAACCTCTCAGCCCCAAGAGTGTCCACCCTTATGTCTCATCCAGCTGTGGGTCTAGATATGGTCAATCCAGGTTGCATCACAGCCCCGGAACGAATTGTGTAAGAATTTCTCTCTCTTTCCCTGTCTTTGTTTCATGGGTTTTTAAAAGTAATTTATTTTTATAATGGGGTTTAGCTGCTTTTCACGGCTGTGTTTATGCCGCTTTACACCCACTTGACACACTAACAGAGAGATATCAATACATAGGTTTTAAGATTATTACTAGTCAGATATATTCTCGTGCGGTGAATCGGGCGTGTTGAGTCCAGTTCTCTGAGCAAGGAGTAGGTCTTGTCTATTACATATTGGGTTTATGGAACGGTATCTGAGCAAATTTGAAACTCTTGTTTTATGTATCACCCCACCTCACCTTTCCCGTTAAGCAGCCATAGTGTGTTTTCTGCATGTGTGACTCTGTTCTGTTTTGTAATTCAGTTCAAGTGTAACGGTTTTTACATTCCCTCTATAAGTGACACCTTATGAGAAGTGTCCTTTTCTGTGTGACTTATTTCACTTAGAATCGTCTTACCTAAATCCACTCATCATGCTGCTACTAGCCTTATGACATTGATTTCATGGCTGAGTGATATTCCATTGTACATAAGGACCACAACTTTTTTATCCATTTTTTGCTCTCCTGGGATATTTAAGGTGGAATGAAGTGGAGGTCCTTGTCAACAGAGCAGCCCTAAACTTTGGGGTGCTTGTGTCTTGCTGATTTTCAATTTTCCCACTTTATCCCCCCATGCGTGGAAGTGCCCTATGCTCTCTAAGCTGTGTTTTTTAGATGTTTCAGGACACACCGTACACTTCTCCAGAGTGGCTGTTGGCGATTTACATCCCGCCCATCAGTGTAGCAAGGCTCCGATTCCTCCATGGCCTGTCCTGCATTTCTGGTTTTGACACTTTTTTCAGCATGGCCCTTTTGACCGATGGGAAGCGAGACTTCTTTGTAGCGCTGATTTGCCTTTCCAGGTTGCTTGGTTGGCCAAAAAGGGCGTATGCGTTTTTTCCTGAATATATTCAGGAAAAAACGCATACGCCCTTTTTGGCCAAGGGCATCATTGTCAACGTTTTGCCGCTTTTCATGTGCTTTAAAGGCGATTCGAATCTACCTCCTGAAATCTGTTTCCTGCAATTCTGCCTTGATTTCAAATCCTCTTCTTTGCCTTCCCTCAATATATTTGTGGACGAGAGTTATCATTTATAACTCTGCAGGTTTGTGAATTGCAGTGCCCTGAAGCTCCATTTTACAAGTCGCTTTTTTGGGAGCTGGCCGCAAAAGCGCAGGATGGCTTCAGGCCCTGTTCTGGTTCCGGGGGGCAGGCTGAGCCTGTGGTTAATTCTTCTTCCTGATGGGAAAATAGAGTGACCTGTGCCTGTCCCAACACCAAGAGCTAGTCTCTCATTGGTTCCCCGTCTTCCCGTTCATCCTCAGGACAAATTGCAACCTGTACGGAACAGGAGGTTAAAGGTGCTGATGCTCCAAGTAGGGAGATTGCTAGTAAAGTGGCTGGAATGGCGAACCCGAGCACAAGCAGATGAGAAATGAGGTGCGTTTTAGAAACCTTTCCCCATCACACGGTGTACCATCTTCTGGGTTTCTCATGCATGTTTTCGATGTAGGAAGATGCCCTTGAACCTGGAGATTTGGGACCCATGCGATGGGTAGCACGCAGTATTACTTTAAAGGGTCTGCGTTTGCTCACCCAACCTCACCAAACCTCTCAGCCCCAAGAGTGTCCACCCTTATGTCTCATCCAGCTGTGGGTCTAGATATGGTCAATCCAGGTTGCATCACAGCCCCTGAACGAATTGTGTAAGAATTTCTCTCTCTTTCCCTGTCTTTGTTTCATGGGTTTTTAAAAGTAATTTATTTTTATAATGGGGTTTAGCTGCTTTTCACGGCTGTGTTTATGCCGCTTTACACCCACTTGACACACTAACAGAGAGATATCAATACATAGGTTTTAAGATTATTACTAGTCAGATATATTCTTGTGCGGTGAATCGGGCGTGTTGAGTCCAGTTCTCTGAGCAAGGAGTAGGTCTTGTCTATTACATATTGGGTTTATGGAACGGTATCTGAGCTAATTTGAAACTCTTGTTTTATGTATCACCCCACCTCACCTTTCCCGTTAAGCAGCCATAGTGTGTTTTCTGCATGTGTGACTCTGTTCTGTTTTGTAATTCAGTTCAAGTGTAACGGTTTTTACATTCCCTCTATAAGTGACACCTTATGAGAAGTGTCCTTTTCTGTGTGACTTATTTCACTTAGAATCGTCTTACCTAAATCCACTCATCATGCTGCTACTAGCCTTATGACATTGATTTCATGGCTGAGTGATATTCCATTGTACATAAGGACCACAACTTTTTGATCCATTTTTCGCTTTCCTGGGATATTTAAGGTGGAATGAAGTGGAGGTCCTTGTCAACAGAGCAGCCCTAAACTTTGGGGTGCTTGTGTCTTGCTGATTTTCAATTTTCCCACTTTATCCCCCCATGCGTGGAAGTGCCCTATGCTCTCTTAGCTGTGTTTTTTAGATGTTTCAGGACACACCGTACACTTCTCCAGAGTGGCTGTTGGCGATTTACATCCCGCCCATCAGTGTAGCAAGGCTCCGATTCCTCCATGGCCTGTCCTGCATTTCTGGTTTTGACACTTTTTTCAGCATGGCCGTTTTGACCGATGGGAAGCGAGACTTTTTGTAGCGCTGATTTGCCTTTCCAGGTTGCTTGGTTGGCCAAAAAGGGCGTATGCGTTTTTTCCTGAATATATTCAGGAAAAAACGCATACGCCCTTTTTGGCCAAGGGCATCATTGTCAACGTTTTGCCGCTTTTCATGTGCTTTAAAGGCGATTCGAATCTATCTCCTGAAATCTGTTTCCTGCAATTCTGCCTTGATTTCAAATCCTCTTCTTTGCCTTCCCTCAATATATTTGTGGACGACAGTTATCATTTATAACTCTGCAGGGTTGTGAATTGCAGTGCCCTGAAGCTCCATTTTACAACTCGCTTTTTTGGGAGCTGGCCGCAAAAGCGCAGGATGGCTTCAGGCCCTGTTCTGGTTCCGGGGGGCAGGCTGAGCCTGTGGTTAATTCTTCTTCCTGATGGGAAAATAGAGTGACCTGTGCCTGTCCCAACACCAAGAGCTAGTCTCTCATTGGTTCCCCGTCTTCCCGTTCATCCTCAGGACAAATTGCAACCTGTACGGAACAGGAGGTTAAAGGTGCTGATGCTCCAAGTAGGGAGATTGCTAGTAAAGTGGCTGGAATGGCGAACCCGAGCACAAGGAGATGAGAAATGAGGTGCGTTTTAGAAACCTTTCCCCATCACACGGTGTACCATCTTCTGGGTTTCTCATGCATGTTTTCGATGTAGGAAGATGCCCTTGAACCTGGAGATTTGGGACCCATGCGATGGGTAGCACGCAGTATTACTTTAAAGGGTCTGCGTTTGCTCACCCAACCTCACCAAACCTCTCAGCCCCAAGAGTGTCCACCCTTATGTCTCATCCAGCTGTGGGTCTAGATATGGTCAATCCAGGTTGCATCACAGCCCCTGAACGAATTGTGTAAGAATTTCTCTGTCTTTCCCTGTCTTTGTTTCATGGGTTTTTAAAAGTAATTTATTTTTATAATGGGGTTTAGCTGCTTTTCACGGCTGTGTTTATGCCGCTTTACACCCACTTGACACACTAACAGAGAGATATCAATACATAGGTTTTAAGATTATTACTAGTCAGATATATTCTTGTGCGGTGAATCGGGCGTGTTGAGTCCAGTTCTCTGAGCAAGGAGTAGGTCTTGTCTATTACATATTGGGTTTATGGAACGGTATCTGAGCTAATTTGAAACTCTTGTTTTATGTATCACCCCACCTCACCTTTCCCGTTAAGCAGCCATAGTGTGTTTTCTGCATGTGTGACTCTGTTCTGTTTTGTAATTCAGTTCAAGTGTAACGGTTTTTACATTCCCTCTATAAGTGACACCTTATGAGAAGTGTCCTTTTCTGTGTGACTTATTTCACTTAGAATCGTCTTACCTAAATCCACTCATCATGCTGCTACTAGCCTTATGACATTGATTTCATGGCTGAGTGATATTCCATTGTACATAAGGACCACAACTTTTTTATCCATTTTTCGCTTTCCTGGGATATTTAAGGTGGAATGAAGTGGAGGTCCTTGTCAACAGAGCAGCCCTAAACTTTGGGGTGCTTGTGTCTTGCTGATTTTCAATTTTCCCACTTTATCCCCCCATGCGTGGAAGTGCCCTATGCTCTCTAAGCTGTGTTTTTTAGATGTTTCAGGACACACCGTACACTTCTCCAGAGTGGCTGTTGGCGATTTACATCCCGCCCATCAGTGTAGCAAGGCTCCCATTTCTCCATGGCCTGTCCTGCATTTCTGGTTTTGACACTTTTTTCAGCATGGCCCTTTTGACCGATGGGAAGCGAGACTTCTTTGTAGCGCTGATTTGCCTTTCCAGGTTGCTTGGTTGGCCAAAAAGGGCGTATGCGTTTTTTCCTGAATATATTCAGGAAAAAACGCATACGCCCTTTTTGGCCAAGGGCATCATTGTCAACGTTTTGCCGCTTTTCATGTGCTTTAAAGGCGATTCGAATCTACCTCCTGAAATCTGTTTCCTGCAATTCTGCCTTGATTTCAAATCCTCTTCTTTGCCTTCCCTCAATATATTTGTGGACGAGAGTTATCATTTATAACTCTGCAGGTTTGTGAATTGCAGTGCCCTGAAGCTCCATTTTACAAGTCGCTTTTTTGGGAGCTGGCCGCAAAAGCGCAGGATGGCTTCAGGCCCTGTTCTGGTTCCGGGGGGCAGGCTGAGCCTGTGGTTAATTCTTCTTCCTGATGGGAAAATAGAGTGACCTGTGCCTGTCCCAACACCAAGAGCTAGTCTCTCATTGGTTCCCCGTCTTCCCGTTCATCCTCAGGACAAATTGCAACCTGTACGGAACAGGAGGTTAAAGGTGCTGATGCTCCAAGTAGGGAGATTGCTAGTAAAGTGGCTGGAATGGCGAACCCGAGCACAAGGAGATGAGAAATGAGGTGCGTTTTAGAAACTTTTCCCCATCACACGGTGTACCATCTTCTGGGTTTCTCATGCATGTTTTCGATGTAGGAAGATGCCCTTGAACCTGGAGATTTGGGACCCATGCGATGGGTAGCACGCAGTATTACTTTAAAGGGTCTGCGTTTGCTCACCCAACCTCACCAAACCTCTCAGCCCCAAGAGTGTCCACCCTTATGTCTCATCCAGCTGTGGGTCTAGATATGGTCAATCCAGGTTGCATCACAGCCCCTGAACGAATTGTGTAAGAATTTCTCTGTCTTTCCCTGTCTTTGTTTCATGGGTTTTTAAAAGTAATTTATTTTTATAATGGGGTTTCGCTGCTTTTCACGGCTGTGTTTATGCCGCTTTACACCCACTTGACACACTAACAGAGAGATATCAATACATAGGTTTTAAGATTATTACTAGTCAGATATATTCTTGTGCGGTGAATCGGGCGTGTTGAGTCCAGTTCTCTGAGCAAGGAGTAGGTCCTGTCTATTACATATTGGGTTTATGGAACGGTATCTGAGCTAATTTGAAACTCTTGTTTTATGTATCACCCCACCTCACCTTTCCCGTTAAGCAGCCATAGTGTGTTTTCTGCATGTGTGACTCTGTTCTGTTTTGTAATTCAGTTCAAGTGTAACGGTTTTTACATTCCCTCTATAAGTGACACCTTATGAGAAGTGTCCTTTTCTGTGTGACTTATTTCACTTAGAATCGTCTTACCTAAATCCACTCATCATGCTGCTACTAGCCTTATGACATTGATTTCATGGCTGAGTGATATTCCATTGTACATAAGGACCACAACTTTTTTATCCATTTTTCGCTCTCCTGGGATATTTAAGGTGGAATGAAGTGGAGGTCTTTGTCAACAGAGCAGCCCTAAACTTTGGGGTGCTTGTGTCTTGCTGATTTTCAATTTTCCCACTTTATCCCCCCATGAGTGGAAGTGCCCTATGCTCTCTAAGCTGTGTTGTTTAGATGTTTCAGGACACACCGTACACTTCTCCAGAGTGGCTGTTGGCGATTTACATCCCGCCCATCAGTGTAGCAAGGCTTCCATTTCTCCATGGCCTGTCCTGCATTTCTGGTTTTGACACTTTTTTCAGCATGGCCCTTTTGACCGATGGGAAGCGAGACTTTTTGTAGCGCTGATTTGCCTTTCCAGGTTGCTTGGTTGGCCAAAAAGGGCGTATGCGTTTTTTCCTGAATATATTCAGGAAAAAACGCATACGCCCTTTTTGGCCAAGGGCATCATTGTCAACGTTTTGCCGCTTTTCATGTGCTTTAAAGGCGATTCGAATCTACCTCCTGAAATCTGTTTCCTGCAATTCTGCCTTGATTTCAAATCCTCTTCTTTGCCTTCCCTCAATATATTTGTGGACGAGAGTTATCATTTATAACTCTGCAGGGTTGTGAATTGCAGTGCCCTGAAGCTCCATTTTACAACTCGCTTTTTTGGGAGCTGGCCGCAAAAGCGCAGGATGGCTTCAGGCCCTGTTCTGGTTCCGGGGGGCAGGCTGAGCCTGTGGTTAATTCTTCTTCCTGATGGGAAAATAGAGTGACCTGTGCCTGTCCCAACACCAAGAGCTAGTCTCTCATTGGTTCCCCGTCTTCCCGTTCATCCTCAGGACAAATTGCAACCTGTACGGAACAGGAGGTTAAAGGTGCTGAGGCTCCAAGTAGGGAGATTGCTAGTAAAGTGGCTGGAATGGCGAACCCGAGCACAAGGAGATGAGAAATGAGGTGCGTTTTAGAAACCTTTCCCCATCACACGGTGTACCATCTTCTGGGTTTCTCATGCATATTTTCGATGTAGGAAGATGCCCTTGAACCTGGAGATTTGGGACCCATGCGATGGGTAGCACGCAGTATTACTTTAAAGGGTCTGCGTTTGCTCACCCAACCTCACCAAACCTCTCAGCCCCAAGAGTGTCCACCCTTATGTCTCATCCAGCTGTGGGTCTAGATATGGTCAATCCAGGTTGCATCACAGCCCCTGAACGAATTGTGTAAGAATTTCTCTGTCTTTCCCTGTCTTTGTTTCATGGGTTTTTAAAAGTAATTTATTTTTATAATGGGGTTTAGCTGCTTTTCACGGCTGTGTTTCTGCCGCTTTACACCCACTTGACACACTAACAGAGAGATATCAATACATAGGTTTTAAGATTATTACTAGTCAGATATATTCTCGTGCGGTGAATCGGGCGTGTTGAGTCCAGTTCTCTGAGCAAGGAGTAGGTCTTGTCTATTACATATTGGGTTTATGGAACGGTATCTGAGCTAATTTGAAACTCTTGTTTTATGTATCACCCCACCTCACCTTTCCCGTTAAGCAGCCATAGTGTGTTTTCTGCATGTGTGACTCTGTTCTGTTTTGTAATTCAGTTCAAGTGTAACGGTTTTTACATTCCCTCTATAAGTGACACCTTAGGAGAAGTGTCCTTTTCTGTGTGACTTATTTCACTTAGAATCGTCTTACCTAAATCCACTCATCATGCTGCTACTAGCCTTATGACATTGATTTCATGGCTGAGTGATATTCCATTGTACATAAGGACCACAACTTTTTGATCCATTTTTCGCTTTCCTGGGATATTTAAGGTGGAATGAAGTGGAGGTCCTTGTCAACAGAGCAGCCCTAAACTTTGGGGTGCTTGTGTCTTGCTGATTTTCAATTTTCCCACTTTATCCCCCCATGCGTGGAAGTGCCCTATGCTCTCTAAGCTGTGTTTTTTAGATGTTTCAGGACACACCGTACACTTCTCCAGAGTGGCTGTTGGCGATTTACATCCCGCCCATCAGTGTAGCAAGGCTCCGATTCCTCCATGGCCTGTCCTGCATTTCTGGTTTTGACACTTTTTTCAGCATGGCCGTTTTGACCGATGGGAAGCGAGACTTTTTGTAGCGCTGATTTGCCTTTCCAGGTTGCTTGGTTGGCCAAAAAGGGCGTATGCGTTTTTTCCTGAATATATTCAGGAAAAAACGCATACGCCCTTTTTGGCCAAGGGCATCATTGTCAACGTTTTGCCGCTTTTCATGTGCTTTAAAGGCGATTCGAATCTACCTCCTGAAATCTGTTTCCTGCAATTCTGCCTTGATTTCAAATCCTCTTCTTTGCCTTCCCTCAATATATTTGTGGACGAGAGTTATCATTTATAACTCTGCAGGTTTGTGAATTGCAGTGCCCTGAAGCTCCATTTTACAAGTCGCTTTTTTGGGAGCTGGCCGCAAAAGCGCAGGATGGCTTCAGGCCCTGTTCTGGTTCCGGGGGGCAGGCTGAGCCTGTGGTTAATTCTTCTTCCTGATGGGAAAATAGAGTGACCTGTGCCTGTCCCAACACCAAGAGCTAGTCTCTCATTGGTTCCCCGTCTTCCCGTTCATCCTCAGGACAAATTGCAACCTGTACGGAACAGGAGGTTAAAGGTGCTGAGGCTCCAAGTAGGGAGATTGCTAGTAAAGTGGCTGGAATGGCGAACCCGAGCACAAGGAGATGAGAAATGAGGTGCGTTTTAGAAACCTTTCCCCATCACACGGTGTACCATCTTCTTGGTTTCTCATGCATGTTTTCGATGTAGGAAGATGCCCTTGAACCTGGAGATTTGGGACCCATGCGATGGGTAGCACGCAGTATTACTTTAAAGGGTCTGCGTTTGCTCACCCAACCTCACCAAACCTCTCAGCCCCAAGAGTGTCCACCCTTATGTCTCATCCAGCTGTGGGTCTAGATATGGTCAATCCAGGTTGCATCACAGCCCCTGAACGAATTGTGTAAGAATTTCTCTGTCTTTCCCTGTCTTTGTTTCATGGGTTTTTAAAAGTAATTTATTTTTATAATGGGGTTTAGCTGCTTTTCACGGCTGTGTTTATGCCGCTTTACACCCACTTGACACACTAACAGAGAGATATCAATACATAGGTTTTAAGATTATTACTAGTCAGATATATTCTTGTGCGGTGAATCGGGCGTGTTGAGTCCAGTTCTCTGAGCAAGGAGTAGGTCTTGTCTATTACATATTGGGTTTATGGAACGGTATCTGAGCTAATTTGAAACTCTTGTTTTATGTATCACCCCACCTCACCTTTCCCGTTAAGCAGCCATAGTGTGTTTTCTGCATGTGTGACTCTGTTCTGTTTTGTAATTCAGTTCAAGTGTAACGGTTTTTACATTCCCTCTATAAGTGACACCTTATGAGAAGTGTCCTTTTCTGTGTGACTTATTTCACTTAGAATCGTCTTACCTAAATCCACTCATCATGCTGCTACTAGCCTTATGACATTGATTTCATGGCTGAGTGATATTCCATTGTACATAAGGACCACAACTTTTTTATCCATTTTTCGCTTTCCTGGGATATTTAAGGTGGAATGAAGTGGAGGTCCTTGTCAACAGAGCAGCCCTAAACTTTGGGGTGCTTGTGTCTTGCTGATTTTCAATTTTCCCACTTTATCCCCCCATGCGTGGAAGTGCCCTATGCTCTCTAAGCTGTGTTTTTTAGATGTTTCAGGACACACCGTACACTTCTCCAGAGTGGCTGTTGGCGATTTACATCCCGCCCATCAGTGTAGCAAGGCTCCCATTTCTCCATGGCCTGTCCTGCATTTCTGGTTTTGACACTTTTTTCAGCATGGCCCTTTTGACCGATGGGAAGCGAGACTTCTTTGTAGCGCTGATTTGCCTTTCCAGGTTGCTTGGTTGGCCAAAAAGGGCGTATGCGTTTTTTCCTGAATATATTCAGGAAAAAACGCATACGCCCTTTTTGGCCAAGGGCATCATTGTCAACGTTTTGCCGCTTTTCATGTGCTTTAAAGGCGATTCGAATCTACCTCCTGAAATCTATTTCCTGCAATTCTGCCTTGATTTCAAATCCTCTTCTTTGCCTTCCCTCAATATATTTGTGGACGAGAGTAATCATTTATAACTCGCAGGTTTGTGAATTGCAGTGCCCTGAAGCTCCATTTTACAAGACGCTTCTTTGGGAGCTCGCCGCAAAAGCGCAGGATGGCTTCAGGCCCTGTTCTGGTTCCGGGGGGCAGGCTGAGCCTGTGGTTAATTCTTCTTCCTGATGGGAAAATAGAGTGACCTGTGCCTGTCCCAACACCAAGAGCTAGTCTCTCATTGGTTCCCCGTCTTCCCGTGCATCCTCAGGACAAATTGCAACCTGTACGGAACAGGAGGTTAAAGGTGCTGATGCTCCAAGTAGGGAGATTGCTAGTAAAGTGGCTGGAATGGCGAACCCGAGCACAAGGAGATGAGAAATGAGGTGCGTTTTAGAAACCTTTCCCCATCACACGGTGTACCATCTTCTGGGTTTCTCATGCATGTTTTCGATGTAGGAAGATGCCCTTGAACCTGGAGATTTGGGACCCATGCGATGGGTAGCACGCAGTATTACTTTAAAGGGTCTGCGTTTGCTCACCCAACCTCACCAAACCTCTCAGCCCCAAGAGTGTCCACCCTTATGTCTGATCCAGCTGTGGGTCTAGATATGGTCAATCCAGGTTGCATCACAGCCCCTGAACGAATTGTGTAAGAGTTTCTCTGTCTTTCCCTGTCTTTGTTTCATGGGTTTTTAAAAGTAATTTATTTTTATAATGGGGTTTAGCTGCTTTTCACGGCTGTGTTTATGCCGCTTTACACCCACTTGACACACTAACAGAGAGATATCAATACATAGGTTTTAAGATTATTACTAGTCAGATATATTCTTGTGCGGTGAATCAGGCGTGTTGAGTCCAGTTCTCTGAGCAAGGAGTAGGTCTTGTCTATTACATATTGGGTTTATGGAACGGTATCTGAGCTAATTTGAAACTCTTGTTTTATGTATCACCCCACCTCACCTTTCCCGTTAAGCAGCCATAGTGTGTTTTCTGCATGTGTGACTCTGTTCTGTTTTGTAATTCAGTTCAAGTGTAACGGTTTTTACATTCCCTCTATAAGTGACACCTTAGGAGAAGTGTCCTTTTCTGTGTGACTTATTTCACTTAGAATCGTCTTACCTAAATCCACTCATCATGCTGCTACTAGCCTTATGACATTGATTTCATGGCTGAGTGATATTCCATTGTACATAAGGACCACAACTTTTTGATCCATTTTTCGCTTTCCTGGGATATTTAAGGTGGAATGAAGTGGAGGTCCTTGTCAACAGAGCAGCCCTAAACTTTGGGGTGCTTGTGTCTTGCTGATTTTCAATTTTCCCACTTTATCCCCCCATGCGTGGAAGTGCCCTATGCTCTCTAAGCTGTGTTTTTTAGATGTTTCAGGACACACCGTACACTTCTCCAGAGTGGCTGTTGGCGATTTACATCCCGCCCATCAGTGTAGCAAGGCTCCCATTTCTCCATGGCCTGTCCTGCATTTCTGGTTTTGACACTTTTTTCAGCATGGCCCTTTTGACCGATGGGAAGCGAGACTTCTTTGTAGCGCTGATTTGCCTTTCCAGGTTGCTTGGTTGGCCAAAAAGGGCGTATGCGTTTTTTCCTGAATATATTCAGGAAAAAACGCATACGCCCTTTTTGGCCAAGGGCATCATTGTCAACGTTTTGCCGCTTTTCATGTGCTTTAAAGGCGATTCGAATCTACCTCCTGAAATCTGTTTCCTGCAATTCTGCCTTGATTTCAAATCCTCTTCTTTGCCTTCCCTCAATATATTTGTGGACGAGAGTTATCATTTATAACTCTGCAGGTTTGTGAATTGCAGTGCCCTGAAGCTCCATTTTACAAGTCGCTTTTTTGGGAGCTGGCCGCAAAAGCGCAGGATGGCTTCAGGCCCTGTTCTGGTTCCGGGGGGCAGGCTGAGCCTGTGGTTAATTCTTCTTCCTGATGGGAAAATAGAGTGACCTGTGCCTGTCCCAACACCAAGAGCTAGTCTCTCATTGGTTCCCCGTCTTCCCGTTCATCCTCAGGACAAATTGCAACCTGTACGGAACAGGAGGTTAAAGGTGCTGATGCTCCAAGTAGGGAGATTGCTAGTAAAGTGGCTGGAATGGCGAACCCGAGCACAAGGAGATGAGAAATGAGGTGCGTTTTAGAAACTTTTCCCCATCACACGGTGTACCATCTTCTGGGTTTCTCATGCATGTTTTCGATGTAGGAAGATGCCCTTGAACCTGGAGATTTGGGACCCATGCGATGGGTAGCACGCAGTATTACTTTAAAGGGTCTGCGTTTGCTCACCCAACCTCACCAAACCTCTCAGCCCCAAGAGTGTCCACCCTTATGTCTCATCCAGCTGTGGGTCTAGATATGGTCAATCCAGGTTGCATCACAGCCCCTGAACGAATTGTGTAAGAATTTCTCTGTCTTTCCCTGTCTTTGTTTCATGGGTTTTTAAAAGTAATTTATTTTTATAATGGGGTTTCGCTGCTTTTCACGGCTGTGTTTATGCCGCTTTACACCCACTTGACACACTAACAGAGAGATATCAATACATAGGTTTTAAGATTATTACTAGTCAGATATATTCTTGTGCGGTGAATCGGGCGTGTTGAGTCCAGTTCTCTGAGCAAGGAGTAGGTCCTGTCTATTACATATTGGGTTTATGGAACGGTATCTGAGCTAATTTGAAACTCTTGTTTTATGTATCACCCCACCTCACCTTTCCCGTTAAGCAGCCATAGTGTGTTTTCTGCATGTGTGACTCTGTTCTGTTTTGTAATTCAGTTCAAGTGTAACGGTTTTTACATTCCCTCTATAAGTGACACCTTATGAGAAGTGTCCTTTTCTGTGTGACTTATTTCACTTAGAATCGTCTTACCTAAATCCACTCATCATGCTGCTACTAGCCTTATGACATTGATTTCATGGCTGAGTGATATTCCATTGTACATAAGGACCACAACTTTTTTATCCATTTTTCGCTCTCCTGGGATATTTAAGGTGGAATGAAGTGGAGGTCTTTGTCAACAGAGCAGCCCTAAACTTTGGGGTGCTTGTGTCTTGCTGATTTTCAATTTTCCCACTTTATCCCCCCATGAGTGGAAGTGCCCTATGCTCTCTAAGCTGTGTTGTTTAGATGTTTCAGGACACACCGTACACTTCTCCAGAGTGGCTGTTGGCGATTTACATCCCGCCCATCAGTGTAGCAAGGCTTCCATTTCTCCATGGCCTGTCCTGCATTTCTGGTTTTGACACTTTTTTCAGCATGGCCCTTTTGACCGATGGGAAGCGAGACTTTTTGTAGCGCTGATTTGCCTTTCCAGGTTGCTTGGTTGGCCAAAAAGGGCGTATGCGTTTTTTCCTGAATATATTCAGGAAAAAACGCATACGCCCTTTTTGGCCAAGGGCATCATTGTCAACGTTTTGCCGCTTTTCATGTGCTTTAAAGGCGATTCGAATCTACCTCCTGAAATCTGTTTCCTGCAATTCTGCCTTGATTTCAAATCCTCTTCTTTGCCTTCCCTCAATATATTTGTGGACGAGAGTTATCATTTATAACTCTGCAGGGTTGTGAATTGCAGTGCCCTGAAGCTCCATTTTACAACTCGCTTTTTTGGGAGCTGGCCGCAAAAGCGCAGGATGGCTTCAGGCCCTGTTCTGGTTCCGGGGGGCAGGCTGAGCCTGTGGTTAATTCTTCTTCCTGATGGGAAAATAGAGTGACCTGTGCCTGTCCCAACACCAAGAGCTAGTCTCTCATTGGTTCCCCGTCTTCCCGTTCATCCTCAGGACAAATTGCAACCTGTACGGAACAGGAGGTTAAAGGTGCTGAGGCTCCAAGTAGGGAGATTGCTAGTAAAGTGGCTGGAATGGCGAACCCGAGCACAAGGAGATGAGAAATGAGGTGCGTTTTAGAAACCTTTCCCCATCACACGGTGTACCATCTTCTGGGTTTCTCATGCATATTTTCGATGTAGGAAGATGCCCTTGAACCTGGAGATTTGGGACCCATGCGATGGGTAGCACGCAGTATTACTTTAAAGGGTCTGCGTTTGCTCACCCAACCTCACCAAACCTCTCAGCCCCAAGAGTGTCCACCCTTATGTCTCATCCAGCTGTGGGTCTAGATATGGTCAATCCAGGTTGCATCACAGCCCCTGAACGAATTGTGTAAGAATTTCTCTGTCTTTCCCTGTCTTTGTTTCATGGGTTTTTAAAAGTAATTTATTTTTATAATGGGGTTTAGCTGCTTTTCACGGCTGTGTTTATGCCGCTTTACACCCACTTGACACACTAACAGAGAGATATCAATACATAGGTTTTAAGATTATTACTAGTCAGATATATTCTCGTGCGGTGAATCGGGCGTGTTGAGTCCAGTTCTCTGAGCAAGGAGTAGGTCTTGTCTATTACATATTGGGTTTATGGAACGGTATCTGAGCTAATTTGAAACTCTTGTTTTATGTATCACCCCACCTCACCTTTCCCGTTAAGCAGCCATAGTGTGTTTTCTGCATGTGTGACTCTGTTCTGTTTTGTAATTCAGTTCAAGTGTAACGGTTTTTACATTCCCTCTATAAGTGACACCTTAGGAGAAGTGTCCTTTTCTGTGTGACTTATTTCACTTAGAATCGTCTTACCTAAATCCACTCATCATGCTGCTACTAGCCTTATGACATTGATTTCATGGCTGAGTGATATTCCATTGTACATAAGGACCACAACTTTTTGATCCATTTTTCGCTTTCCTGGGATATTTAAGGTGGAATGAAGTGGAGGTCCTTGTCAACAGAGCAGCCCTAAACTTTGGGGTGCTTGTGTCTTGCTGATTTTCAATTTTCCCACTTTATCCCCCCATGCGTGGAAGTGCCCTATGCTCTCTAAGCTGTGTTTTTTAGATGTTTCAGGACACACCGTACACTTCTCCAGAGTGGCTGTTGGCGATTTACATCCCGCCCATCAGTGTAGCAAGGCTCCGATTCCTCCATGGCCTGTCCTGCATTTCTGGTTTTGACACTTTTTTCAGCATGGCCGTTTTGACCGATGGGAAGCGAGACTTTTTGTAGCGCTGATTTGCCTTTCCAGGTTGCTTGGTTGGCCAAAAAGGGCGTATGCGTTTTTTCCTGAATATATTCAGGAAAAAACGCATACGCCCTTTTTGGCCAAGGGCATCATTGTCAACGTTTTGCCGCTTTTCATGTGCTTTAAAGGCGATTCGAATCTACCTCCTGAAATCTGTTTCCTGCAATTCTGCCTTGATTTCAAATCCTCTTCTTTGCCTTCCCTCAATATATTTGTGGACGAGAGTTATCATTTATAACTCTGCAGGGTTGTGAATTGCAGTGCCCTGAAGCTCCATTTTACAACTCGCTTTTTTGGGAGCTGGCCGCAAAAGCGCAGGATGGCTTCAGGCCCTGTTCTGGTTCCGGGGGGCAGGCTGAGCCTGTGGTTAATTCTTCTTCCTGATGGGAAAATAGAGTGACCTGTGCCTGTCCCAACACCAAGAGCTAGTCTCTCATTGGTTCCCCGTCTTCCCGTTCATCCTCAGGACAAATTGCAACCTGTACGGAACAGGAGGTTAAAGGTGCTGAGGCTCCAAGTAGGGAGATTGCTAGTAAAGTGGCTGGAATGGCGAACCCGAGCACAAGGAGATGAGAAATGAGGTGCGTTTTAGAAACCTTTCCCCATCACACGGTGTACCATCTTCTTGGTTTCTCATGCATGTTTTCGATGTAGGAAGATGCCCTTGAACCTGGAGATTTGGGACCCATGCGATGGGTAGCACGCAGTATTACTTTAAAGGGTCTGCGTTTGCTCACCCAACCTCACCAAACCTCTCAGCCCCAAGAGTGTCCACCCTTATGTCTCATCCAGCTGTGGGTCTAGATATGGTCAATCCAGGTTGCATCACAGCCCCTGAACGAATTGTGTAAGAATTTCTCTGTCTTTCCCTGTCTTTGTTTCAAGGGTTTTTAAAAGTAATTTATTTTTATAATGGGGTTTAGCTGCTTTTCACGGCTGTGTTTATGCCGCTTTACACCCACTTGACACACTAACAGAGAGATATCAATACATAGGTTTTAAGATTATTACTAGTCAGATATATTCTTGTGCGGTGAATCGGGCGTGTTGAGTCCAGTTCTCTGAGCAAGGAGTAGGTCTTGTCTATTACATATTGGGTTTATGGAACGGTATCTGAGCTAATTTGAAACTCTTGTTTTATGTATCACCCCACCTCACCTTTCCCGTTAAGCAGCCATAGTGTGTTTTCTGCATGTGTGACTCTGTTCTGTTTTGTAATTCAGTTCAAGTGTAACGGTTTTTACATTCCCTCTATAAGTGACACCTTATGAGAAGTGTCCTTTTCTGTGTGACTTATTTCACTTAGAATCGTCTTACCTAAATCCACTCATCATGCTGCTACTAGCCTTATGACATTGATTTCATGGCTGAGTGATATTCCATTGTACATAAGGACCACAACTTTTTTATCCATTTTTCGCTTTCCTGGGATATTTAAGGTGGAATGAAGTGGAGGTCCTTGTCAACAGAGCAGCCCTAAACTTTGGGGTGCTTGTGTCTTGCTGATTTTCAATTTTCCCACTTTATCCCCCCATGCGTGGAAGTGCCCTATGCTCTCTAAGCTGTGTTTTTTAGATGTTTCAGGACACACCGTACACTTCTCCAGAGTGGCTGTTGGCGATTTACATCCCGCCCATCAGTGTAGCAAGGCTCCCATTTCTCCATGGCCTGTCCTGCATTTCTGGTTTTGACACTTTTTTCAGCATGGCCCTTTTGACCGATGGGAAGCGAGACTTCTTTGTAGCGCTGATTTGCCTTTCCAGGTTGCTTGGTTGGCCAAAAAGGGCGTATGCGTTTTTTCCTGAATATATTCAGGAAAAAACGCATACGCCCTTTTTGGCCAAGGGCATCATTGTCAACGTTTTGCCGCTTTTCATGTGCTTTAAAGGCGATTCGAATCTACCTCCTGAAATCTATTTCCTGCAATTCTGCCTTGATTTCAAATCCTCTTCTTTGCCTTCCCTCAATATATTTGTGGACGAGAGTAATCATTTATAACTCGCAGGTTTGTGAATTGCAGTGCCCTGAAGCTCCATTTTACAAGACGCTTCTTTGGGAGCTCGCCGCAAAAGCGCAGGATGGCTTCAGGCCCTGTTCTGGTTCCGGGGGGCAGGCTGAGCCTGTGGTTAATTCTTCTTCCTGATGGGAAAATAGAGTGACCTGTGCCTGTCCCAACACCAAGAGCTAGTCTCTCATTGGTTCCCCGTCTTCCCGTGCATCCTCAGGACAAATTGCAACCTGTACGGAACAGGAGGTTAAAGGTGCTGATGCTCCAAGTAGGGAGATTGCTAGTAAAGTGGCTGGAATGGCGAACCCGAGCACAAGGAGATGAGAAATGAGGTGCGTTTTAGAAACCTTTCCCCATCACACGGTGTACCATCTTCTGGGTTTCTCATGCATGTTTTCGATGTAGGAAGATGCCCTTGAACCTGGAGATTTGGGACCCATGCGATGGGTAGCACGCAGTATTACTTTAAAGGGTCTGCGTTTGCTCACCCAACCTCACCAAACCTCTCAGCCCCAAGAGTGTCCACCCTTATGTCTGATCCAGCTGTGGGTCTAGATATGGTCAATCCAGGTTGCATCACAGCCCCTGAACGAATTGTGTAAGAGTTTCTCTGTCTTTCCCTGTCTTTGTTTCATGGGTTTTTAAAAGTAATTTATTTTTATAATGGGGTTTAGCTGCTTTTCACGGCTGTGTTTATGCCGCTTTACACCCACTTGACACACTAACAGAGAGATATCAATACATAGGTTTTAAGATTATTACTAGTCAGATATATTCTTGTGCGGTGAATCAGGCGTGTTGAGTCCAGTTCTCTGAGCAAGGAGTAGGTCTTGTCTATTACATATTGGGTTTATGGAACGGTATCTGAGCTAATTTGAAACTCTTGTTTTATGTATCACCCCACCTCACCTTTCCCGTTAAGCAGCCATAGTGTGTTTTCTGCATGTGTGACTCTGTTCTGTTTTGTAATTCAGTTCAAGTGTAACGGTTTTTACATTCCCTCTATAAGTGACACCTTAGGAGAAGTGTCCTTTTCTGTGTGACTTATTTCACTTAGAATCGTCTTACCTAAATCCACTCATCATGCTGCTACTAGCCTTATGACATTGATTTCATGGCTGAGTGATATTCCATTGTACATAAGGACCACAACTTTTTGATCCATTTTTCGCTTTCCTGGGATATTTAAGGTGGAATGAAGTGGAGGTCCTTGTCAACAGAGCAGCCCTAAACTTTGGGGTGCTTGTGTCTTGCTGATTTTCAATTTTCCCACTTTATCCCCCCATGCGTGGAAGTGCCCTATGCTCTCTAAGCTGTGTTTTTTAGATGTTTCAGGACACACCGTACACTTCTCCAGAGTGGCTGTTGGCGATTTACATCCCGCCCATCAGTGTAGCAAGGCTCCCATTTCTCCATGGCCTGTCCTGCATTTCTGGTTTTGACACTTTTTTCAGCATGGCCCTTTTGACCGATGGGAAGCGAGACTTCTTTGTAGCGCTGATTTGCCTTTCCAGGTTGCTTGGTTGGCCAAAAAGGGCGTATGCGTTTTTTCCTGAATATATTCAGGAAAAAACGCATACGCCCTTTTTGGCCAAGGGCATCATTGTCAACGTTTTGCCGCTTTTCATGTGCTTTAAAGGCGATTCGAATCTACCTCCTGAAATCTGTTTCCTGCAATTCTGCCTTGATTTCAAATCCTCTTCTTTGCCTTCCCTCAATATATTTGTGGACGAGAGTTATCATTAATAACTCTGCAGGTTTGTGAATTGCAGTGCCCTGAAGCTCCATTTTACAAGTCGCTTTTTGGGAGCTGGCCGCAAAAGCGCAGGATGGCTTCAGGCCCTGTTCTGCTTCCGGGGGGCAGGCTGAGCCTGTGGTTAATTCTTCTTCCTGATGGGAAAATAGAGTGACCTGTGCCTGTCCCAACACCAAGAGCTAGTCTCTCATTGGTTCCCCGTCTTCCCGTGCATCCTCAGGACAAATTGCAACCTGTACGGAACAGGAGGTTAAAGGTGCTGATGCTCCAAGTAGGGAGATTGCTAGTAAAGTGGCTGGAATGGCGAACCCGAGCACAAGGAGATGAGAAATGAGGTGCGTTTTAGAAACCTTTCCCCATCACACGGTGTACCATCTTCTGGGTTTCTCATGCATGTTTTCGATGTAGGAAGATGCCCTTGAACCTGGAGATTTGGGACCCATGCGATGGGTAGCACGCAGTATTACTTTAAAGGGTCTGCGTTTGCTCACCCAACCTCACCAAACCTCTCAGCCCCAAGAGTGTCCACCCTTATGTCTCATCCAGCTGTGGGTCTAGATATGGTCAATCCAGGTTGCATCACAGCCCCTGAACGAATTGTGTAAGAGTTTCTCTGTCTTTCCCTGTCTTTGTTTCATGGGTTTTTAAAAGTAATTTATTTTTATAATGGGGTTTAGCTGCTTTTCACGGCTGTGTTTATGCCGCTTTACACCCACTTGACACACTAACAGAGAGATATCAATACATAGGTTTTAAGATTATTATTAGTCAGATATATTCTTGTGCGGTGAATCAGGCGTGTTGAGTCCAGTTCTCTGAGCAAGGAGTAGGTCTTGTCTATTACATATTGGGTTTATGGAACGGTATCTGAGCTAATTTGAAACTCTTGTTTTATGTATCACCCCACCTCACCTTTCCCGTTAAGCAGCCATAGTGTGTTTTCTGCATGTGTGACTCTGTTCTGTTTTGTAATTCAGTTCAAGTGTAACGGTTTTTACATTCCCTCTATAAGTGACACCTTAGGAGAAGTGTCCTTTTCTGTGTGACTTATTTCACTTAGAATCGTCTTACCTAAATCCACTCATCATGCTGCTACTAGCCTTATGACATTGATTTCATGGCTGAGTGATATTCCATTGTACATAAGGACCACAACTTTTTGATCCATTTTTCGCTTTCCTGGGATATTTAAGGTGGAATGAAGTGGAGGTCCTTGTCAACAGAGCAGCCCTAAACTTTGGGGTGCTTGTGTCTTGCTGATTTTCAATTTTCCCACTTTATCCCCCCATGCGTGGAAGTGCCCTATGCTCTCTAAGCTGTGTTTTTTAGATGTTTCAGGACACACCGTACACTTCTCCAGAGTGGCTGTTGGCGATTTACATCCCGCCCATCAGTGTAGCAAGGCTCCCATTTCTCCATGGCCTGTCCTGCATTTCTGGTTTTGACACTTTTTTCAGCATGGCCCTTTTGACCGATGGGAAGCGAGACTTCTTTGTAGCGCTGATTTGCCTTTCCAGGTTGCTTGGTTGGCCAAAAAGGGCGTATGCGTTTTTTCCTGAATATATTCAGGAAAAAACGCATACGCCCTTTTTGGCCAAGGGCATCATTGTCAACGTTTTGCCGCTTTTCATGTGCTTTAAAGGCGATTCGAATCTACCTCCTGAAACCTATTTCCTGCAATTCTGCCTTGATTTCAAATCCTCTTCTTTGCCTTCCCTCAATATATTTGTGGACGAGAGTAATCATTTATAACTCGCAGGTTTGTGAATTGCAGTGCCCTGAAGCTCCATTTTACAAGACGCTTCTTTGGGAGCTGGCCGCAAAAGCGCAGGATGGCTTCAGGCCCTGTTCTGGTTCCGGGGGGCAGGCTGAGCCTGTGGTTAATTCTTCTTCCTGATGGGAAAATAGAGTGACCTGTGCCTGTCCCAACACCAAGAGCTAGTCTCTCATTGGTTCCCCGTCTTCCCGTGCATCCTCAGGACAAATTGCAACCTGTACGGAACAGGAGGTTAAAGGTGCTGATGCTCCAAGTAGGGAGATTGCTAGTAAAGTGGCTGGAATGGCGAACCCGAGCACAAGGAGATGAGAAATGAGGTGCGTTTTAGAAACCTTTCCCCATCACACGGTGTACCATCTTCTGGGTTTCTCATGCATGTTTTCGATGTAGGAAGATGCCCTTGAACCTGAGATTTGGGACCCATGCGATGGGTAGCACGCAGTATTACTTTAAAGGGTCTGCGTTTGCTCACCCAACCTCACCAAACCTCTCAGCCCCAAGAGTGTCCACCCTTATGTCTCATCCAGCTGTGGGTCTAGATATGG
This sequence comes from Balaenoptera physalus, assembly GCF_965194825.1. Lineage (NCBI taxonomy): Eukaryota > Metazoa > Chordata > Mammalia > Artiodactyla > Balaenopteridae > Balaenoptera > Balaenoptera physalus. The sequence goes on along the minus strand of NW_028126269.1, from coordinate 401,039 downwards.
TCAATCCAGGTTGCATCACAGCCCCTGAACGAATTGTGTAAGAGTTTCTCTGTCTTTCCCTGTCTTTGTTTCATGGGTTTTTAAAAGTAATTTATTTTTATAATGGGGTTTAGCTGCTTTTCACGGCTGTGTTTCTGCCGCTTTACACCCACTTGACACACTAACAGAGAGATATCAATACATAGGTTTTAAGATTATTACTAGTCAGATATATTCTCGTGCGGTGAATCGGGCGTGTTGAGTCCAGTTCTCTGAGCAAGGAGTAGGTCTTGTCTATTACATATTGGGTTTATGGAACGGTATCTGAGCTAATTTGAAACTCTTGTTTTATGTATCACCCCACCTCACCTTTCCCGTTAAGCAGCCATAGTGTGTTTTCTGCATGTGTGACTCTGTTCTGTTTTGTAATTCAGTTCAAGTGTAACGGTTTTTACATTCCCTCTATAAGTGACACCTTAGGAGAAGTGTCCTTTTCTGTGTGACTTATTTCACTTAGAATCGTCTTACCTAAATCCACTCATCATGCTGCTACTAGCCTTATGACATTGATTTCATGGCTGAGTGATATTCCATTGTACATAAGGACCACAACTTTTTGATCCATTTTTCGCTTTCCTGGGATATTTAAGGTGGAATGAAGTGGAGGTCCTTGTCAACAGAGCAGCCCTAAACTTTGGGGTGCTTGTGTCTTGCTGATTTTCAATTTTCCCACTTTATCCCCCCATGCGTGGAAGTGCCCTATGCTCTCTAAGCTGTGTTTTTTAGATGTTTCAGGACACACCGTACACTTCTCCAGAGTGGCTGTTGGCGATTTACATCCCGCCCATCAGTGTAGCAAGGCTCCCATTTCTCCATGGCCTGTCCTGCATTTCTGGTTTTGACACTTTTTTCAGCATGGCCCTTTTGACCGATGGGAAGCGAGACTTCTTTGTAGCGCTGATTTGCCTTTCCAGGTTGCTTGGTTGGCCAAAAAGGGCGTATGCGTTTTTTCCTGAATATATTCAGGAAAAAACGAATACGCCCTTTTTGGCCAAGGGCATCATTGTCAACGTTTTGCCGCTTTTCATGTGCTTTAAAGGCGATTCGAATCTACCTCCTGAAATCTGTTTCCTGCAATTCTGCCTTGATTTCAAATCCTCTTCTTTGCCTTCCCTCAATATATTTGTGGACGAGAGTTATCATTTATAACTCTGCAGGTTTGTGAATTGCAGTGCCCTGAAGCTCCATTTTACAAGTCGCTTTTTTGGGAGCTGGCCGCAAAAGCGCAGGATGGCTTCAGGCCCTGTTCTGGTTCCGGGGGGCAGGCTGAGCCTGTGGTTAATTCTTCTTCCTGATGGGAAAATAGAGTGACCTGTGCCTGTCCCAACACCAAGAGCTAGTCTCTCATTGGTTCCCCATCTTCCCGTTCATCCTCAGGACAAATTGCAACCTGTACAGAACAGGAGGTTAAAGGTGCTGATGCTCCAAGTAGGGAGATTGCTAGTAAAGTGGCTGGAATGGCGAACCCGAGCACAAGGAGATGAGAAATGAGGTGCGTTTTAGAAACCTTTCCCCATCACACGGTGTACCATCTTCTGGGTTTCTCATGCATGTTTTCGATGTAGGAAGATGCCCTTGAACCTGGAGATTTGGGACCCATGCGATGGGTAGCACGCAGTATTACTTTAAAGGGTCTGCGTTTGCTCACCCAACCTCACCAAACCTCTCAGCCCCAAGAGTGTCCACCCTTATGTCTCATCCAGCTGTGGGTCTAGATATGGTCAATCCAGGTTGCATCACAGCCCCTGAACGAATTGTGTAAGAATTTCTCTCTCTTTCCCTGTCTTTGTTTCATGGGTTTTTAAAAGTAATTTATTTTTATAATGGGGTTTAGCTGCTTTTCACGGCTGTGTTTCTGCCGCTTTACACCCACTTGACACACTAACAGAGAGATATCAATACATAGGTTTTAAGATTATTACTAGTCAGATATATTCTCGTGCGGTGAATCGGGCGTGTTGAGTCCAGTTCTCTGAGCAAGGAGTAGGTCTTGTCTATTACATATTGGGTTTATGGAACGGTATCTGAGCTAATTTGAAACTCTTGTTTTATGTATCACCCCACCTCACCTTTCCCGTTAAGCAGCCATAGTGTGTTTTCTGCATGTGTGACTCTGTTCTGTTTTGTAATTCAGTTCAAGTGTAACGGTTTTTACATTCCCTCTATAAGTGACACCTTAGGAGAAGTGTCCTTTTCTGTGTGACTTATTTCACTTAGAATCGTCTTACCTAAATCCACTCATCATGCTGCTACTAGCCTTATGACATTGATTTCATGGCTGAGTGATATTCCATTGTACATAAGGACCACAACTTTTTGATCCATTTTTCGCTTTCCTGGGATATTTAAGGTGGAATGAAGTGGAGGTCCTTGTCAACAGAGCAGCCCTAAACTTTGGGGTGCTTGTGTCTTGCTGATTTTCAATTTTCCCACTTTATCCCCCCATGCGTGGAAGTGCCCTATGCTCTCTAAGCTGTGTTTTTTAGATGTTTCAGGACACACCGTACACTTCTCCAGAGTGGCTGTTGGCGATTTACATCCCGCCCATCAGTGTAGCAAGGCTCCCATTTCTCCATGGCCTGTCCTGCATTTCTGGTTTTGACACTTTTTTCAGCATGGCCCTTTTGACCGATGGGAAGCGAGACTTCTTTGTAGCGCTGATTTGCCTTTCCAGGTTGCTTGGTTGGCCAAAAAGGGCGTATGCGTTTTTTCCTGAATATATTCAGGAAAAAACGCATACGCCCTTTTTGGCCAAGGGCATCATTGTCAACGTTTTGCCGCTTTTCATGTGCTTTAAAGGCGATTCGAATCTACCTCCTGAAATCTGTTTCCTGCAATTCTGCCTTGATTTCAAATCCTCTTCTTTGCCTTCCCTCAATATATTTGTGGACGAGAGTTATCATTTATAACTCTGCAGGTTTGTGAATTGCAGTGCCCTGAAGCTCCATTTTACAAGTCGCTTTTTTGGGAGCTGGCCGCAAAAGCGCAGGATGGCTTCAGGCCCTGTTCTGGTTCCGGGGGGCAGGCTGAGCCTGTGGTTAATTCTTCTTCCTGATGGGAAAATAGAGTGACCTGTGCCTGTCCCAACACCAAGAGCTAGTCTCTCATTGGTTCCCCGTCTTCCCGTTCATCCTCAGGACAAATTGCAACCTGTACAGAACAGGAGGTTAAAGGTGCTGATGCTCCAAGTAGGGAGATTGCTAGTAAAGTGGCTGGAATGGCGAACCCGAGCACAAGGAGATGAGAAATGAGGTGCGTTTTAGAAACTTTTCCCCATCACACGGTGTACCATCTTCTGGGTTTCTCATGCATGTTTTCGATGTAGGAAGATGCCCTTGAACCTGGAGATTTGGGACCCATGCGATGGGTAGCAAGCAGTATTACTTTAAAGGGTCTGCGTTTGCTCACCCAACCTCACCAAACCTCTCAGCCCCAAGAGTGTCCACCCTTATGTCTCATCCAGCTGTGGGTCTAGATATGGTCAATCCAGGTTGCATCACAGCCCCTGAACGAATTGTGTAAGAATTTCTCTGTCTTTCCCTGTCTTTGTTTCATGGGTTTTTAAAAGTAATTTATTTTTATAATGGGGTTTAGCTGCTTTTCACGGCTGTGTTTATGCCGCTTTACACCCACTTGACACACTAACAGAGAGATATCAATACATAGGTTTTAAGATTATTACTAGTCAGATATATTCTTGTGCGGTGAATCGGGCGTGTTGAGTCCAGTTCTCTGAGCAAGGAGTAGGTCTTGTCTATTACATATTGGGTTTATGGAACGGTATCTGAGCTAATTTGAAACTCTTGTTTTATGTATCACCCCACCTCACCTTTCCCGTTAAGCAGCCATAGTGTGTTTTCTGCATGTGTGACTCTGTTCTGTTTTGTAATTCAGTTCAAGTGTAACGTTTTTTACATTCCCTCTATAAGTGACACCTTATGAGAAGTGTCCTTTTCTGTGTGACTTATTTCACTTAGAATCGTCTTACCTAAATCCACTCATCATGCTGCTACTAGCCTTATGACATTGATTTCATGGCTGAGTGATATTCCATTGTACATAAGGACCACAACTTTTTTATCCATTTTTCGCTTTCCTGGGATATTTAAGGTGGAATGAAGTGGAGGTCCTTGTCAACAGAGCAGCCCTAAACTTTGGGGTGCTTGTGTCTTGCTGATTTTCAATTTTCCCACTTTATCCCCCCATGCGTGGAAGTGCCCTATGCTCTCTAAGCTGTGTTTTTTAGATGTTTCAGGACACACCGTACACTTCTCCAGAGTGGCTGTTGGCGATTTACATCCCGCCCATCAGTGTAGCAAGGCTCCCATTTCTCCATGGCCTGTCCTGCATTTCTGGTTTTGACACTTTTTTCAGCATGGCCCTTTTGACCGATGGGAAGCGAGACTTCTTTGTAGCGCTGATTTGCCTTTCCAGGTTGCTTGGTTGGCCAAAAAGGGCGTATGCGTTTTTTCCTGAATATATTCAGGAAAAAACGCATACGCCCTTTTTGGCCAAGGGCATCATTGTCAACGTTTTGCCGCTTTTCATGTGCTTTAAAGGCGATTCGAATCTACCTCCTGAAATCTGTTTCCTGCAATTCTGCCTTGATTTCAAATCCTCTTCTTTGCCTTCCCTCAATATATTTGTGGACGAGAGTTATCATTTATAACTCTGCAGGTTTGTGAATTGCAGTGCCCTGAAGCTCCATTTTACAAGTCGCTTTTTTGGGAGCTGGCCGCAAAAGCGCAGGATGGCTTCAGGCCCTGTTCTGGTTCCGGGGGGCAGGCTGAGCCTGTGGTTAATTCTTCTTCCTGATGGGAAAATAGAGTGACCTGTGCCTGTCCCAACACCAAGAGCTAGTCTCTCATTGGTTCCCCGTCTTCCCGTTCATCCTCAGGACAAATTGCAACCTGTACGGAACAGGAGGTTAAAGGTGCTGAGGCTCCAAGTAGGGAGATTGCTAGTAAAGTGGCTGGAATGGCGAACCCGAGCACAAGGAGATGAGAAATGAGGTGCGTTTTAGAAACCTTTCCCCATCACACGGTGTACCATCTTCTGGGTTTCTCATGCATGTTTTCGATGTAGGAAGATGCCCTTGAACCTGGAGATTTGGGACCCATGCGATGGGTAGCACGCAGTATTACTTTAAAGGGTCTGCGTTTGCTCACCCAACCTCACCAAACCTCTCAGCCCCAAGAGTGTCCACCCTTATGTCTCATCCAGCTGTGGGTCTAGATATGGTCAATCCAGGTTGCATCACAGCCCCTGAACGAATTGTGTAAGAATTTCTCTGTCTTTCCCTGTCTTTGTTTCATGGGTTTTTAAAAGTAATTTATTTTTATAATGGGGTTTAGCTGCTTTTCACGGCTGTGTTTATGCCGCTTTACACCCACTTGACACACTAACAGAGAGATATCAATACATAGGTTTTAAGATTATTACTAGTCAGATATATTCTTGTGCGGTGAATCGGGCGTGTTGAGTCCAGTTCTCTGAGCAAGGAGTAGGTCTTGTCTATTACATATTGGGTTTATGGAACGGTATCTGAGCTAATTTGAAACTCTTGTTTTATGTATCACCCCACCTCACCTTTCCCGTTAAGCAGCCATAGTGTGTTTTCTGCATGTGTGACTCTGTTCTGTTTTGTAATTCAGTTCAAGTGTAACGGTTTTTACATTCCCTCTATAAGTGACACCTTATGAGAAGTGTCCTTTTCTGTGTGACTTATTTCACTTAGAATCGTCTTACCTAAATCCACTCATCATGCTGCTACTAGCCTTATGACATTGATTTCATGGCTGAGTGATATTCCATTGTACATAAGGACCACAACTTTTTTATCCATTTTTCGCTTTCCTGGGATATTTAAGGTGGAATGAAGTGGAGGTCCTTGTCAACAGAGCAGCCCTAAACTTTGGGGTGCTTGTGTCTTGCTGATTTTCAATTTTCCCACTTTATCCCCCCATGCGTGGAAGTGCCCTATGCTCTCTAAGCTGTGTTTTTTAGATGTTTCAGGACACACCGTACACTTCTCCAGAGTGGCTGTTGGCGATTTACATCCCGCCCATCAGTGTAGCAAGGCTCCCATTTCTCCATGGCCTGTCCTGCATTTCTGGTTTTGACACTTTTTTCAGCATGGCCCTTTTGACCGATGGGAAGCGAGACTTCTTTGTAGCGCTGATTTGCCTTTCCAGGTTGCTTGGTTGGCCAAAAAGGGCGTATGCGTTTTTTCCTGAATATATTCAGGAAAAAACGCATACGCCCTTTTTGGCCAAGGGCATCATTGTCAACGTTTTGCCGCTTTTCATGTGCTTTAAAGGCGATTCGAATCTACCTCCTGAAATCTGTTTCCTGCAATTCTGCCTTGATTTCAAATCCTCTTCTTTGCCTTCCCTCAATATATTTGTGGACGAGAGTTATCATTTATAACTCTGCAGGTTTGTGAATTGCAGTGCCCTGAAGCTCCATTTTACAAGTCGCTTTTTTGGGAGCTGGCCGCAAAAGCGCAGGATGGCTTCAGGCCCTGTTCTGGTTCCGGGGGGCAGGCTGAGCCTGTGGTTAATTCTTCTTCCTGATGGGAAAATAGAGTGACCTGTGCCTGTCCCAACACCAAGAGCTAGTCTCTCATTGGTTCCCCGTCTTCCCGTTCATCCTCAGGACAAATTGCAACCTGTACGGAACAGGAGGTTAAAGGTGCTGAGGCTCCAAGTAGGGAGATTGCTAGTAAAGTGGCTGGAATGGCGAACCCGAGCACAAGGAGATGAGAAATGAGGTGCGTTTTAGAAACCTTTCCCCATCACACGGTGTACCATCTTCTGGGTTTCTCATGCATGTTTTCGATGTAGGAAGATGCCCTTGAACCTGGAGATTTGGGACCCATGCGATGGGTAGCACGCAGTATTACTTTAAAGGGTCTGCGTTTGCTCACCCAACCTCACCAAACCTCTCAGCCCCAAGAGTGTCCACCCTTATGTCTCATCCAGCTGTGGGTCTAGATATGGTCAATCCAGGTTGCATCACAGCCCCTGAACGAATTGTGTAAGAATTTCTCTCTCTTTCCCTGTCTTTGTTTCATGGGTTTTTAAAAGTAATTTATTTTTATAATGGGGTTTAGCTGCTTTTCACGGCTGTGTTTATGCCGCTTTACACCCACTTGACACACTAACAGAGAGATATCAATACATAGGTTTTAAGATTATTACTAGTCAGATATATTCTTGTGCGGTGAATCGGGCGTGTTGAGTCCAGTTCTCTGAGCAAGGAGTAGGTCTTGTCTATTACATATTGGGTTTATGGAACGGTATCTGAGCTAATTTGAAACTCTTGTTTTATGTATCACCCCACCTCACCTTTCCCGTTAAGCAGCCATAGTGTGTTTTCTGCATGTGTGACTCTGTTCTGTTTTGTAATTCAGTTCAAGTGTAACGGTTTTTACATTCCCTCTATAAGTGACACCTTATGAGAAGTGTCCTTTTCTGTGTGACTTATTTCACTTAGAATCGTCTTACCTAAATCCACTCATCATGCTGCTACTAGCCTTATGACATTGGTTTCATGGCTGAGTGATATTCCATTGTACATAAGGACCACAACTTTTTTATCCATTTTTCGCTTTCCTGGGATATTTAAGGTGGAATGAAGTGGAGGTCCTTGTCAACAGAGCAGCCCTAAACTTTGGGGTGCTTGTGTCTTGCTGATTTTCAATTTTCCCACTTTATCCCCCCATGCGTGGAAGTGCCCTATGCTCTCTAAGCTGTGTTTTTTAGATGTTTCAGGACACACCGTACACTTCTCCAGAGTGGCTGTTGGCGATTTACATCCCGCCCATCAGTGTAGCAAGGCTCCCATTTCTCCATGGCCTGTCCTGCATTTCTGGTTTTGACACTTTTTTCAGCATGGCCCTTTTGACCGATGGGAAGCGAGACTTCTTTGTAGCGCTGATTTGCCTTTCCAGGTTGCTTGGTTGGCCAAAAAGGGCGTATGCGTTTTTTCCTGAATATATTCAGGAAAAAACGCATACGCCCTTTTTGGCCAAGGGCATCATTGTCAACGTTTTGCCGCTTTTCATGTGCTTTAAAGGCGATTCGAATCTACCTCCTGAAATCTGTTTCCTGCAATTCTGCCTTGATTTCAAATCCTCTTCTTTGCCTTCCCTCAATATATTTGTGGACGAGAGTTATCATTTATAACTCTGCAGGTTTGTGAATTGCAGTGCCCTGAAGCTCCATTTTACAAGTCGCTTTTTTGGGAGCTGGCCGCAAAAGCGCAGGATGGCTTCAGGCCCTGTTCTGGTTCCGGGGGGCAGGCTGAGCCTGTGGTTAATTCTTCTTCCTGATGGGAAAATAGAGTGACCTGTGCCTGTCCCAACACCAAGAGCTAGTCTCTCATTGGTTCCCCGTCTTCCCGTTCATCCTCAGGACAAATTGCAACCTGTACAGAACAGGAGGTTAAAGGTGCTGATGCTCCAAGTAGGGAGATTGCTAGTAAAGTGGCTGGAATGGCGAACCCGAGCACAAGGAGATGAGAAATGAGGTGCGTTTTAGAAACTTTTCCCCATCACACGGTGTACCATCTTCTGGGTTTCTCATGCATGTTTTCGATGTAGGAAGATGCCCTTGAACCTGGAGATTTGGGACCCATGCGATGGGTAGCAAGCAGTATTACTTTAAAGGGTCTGCGTTTGCTCACCCAACCTCACCAAACCTCTCAGCCCCAAGAGTGTCCACCCTTATGTCTCATCCAGCTGTGGGTCTAGATATGGTCAATCCAGGTTGCATCACAGCCCCTGAACGAATTGTGTAAGAATTTCTCTGTCTTTCCCTGTCTTTGTTTCATGGGTTTTTAAAAGTAATTTATTTTTATAATGGGGTTTAGCTGCTTTTCACGGCTGTGTTTATGCCGCTTTACACCCACTTGACACACTAACAGAGAGATATCAATACATAGGTTTTAAGATTATTACTAGTCAGATATATTCTTGTGCGGTGAATCGGGCGTGTTGAGTCCAGTTCTCTGAGCAAGGAGTAGGTCTTGTCTATTACATATTGGGTTTATGGAACGGTATCTGAGCTAATTTGAAACTCTTGTTTTATGTATCACCCCACCTCACCTTTCCCGTTAAGCAGCCATAGTGTGTTTTCTGCATGTGTGACTCTGTTCTGTTTTGTAATTCAGTTCAAGTGTAACGTTTTTTACATTCCCTCTATAAGTGACACCTTATGAGAAGTGTCCTTTTCTGTGTGACTTATTTCACTTAGAATCGTCTTACCTAAATCCACTCATCATGCTGCTACTAGCCTTATGACATTGATTTCATGGCTGAGTGATATTCCATTGTACATAAGGACCACAACTTTTTTATCCATTTTTCGCTTTCCTGGGATATTTAAGGTGGAATGAAGTGGAGGTCCTTGTCAACAGAGCAGCCCTAAACTTTGGGGTGCTTGTGTCTTGCTGATTTTCAATTTTCCCACTTTATCCCCCCATGCGTGGAAGTGCCCTATGCTCTCTAAGCTGTGTTTTTTAGATGTTTCAGGACACACCGTACACTTCTCCAGAGTGGCTGTTGGCGATTTACATCCCGCCCATCAGTGTAGCAAGGCTCCCATTTCTCCATGGCCTGTCCTGCATTTCTGGTTTTGACACTTTTTTCAGCATGGCCCTTTTGACCGATGGGAAGCGAGACTTCTTTGTAGCGCTGATTTGCCTTTCCAGGTTGCTTGGTTGGCCAAAAAGGGCGTATGCGTTTTTTCCTGAATATATTCAGGAAAAAACGCATACGCCCTTTTTGGCCAAGGGCATCATTGTCAACGTTTTGCCGCTTTTCATGTGCTTTAAAGGCGATTCGAATCTACCTCCTGAAATCTGTTTCCTGCAATTCTGCCTTGATTTCAAATCCTCTTCTTTGCCTTCCCTCAATATATTTGTGGACGAGAGTTATCATTTATAACTCTGCAGGTTTGTGAATTGCAGTGCCCTGAAGCTCCATTTTACAAGTCGCTTTTTTGGGAGCTGGCCGCAAAAGCGCAGGATGGCTTCAGGCCCTGTTCTGGTTCCGGGGGGCAGGCTGAGCCTGTGGTTAATTCTTCTTCCTGATGGGAAAATAGAGTGACCTGTGCCTGTCCCAACACCAAGAGCTAGTCTCTCATTGGTTCCCCGTCTTCCCGTTCATCCTCAGGACAAATTGCAACCTGTACGGAACAGGAGGTTAAAGGTGCTGAGGCTCCAAGTAGGGAGATTGCTAGTAAAGTGGCTGGAATGGCGAACCCGAGCACAAGGAGATGAGAAATGAGGTGCGTTTTAGAAACCTTTCCCCATCACACGGTGTACCATCTTCTGGGTTTCTCATGCATGTTTTCGATGTAGGAAGATGCCCTTGAACCTGGAGATTTGGGACCCATGCGATGGGTAGCACGCAGTATTACTTTAAAGGGTCTGCGTTTGCTCACCCAACCTCACCAAACCTCTCAGCCCCAAGAGTGTCCACCCTTATGTCTCATCCAGCTGTGGGTCTAGATATGGTCAATCCAGGTTGCATCACAGCCCCTGAACGAATTGTGTAAGAATTTCTCTGTCTTTCCCTGTCTTTGTTTCATGGGTTTTTAAAAGTAATTTATTTTTATAATGGGGTTTAGCTGCTTTTCACGGCTGTGTTTATGCCGCTTTACACCCACTTGACACACTAACAGAGAGATATCAATACATAGGTTTTAAGATTATTACTAGTCAGATATATTCTTGTGCGGTGAATCGGGCGTGTTGAGTCCAGTTCTCTGAGCAAGGAGTAGGTCTTGTCTATTACATATTGGGTTTATGGAACGGTATCTGAGCTAATTTGAAACTCTTGTTTTATGTATCACCCCACCTCACCTTTCCCGTTAAGCAGCCATAGTGTGTTTTCTGCATGTGTGACTCTGTTCTGTTTTGTAATTCAGTTCAAGTGTAACGGTTTTTACATTCCCTCTATAAGTGACACCTTATGAGAAGTGTCCTTTTCTGTGTGACTTATTTCACTTAGAATCGTCTTACCTAAATCCACTCATCATGCTGCTACTAGCCTTATGACATTGATTTCATGGCTGAGTGATATTCCATTGTACATAAGGACCACAACTTTTTTATCCATTTTTCGCTTTCCTGGGATATTTAAGGTGGAATGAAGTGGAGGTCCTTGTCAACAGAGCAGCCCTAAACTTTGGGGTGCTTGTGTCTTGCTGATTTTCAATTTTCCCACTTTATCCCCCCATGCGTGGAAGTGCCCTATGCTCTCTAAGCTGTGTTTTTTAGATGTTTCAGGACACACCGTACACTTCTCCAGAGTGGCTGTTGGCGATTTACATCCCGCCCATCAGTGTAGCAAGGCTCCCATTTCTCCATGGCCTGTCCTGCATTTCTGGTTTTGACACTTTTTTCAGCATGGCCCTTTTGACCGATGGGAAGCGAGACTTCTTTGTAGCGCTGATTTGCCTTTCCAGGTTGCTTGGTTGGCCAAAAAGGGCGTATGCGTTTTTTCCTGAATATATTCAGGAAAAAACGCATACGCCCTTTTTGGCCAAGGGCATCATTGTCAACGTTTTGCCGCTTTTCATGTGCTTTAAAGGCGATTCGAATCTACCTCCTGAAATCTGTTTCCTGCAATTCTGCCTTGATTTCAAATCCTCTTCTTTGCCTTCCCTCAATATATTTGTGGACGAGAGTTATCATTTATAACTCTGCAGGTTTGTGAATTGCAGTGCCCTGAAGCTCCATTTTACAAGTCGCTTTTTTGGGAGCTGGCCGCAAAAGCGCAGGATGGCTTCAGGCCCTGTTCTGGTTCCGGGGGGCAGGCTGAGCCTGTGGTTAATTCTTCTTCCTGATGGGAAAATAGAGTGACCTGTGCCTGTCCCAACACCAAGAGCTAGTCTCTCATTGGTTCCCCGTCTTCCCGTTCATCCTCAGGACAAATTGCAACCTGTACGGAACAGGAGGTTAAAGGTGCTGAGGCTCCAAGTAGGGAGATTGCTAGTAAAGTGGCTGGAATGGCGAACCCGAGCACAAGGAGATGAGAAATGAGGTGCGTTTTAGAAACCTTTCCCCATCACACGGTGTACCATCTTCTGGGTTTCTCATGCATGTTTTCGATGTAGGAAGATGCCCTTGAACCTGGAGATTTGGGACCCATGCGATGGGTAGCACGCAGTATTACTTTAAAGGGTCTGCGTTTGCTCACCCAACCTCACCAAACCTCTCAGCCCCAAGAGTGTCCACCCTTATGTCTCATCCAGCTGTGGGTCTAGATATGGTCAATCCAGGTTGCATCACAGCCCCTGAACGAATTGTGTAAGAATTTCTCTCTCTTTCCCTGTCTTTGTTTCATGGGTTTTTAAAAGTAATTTATTTTTATAATGGGGTTTAGCTGCTTTTCACGGCTGTGTTTATGCCGCTTTACACCCACTTGACACACTAACAGAGAGATATCAATACATAGGTTTTAAGATTATTACTAGTCAGATATATTCTTGTGCGGTGAATCGGGCGTGTTGAGTCCAGTTCTCTGAGCAAGGAGTAGGTCTTGTCTATTACATATTGGGTTTATGGAACGGTATCTGAGCTAATTTGAAACTCTTGTTTTATGTATCACCCCACCTCACCTTTCCCGTTAAGCAGCCATAGTGTGTTTTCTGCATGTGTGACTCTGTTCTGTTTTGTAATTCAGTTCAAGTGTAACGGTTTTTACATTCCCTCTATAAGTGACACCTTATGAGAAGTGTCCTTTTCTGTGTGACTTATTTCACTTAGAATCGTCTTACCTAAATCCACTCATCATGCTGCTACTAGCCTTATGACATTGGTTTCATGGCTGAGTGATATTCCATTGTACATAAGGACCACAACTTTTTTATCCATTTTTCGCTTTCCTGGGATATTTAAGGTGGAATGAAGTGGAGGTCCTTGTCAACAGAGCAGCCCTAAACTTTGGGGTGCTTGTGTCTTGCTGATTTTCAATTTTCCCACTTTATCCCCCCATGCGTGGAAGTGCCCTATGCTCTCTAAACTGTGTTGTTTAGATGTTTCAGGACACACCGTACACTTCTCCAGAGTGGCTGTTGGCGATTTACATCCCGCCCATCAGTGTAGCAAGGCTCCCATTCCTCCATGGCCTGTACTGCATTTCTGGTTTTGACACTTTTTTCAGCATGGCCCTTTTGACCGATGGGAAGCGAGACTTCTTTGTAGCGCTGATTTGCCTTTCCAGGTTGCTTGGTTGGCCAAAAAGGGCGTATGCGTTTTTTCCTGAATATATTCAGGAAAAAACGCATACGCCCTTTTTGGCCAAGGGCATCATTGTCAACGTTTTGCCGCTTTTCATGTGCTTTAAAGGCGATTCGAATCTACCTCCTGAAATCTGTTTCCTGCAATTCTGCCTTGATTTCAAATCCTCTTCTTTGCCTTCCCTCAATATATTTGTGGACGAGAGTTATCATTTATAACTCTGCAGGTTTGTGAATTGCAGTGCCCTGAAGCTCCATTTTACAACTCGCTTTTTTGGGAGCTGGCCGCAAAAGCGCAGGATGGCTTCAGGCCCTGTTCTGGTTCCGGGGGGCAGGCTGAGCCTGTGGTTAATTCTTCTTCCTGATGGGAAAATAGAGTGACCTGTGCCTGTCCCAACACCAAGAGCTAGTCTCTCATTGGTTCCCCGTCTTCCCGTTCATCCTCAGGACAAATTGCAACCTGTACGGAACAGGAGGTTAAAGGTGCTGAGGCTCCAAGTAGGGAGATTGCTAGTAAAGTGGCTGGAATGGCGAACCCGAGCACAAGGAGATGAGAAATGAGGTGCGTTTTAGAAACCTTTCCCCATCACACGGTGTACCATCTTCTGGGTTTCTCATGCATGTTTTCGATGTAGGAAGATGCCCTTGAACCTGGAGATTTGGGACCCATGCGATGGGTAGCACGCAGTATTACTTTAAAGGGTCTGCGTTTGCTCACCCAACCTCACCAAACCTCTCAGCCCCAAGAGTGTCCACCCTTATGTCTCATCCAGCTGTGGGTCTAGATATGGTCAATCCAGGTTGCATCACAGCCCCTGAAAGAATTGTGTAAGAATTTCTCTGTCTTTCCCTGTCTTTGTTTCATGGGTTTTTAAAAGTAATTTATTTTTATAATGGGGTTTAGCTGCTTTTCACGGCTGTGTTTATGCCGCTTTACACCCACTTGACACACTAACAGAGAGATATCAATACATAGGTTTTAAGATTATTACTAGTCAGATATATTCTTGTGCGGTGAATCGGGCGTGTTGAGTCCAGTTCTCTGAGCAAGGAGTAGGTCCTGTCTATTACATATTGGGTTTATGGAACGGTATCTGAGCTAATTTGAAACTCTTGTTTTATGTATCACCCCACCTCACCTTTCCCGTTAAGCAGCCATAGTGTGTTTTCTGCATGTGTGACTCTGTTCTGTTTTGTAATTCAGTTCAAGTGTAACGGTTTTTACATTCCCTCTATAAGTGACACCTTATGAGAAGTGTCCTTTTCTGTGTGACTTATTTCACTTAGAATCGTCTTACCTAAATCCACTCATCATGCTGCTACTAGCCTTATGACATTGATTTCATGGCTGAGTGATATTCCATTGTACATAAGGACCACAACTTTTTGATCCATTTTTCGCTTTCCTGGGATATTTAAGGTGGAATGAAGTGGAGGTCTTTGTCAACAGAGCAGCCCTAAACTTTGGGGTGCTTGTGTCTTGCTGATTTTCAATTTTCCCACTTTATCCCCCCATGAGTGGAAGTGCCCTATGCTCTCTAAGCTGTGTTTTTTAGATGTTTCAGGACACACCGTACACTTCTCCAGAGTGGCTGTTGGCGATTTACATCCCGCCCATCAGTGTAGCAAGGCTCCCATTTCTCCATGGCCTGTCCTGCATTTCTGGTTTTGACACTTTTTTCAGCATGGCCCTTTTGACCGATGGGAAGCGAGACTTCTTTGTAGCGCTGATTTGCCTTTCCAGGTTGCTTGGTTGGCCAAAAAGGGCGTATGCGTTTTTTCCTGAATATATTCAGGAAAAAACGCATACGCCCTTTTTGGCCAAGGGCATCATTGTCAACGTTTTGCCGCTTTTCATGTGCTTTAAAGGCGATTCGAATCTACCTCCTGAAATCTGTTTCCTGCAATTCTGCCTTGATTTCAAATCCTCTTCTTTGCCTTCCCTCAATATATTTGTGGACGAGAGTTATCATTAATAACTCTGCAGGTTTGTGAATTGCAGTGCCCTGAAGCTCCATTTTACAAGTCGCTTTTTTGGGAGCTGGCCGCAAAAGCGCAGGATGGCTTCAGGCCCTGTTCTGCTTCCGGGGGGCAGGCTGAGCCTGTGGTTAATTCTTCTTCCTGATGGGAAAATAGAGTGACCTGTGCCTGTCCCAACACCAAGAGCTAGTCTCTCATTGGTTCCCCGTCTTCCCATTCATCCTCAGGACAAATTGCAACCTGTACGGAACAGGAGGTTAAAGGTGCTGATGCTCCAAGTAGGGAGATTGCTAGTAAAGTGGCTGGAATGGCGAACCCGAGCACAAGGAGATGAGAAATGAGGTGCGTTTTAGAAACCTTTCCCCATCACACGGTGTACCATCTTCTGGGTTTCTCATGCATGTTTTCGATGTAGGAAGATGCCCTTGAACCTGGAGATTTGGGACCCATGCGATGGGTAGCACGCAGTATTACTTTAAAGGGTCTGCGTTTGCTCACCCAACCTCACCAAACCTCTCAGCCCCAAGAGTGTCCACCCTTATGTCTCATCCAGCTGTGGGTCTAGATATGGTCAATCCAGGTTGCATCACAGCCCCTGAACGAATTGTGTAAGAGTTTCTCTGTCTTTCCCTGTCTTTGTTTCATGGGTTTTTAAAAGTAATTTATTTTTATAATGGGGTTTAGCTGCTTTTCACGGCTGTGTTTATGCCGCTTTACACCCACTTGACACACTAACAGAGAGATATCAATACATAGGTTTTAAGATTATTACTAGTCAGATATATTCTTGTGCGGTGAATCGGGCGTGTTGAGTCCAGTTCTCTGAGCAAGGAGTAGGTCTTGTCTATTACATATTGGGTTTATGGAACGGTATCTGAGCTAATTTGAAACTCTTGTTTTATGTATCACCCCACCTCACCTTTCCCGTTAAGCAGCCATAGTGTGTTTTCTGCATGTGTGACTCTGTTCTGTTTTGTAATTCAGTTCAAGTGTAACGGTTTTTACATTCCCTCTATAAGTGACACCTTAGGAGAAGTGTCCTTTTCTGTGTGACTTATTTCACTTAGAATCGTCTTACCTAAATCCACTCATCATGCTGCTACTAGCCTTATGACATTGATTTCATGGCTGAGTGATATTCCATTGTACATAAGGACCACAACTTTTTGATCCATTTTTCGCTTTCCTGGGATATTTAAGGTGGAATGAAGTGGAGGTCCTTGTCAACAGAGCAGCCCTAAACTTTGGGGTGCTTGTGTCTTGCTGATTTTCAATTTTCCCACTTTATCCCCCCATGCGTGGAAGTGCCCTATGCTCTCTAAGCTGTGTTTTTTAGATGTTTCAGGACACACCGTACACTTCTCCAGAGTGGCTGTTGGCGATTTACATCCCGCCCATCAGTGTAGCAAGGCTCCCATTTCTCCATGGCCTGTCCTGCATTTCTGGTTTTGACACTTTTTTCAGCATGGCCCTTTTGACCGATGGGAAGCGAGACTTCCTTGTAGCGCTGATTTGCCTTTCCAGGTTGCTTGGTTGGCCAAAAAGGGCGTATGCGTTTTTTCCTGAATATATTCAGGAAAAAACGCATACGCCCTTTTTGGCCAAGGGCATCATTGTCAACGTTTTGCCGCTTTTCATGTGCTTTAAAAGCGATTCGAATCTACCTCCTGAAATCTGTTTCCTGCAATTCTGCCTTGATTTCAAATCCTCTTCTTTGCCTTCCCTCAATATATTTGTGGACGAGAGTTATCATTAATAACTCTGCAGGTTTGTGAATTGCAGTGCCCTGAAGCTCCATTTTACAAGTCGCTTTTTTGGGAGCTGGCCGCAAAAGCGCAGGATGGCTTTAGGCCCTGTTCTGGTTCCGGGGGGCAGGCTGAGCCTGTGGTTAATTCTTCTTCCTGATGGGAAAATAGAGTGACCTGTGCCTGTCCCAACACCAAGAGCTAGTCTCTCATTGGTTCCCCGTCTTCCCGTTCATCCTCAGGACAAATTGCAACCTGTACGGAACAGGAGGTTAAAGGTGCTGATGCTCCAAGTAGGGAGATTGCTAGTAAAGTGGCTGGAATGGCGAACCCGAGCACAAGGAGATGAGAAATGAGGTGCGTTTTAGAAACCTTTCCCCATCACACGGTGTACCATCTTCTGGGTTTCTCATGCATGTTTTCGATGTAGGAAGATGCCCTTGAACCTGGAGATTTGGGACCCATGCGATGGGTAGCACGCAGTATTACTTTAAAGGGTCTGCGTTTGCTCACCCAACCTCACCAAACCTCTCAGCCCCAAGAGTGTCCACCCTTATGTCTCATCCAGCTGTGGGTCTAGATATGGTCAATCCAGGTTGCATCACAGCCCCTGAACGAATTGTGTAAGAGTTTCTCTGTCTTTCCCTGTCTTTGTTTCATGGGTTTTTAAAAGTAATTTATTTTTATAATGGGGTTTAGCTGCTTTTCACGGCTGTGTTTATGCCGCTTTACACCCACTTGACACACTAACAGAGAGATATCAATACATAGGTTTTAAGATTATTACTAGTCAGATATATTCTTGTGCGGTGAATCGGGCGTGTTGAGTCCAGTTCTCTGAGCAAGGAGTAGGTCTTGTCTATTACATATTGGGTTTATGGAACGGTATCTGAGCTAATTTGAAACTCTTGTTTTATGTATCACCCCACCTCACCTTTCCCGTTAAGCAGCCATAGTGTGTTTTCTGCATGTGTGACTCTGTTCTGTTTTGTAATTCAGTTCAAGTGTAACGGTTTTTACATTCCCTCTATAAGTGACACCTTAGGAGAAGTGTCCTTTTCTGTGTGACTTATTTCACTTAGAATCGTCTTACCTAAATCCACTCATCATGCTGCTACTAGCCTTATGACATTGATTTCATGGCTGAGTGATATTCCATTGTACATAAGGACCACAACTTTTTGATCCATTTTTCGCTTTCCTGGGATATTTAAGGTGGAATGAAGTGGAGGTCCTTGTCAACAGAGCAGCCCTAAACTTTGGGGTGCTTGTGTCTTGCTGATTTTCAATTTTCCCACTTTATCCCCCCATGCGTGGAAGTGCCCTATGCTCTCTAAGCTGTGTTTTTTAGATGTTTCAGGACACACCGTACACTTCTCCAGAGTGGCTGTTGGCGATTTACATCCCGCCCATCAGTGTAGCAAGGCTCCCATTTCTCCATGGCCTGTCCTGCATTTCTGGTTTTGACACTTTTTTCAGCATGGCCCTTTTGACCGATGGGAAGCGAGACTTCTTTGTAGCGCTGATTTGCCTTTCCAGGTTGCTTGGTTGGCCAAAAAGGGCGTATGCGTTTTTTCCTGAATATATTCAGGAAAAAACGCATACGCCCTTTTTGGCCAAGGGCATCATTGTCAACGTTTTGCCGCTTTTCATGTGCTTTAAAGGCGATTCGAATCTACCTCCTGAAATCTGTTTCCTGCAATTCTGCCTTGATTTCAAATCCTCTTCTTTGCCTTCCCTCAATATATTTGTGGACGAGAGTTATCATTAATAACTCTGCAGGTTTGTGAATTGCAGTGCCCTGAAGCTCCATTTTACAAGTCGCTTTTTTGGGAGCTGGCCGCAAAAGCGCAGGATGGCTTCAGGCCCTGTTCTGCTTCCGGGGGGCAGGCTGAGCCTGTGGTTAATTCTTCTTCCTGATGGGAAAATAGAGTGACCTGTGCCTGTCCCAACACCAAGAGCTAGTCTCTCATTGGTTCCCCGTCTTCCCGTTCATCCTCAGGACAAATTGCAACCTGTACGGAACAGGAGGTTAAAGGTGCTGATGCTCCAAGTAGGGAGATTGCTAGTAAAGTGGCTGGAATGGCGAACCCGAGCACAAGGAGATGAGAAATGAGGTGCGTTTTAGAAACCTTTCCCCATCACACGGTGTACCATCTTCTGGGTTTCTCATGCATGTTTTCGATGTAGGAAGATGCCCTTGAACCTGGAGATTTGGGACCCATGCGATGGGTAGCACGCAGTATTACTTTAAAGGGTCTGCGTTTGCTCACCCAACCTCACCAAACCTCTCAGCCCCAAGAGTGTCCACCCTTATGTCTCATCCAGCTGTGGGTCTAGATATGGTCAATCCAGGTTGCATCACAGCCCCTGAACGAATTGTGTAAGAGTTTCTCTGTCTTTCCCTGTCTTTGTTTCATGGGTTTTTAAAAGTAATTTATTTTTATAATGGGGTTTAGCTGCTTTTCACGGCTGTGTTTATGCCGCTTTACACCCACTTGACACACTAACAGAGAGATATCAATACATAGGTTTTAAGATTATTACTAGTCAGATATATTCTTGTGCGGTGAATCGGGCGTGTTGAGTCCAGTTCTCTGAGCAAGGAGTAGGTCTTGTCTATTACATATTGGGTTTATGGAACGGTATCTGAGCTAATTTGAAACTCTTGTTTTATGTATCACCCCACCTCACCTTTCCCGTTAAGCAGCCATAGTGTGTTTTCTGCATGTGTGACTCTGTTCTGTTTTGTAATTCAGTTCAAGTGTAACGGTTTTTACATTCCCTCTATAAGTGACACCTTAGGAGAAGTGTCCTTTTCTGTGTGACTTATTTCACTTAGAATCGTCTTACCTAAATCCACTCATCATGCTGCTACTAGCCTTATGACATTGATTTCATGGCTGAGTGATATTCCATTGTACATAAGGACCACAACTTTTTGATCCATTTTTCGCTTTCCTGGGATATTTAAGGTGGAATGAAGTGGAGGTCCTTGTCAACAGAGCAGCCCTAAACTTTGGGGTGCTTGTGTCTTGCTGATTTTCAATTTTCCCACTTTATCCCCCCATGCGTGGAAGTGCCCTATGCTCTCTAAGCTGTGTTTTTTAGATGTTTCAGGACACACCGTACACTTCTCCAGAGTGGCTGTTGGCGATTTACATCCCGCCCATCAGTGTAGCAAGGCTCCCATTTCTCCATGGCCTGTCCTGCATTTCTGGTTTTGACACTTTTTTCAGCATGGCCCTTTTGACCGATGGGAAGCGAGACTTCCTTGTAGCGCTGATTTGCCTTTCCAGGTTGCTTGGTTGGCCAAAAAGGGCGTATGCGTTTTTTCCTGAATATATTCAGGAAAAAACGCATACGCCCTTTTTGGCCAAGGGCATCATTGTCAACGTTTTGCCGCTTTTCATGTGCTTTAAAAGCGATTCGAATCTACCTCCTGAAATCTGTTTCCTGCAATTCTGCCTTGATTTCAAATCCTCTTCTTTGCCTTCCCTCAATATATTTGTGGACGAGAGTTATCATTAATAACTCTGCAGGTTTGTGAATTGCAGTGCCCTGAAGCTCCATTTTACAAGTCGCTTTTTTGGGAGCTGGCCGCAAAAGCGCAGGATGGCTTCAGGCCCTGTTCTGGTTCCGGGGGGCAGGCTGAGCCTGTGGTTAATTCTTCTTCCTGATGGGAAAATAGAGTGACCTGTGCCTGTCCCAACACCAAGAGCTAGTCTCTCATTGGTTCCCCGTCTTCCCGTTCATCCTCAGGACAAATTGCAACCTGTACGGAACAGGAGGTTAAAGGTGCTGATGCTCCAAGTAGGGAGATTGCTAGTAAAGTGGCTGGAATGGCGAACCCGAGCACAAGGAGATGAGAAATGAGGTGCGTTTTAGAAACCTTTCCCCATCACACGGTGTACCATCTCCTGGGTTTCTCATGCATGTTTTCGATGTAGGAAGATGCCCTTGAACCTGGAGATTTGGGACCCATGCGATGGGTAGCACGCAGTATTACTTTAAAGGGTCTGCGTTTGCTCACCCAACCTCACCAAACCTCTCAGCCCCAAGAGTGTCCACCCTTATGTCTCATCCAGCTGTGGGTCTAGATATGGTCAATCCAGGTTGCATCACAGCCCCTGAACGAATTGTGTAAGAGTTTCTCTGTCTTTCCCTGTCTTTGTTTCATGGGTTTTTAAAAGTAATTTATTTTTATAATGGGGTTTAGCTGCTTTTCACGGCTGTGTTTATGCCGCTTTACACCCACTTGACACACTAACAGAGAGATATCAATACATAGGTTTTAAGATTATTACTAGTCAGATATATTCTTGTGCGGTGAATCGGGCGTGTTGAGTCCAGTTCTCTGAGCAAGGAGTAGGTCTTGTCTATTACATATTGGGTTTATGGAACGGTATCTGAGCTAATTTGAAACTCTTGTTTTATGTATCACCCCACCTCACCTTTCCCGTTAAGCAGCCATAGTGTGTTTTCTGCATGTGTGACTCTGTTCTGTTTTGTAATTCAGTTCAAGTGTAACGGTTTTTACATTCCCTCTATAAGTGACACCTTAGGAGAAGTGTCCTTTTCTGTGTGACTTATTTCACTTAGAATCGTCTTACCTAAATCCACTCATCATGCTGCTACTAGCCTTATGACATTGATTTCATGGCTGAGTGATATTCCATTGTACATAAGGACCACAACTTTTTTATCCATTTTTCGCTTTCCTGGGATATTTAAGGTGGAATGAAGTGGAGGTCCTTGTCAATAGAGCAGCCCTAAACTTTGGGGTGCTTGTGTCTTGCTGATTTTCAATTTTCCCACTTTATCCCCCCATGCGTGGAAGTGCCCTATGCTCTCTAAGCTGTGTTTTTTAGATGTTTCAGGACACACCGTACACTTCTCCAGAGTGGCTGTTGGCGATTTACATCCCGCCCATCAGTGTAGCAAGGCTCCCATTTCTCCATGGCCTGTCCTGCATTTCTGGTTTTGACACTTTTTTCAGCATGGCCCTTTTGACCGATGGGAAGCGAGACTTCTTTGTAGCGCTGATTTGCCTTTCCAGGTTGCTTGGTTGGCCAAAAAGGGCGTATGCGTTTTTTCCTGAATATATTCAGGAAAAAACGCATACGCCCTTTTTGGCCAAGGGCATCATTGTCAACGTTTTGCCGCTTTTCATGTGCTTTAAAGGCGATTCGAATCTACCTCCTGAAATCTGTTTCCTGCAATTCTGCCTTGATTTCAAATCCTCTTCTTTGCCTTCCCTCAATATATTTGTGGACGAGAGTTATCATTAATAACTCTGCAGGTTTGTGAATTGCAGTGCCCTGAAGCTCCATTTTACAAGTCGCTTTTTTGGGAGCTGGCCGCAAAAGCGCAGGATGGCTTCAGGCCCTGTTCTGGTTCCGGGGGGCAGGCTGAGCCTGTGGTTAATTCTTCTTCCTGATGGGAAAATAGAGTGACCTGTACCTGTCCCAACACCAAGAGCTAGTCTCTCATTGGTTCTCCGTCTTCCCGTTCATCCTCAGGACAAATTGCAACCTGTACGGAACAGGAGGTTAAAGGTGCTGATGCTCCAAGTAGGGAGATTGCTAGTAAAGTGGCTGGAATGGCGAACCCGAGCACAAGGAGATGAGAAATGAGGTGCGTTTTAGAAACCTTTCCCCATCACACGGTGTACCATCTTCTGGGTTTCTCATGCATGTTTTCGATGTAGGAAGATGCCCTTGAACCTGGAGATTTGGGACCCATGCGATGGGTAGCACGCAGTATTACTTTAAAGGGTCTGCGTTTGCTCACCCAACCTCACCAAACCTCTCAGCCCCAAGAGTGTCCACCCTTATGTCTCATCCAGCTGTGGGTCTAGATATGGTCAATCCAGGTTGCATCACAGCCCCTGAACGAATTGTGTAAGAGTTTCTCTGTCTTTCCCTGTCTTTGTTTCATGGGTTTTTAAAAGTAATTTATTTTTATAATGGGGTTTAGCTGCTTTTCACGGCTGTGTTTATGCCGCTTTACACCCACTTGACACACTAACAGAGAGATATCAATACATAGGTTTTAAGATTATTACTAGTCAGATATATTCTTGTGCGGTGAATCGGGCGTGTTGAGTCCAGTTCTCTGAGCAAGGAGTAGGTCTTGTCTATTACATATTGGGTTTATGGAATGGTATCTGAGCTAATTTGAAACTCTTGTTTTATGTATCACCCCACCTCACCTTTCCCGTTAAGCAGCCATAGTGTGTTTTCTGCATGTGTGACTCTGTTCTGTTTTGTAATTCAGTTCAAGTGTAACGGTTTTTACATTCCCTCTATAAGTGACACCTTAGGAGAAGTGTCCTTTTCTGTGTGACTTATTTCACTTAGAATCGTCTTACCTAAATCCACTCATCATGCTGCTACTAGCCTTATGACATTGATTTCATGGCTGAGTGATATTCCATTGTACATAAGGACCACAACTTTTTGATCCATTTTTCGCTTTCCTGGGATATTTAAGGTGGAATGAAGTGGAGGTCCTTGTCAACAGAGCAGCCCTAAACTTTGGGGTGCTTGTGTCTTGCTGATTTTCAATTTTCCCACTTTATCCCCCCATGCGTGGAAGTGCCCTATGCTCTCTAAGCTGTGTTTTTTAGATGTTTCAGGACACACCGTACACTTCTCCAGAGTGGCTGTTGGCGATTTACATCCCGCCCATCAGTGTAGCAAGGCTCCCATTTCTCCATGGCCTGTCCTGCATTTCTGGTTTTGACACTTTTTTCAGCATGGCCCTTTTGACCGATGGGAAGCGAGACTTCCTTGTAGCGCTGATTTGCCTTTCCAGGTTGCTTGGTTGGCCAAAAAGGGCGTATGCGTTTTTTCCTGAATATATTCAGGAAAAAACGCATACGCCCTTTTTGGCCAAGGGCATCATTGTCAACGTTTTGCCGCTTTTCATGTGCTTTAAAAGCGATTCGAATCTACCTCCTGAAATCTGTTTCCTGCAATTCTGCCTTGATTTCAAATCCTCTTCTTTGCCTTCCCTCAATATATTTGTGGACGAGAGTTATCATTAATAACTCTGCAGGTTTGTGAATTGCAGTGCCCTGAAGCTCCATTTTACAAGTCGCTTTTTTGGGAGCTGGCCGCAAAAGCGCAGGATGGCTTCAGGCCCTGTTCTGGTTCCGGGGGGTAGGCTGAGCCTGTGGTTAATTCTTCTTCCTGATGGGAAAATAGAGTGACCTGTGCCTGTCCCAACACCAAGAGCTAGTCTCTCATTGGTTCCCCGTCTTCCCGTTCATCCTCAGGACAAATTGCAACCTGTACGGAACAGGAGGTTAAAGGTGCTGATGCTCCAAGTAGGGAGATTGCTAGTAAAGTGGCTGGAATGGCGAACCCGAGCACAAGGAGATGAGAAATGAGGTGCGTTTTAGAAACCTTTCCCCATCACACGGTGTACCATCTCCTGGGTTTCTCATGCATGTTTTCGATGTAGGAAGATGCCCTTGAACCTGGAGATTTGGGACCCATGCGATGGGTAGCACGCAGTATTACTTTAAAGGGTCTGCGTTTGCTCACCCAACCTCACCAAACCTCTCAGCCCCAAGAGTGTCCACCCTTATGTCTCATCCAGCTGTGGGTCTAGATATGGTCAATCCAGGTTGCATCACAGCCCCTGAACGAATTGTGTAAGAGTTTCTCTGTCTTTCCCTGTCTTTGTTTCATGGGTTTTTAAAAGTAATTTATTTTTATAATGGGGTTTAGCTGCTTTTCACGGCTGTGTTTATGCCGCTTTACACCCACTTGACACACTAACAGAGAGATATCAATACATAGGTTTTAAGATTATTACTAGTCAGATATATTCTTGTGCGGTGAATCGGGCGTGTTGAGTCCAGTTCTCTGAGCAAGGAGTAGGTCTTGTCTATTACATATTGGGTTTATGGAACGGTATCTGAGCTAATTTGAAACTCTTGTTTTATGTATCACCCCACCTCACCTTTCCCGTTAAGCAGCCATAGTGTGTTTTCTGCATGTGTGACTCTGTTCTGTTTTGTAATTCAGTTCAAGTGTAACGGTTTTTACATTCCCTCTATAAGTGACACCTTAGGAGAAGTGTCCTTTTCTGTGTGACTTATTTCACTTAGAATCGTCTTACCTAAATCCACTCATCATGCTGCTACTAGCCTTATGACATTGATTTCATGGCTGAGTGATATTCCATTGTACATAAGGACCACAACTTTTTGATCCATTTTTCGCTTTCCTGGGATATTTAAGGTGGAATGAAGTGGAGGTCCTTGTCAACAGAGCAGCCCTAAACTTTGGGGTGCTTGTGTCTTGCTGATTTTCAATTTTCCCACTTTATCCCCCCATGCGTGGAAGTGCCCTATGCTCTCTAAGCTGTGTTTTTTAGATGTTTCAGGACACACCGTACACTTCTCCAGAGTGGCTGTTGGCGATTTACATCCCGCCCATCAGTGTAGCAAGGCTCCCATTTCTCCATGGCCTGTCCTGCATTTCTGGTTTTGACACTTTTTTCAGCATGGCCCTTTTGACCGATGGGAAGCGAGACTTCTTTGTAGCGCTGATTTGCCTTTCCAGGTTGCTTGGTTGGCCAAAAAGGGCGTATGCGTTTTTTCCTGAATATATTCAGGAAAAAACGCATACGCCCTTTTTGGCCAAGGGCATCATTGTCAACGTTTTGCCGCTTTTCATGTGCTTTAAAGGCGATTCGAATCTACCTCCTGAAATCTGTTTCCTGCAATTCTGCCTTGATTTCAAATCCTCTTCTTTGCCTTCCCTCAATATATTTGTGGACGAGAGTTATCATTAATAACTCTGCAGGTTTGTGAATTGCAGTGCCCTGAAGCTCCATTTTACAAGTCGCTTTTTGGGAGCTGGCCGCAAAAGCGCAGGATGGCTTCAGGCCCTGTTCTGCTTCCGGGGGGCAGGCTGAGCCTGTGGTTAATTCTTCTTCCTGATGGGAAAATAGAGTGACCTGTGCCTGTCCCAACACCAAGAGCTAGTCTCTCATTGGTTCCCCGTCTTCCCGTGCATCCTCAGGACAAATTGCAACCTGTACGGAACAGGAGGTTAAAGGTGCTGATGCTCCAAGTAGGGAGATTGCTAGTAAAGTGGCTGGAATGGCGAACCCGAGCACAAGGAGATGAGAAATGAGGTGCGTTTTAGAAACCTTTCCCCATCACACGGTGTACCATCTTCTGGGTTTCTCATGCATGTTTTCGATGTAGGAAGATGCCCTTGAACCTGGAGATTTGGGACCCATGCGATGGGTAGCACGCAGTATTACTTTAAAGGGTCTGCGTTTGCTCACCCAACCTCACCAAACCTCTCAGCCCCAAGAGTGTCCACCCTTATGTCTCATCCAGCTGTGGGTCTAGATATGGTCAATCCAGGTTGCATCACAGCCCCTGAACGAATTGTGTAAGAATTTCTCTGTCTTTCCCTGTCTTTGTTTCATGGGTTTTTAAAAGTAATTTATTTTTATAATGGGGTTTAGCTGCTTTTCACGGCTGTGTTTATGCCGCTTTACACCCACTTGACACACTAACAGAGAGATATCAATACATAGGTTTTAAGATTATTACTAGTCAGATATATTCTTGTGCGGTGAATCGGGCGTGTTGAGTCCAGTTCTCTGAGCAAGGAGTAGGTCCTGTCTATTACATATTGGGTTTATGGAACGGTATCTGAGCTAATTTGAAACTCTTGTTTTATGTATCACCCCACCTCACCTTTCCCGTTAAGCAGCCATAGTGTGTTTTCTGCATGTGTGACTCTGTTCTGTTTTGTAATTCAGTTCAAGTGTAACGGTTTTTACATTCCCTCTATAAGTGACACCTTATGAGAAGTGTCCTTTTCTGTGTGACTTATTTCACTTAGAATCGTCTTACCTAAATCCACTCATCATGCTGCTACTAGCCTTATGACATTGATTTCATGGCTGAGTGATATTCCATTGTACATAAGGACCACAACTTTTTGATCCATTTTTCGCTTTCCTGGGATATTTAAGGTGGAATGAAGTGGAGGTCCTTGTCAACAGAGCAGCCCTAAACTTTGGGGTGCTTGTGTCTTGCTGATTTTCAATTTTCCCACTTTATCCCCCCATGCGTGGAAGTGCCCTATGCTCTCTAAGCTGTGTTTTTTAGATGTTTCAGGACACACCGTACACTTCTCCAGAGTGGCTGTTGGCGATTTACATCCCGCCCATCAGTGTAGCAAGGCTCCCATTTCTCCATGGCCTGTCCTGCATTTCTGGTTTTGACACTTTTTTCAGCATGGCCCTTTTGACCGATGGGAAGCGAGACTTCTTTGTAGCGCTGATTTGCCTTTCCAGGTTGCTTGGTTGGCCAAAAAGGGCGTATGCGTTTTTTCCTGAATATATTCAGGAAAAAACGCATACGCCCTTTTTGGCCAAGGGCATCATTGTCAACGTTTTGCCGCTTTTCATGTGCTTTAAAGGCGATTCGAATCTACCTCCTGAAATCTGTTTCCTGCAATTCTGCCTTGATTTCAAATCCTCTTCTTTGCCTTCCCTCAATATATTTGTGGACGAGAGTTATCATTAATAACTCTGCAGGTTTGTGAATTGCAGTGCCCTGAAGCTCCATTTTACAAGTCGCTTTTTGGGAGCTGGCCGCAAAAGCGCAGGATGGCTTCAGGCCCTGTTCTGCTTCCGGGGGGCAGGCTGAGCCTGTGGTTAATTCTTCTTCCTGATGGGAAAATAGAGTGACCTGTGCCTGTCCCAACACCAAGAGCTAGTCTCTCATTGGTTCCCCGTCTTCCCGTGCATCCTCAGGACAAATTGCAACCTGTACGGAACAGGAGGTTAAAGGTGCTGATGCTCCAAGTAGGGAGATTGCTAGTAAAGTGGCTGGAATGGCGAACCCGAGCACAAGGAGATGAGAAATGAGGTGCGTTTTAGAAACCTTTCCCCATCACACGGTGTACCATCTTCTGGGTTTCTCATGCATGTTTTCGATGTAGGAAGATGCCCTTGAACCTGGAGATTTGGGACCCATGCGATGGGTAGCACGCAGTATTACTTTAAAGGGTCTGCGTTTGCTCACCCAACCTCACCAAACCTCTCAGCCCCAAGAGTGTCCACCCTTATGTCTGATCCAGCTGTGGGTCTAGATATGGTCAATCCAGGTTGCATCACAGCCCCTGAACGAATTGTGTAAGAGTTTCTCTGTCTTTCCCTGTCTTTGTTTCATGGGTTTTTAAAAGTAATTTATTTTTATAATGGGGTTTAGCTGCTTTTCACGGCTCTGTTTATGCCGCTTTACACCCACTTGACACACTAACAGAGAGATATCAATACATAGGTTTTAAGATTATTACTAGTCAGATATATTCTTGTGCGGTGAATCGGGCGTGTTGAGTCCAGTTCTCTGAGCAAGGAGTAGGTCTTGTCTATTACATATTGGGTTTATGGAACGGTATCTGAGCTAATTTGAAACTCTTGTTTTATGTATCACCCCACCTCACCTTTCCCGTTAAGCAGCCATAGTGTGTTTTCTGCATGTGTGACTCTGTTCTGTTTTGTAATTCAGTTCAAGTGTAACGGTTTTTACATTCCCTCTATAAGTGACACCTTAGGAGAAGTGTCCTTTTCTGTGTGACTTATTTCACTTAGAATCGTCTTACCTAAATCCACTCATCATGCTGCTACTAGCCTTATGACATTGATTTCATGGCTGAGTGATATTCCATTGTACATAAGGACCACAACTTTTTGATCCATTTTTCGCTTTCCTGGGATATTTAAGGTGGAATGAAGTGGAGGTCCTTGTCAACAGAGCAGCCCTAAACTTTGGGGTGCTTGTGTCTTGCTGATTTTCAATTTTCCCACTTTATCCCCCCATGCGTGCAAGTGCCCTATGCTCTCTAAGCTGTGTTTTTTAGATGTTTCAGGACACACCGTACACTTCTCCAGAGTGGCTGTTGGCGATTTACATCCCGCCCATCAGTGTAGCAAGGCTCCCATTTCTCCATGGCCTGTCCTGCATTTCTGGTTTTGACACTTTTTTCAGCATGGCCCTTTTGACCGATGGGAAGCGAGACTTCTTTGTAGCGCTGATTTGCCTTTCCAGGTTGCTTGGTTGGCCAAAAAGGGCGTATGCGTTTTTTCCTGAATATATTCAGGAAAAAACGCATACGCCCTTTTTGGCCAAGGGCATCATTGTCAACGTTTTGCCGCTTTTCATGTGCTTTAAAGGCGATTCGAATCTACCTCCTGAAATCTGTTTCCTGCAATTCTGCCTTGATTTCAAATCCTCTTCTTTGCCTTCCCTCAATATATTTGTGGACGAGAGTTATCATTAATAACTCTGCAGGTTTGTGAATTGCAGTGCCCTGAAGCTCCATTTTACAAGTCGCTTTTTGGGAGCTGGCCGCAAAAGCGCAGGATGGCTTCAGGCCCTGTTCTGGTTCCGGGGGGCAGGCTGAGCCTGTGGTTAATTCTTCTTCCTGATGGGAAAATAGAGTGACCTGTGCCTGTCCCAACACCAAGAGCTAGTCTCTCATTGGTTCCCCGTCTTCCCGTGCATCCTCAGGACAAATTGCAACCTGTACGGAACAGGAGGTTAAAGGTGCTGATGCTCCAAGTAGGGAGATTGCTAGTAAAGTGGCTGGAATGGCGAACCCGAGCACAAGGAGATGAGAAATGAGGTGCGTTTTAGAAACCTTTCCCCATCACACGGTGTACCATCTTCTGGGTTTCTCATGCATGTTTTCGATGTAGGAAGATGCCCTTGAACCTGGAGATTTGGGACCCATGCGATGGGTAGCACGCAGTATTACTTTAAAGGGTCTGCGTTTGCTCACCCAACCTCACCAAACCTCTCAGCCCCAAGAGTGTCCACCCTTATGTCTCATCCAGCTGTGGGTCTAGATATGGTCAATCCAGGTTGCATCACAGCCCCTGAACGAATTGTGTAAGAATTTCTCTGTCTTTCCCTGTCTTTGTTTCATGGGTTTTTAAAAGTAATTTATTTTTATAATGGGGTTTAGCTGCTTTTCACGGCTGTGTTTATGCCGCTTTACACCCACTTGACACACTAACAGAGAGATATCAATACATAGGTTTTAAGATTATTACTAGTCAGATATATTCTTGTGCGGTGAATCGGGCGTGTTGAGTCCAGTTCTCTGAGCAAGGAGTAGGTCCTGTCTATTACATATTGGGTTTATGGAACGGTATCTGAGCTAATTTGAAACTCTTGTTTTATGTATCACCCCACCTCACCTTTCCCGTTAAGCAGCCATAGTGTGTTTTCTGCATGTGTGACTCTGTTCTGTTTTGTAATTCAGTTCAAGTGTAACGGTTTTTACATTCCCTCTATAAGTGACACCTTAGGAGAAGTGTCCTTTTCTGTGTGACTTATTTCACTTAGAATCGTCTTACCTAAATCCACTCATCATGCTGCTACTAGCCTTATGACATTGATTTCATGGCTGAGTGATATTCCATTGTACATAAGGACCACAACTTTTTTATCCATTTTTCGCTTTCCTGGGATATTTAAGGTGGAATGAAGTGGAGGTCCTTGTCAACAGAGCAGCCCTAAACTTTGGGGTGCTTGTGTCTTGCTGATTTTCAATTTTCCCACTTTATCCCCCCATGCGTGCAAGTGCCCTATGCTCTCTAAGCTGTGTTTTTTAGATGTTTCAGGACACACCGTACACTTCTCCAGAGTGGCTGTTGGCGATTTACATCCCGCCCATCAGTGTAGCAAGGCTCCCATTTCTCCATGGCCTGTCCTGCATTTCTGGTTTTGACACTTTTTTCAGCATGGCCCTTTTGACCGATGGGAAGCGAGACTTCTTTGTAGCGCTGATTTGCCTTTCCAGGTTGCTTGGTTGGCCAAAAAGGGCGTATGCGTTTTTTCCTGAATATATTCAGGAAAAAACGCATACGCCCTTTTTGGCCAAGGGCATCATTGTCAACGTTTTGCCGCTTTTCATGTGCTTTAAAGGCGATTCGAATCTACCTCCTGAAATCTGTTTCCTGCAATTCTGCCTTGATTTCAAATCCTCTTCTTTGCCTTCCCTCAATATATTTGTGGACGAGAGTTATCATTAATAACTCTGCAGGTTTGTGAATTGCAGTGCCCTGAAGCTCCATTTTACAAGTCGCTTTTTTGGGAGCTGGCCGCAAAAGCGCAGGATGGCTTCAGGCCCTGTTCTGCTTCCGGGGGGCAGGCTGAGCCTGTGGTTAATTCTTCTTCCTGATGGGAAAATAGAGTGACCTGTGCCTGTCCCAACACCAAGAGCTAGTCTCTCATTGGTTCCCCGTCTTCCCGTTCATCCTCAGGACAAATTGCAACCTGTACGGAACAGGAGGTTAAAGGTGCTGATGCTCCAAGTAGGGAGATTGCTAGTAAAGTGGCTGGAATGGCGAACCCGAGCACAAGGAGATGAGAAATGAGGTGCGTTTTAGAAACCTTTCCCCATCACACGGTGTACCATCTTCTGGGTTTCTCATGCATGTTTTCGATGTAGGAAGATGCCCTTGAACCTGGAGATTTGGGACCCATGCGATGGGTAGCACGCAGTATTACTTTAAAGGGTCTGCGTTTGCTCACCCAACCTCACCAAACCTCTCAGCCCCAAGAGTGTCCACCCTTATGTCTCATCCAGCTGTGGGTCTAGATATGGTCAATCCAGGTTGCATCACAGCCCCTGAACGAATTGTGTAAGAGTTTCTCTGTCTTTCCCTGTCTTTGTTTCATGGGTTTTTATAAGTAATTTATTTTTATAATGGGGTTTAGCTGCTTTTCACGGCTGTGTTTATGCCGCTTTACACCCACTTGACACACTAACAGAGAGATATCAATACATAGGTTTTAAGATTATTGCTAGTCAGATATATTCTCGTGCGGTGAATCGGGCGTGTTGAGTCCAGTTCTCTGAGCAAGGAGTAGGTCTTGTCTATTACATATTGGGTTTATGGAACGGTATCTGAGCTAATTTGAAACTCTTGTTTTATGTATCACCCCACCTCACCTTTCCCGTTAAGCAGCCATAGTGTGTTTTCTGCATGTGTGACTCCGTTCTGTTTTGTAATTCAGTTCAAGTGTAACGGTTTTTACATTCCCTCTATAAGTGACACCTTAGGAGAAGTGTCCTTTTCTGTGTGACTTATTTCACTTAGAATCGTCTTACCTAAATCCACTCATCATGCTGCTACTAGCCTTATGACATTGATTTCATGGCTGAGTGATATTCCATTGTACATAAGGACCACAACTTTTTGATCCATTTTTCGCTTTCCTGGGATATTTAAGGTGGAATGAAGTGGAGGTCCTTGTCAACAGAGCAGCCCTAAACTTTGGGGTGCTTGTGTCTTGCTGATTTTCAATTTTCCCACTTTATCCCCCCATGCGTGCAAGTGCCCTATGCTCTCTAAGCTGTGTTTTTTAGATGTTTCAGGACACACCGTACACTTCTCCAGAGTGGCTGTTGGCGATTTACATCCCGCCCATCAGTGTAGCAAGGCTCCCATTTCTCCATGGCCTGTCCTGCATTTCTGGTTTTGACACTTTTTTCAGCATGGCCCTTTTGACCGATGGGAAGCGAGACTTCTTTGTAGCGCTGATTTGCCTTTCCAGGTTGCTTGGTTGGCCAAAAAGGGCGTATGCGTTTTTTCCTGAATATATTCAGGAAAAAACGCATACGCCCTTTTTGGCCAAGGGCATCATTGTCAACGTTTTGCCGCTTTTCATGTGCTTTAAAGGCGATTCGAATCTACCTCCTGAAATCTGTTTCCTGCAATTCTGCCTTGATTTCAAATCCTCTTCTTTGCCTTCCCTCAATATATTTGTGGACGAGCGTTATCATTAATAACTCTGCAGGTTTGTGAATTGCAGTGCCCTGAAGCTCCATTTTACAAGTCGCTTCTTTGGGAGCTGGCCGCAAAAGCGCAGGATGGCTTCAGGCCCTGTTCTGGTTCCGGGGGGCAGGCTGAGCCTGTGGTTAATTCTTCTTCCTGATGGGAAAATAGAGTGACCTGTGCCTGTCCCAACACCAAGAGCTAGTCTC
The DNA here is from genome assembly GCF_965194825.1 of Balaenoptera physalus. Lineage (NCBI taxonomy): Eukaryota > Metazoa > Chordata > Mammalia > Artiodactyla > Balaenopteridae > Balaenoptera > Balaenoptera physalus. The sequence goes on along the minus strand of NW_028126269.1, from coordinate 367,979 downwards.
TCATTGGTTCCCCGTCTTCCCGTGCTTCCTCAGGACAAATTGCAACCTGTACGGAACAGGAGGTTAAAGGTGCTGATGCTCCAAGTAGGGAGATTGCTAGTAAAGTGGCTGGAATGGCCAACCCGAGCACAAGGAGATGAGAAATGAGGTGCGTTTTAGAAACCTTTCCCCATCACACGGTGTACCATCTTCTGGGTTTCTCATGCATGTTTTCGATGTAGGAAGATGCCCTTGAACCTGGAGATTTGGGACCCATGCGATGGGTAGCACGCAGTATTACTTTAAGGGGTCTGCGTTTGCTCACCCAACCTCACCAAACCTCTCAGCCCCAAGAGTGTCCACCCTTATGTCTCATCCAGCTGTGGGTCTAGATATGGTCAATCCAGGTTGCATCACAGCCCCTGAACGAATTGTGTAAGAGTTTCTCTGTCTTTCCCTGTCTTTGTTTCATGGGTTTTTAAAAGTAATTTATTTTTATAATGGGGTTTAGCTGCTTTTCACGGCTGTGTTTATGCCGCTTTACACCCACTTGACACACTAACAGAGAGATATCAATACATAGGTTTTAAGATTATTGCTAGTCAGATATATTCTTGTGCGGTGAATCGGGCGTGTTGAGTCCAGTTCTCTGAGCAAGGAGTAGGTCTTGTCTATTACATATTGGGTTTATGGAACGGTATCTGAGCTAATTTGAAACTCTTGTTTTATGTATCACCCCACCTCACCTTTCCCGTTAAGCAGCCATAGTGTGTTTTCTGCATGTGTGACTCTGTTCTGTTTTGTAATTCAGTTCAAGTGTAACGGTTTTTACATTCCCTCTATAAGTGACACCTTAGGAGAAGTGTCCTTTTCTGTGTGACTTATTTCACTTAGAATCGTCTTACCTAAATCCACTCATCATGCTGCTACTAGCCTTATGGCATTGATTTCATGGCTGAGTGATATTCCATTGTACATAAGGACCACAACTTTTTGATCCATTTTTCGCTTTCCTGGGATATTTAAGGTGGAATGAAGTGGAGGTCCTTGTCAACAGAGCAGCCCTAAACTTTGGGGTGCTTGTGTCTTGCTGATTTTCAATTTTCCCACTTTATCCCCCCATGCGTGGAAGTGCCCTATGCTCTCTAAGCTGTGTTTTTTAGATGTTTCAGGACACACCGTACACTTCTCCAGAGTGGCTGTTGGCGATTTACATCCCGCCCATCAGTGTAGCAAGGCTCCCATTTCTCCATGGCCTGTCCTGCATTTCTGGTTTTGACACTTTTTTCAGCATGGCCCTTTTGACCGATGGGAAGCGAGACTTCTTTGTAGCGCTGATTTGCCTTTCCAGGTTGCTTGGTTGGCCAAAAAGGGCGTATGCGTTTTTTCCTGAATATATTCAGGAAAAAACGCATACGCCCTTTTTGGCCAAGGGCATCATTGTCAACGTTTTGCCGCTTTTCATGTGCTTTAAAGGCGATTCGAATCTACCTCCTGAAATCTGTTTCCTGCAATTCTGCCTTGATTTCAAATCCTCTTCTTTGCCTTCCCTCAATATATTTGTGGACGAGAGTTATCATTAATAACTCTGCAGGTTTGTGAATTGCAGTGCCCTGAAGCTCCATTTTACAAGTCGCTTCTTTGGGAGCTGGCCGCAAAAGCGCAGGATGGCTTCAGGCCCTGTTCTGCTTCCGGGGGGCAGGCTGAGCCTGTGGTTAATTCTTCTTCCTGATGGGAAAATAGAGTGACCTGTGCCTGTCCCAACACCAAGAGCTAGTCTCTCATTGGTTCCCCGTCTTCCCGTGCATCCTCAGGACAAATTGCAACCTGTACGGAACAGGAGGTTAAAGGTGCTGATGCTCCAAGTAGGGAGATTGCTAGTAAAGTGGCTGGAATGGCGAACCCGAGCACAAGGAGATGAGAAATGAGGTGCGTTTTAGAAACCTTTCCCCATCACACGGTGTACCATCTTCTGGGTTTCTCATGCATGTTTTCGATGTAGGAAGATGCCCTTGAACCTGGAGATTTGGGACCCATGCGATGGGTAGCACGCAGTATTACTTTAAAGGGTCTGCGTTTGCTCACCCAACCTCACCAAACCTCTCAGCCCCAAGAGTGTCCACCCTTATGTCTCATCCAGCTGTGGGTCTAGATATGGTCAATCCAGGTTGCATCACAGCCCCTGAACGAATTGTGTAAGAGTTTCTCTGTCTTTCCCTGTCTTTGTTTCATGGGTTTTTATAAGTAATTTATTTTTATAATGGGGTTTAGCTGCTTTTCACGGCTGTGTTTATGCCGCTTTACACCCACTTGACACACTAACAGAGAGATATCAATACATAGGTTTTAAGATTATTGCTAGTCAGATATATTCTTGTGCGGTGAATCGGGCGTGTTGAGTCCAGTTCTCTGAGCAAGGAGTAGGTCTTGTCTATTACATATTGGGTTTATGGAACGGTATCTGAGCTAATTTGAAACTCTTGTTTTATGTATCACCCCACCTCACCTTTCCCGTTAAGCAGCCATAGTGTGTTTTCTGCATGTGTGACTCTGTTCTGTTTTGTAATTCAGTTCAAGTGTAACGGTTTTTACATTCCCTCTATAAGTGACACCTTAGGAGAAGTGTCCTTTTCTGTGTGACTTATTTCACTTAGAATCGTCTTACCTAAATCCACTCATCATGCTGCTACTAGCCTTATGGCATTGATTTCATGGCTGAGTGATATTCCATTGTACATAAGGACCACAACTTTTTGATCCATTTTTCGCTTTCCTGGGATATTTAAGGTGGAATGAAGTGGAGGTCCTTGTCAACAGAGCAGCCCTAAACTTTGGGGTGCTTGTGTCTTGCTGATTTTCAATTTTCCCACTTTATCCCCCCATGCGTGGAAGTGCCCTATGCTCTCTAAGCTGTGTTTTTTAGATGTTTCAGGACACACCGTACACTTCTCCAGAGTGGCTGTTGGCGATTTACATCCCGCCCATCAGTGTAGCAAGGCTCCCATTTCTCCATGGCCTGTCCTGCATTTCTGGTTTTGACACTTTTTTCAGCATGGCCCTTTTGACCGATGGGAAGCGAGACTTCTTTGTAGCGCTGATTTGCCTTTCCAGGTTGCTTGGTTGGCCAAAAAGGGCGTATGCGTTTTTTCCTGAATATATTCAGGAAAAAACGCATACGCCCTTTTTGGCCAAGGGCATCATTGTCAACGTTTTGCCGCTTTTCATGTGCTTTAAAGGCGATTCGAATCTACCTCCTGAAATCTGTTTCCTGCAATTCTGCCTTGATTTCAAATCCTCTTCTTTGCCTTCCCTCAATATATTTGTGGACGAGCGTTATCATTAATAACTCTGCAGGTTTGTGAATTGCAGTGCCCTGAAGCTCCATTTTACAAGTCGCTTCTTTGGGAGCTGGCCGCAAAAGCGCAGGATGGCTTCAGGCCCTGTTCTGCTTCCGGGGGGCAGGCTGAGCCTGTGGTTAATTCTTCTTCCTGATGGGAAAATAGAGTGACCTGTGCCTGTCCCAACACCAAGAGCTAGTCTCTCATTGGTTCCCCGTCTTCCCGTGCATCCTCAGGACAAATTGCAACCTGTACGGAACAGGAGGTTAAAGGTGCTGATGCTCCAAGTAGGGAGATTGCTAGTAAAGTGGCTGGAATGGCGAACCCGAGCACAAGGAGATGAGAAATGAGGTGCGTTTTAGAAACCTTTCCCCATCACACGGTGTACCATCTTCTGGGTTTCTCATGCATGTTTTCGATGTAGGAAGATGCCCTTGAACCTGGAGATTTGGGACCCATGCGATGGGTAGCACGCAGTATTACTTTAAAGGGTCTGCGTTTGCTCACCCAACCTCACCAAACCTCTCAGCCCCAAGAGTGTCCACCCTTATGTCTCATCCAGCTGTGGGTCTAGATATGGTCAATCCAGGTTGCATCACAGCCCCTGAACGAATTGTGTAAGAGTTTCTCTGTCTTTCCCTGTCTTTGTTTCATGGGTTTTTATAAGTAATTTATTTTTATAATGGGGTTTAGCTGCTTTTCACGGCTGTGTTTATGCCGCTTTACACCCACTTGACACACTAACAGAGAGATATCAATACATAGGTTTTAAGATTATTGCTAGTCAGATATATTCTTGTGCGGTGAATCGGGCGTGTTGAGTCCAGTTCTCTGAGCAAGGAGTAGGTCTTGTCTATTACATATTGGGTTTATGGAACGGTATCTGAGCTAATTTGAAACTCTTGTTTTATGTATCACCCCACCTCACCTTTCCCGTTAAGCAGCCATAGTGTGTTTTCTGCATGTGTGACTCTGTTCTGTTTTGTAATTCAGTTCAAGTGTAACGGTTTTTACATTCCCTCTATAAGTGACACCTTAGGAGAAGTGTCCTTTTCTGTGTGACTTATTTCACTTAGAATCGTCTTACCTAAATCCACTCATCATGCTGCTCCTAGCCTTATGACATTGATTTCATGGCTGAGTGATATTCCATTGTACATAAGGACCACAACTTTTTGATCCATTTTTCGCTTTCCTGGGATATTTAAGGTGGAATGAAGTGGAGGTCCTTGTCAACAGAGCAGCCCTAAACTTTGGGGTGCTTGTGTCTTGCTGATTTTCAATTTTCCCACTTTATCCCCCCATGCGTGGAAGTGCCCTATGCTCTCTAAGCTGTGTTTTTTAGATGTTTCAGGACACACCGTACACTTCTCCAGAGTGGCTGTTGGCGATTTACATCCCGCCCATCAGTGTAGCAAGGCTCCCATTTCTCCATGGCCTGTCCTGCATTTCTGGTTTTGACACTTTTTTCAGCATGGCCCTTTTGACCGATGGGAAGCGAGACTTCTTTGTAGCGCTGATTTGCCTTTCCAGGTTGCTTGGTTGGCCAAAAAGGGCGTATGCGTTTTTTCCTGAATATATTCAGGAAAAAACGCATACGCCCTTTTTGGCCAAGGGCATCATTGTCAACGTTTTGCCGCTTTTCATGTGCTTTAAAGGCGATTCGAATCTACCTCCTGAAATCTGTTTCCTGCAATTCTGCCTTGATTTCAAATCCTCTTCTTTGCCTTCCCTCAATATATTTGTGGACGAGAGTTATCATTAATAACTCTGCAGGTTTGTGAATTGCAGTGCCCTGAAGCTCCATTTTACAAGTCGCTTCTTTGGGAGCTGGCCGCAAAAGCGCAGGATGGCTTCAGGCCCTGTTCTGGTTCCGGGGGGCAGGCTGAGCCTGTGGTTAATTCTTCTTCCTGATGGGAAAATAGAGTGACCTGTGCCTGTCCCAACACCAAGAGCTAGTCTCTCATTGGTTCCCCGTCTTCCCGTGCTTCCTCAGGACAAATTGCAACCTGTACGGAACAGGAGGTTAAAGGTGCTGATGCTCCAAGTAGGGAGATTGCTAGTAAAGTGGCTGGAATGGCCAACCCGAGCACAAGGAGATGAGAAATGAGGTGCGTTTTAGAAACCTTTCCCCATCACACGGTGTACCATCTTCTGGGTTTCTCATGCATGTTTTCGATGTAGGAAGATGCCCTTGAACCTGGAGATTTGGGACCCATGCGATGGGTAGCACGCAGTATTACTTTAAAGGGTCTGCGTTTGCTCACCCAACCTCACCAAACCTCTCAGCCCCAAGAGTGTCCACCCTTATGTCTCATCCAGCTGTGGGTCTAGATATGGTCAATCCAGGTTGCATCACAGCCCCTGAACGAATTGTGTAAGAGTTTCTCTGTCTTTCCCTGTCTTTGTTTCATGGGTTTTTAAAAGTAATTTATTTTTTTAATGGGGTTTAGCTGCTTTTCACGGCTGTGTTTATGCCGCTTTACACCCACTTGACACACTAACAGAGAGATATCAATACATAGGTTTTAAGATTATTGCTAGTCAGATATATTCTTGTGCGGTGAATCGGGCGTGTTGAGTCCAGTTCTCTGAGCAAGGAGTAGGTCTTGTCTATTACATATTGGGTTTATGGAACGGTATCTGAGCTAATTTGAAACTCTTGTTTTATGTATCACCCCACCTCACCTTTCCCGTTAAGCAGCCATAGTGTGTTTTCTGCATGTGTGACTCTGTTCTGTTTTGTAATTCAGTTCAAGTGTAACGGTTTTTACATTCCCTCTATAAGTGACACCTTAGGAGAAGTGTCCTTTTCTGTGTGACTTATTTCACTTAGAATCGTCTTACCTAAATCCACTCATCATGCTGCTACTAGCCTTATGACATTGATTTCATGGCTGAGTGATATTCCATTGTACATAAGGACCACAACTTTTTGATCCATTTTTCGCTTTCCTGGGATATTTAAGGTGGAATGAAGTGGAGGTCCTTGTCAACAGAGCAGCCCTAAACTTTGGGGTGCTTGTGTCTTGCTGATTTTCCCACTTTATCCCCCCATGCGTGGAAGTGCCCTATGCTCTCTAAGCTGTGTTTTTTAGATGTTTCAGGACACACCGTACACTTCTCCAGAGTGGCTGTTGGCGATTTACATCCCGCCCATCAGTGTAGCAAGGCTCCCATTTCTCCATGGCCTGTCCTGCATTTCTGGTTTTGACACTTTTTTCAGCATGGCCCTTTTGACCGATGGGAAGCGAGACTTCTTTGTAGCGCTGATTTGCCTTTCCAGGTTGCTTGGTTGGCCAAAAAGGGCGTATGCGTTTTTTCCTGAATATATTCAGGAAAAAACGCATACGCCCTTTTTGGCCAAGGGCATCATTGTCAACGTTTTGCCGCTTTTCATGTGCTTTAAAGGCGATTCGAATCTACCTCCTGAAATCTATTTCCTGCAATTCTGCCTTGATTTCAAATCCTCTTCTTTGCCTTCCCTCAATATATTTGTGGATGAGAGTAATCATTTATAACTCGCAGGTTTGTGAATTGCAGTGCCCTGAAGCTCCATTTTACAAGACGCTTCTTTGGGAGCTGGCCGCAAAAGCGCAGGATGGCTTCAGGCCCTGTTCTGGTTCCGGGGGGCAGGCTGAGCCTGTGGTTAATTCTTCTTCCTGATGGGAAAATAGAGTGACCTGTGCCTGTCCCAACACCAAGAGCTAGTCTCTCATTGGTTCCCCGTCTTCCCGTGCATCCTCAGGACAAATTGCAACCTGTACGGAACAGGAGGTTAAAGGTGCTGATGCTCCAAGTAGGGAGATTGCTAGTAAAGTGGCTGGAATGGCGAACCCGAGCACAAGGAGATGAGAAATGAGGTGCGTTTTAGAAACCTTTCCCCATCACACGGTGTACCATCTTCTGGGTTTCTCATGCATGTTTTCGATGTAGGAAGATGCCCTTGAACCTGGAGATTTGGGACCCATGCGATGGGTAGCACGCAGTATTACTTTAAGGGGTCTGCGTTTGCTCACCCAACCTCACCAAACCTCTCAGCCCCAAGAGTGTCCACCCTTATGTCTCATCCAGCTGTGGGTCTAGATATGGTCAATCCAGGTTGCATCACAGCCCCTGAACGAATTGTGTAAGAGTTTCTCTGTCTTTCCCTGTCTTTGTTTCATGGGTTTTTAAAAGTAATTTATTTTTATAATGGGGTTTAGCTGCTTTTCACGGCTGTGTTTATGCCGCTTTACACCCACTTGACACACTAACAGAGAGATATCAATACATAGGTTTTAAGATTATTACTAGTCAGATATATTCTTGTGCGGTGAATCGGGCGTGTTGAGTCCAGTTCTCTGAGCAAGGAGTAGGTCTTGTCTATTACATATTGGGTTTATGGAACGGTATCTGAGCTAATTTGAAACTCTTGTTTTATGTATCACCCCACCTCACCTTTCCCGTTAAGCAGCCATAGTGTGTTTTCTGCATGTGTGACTCTGTTCTGTTTTGTAATTCAGTTCAAGTGTAACGGTTTTTACATTCCCTCTATAAGTGACACCTTAGGAGAAGTGTCCTTTTCTGTGTGACTTATTTCACTTAGAATCGTCTTACCTAAATCCACTCATCATGCTGCTCCTAGCCTTATGACATTGATTTCATGGCTGAGTGATATTCCATTGTACATAAGGACCACAACTTTTTGATCCATTTTTCGCTTTCCTGGGATATTTAAGGTGGAATGAAGTGGAGGTCCTTGTCAACAGAGCAGCCCTAAACTTTGGGGTGCTTGTGTCTTGCTGATTTTCAATTTTCCCACTTTATCCCCCCATGCGTGGAAGTGCCCTATGTTCTCTAAGCTGTGTTTTTTAGATGTTTCAGGACACACCGTACACTTCTCCAGAGTGGCTGTTGGCGATTTACATCCCGCCCATCAGTGTAGCAAGGCTCCCATTTCTCCATGGCCTGTCCTGCATTTCTGGTTTTGACACTTTTTTCAGCATGGCCCTTTTGACCGATGGGAAGCGAGACTTCTTTGTAGCGCTGATTTGCCTTTCCAGGTTGCTTGGTTGGCCAAAAAGGGCGTATGCGTTTTTTCCTGAATATATTCAGGAAAAAACGCATACGCCCTTTTTGGCCAAGGGCATCATTGTCAACGTTTTGCCGCTTTTCATGTGCTTTAAAGGCGATTCGAATCTACCTCCTGAAATCTGTTTCCTGCAATTCTGCCTTGATTTCAAATCCTCTTCTTTGCCTTCCCTCAATATATTTGTGGACGAGAGTTATCATTAATAACTCTGCAGGTTTGTGAATTGCAGTGCCCTGAAGCTCCATTTTACAAGTCGCTTTTTGGGAGCTGGCCGCAAAAGCGCAGGATGGCTTCAGGCCCTGTTCTGCTTCCGGGGGGCAGGCTGAGCCTGTGGTGAATTCTTCTTCCTGATGGGAAAATAGAGTGACCTGTGCCTGTCCCAACACCAAGAGCTAGTCTCTCATTGGTTCCCCGTCTTCCCGTGCATCCTCAGGACAAATTGCAACCTGTACGGAACAGGAGGTTAAAGGTGCTGATGCTCCAAGTAGGGAGATTGCTAGTAAAGTGGCTGGAATGGCGAACCCGAGCACAAGGAGATGAGAAATGAGGTGCGTTTTAGAAACCTTTCCCCATCACACGGTGTACCATCTTCTGGGTTTCTCATGCATGTTTTCGATGTAGGAAGATGCCCTTGAACCTGGAGATTTGGGACCCATGCGATGGGTAGCACGCAGTATTACTTTAAAGGGTCTGCGTTTGCTCACCCAACCTCACCAAACCTCTCAGCCCCAAGAGTGTCCACCCTTATGTCTCATCCAGCTGTGGGTCTAGATATGGTCAATCCAGGTTGCATCACAGCCCCTGAACGAATTGTGTAAGAGTTTCTCTGTCTTTCCCTGTCTTTGTTTCATGGGTTTTTAAAAGTAATTTATTTTTATAATGGGGTTTAGCTGCTTTTCACGGCTGTGTTTATGCCGCTTTACACCCACTTGACACACTAACAGAGAGATATCAATACATAGGTTTTAAGATTATTACTAGTCAGATATATTCTTGTGCGGTGAATCAGGCGTGTTGAGTCCAGTTCTCTGAGCAAGGAGTAGGTCTTGTCTATTACATATTGGGTTTATGGAACGGTATCTGAGCTAATTTGAAACTCTTGTTTTATGTATCACCCCACCTCACCTTTCCCGTTAAGCAGCCATAGTGTGTTTTCTGCATGTGTGACTCTGTTCTGTTTTGTAATTCAGTTCAAGTGTAACGGTTTTTACATTCCCTCTATAAGTGACACCTTAGGAGAAGTGTCCTTTTCTGTGTGACTTATTTCACTTAGAATCGTCTTACCTAAATCCACTCATCATGCTGCTCCTAGCCTTATGACATTGATTTCATGGCTGAGTGATATTCCATTGTACATAAGGACCACAACTTTTTGATCCATTTTTCGCTTTCCTGGGATATTTAAGGTGGAATGAAGTGGAGGTCCTTGTCAACAGAGCAGCCCTAAACTTTGGGGTGCTTGTGTCTTGCTGATTTTCAATTTTCCCACTTTATCCCCCCATGCGTGGAAGTGCCCTATGCTCTCTAAGCTGTGTTTTTTAGATGTTTCAGGACACACCGTACACTTCTCCAGAGTGGCTGTTGGCGATTTACATCCCGCCCATCAGTGTAGCAAGGCTCCCATTTCTCCATGGCCTGTCCTGCATTTCTGGTTTTGACACTTTTTTCAGCATGGCCCTTTTGACCAATGGGAAGCGAGACTTCTTTGTAGCGCTGATTTGCCTTTCCAGGTTGCTTGGTTGGCCAAAAAGGGCGTATGCGTTTTTTCCTGAATATATTCAGGAAAAAACGCATACGCCCTTTTTGGCCAAGGGCATCATTGTCAACGTTTTGCCGCTTTTCATGTGCTTTAAAGGCGATTCGAATCTACCTCCTGAAATCTGTTTCCTGCAATTCTGCCTTGATTTCAAATCCTCTTCTTTGCCTTCCCTCAATATATTTGTGGACGAGAGTTATCATTAATAACTCTGCAGGTTTGTGAATTGCAGTGCCCTGAAGCTCCATTTTACAAGTCGCTTTTTGGGAGCTGGCCGCAAAAGCGCAGGATGGCTTCAGGCCCTGTTCTGCTTCCGGGGGGCAGGCTGAGCCTGTGGTGAATTCTTCTTCCTGATGGGAAAATAGAGTGACCTGTGCCTGTCCCAACACCAAGAGCTAGTCTCTCATTGGTTCCCCGTCTTCCCGTGCATCCTCAGGACAAATTGCAACCTGTACGGAACAGGAGGTTAAAGGTGCTGATGCTCCAAGTAGGGAGATTGCTAGTAAAGTGGCTGGAATGGCGAACCCGAGCACAAGGAGATGAGAAATGAGGTGCGTTTTAGAAACCTTTCCCCATCACACGGTGTACCATCTTCTGGGTTTCTCATGCATGTTTTCGATGTAGGAAGATGCCCTTGAACCTGGAGATTTGGGACCCATGCGATGGGTAGCACGCAGTATTACTTTAAAGGGTCTGCGTTTGCTCACCCAACCTCACCAAACCTCTCAGCCCCAAGAGTGTCCACCCTTATGTCTCATCCAGCTGTGGGTCTAGATATGGTCAATCCAGGTTGCATCACAGCCCCTGAACGAATTGTGTAAGAGTTTCTCTGTCTTTCCCTGTCTTTGTTTCATGGGTTTTTAAAAGTAATTTATTTTTATAATGGGGTTTAGCTGCTTTTCACGGCTGTGTTTATGCCGCTTTACACCCACTTGACACACTAACAGAGAGATATCAATACATAGGTTTTAAGATTATTACTAGTCAGATATATTCTTGTGCGGTGAATCAGGCGTGTTGAGTCCAGTTCTCTGAGCAAGGAGTAGGTCTTGTCTATTACATATTGGGTTTATGGAACGGTATCTGAGCTAATTTGAAACTCTTGTTTTATGTATCACCCCACCTCACCTTTCCCGTTAAGCAGCCATAGTGTGTTTTCTGCATGTGTGACTCTGTTCTGTTTTGTAATTCAGTTCAAGTGTAACGGTTTTTACATTCCCTCTATAAGTGACACCTTAGGAGAAGTGTCCTTTTCTGTGTGACTTATTTCACTTAGAATCGTCTTACCTAAATCCACTCATCATGCTGCTACTAGCCTTATGACATTGATTTCATGGCTGAGTGATATTCCATTGTACATAAGGACCACAACTTTTTGATCCATTTTTCGCTTTCCTGGGATATTTAAGGTGGAATGAAGTGGAGGTCCTTGTCAACAGAGCAGCCCTAAACTTTGGGGTGCTTGTGTCTTGCTGATTTTCAATTTTCCCACTTTATCCCCCCATGCGTGGAAGTGCCCTATGCTCTCTAAGCTGTGTTTTTTAGATGTTTCAGGACACACCGTACACTTCTCCAGAGTGGCTGTTGGCGATTTACATCCCGCCCATCAGTGTAGCAAGGCTCCCATTTCTCCATGGCCTGTCCTGCATTTCTGGTTTTGACACTTTTTTCAGCATGGCCCTTTTGACCAATGGGAAGCGAGACTTCTTTGTAGCGCTGATTTGCCTTTCCAGGTTGCTTGGTTGGCCAAAAAGGGCGTATGCGTTTTTTCCTGAATATATTCAGGAAAAAACGCATACGCCCTTTTTGGCCAAGGGCATCATTGTCAACGTTTTGCCGCTTTTCATGTGCTTTAAAGGCGATTCGAATCTACCTCCTGAAATCTATTTCCTGCAATTCTGCCTTGATTTCAAATCCTCTTCTTTGCCTTCCCTCAATATATTTGTGGACGAGAGTAATCATTTATAACTCGCAGGTTTGTGAATTGCAGTGCCCTGAAGCTCCATTTTACAAGACGCTTCTTTGGGAGCTGGCCGCAAAAGCGCAGGATGGCTTCAGGCCCTGTTCTGGTTCCGGGGGGCAGGCTGAGCCTGTGGTTAATTCTTCTTCCTGATGGGAAAATAGAGTGACCTGTGCCTGTCCCAACACCAAGAGCTAGTCTCTCATTGGTTCCCCGTCTTCCCGTGCATCCTCAGGACAAATTGCAACCTGTACGGAACAGGAGGTTAAAGGTGCTGATGCTCCAAGTAGGGAGATTGCTAGTAAAGTGGCTGGAATGGCGAACCCGAGCACAAGGAGATGAGAAATGAGGTGCGTTTTAGAAACCTTTCCCCATCACACGGTGTACCATCTTCTGGGTTTCTCATGCATGTTTTCGATGTAGGAAGATGCCCTTGAACCTGGAGATTTGGGACCCATGCGATGGGTAGCACGCAGTATTACTTTAAGGGGTCTGCGTTTGCTCACCCAACCTCACCAAACCTCTCAGCCCCAAGAGTGTCCACCCTTATGTCTCATCCAGCTGTGGGTCTAGATATGGTCAATCCAGGTTGCATCACAGCCCCTGAACGAATTGTGTAAGAGTTTCTCTGTCTTTCCCTGTCTTTGTTTCATGGGTTTTTAAAAGTAATTTATTTTTATAATGGGGTTTAGCTGCTTTTCACGGCTGTGTTTATGCCGCTTTACACCCACTTGACACACTAACAGAGAGATATCAATACATAGGTTTTAAGATTATTACTAGTCAGATATATTCTTGTGCGGTGAATCGGGCGTGTTGAGTCCAGTTCTCTGAGCAAGGAGTAGGTCTTGTCTATTACATATTGGGTTTATGGAACGGTATCTGAGCTAATTTGAAACTCTTGTTTTATGTATCACCCCACCTCACCTTTCCCGTTAAGCAGCCATAGTGTGTTTTCTGCATGTGTGACTCTGTTCTGTTTTGTAATTCAGTTCAAGTGTAACGGTTTTTACATTCCCTCTATAAGTGACACCTTAGGAGAAGTGTCCTTTTCTGTGTGACTTATTTCACTTAGAATCGTCTTACCTAAATCCACTCATCATGCTGCTACTAGCCTTATGACATTGATTTCATGGCTGAGTGATATTCCATTGTACATAAGGACCACAACTTTTTGATCCATTTTTCGCTTTCCTGGGATATTTAAGGTGGAATGAAGTGGAGGTCCTTGTCAACAGAGCAGCCCTAAACTTTGGGGTGCTTGTGTCTTGCTGATTTTCAATTTTCCCACTTTATCCCCCCATGCGTGGAAGTGCCCTATGCTCTCTAAGCTGTGTTTTTTAGATGTTTCAGGACACACCGTACACTTCTCCAGAGTGGCTGTTGGCGATTTACATCCCGCCCATCAGTGTAGCAAGGCTCCCATTTCTCCATGGCCTGTCCTGCATTTCTGGTTTTGACACTTTTTTCAGCATGGCCCTTTTGACCGATGGGAAGCGAGACTTCTTTGTAGCGCTGATTTGCCTTTCCAGGTTGCTTGGTTGGCCAAAAAGGGCGTATGCGTTTTTTCCTGAATATATTCAGGAAAAAACGCATACGCCCTTTTTGGCCAAGGGCATCATTGTCAACGTTTTGCCGCTTTTCATGTGCTTTAAAGGCGATTCGAATCTACCTCCTGAAATCTGTTTCCTGCAATTCTGCCTTGATTTCAAATCCTCTTCTTTGCCTTCCCTCAATATATTTGTGGACGAGAGTTATCATTAATAACTCTGCAGGTTTGTGAATTGCAGTGCCCTGAAGCTCCATTTTACAAGTCGCTTTTTGGGAGCTGGCCGCAAAAGCGCAGGATGGCTTCAGGCCCTGTTCTGCTTCCGGGGGGCAGGCTGAGCCTGTGGTTAATTCTTCTTCCTGATGGGAAAATAGAGTGACCTGTGCCTGTCCCAACACCAAGAGCTAGTCTCTCATTGGTTCCCCGTCTTCCCGTGCATCCTCAGGACAAATTGCAACCTGTACGGAACAGGAGGTTAAAGGTGCTGATGCTCCAAGTAGGGAGATTGCTAGTAAAGTGGCTGGAATGGCGAACCCGAGCACAAGGAGATGAGAAATGAGGTGCGTTTTAGAAACCTTTCCCCATCACACGGTGTACCATCTTCTGGGTTTCTCATGCATGTTTTCGATGTAGGAAGATGCCCTTGAACCTGGAGATTTGGGACCCATGCGATGGGTAGCACGCAGTATTACTTTAAAGGGTCTGCGTTTGCTCACCCAACCTCACCAAACCTCTCAGCCCCAAGAGTGTCCACCCTTATGTCTCATCCAGCTGTGGGTCTAGATATGGTCAATCCAGGTTGCATCACAGCCCCTGAACGAATTGTGTAAGAGTTTCTCTGTCTTTCCCTGTCTTTGTTTCATGGGTTTTTAAAAGTAATTTATTTTTATAATGGGGTTTAGCTGCTTTTCACGGCTGTGTTTATGCCGCTTTACACCCACTTGACACACTAACAGAGAGATATCAATACATAGGTTTTAAGATTATTACTAGTCAGATATATTCTTGTGCGGTGAATCGGGCGTGTTGAGTCCAGTTCTCTGAGCAAGGAGTAGGTCTTGTCTATTACATATTGGGTTTATGGAACGGTATCTGAGCTAATTTGAAACTCTTGTTTTATGTATCACCCCACCTCACCTTTCCCGTTAAGCAGCCATAGTGTGTTTTCTGCATGTGTGACTCTGTTCTGTTTTGTAATTCAGTTCAAGTGTAACGGTTTTTACATTCCCTCTATAAGTGACACCTTAGGAGAAGTGTCCTTTTCTGTGTGACTTATTTCACTTAGAATCGTCTTACCTAAATCCACTCATCATGCTGCTACTAGCCTTATGACATTGATTTCATGGCTGAGTGATATTCCATCGTACATAAGGACCACAACTTTTTGATCCATTTTTCGCTTTCCTGGGATATTTAAGGTGGAATGAAGGGGAGGTCCTTGTCAACAGAGCAGCCCTAAACTTTGGGGTGCTTGTGTCTTGCTGATTTTCAATTTTCCCACTTTATCCCCCCATGCGTGGAAGTGCCCTATGCTCTCTAAGCTGTGTTTTTTAGATGTTTCAGGACACACCGTACACTTCTCCAGAGTGGCTGTTGGCGATTTACATCCCGCCCATCAGTGTAGCAAGGCTCCCATTTCTCCATGGCCTGTCCTGCATTTCTGGTTTTGACACTTTTTTCAGCATGGCCCTTTTGACCGATGGGAAGCGAGACTTCTTTGTAGCGCTGATTTGCCTTTCCAGGTTGCTTGGTTGGCCAAAAAGGGCGTATGCGTTTTTTCCTGAATATATTCAGGAAAAAACGCATACGCCCTTTTTGGCCAAGGGCATCATTGTCAACGTTTTGCCGCTTTTCATGTGCTTTAAAGGCGATTCGAATCTACCTCCTGAAATCTGTTTCCTGCAATTCTGCCTTGATTTGAAATCCTCTTCTTTGCCTTCCCTCAATATATTTGTGGACGAGAGTTATCATTAATAACTCTGCAGGTTTGTGAATTGCAGTGCCCTGAAGCTCCATTTTACAAGTCGCTTTTTGGGAGCTGGCCGCAAAAGCGCAGGATGGCTTCAGGCCCTGTTCTGCTTCCGGGGGGCAGGCTGAGCCTGTGGTTAATTCTTCTTCCTGATGGGAAAATAGAGTGACCTGTGCCTGTCCCAACACCAAGAGCTAGTCTCTCATTGGTTCCCCGTCTTCCCGTGCATCCTCAGGACAAATTGCAACCTGTACGGAACAGGAGGTTAAAGGTGCTGATGCTCCAAGTAGGGAGATTGCTAGTAAAGTGGCTGGAATGGCGAACCCGAGCACAAGGAGATGAGAAATGAGGTGCGTTTTAGAAACCTTTCCCCATCACACGGTGTACCATCTTCTGGGTTTCTCATGCATGTTTTCGATGTAGGAAGATGCCCTTGAACCTGGAGATTTGGGACCCATGCGATGGGTAGCACGCAGTATTACTTTAAAGGGTCTGCGTTTGCTCACCCAACCTCACCAAACCTCTCAGCCCCAAGAGTGTCCACCCTTATGTCTCATCCAGCTGTGGGTCTAGATATGGTCAATCCAGGTTGCATCACAGCCCCTGAACGAATTGTGTAAGAGTTTCTCTGTCTTTCCCTGTCTTTGTTTCATGGGTTTTTAAAAGTAATTTATTTTTATAATGGGGTTTAGCTGCTTTTCACGGCTGTGTTTATGCCGCTTTACACCCACTTGACACACTAACAGAGAGATATCAATACATAGGTTTTAAGATTATTGCTAGTCAGATATATTCTTGTGCGGTGAATCGGGCGTGTTGAGTCCAGTTCTCTGAGCAAGGAGTAGGTCTTGTCTATTACATATTGGGTTTATGGAACGGTATCTGAGCTAATTTGAAACTCTTGTTTTATGTATCACCCCACCTCACCTTTCCCGTTAAGCAGCCATAGTGTGTTTTCTGCATGTGTGACTCTGTTCTGTTTTGTAATTCAGTTCAAGTGTAACGGTTTTTACATTCCCTCTATAAGTGACACCTTAGGAGAAGTGTCCTTTTCTGTGTGACTTATTTCACTTAGAATCGTCTTACCTAAATCCACTCATCATGCTGCTACTAGCCTTATGACATTGATTTCATGGCTGAGTGATATTCCATTGTACATAAGGACCACAACTTTTTGATCCATTTTTCGCTTTCCTGGGATATTTAAGGTGGAATGAAGTGGAGGTCCTTGTCAACAGAGCAGCCCTAAACTTTGGGGTGCTTGTGTCTTGCTGATTTTCAATTTTCCCACTTTATCCCCCCATGCGTGCAAGTGCCCTATGCTCTCTAAGCTGTGTTTTTTAGATGTTTCAGGACACACCGTACACTTCTCCAGAGTGGCTGTTGGCGATTTACATCCCGCCCATCAGTGTAGCAAGGCTCCCATTTCTCCATGGCCTGTCCTGCATTTCTGGTTTTGACACTTTTTTCAGCATGGCCCTTTTGACCGATGGGAAGCGAGACTTCTTTGTAGCGCTGATTTGCCTTTCCAGGTTGCTTGGTTGGCCAAAAAGGGCGTATGCGTTTTTTCCTGAATATATTCAGGAAAAAACGCATACGCCCTTTTTGGCCAAGGGCATCATTGTCAACGTTTTGCCGCTTTTCATGTGCTTTAAAGGCGATTCGAATCTACCTCCTGAAATCTATTTCCTGCAATTCTGCCTTGATTTCAAATCCTCTTCTTTGCCTTCCCTCAATATATTTGTGGACGAGAGTAATCATTTATAACTCGCAGGTTTGTGAATTGCAGTGCCCTGAAGCTCCATTTTACAAGACGCTTCTTTGGGAGCTGGCCGCAAAAGCGCAGGATGGCTTCAGGCCCTGTTCTGGTTCCGGGGGGCAGGCTGAGCCTGTGGTTAATTCTTCTTCCTGATGGGAAAATAGAGTGACCTGTGCCTGTCCCAACACCAAGAGCTAGTCTCTCATTGGTTCCCCGTCTTCCCGTGCATCCTCAGGACAAATTGCAACCTGTACGGAACAGGAGGTTAAAGGTGCTGATGCTCCAAGTAGGGAGATTGCTAGTAAAGTGGCTGGAATGGCGAACCCGAGCACAAGGAGATGAGAAATGAGGTGCGTTTTAGAAACCTTTCCCCATCACACGGTGTACCATCTTCTGGGTTTCTCATGCATGTTTTCGATGTAGGAAGATGCCCTTGAACCTGGAGATTTGGGACCCATGCGATGGGTAGCACGCAGTATTACTTTAAAGGGTCTGCGTTTGCTCACCCAACCTCACCAAACCTCTCAGCCCCAAGAGTGTCCACCCTTATGTCTCATCCAGCTGTGGGTCTAGATATGGTCAATCCAGGTTGCATCACAGCCCCTGAACGAATTGTGTAAGAGTTTCTCTGTCTTTCCCTGTCATTGTTTCATGGGTTTTTAAAAGTAATTTATTTTTATAATGGGGTTTAGCTGCTTTTCACGGCTGTGTTTATGCCGCTTTACACCCACTTGACACACTAACAGAGAGATATCAATACATAGGTTTTAAGATTATTGCTAGTCAGATATATTCTTGTGCGGTGAATCGGGCGTGTTGAGTCCAGTTCTCTGAGCAAGGAGTAGGTCTTGTCTATTACATATTGGGTTTATGGAACGGTATCTGAGCTAATTTGAAACTCTTGTTTTATGTATCACCCCACCTCACCTTTCCCGTTAAGCAGCCATAGTGTGTTTTCTGCATGTGTGACTCTGTTCTGTTTTGTAATTCAGTTCAAGTGTAACGGTTTTTACATTCCCTCTATAAGTGACACCTTAGGAGAAGTGTCCTTTTCTGTGTGACTTATTTCACTTAGAATCGTCTTACCTAAATCCACTCATCATGCTGCTACTAGCCTTATGACATTGATTTCATGGCTGAGTGATATTCCATTGTACATAAGGACCACAACTTTTTGATCCATTTTTCGCTTTCCTGGGATATTTAAGGTGGAATGAAGGGGAGGTCCTTGTCAACAGAGCAGCCCTAAACTTTGGGGTGCTTGTGTCTTGCTGATTTTCAATTTTCCCACTTTATCCCCCCATGCGTGGAAGTGCCCTATGCTCTCTAAGCTGTGTTTTTTAGATGTTTCAGGACACACCGTACACTTCTCCAGAGTGGCTGTTGGCGATTTACATCCCGCCCATCAGTGTAGCAAGGCTCCCATTTCTCCATGGCCTGTCCTGCATTTCTGGTTTTGACACTTTTTTCAGCATGGCCCTTTTGACCGATGGGAAGCGAGACTTCTTTGTAGCGCTGATTTGCCTTTCCAGGTTGCTTGGTTGGCCAAAAAGGGCGTATGCGTTTTTTCCTGAATATATTCAGGAAAAAACGCATACGCCCTTTTTGGCCAAGGGCATCATTGTCAACGTTTTGCCGCTTTTCATGTGCTTTAAAGGCGATTCGAATCTACCTCCTGAAATCTGTTTCCTGCAATTCTGCCTTGATTTCAAATCCTCTTCTTTGCCTTCCCTCAATATATTTGTGGACGAGAGTTATCATTAATAACTCTGCAGGTTTGTGAATTGCAGTGCCCTGAAGCTCCATTTTACAAGTCGCTTTTTGGGAGCTGGCCGCAAAAGCGCATGATGGCTTCAGGCCCTGTTCTGCTTCCGGGGGGCAGGCTGAGCCTGTGGTTAATTCTTCTTCCTGATGGGAAAATAGAGTGACCTGTGCCTGTCCCAACACCAAGAGCTAGTCTCTCATTGGTTCCCCGTCTTCCCGTGCATCCTCAGGACAAATTGCAACCTGTACGGAACAGGAGGTTAAAGGTGCTGATGCTCCAAGTAGGGAGATTGCTAGTAAAGTGGCTGGAATGGCGAACCCGAGCACAAGGAGATGAGAAATGAGGTGCGTTTTAGAAACCTTTCCCCATCACACGGTGTACCATCTTCTGGGTTTCTCATGCATGTTTTCGATGTAGGAAGATGCCCTTGAACCTGGAGATTTGGGACCCATGCGATGGGTAGCACGCAGTATTACTTTAAAGGGTCTGCGTTTGCTCACCCAACCTCACCAAACCTCTCAGCCCCAAGAGTGTCCACCCTTATGTCTCATCCAGCTGTGGGTCTAGATATGGTCAATCCAGGTTGCATCACAGCCCCTGAACGAATTGTGTAAGAGTTTCTCTGTCTTTCCCTGTCTTTGTTTCATGGGTTTTTAAAAGTAATTTATTTTTATAATGGGGTTTAGCTGCTTTTCACGGCTGTGTTTATGCCGCTTTACACCCACTTGACACACTAACAGAGAGATATCAATACATAGGTTTTAAGATTATTACTAGTCAGATATATTCTTGTGCGGTGAATCGGGCGTGTTGAGTCCAGTTCTCTGAGCAAGGAGTAGGTCTTGTCTATTACATATTGGGTTTATGGAACGGTATCTGAGCTAATTTGAAACTCTTGTTTTATGTATCACCCCACCTCACCTTTCCCGTTAAGCAGCCATAGTGTGTTTTCTGCATGTGTGACTCTGTTCTGTTTTGTAATTCAGTTCAAGTGTAACGGTTTTTACATTCCCTCTATAAGTGACACCTTAGGAGAAGTGTCCTTTTCTGTGTGACTTATTTCACTTAGAATCGTCTTACCTAAATCCACTCATCATGCTGCTACTAGCCTTATGACATTGATTTCATGGCTGAGTGATATTCCATCGTACATAAGGACCACAACTTTTTGATCCATTTTTCGCTTTCCTGGGATATTTAAGGTGGAATGAAGGGGAGGTCCTTGTCAACAGAGCAGCCCTAAACTTTGGGGTGCTTGTGTCTTGCTGATTTTCAATTTTCCCACTTTATCCCCCCATGCGTGGAAGTGCCCTATGCTCTCTAAGCTGTGTTTTTTAGATGTTTCAGGACACACCGTACACTTCTCCAGAGTGGCTGTTGGCGATTTACATCCCGCCCATCAGTGTAGCAAGGCTCCCATTTCTCCATGGCCTGTCCTGCATTTCTGGTTTTGACACTTTTTTCAGCATGGCCCTTTTGACCGATGGGAAGCGAGACTTCTTTGTAGCGCTGATTTGCCTTTCCAGGTTGCTTGGTTGGCCAAAAAGGGCGTATGCGTTTTTTCCTGAATATATTCAGGAAAAAACGCATACGCCCTTTTTGGCCAAGGGCATCATTGTCAACGTTTTGCCGCTTTTCATGTGCTTTAAAGGCGATTCGAATCTACCTCCTGAAATCTGTTTCCTGCAATTCTGCCTTGATTTCAAATCCTCTTCTTTGCCTTCCCTCAATATATTTGTGGACGAGAGTTATCATTAATAACTCTGCAGGTTTGTGAATTGCAGTGCCCTGAAGCTCCATTTTACAAGTCGCTTTTTGGGAGCTGGCCGCAAAAGCGCAGGATGGCTTCAGGCCCTGTTCTGCTTCCGGGGGGCAGGCTGAGCCTGTGGTTAATTCTTCTTCCTGATGGGAAAATAGAGTGACCTGTGCCTGTCCCAACACCAAGAGCTAGTCTCTCATTGGTTCCCCGTCTTCCCGTGCATCCTCAGGACAAATTGCAACCTGTACGGAACAGGAGGTTAAAGGTGCTGATGCTCCAAGTAGGGAGATTGCTAGTAAAGTGGCTGGAATGGCGAACCCGAGCACAAGGAGATGAGAAATGAGGTGCGTTTTAGAAACCTTTCCCCATCACACGGTGTACCATCTTCTGGGTTTCTCATGCATGTTTTCGATGTAGGAAGATGCCCTTGAACCTGGAGATTTGGGACCCATGCGATGGGTAGCACGCAGTATTACTTTAAAGGGTCTGCGTTTGCTCACCCAACCTCACCAAACCTCTCAGCCCCAAGAGTGTCCACCCTTATGTCTCATCCAGCTGTGGGTCTAGATATGGTCAATCCAGGTTGCATCACAGCCCCTGAACGAATTGTGTAAGAGTTTCTCTGTCTTTCCCTGTCTTTGTTTCATGGGTTTTTAAAAGTAATTTATTTTTATAATGGGGTTTAGCTGCTTTTCACGGCTGTGTTTATGCCGCTTTACACCCACTTGACACACTAACAGAGAGATATCAATACATAGGTTTTAAGATTATTACTAGTCAGATATATTCTTGTGCGGTGAATCAGGCGTGTTGAGTCCAGTTCTCTGAGCAAGGAGTAGGTCTTGTCTATTACATATTGGGTTTATGGAACGGTATCTGAGCTAATTTGAAACTCTTGTTTTATGTATCACCCCACCTCACCTTTCCCGTTAAGCAGCCATAGTGTGTTTTCTGCATGTGTGACTCTGTTCTGTTTTGTAATTCAGTTCAAGTGTAACGGTTTTTACATTCCCTCTATAAGTGACACCTTAGGAGAAGTGTCCTTTTCTGTGTGACTTATTTCACTTAGAATCGTCTTACCTAAATCCACTCATCATGCTGCTACTAGCCTTATGACATTGATTTCATGGCTGAGTGATATTCCATTGTACATAAGGACCACAACTTTTTGATCCATTTTTCGCTTTCCTGGGATATTTAAGGTGGAATGAAGTGGAGGTCCTTGTCAACAGAGCAGCCCTAAACTTTGGGGTGCTTGTGTCTTGCTGATTTTCAATTTTCCCACTTTATCCCCCCATGCGTGCAAGTGCCCTATGCTCTCTAAGCTGTGTTTTTTAGATGTTTCAGGACACACCGTACACTTCTCCAGAGTGGCTGTTGGCGATTTACATCCCGCCCATCAGTGTAGCAAGGCTCCCATTTCTCCATGGCCTGTCCTGCATTTCTGGTTTTGACACTTTTTTCAGCATGGCCCTTTTGACCGATGGGAAGCGAGACTTCTTTGTAGCGCTGATTTGCCTTTCCAGGTTGCTTGGTTGGCCAAAAAGGGCGTATGCGTTTTTTCCTGAATATATTCAGGAAAAAACGCATACGCCCTTTTTGGCCAAGGGCATCATTGTCAACGTTTTGCCGCTTTTCATGTGCTTTAAAGGCGATTCGAATCTACCTCCTGAAATCTATTTCCTGCAATTCTGCCTTGATTTCAAATCCTCTTCTTTGCCTTCCCTCAATATATTTGTGGACGAGAGTAATCATTTATAACTCGCAGGTTTGTGAATTGCAGTGCCCTGAAGCTCCATTTTACAAGTCGCTTTTTGGGAGCTGGCCGCAAAAGCGCAGGATGGCTTCAGGCCCTGTTCTGCTTCCGGGGGGCAGGCTGAGCCTGTGGTTAATTCTTCTTCCTGATGGGAAAATAGAGTGACCTGTGCCTGTCCCAACACCAAGAGCTAGTCTCTCATTGGTTCCCCGTCTTCCCGTGCATCCTCAGGACAAATTGCAACCTGTACGGAACAGGAGGTTAAAGGTGCTGATGCTCCAAGTAGGGAGATTGCTAGTAAAGTGGCTGGAATGGCGAACCCGAGCACAAGGAGATGAGAAATGAGGTGCGTTTTAGAAACCTTTCCCCATCACACGGTGTACCATCTTCTGGGTTTCTCATGCATGTTTTCGATGTAGGAAGATGCCCTTGAACCTGGAGATTTGGGACCCATGCGATGGGTAGCACG
Source organism: Balaenoptera physalus (assembly GCF_965194825.1). NCBI lineage: Eukaryota > Metazoa > Chordata > Mammalia > Artiodactyla > Balaenopteridae > Balaenoptera > Balaenoptera physalus. Next base: position 344,846 of record NW_028126269.1, on the reverse strand, counting down.
CAGTATTACTTTAAAGGGTCTGCGTTTGCTCACCCAACCTCACCAAACCTCTCAGCCCCAAGAGTGTCCACCCTTATGTCTCATCCAGCTGTGGGTCTAGATATGGTCAATCCAGGTTGCATCACAGCCCCTGAACGAATTGTTTAAGAGTTTCTCTGTCTTTCCCTGTCTTTGTTTCATGGGTTTTTAAAAGTAATTTATTTTTATAATGGGGTTTAGCTGCTTTTCACGGCTGTGTTTATGCCGCTTTACACCCACTTGACACACTAACAGAGAGATATCAATACATAGGTTTTAAGATTATTACTAGTCAGATATATTCTTGTGCGGTGAATCGGGCGTGTTGAGTCCAGTTCTCTGAGCAAGGAGTAGGTCTTGTCTATTACATATTGGGTTTATGGAACGGTATCTGAGCTAATTTGAAACTCTTGTTTTATGTATCACCCCACCTCACCTTTCCCGTTAAGCAGCCATAGTGTGTTTTCTGCATGTGTGACTCTGTTCTGTTTTGTAATTCAGTTCAAGTGTAACGGTTTTTACATTCCCTCTATAAGTGACACCTTAGGAGAAGTGTCCTTTTCTGTGTGACTTATTTCACTTAGAATCGTCTTACCTAAATCCACTCATCATGCTGCTACTAGCCTTATGACATTGATTTCATGGCTGAGTGATATTCCATTGTACATAAGGACCACAACTTTTTGATCCATTTTTCGCTTTCCTGGGATATTTAAGGTGGAATGAAGGGGAGGTCCTTGTCAACAGAGCAGCCCTAAACTTTGGGGTGCTTGTGTCTTGCTGATTTTCAATTTTCCCACTTTATCCCCCCATGCGTGGAAGTGCCCTATGCTCTCTAAGCTGTGTTTTTTAGATGTTTCAGGACACACCGTACACTTCTCCAGAGTGGCTGTTGGCGATTTACATCCCGCCCATCAGTGTAGCAAGGCTCCCATTTCTCCATGGCCTGTCCTGCATTTCTGGTTTTGACACTTTTTTCAGCATGGCCCTTTTGACCGATGGGAAGCGAGACTTCTTTGTAGCGCTGATTTGCCTTTCCAGGTTGCTTGGTTGGCCAAAAAGGGCGTATGCGTTTTTTCCTGAATATATTCAGGAAAAAACGCATACGCCCTTTTTGGCCAAGGGCATCATTGTCAACGTTTTGCCGCTTTTCATGTGCTTTAAAGGCGATTCGAATCTACCTCCTGAAATCTGTTTCCTGCAATTCTGCCTTGATTTCAAATCCTCTTCTTTGCCTTCCCTCAATATATTTGTGGACGAGAGTTATCATTAATAACTCTGCAGGTTTGTGAATTGCAGTGCCCTGAAGCTCCATTTTACAAGTCGCTTTTTGGGAGCTGGCCGCAAAAGCGCAGGATGGCTTCAGGCCCTGTTCTGCTTCCGGGGGGCAGGCTGAGCCTGTGGTTAATTCTTCTTCCTGATGGGAAAATAGAGTGACCTGTGCTTGTCCCAACACCAAGAGCTAGTCTCTCATTGGTTCCCCGTCTTCCCGTGCATCCTCAGGACAAATTGCAACCTGTACGGAACAGGAGGTTAAAGGTGCTGATGCTCCAAGTAGGGAGATTGCTAGTAAAGTGGCTGGAATGGCGAACCCGAGCACAAGGAGATGAGAAATGAGGTGCGTTTTAGAAACCTTTCCCCATCACACGGTGTACCATCTTCTGGGTTTCTCATGCATGTTTTCGATGTAGGAAGATGCCCTTGAACCTGGAGATTTGGGACCCATGCGATGGGTAGCACGCAGTATTACTTTAAAGGGTCTGCGTTTGCTCACCCAACCTCACCAAACCTCTCAGCCCCAAGAGTGTCCACCCTTATGTCTCATCCAGCTGTGGGTCTAGATATGGTCAATCCAGGTTGCATCACAGCCCCTGAACGAATTGTGTAAGAGTTTCTCTGTCTTTCCCTGTCTTTGTTTCATGGGTTTTTAAAAGTAATTTATTTTTATAATGGGGTTTAGCTGCTTTTCACGGCTGTGTTTATGCTGCTTTACACCCACTTGACACACTAACAGAGAGATATCAATACATAGGTTTTAAGATTATTACTAGTCAGATATATTCTTGTGCGGTGAATCGGGCGTGTTGAGTCCAGTTCTCTGAGCAAGGAGTAGGTCTTGTCTATTACATATTGGGTTTATGGAACGGTATCTGAGCTAATTTGAAACTCTTGTTTTATGTATCACCCCACCTCACCTTTCCCGTTAAGCAGCCATAGTGTGTTTTCTGCATGTGTGACTCTGTTCTGTTTTGTAATTCAGTTCAAGTGTAACGGTTTTTACATTCCCTCTATAAGTGACACCTTAGGAGAAGTGTCCTTTTCTGTGTGACTTATTTCACTTAGAATCGTCTTACCTAAATCCACTCATCATGCTGCTACTAGCCTTATGACATTGATTTCATGGCTGAGTGATATTCCATTGTACATAAGGACCACAACTTTTTGATCCATTTTTCGCTTTCCTGGGATATTTAAGGTGGAATGAAGGGGAGGTCCTTGTCAACAGAGCAGCCCTAAACTTTGGGGTGCTTGTGTCTTGCTGATTTTCAATTTTCCCACTTTATCCCCCCATGCGTGGAAGTGCCCTATGCTCTCTAAGCTGTGTTTTTTAGATGTTTCAGGACACACCGTACACTTCTCCAGAGTGGCTGTTGGCGATTTACATCCCGCCCATCAGTGTAGCAAGGCTCCCATTTCTCCATGGCCTGTCCTGCATTTCTGGTTTTGACACTTTTTTCAGCATGGCCCTTTTGACCGATGGGAAGCGAGACTTCTTTGTAGCGCTGATTTGCCTTTCCAGGTTGCTTGGTTGGCCAAAAAGGGCGTATGCGTTTTTTCCTGAATATATTCAGGAAAAAACGCATACGCCCTTTTTGGCCAAGGGCATCATTGTCAACGTTTTGCCGCTTTTCATGTGCTTTAAAGGCGATTCGAATCTACCTCCTGAAATCTGTTTCCTGCAATTCTGCCTTGATTTCAAATCCTCTTCTTTGCCTTCCCTCAATATATTTGTGGACGAGAGTTATCATTAATAACTCTGCAGGTTTGTGAATTGCAGTGCCCTGAAGCTCCATTTTACAAGTCGCTTTTTTGGGAGCTGGCCGCAAAAGCGCAGGATGGCTTCAGGCCCTGTTCTGCTTCCGGGGGGCAGGCTGAGCCTGTGGTTAATTCTTCTTCCTGATGGGAAAATAGAGTGACCTGTGCCTGTCCCAACACCAAGAGCTAGTCTCTCATTGGTTCCCCGTCTTCCCGTGCATCCTCAGGACAAATTGCAACCTGTACGGAACAGGAGGTTAAAGGTGCTGATGCTCCAAGTAGGGAGATTGCTAGTAAAGTGGCTGGAATGGCGAACCCGAGCACAAGGAGATGAGAAATGAGGTGCGTTTTAGAAACCTTTCCCCATCACACGGTGTACCATCTTCTGGGTTTCTCATGCATGTTTTCGATGTAGGAAGATGCCCTTGAACCTGGAGATTTGGGACCCATGCGATGGGTAGCACGCAGTATTACTTTAAAGGGTCTGCGTTTGCTCACCCAACCTCACCAAACCTCTCAGCCCCAAGAGTGTCCACCCTTATGTCTCATCCAGCTGTGGGTCTAGATATGGTCAATCCAGGTTGCATCACAGCCCCTGAACGAATTGTGTAAGAGTTTCTCTGCCTTTCCCGGTCTTTGTTTCATGGGTTTTTAAAAGTAATTTATTTTTATAATGGGGTTTAGCTGCTTTTCACGGCTGTGTTTATGCTGCTTTACACCCACTTGACACACTAACAGAGAGATATCAATACATAGGTTTTAAGATTATTGCTAGTCAGATATATTCTTGTGCGGTGAATCGGGCGTGTTGAGTCCAGTTCTCTGAGCAAGGAGTAGGTCTTGTCTATTACATATTGGGTTTATGGAACGGTATCTGAGCTAATTTGAAACTCTTGTTTTATGTATCACCCCACCTCACCTTTCCCGTTAAGCAGCCATAGTGTGTTTTCTGCATGTGTGACTCTGTTCTGTTTTGTAATTCAGTTCAAGTGTAACGGTTTTTACATTCCCTCTATAAGTGACACCTTAGGAGAAGTGTCCTTTTCTGTGTGACTTATTTCACTTAGAATCGTCTTACCTAAATCCACTCATCATGCTGCTACTAGCCTTATGACATTGATTTCATGGCTGAGTGATATTCCATTGTACATAAGGACCACAACTTTTTGATCCATTTTTCGCTTTCCTGGGATATTTAAGGTGGAATGAAGGGGAGGTCCTTGTCAACAGAGCAGCCCTAAACTTTGGGGTGCTTGTGTCTTGCTGATTTTCAATTTTCCCACTTTATCCCCCCATGCGTGGAAGTGCCCTATGCTCTCTAAGCTGTGTTTTTTAGATGTTTCAGGACACACCGTACACTTCTCCAGAGTGGCTGTTGGCGATTTACATCCCGCCCATCAGTGTAGCAAGGCTCCCATTTCTCCATGGCCTGTCCTGCATTTCTGGTTTTGACACTTTTTTCAGCATGGCCCTTTTGACCGATGGGAAGCGAGACTTCTTTGTAGCGCTGATTTGCCTTTCCAGGTTGCTTGGTTGGCCAAAAAGGGCGTATGCGTTTTTTCCTGAATATATTCAGGAAAAAACGCATACGCCCTTTTTGGCCAAGGGCATCATTGTCAACGTTTTGCCGCTTTTCATGTGCTTTAAAGGCGATTCGAATCTACCTCCTGAAATCTGTTTCCTGCAATTCTGCCTTGATTTCAAATCCTCTTCTTTGCCTTCCCTCAATATATTTGTGGACGAGAGTTATCATTAATAACTCTGCAGGTTTGTGAATTGCAGTGCCCTGAAGCTCCATTTTACAAGTCGCTTTTTTGGGAGCTGGCCGCAAAAGCGCAGGATGGCTTCAGGCCCTGTTCTGCTTCCGGGGGGCAGGCTGAGCCTGTGGTTAATTCTTCTTCCTGATGGGAAAATAGAGTGACCTGTGCCTGTCCCAACACCAAGAGCTAGTCTCTCATTGGTTCCCCGTCTTCCCGTGCATCCTCAGGACAAATTGCAACCTGTACGGAACAGGAGGTTAAAGGTGCTGATGCTCCAAGTAGGGAGATTGCTAGTAAAGTGGCTGGAATGGCGAACCCGAGCACAAGGAGATGAGAAATGAGGTGCGTTTTAGAAACCTTTCCCCATCACACGGTGTACCATCTTCTGGGTTTCTCATGCATGTTTTCGATGTAGGAAGATGCCCTTGAACCTGGAGATTTGGGACCCATGCGATGGGTAGCACGCAGTATTACTTTAAAGGGTCTGCGTTTGCTCACCCAACCTCACCAAACCTCTCAGCCCCAAGAGTGTCCACCCTTATGTCTCATCCAGCTGTGGGTCTAGATATGGTCAATCCAGGTTGCATCACAGCCCCTGAACGAATTGTGTAAGAGTTTCTCTGTCTTTCCCGGTCTTTGTTTCATGGGTTTTTAAAAGTAATTTATTTTTATAATGGGGTTTAGCTGCTTTTCACGGCTGTGTTTATGCTGCTTTACACCCACTTGACACACTAACAGAGAGATATCAATACATAGGTTTTAAGATTATTGCTAGTCAGATATATTCTTGTGCGGTGAATCGGGCGTGTTGAGTCCAGTTCTCTGAGCAAGGAGTAGGTCTTGTCTATTACATATTGGGTTTATGGAACGGTATCTGAGCTAATTTGAAACTCTTGTTTTATGTATCACCCCACCTCACCTTTCCCGTTAAGCAGCCATAGTGTGTTTTCTGCATGTGTGACTCTGTTCTGTTTTGTAATTCAGTTCAAGTGTAACGGTTTTTACATTCCCTCTATAAGTGACACCTTAGGAGAAGTGTCCTTTTCTGTGTGACTTATTTCACTTAGAATCGTCTTACCTAAATCCACTCATCATGCTGCTACTAGCCTTATGACATTGATTTCATGGCTGAGTGATATTCCATCGTACATAAGGACCACAACTTTTTGATCCATTTTTCGCTTTCCTGGGATATTTAAGGTGGAATGAAGGGGAGGTCCTTGTCAACAGAGCAGCCCTAAACTTTGGGGTGCTTGTGTCTTGCTGATTTTCAATTTTCCCACTTTATCCCCCCATGCGTGGAAGTGCCCTATGCTCTCTAAGCTGTGTTTTTTAGATGTTTCAGGACACACCGTACACTTCTCCAGAGTGGCTGTTGGCGATTTACATCCCGCCCATCAGTGTAGCAAGGCTCCCATTTCTCCATGGCCTGTCCTGCATTTCTGGTTTTGACACTTTTTTCAGCATGGCCCTTTTGACCGATGGGAAGCGAGACTTCTTTGTAGCGCTGATTTGCCTTTCCAGGTTGCTTGGTTGGCCAAAAAGGGCGTATGCGTTTTTTCCTGAATATATTCAGGAAAAAACGCATACGCCCTTTTTGGCCAAGGGCATCATTGTCAACGTTTTGCCGCTTTTCATGTGCTTTAAAGGCGATTCGAATCTACCTCCTGAAATCTGTTTCCTGCAATTCTGCCTTGATTTCAAATCCTCTTCTTTGCCTTCCCTCAATATATTTGTGGACGAGAGTTATCATTAATAACTCTGCAGGTTTGTGAATTGCAGTGCCCTGAAGCTCCATTTTACAAGACGCTTCTTTGGGAGCTGGCCGCAAAAGCGCAGGATGGCTTCAGGCCCTGTTCTGGTTCCGGGGGGCAGGCTGAGCCTGTGGTTAATTCTTCTTCCTGATGGGAAAATAGAGTGACCTGTGCCTGTCCCAACACCAAGAGCTAGTCTCTCATTGGTTCCCCGTCTTCCCGTGCATCCTCAGGACAAATTGCAACCTGTACGGAACAGGAGGTTAAAGGTGCTGATGCTCCAAGTAGGGAGATTGCTAGTAAAGTGGCTGGAATGGCGAACCCGAGCACAAGGAGATGAGAAATGAGGTGCGTTTTAGAAACCTTTCCCCATCACACGGTGTACCATCTTCTGGGTTTCTCATGCATGTTTTCGATGTAGGAAGATGCCCTTGAACCTGGAGATTTGGGACCCATGCGATGGGTAGCACGCAGTATTACTTTAAAGGGTCTGCGTTTGCTCACCCAACCTCACCAAACCTCTCAGCCCCAAGAGTGTCCACCCTTATGTCTCATCCAGCTGTGGGTCTAGATATGGTCAATCCAGGTTGCATCACAGCCCCTGAACGAATTGTGTAAGAGTTTCTCTGTCTTTCCCTGTCTTTGTTTCATGGGTTTTTAAAAGTAATTTATTTTTATAATGGGGTTTAGCTGCTTTTCACGGCTGTGTTTATGCCGCTTTACACCCACTTGACACACTAACAGAGAGATATCAATACATAGGTTTTAAGATTATTACTAGTCAGATATATTCTTGTGCGGTGAATCGGGCGTGTTGAGTCCAGTTCTCTGAGCAAGGAGTAGGTCTTGTCTATTACATATTGGGTTTATGGAACGGTATCTGAGCTAATTTGAAACTCTTGTTTTATGTATCACCCCACCTCACCTTTCCCGTTAAGCAGCCATAGTGTGTTTTCTGCATGTGTGACTCTGTTCTGTTTTGTAATTCAGTTCAAGTGTAACGGTTTTTACATTCCCTCTATAAGTGACACCTTAGGAGAAGTGTCCTTTTCTGTGTGACTTATTTCACTTAGAATCGTCTTACCTAAATCCACTCATCATGCTGCTACTAGCCTTATGACATTGATTTCATGGCTGAGTGATATTCCATTGTACATAAGGACCACAACTTTTTGATCCATTTTTCGCTTTCCTGGGATATTTAAGGTGGAATGAAGGGGAGGTCCTTGTCAACAGAGCAGCCCTAAACTTTGGGGTGCTTGTGTCTTGCTGATTTTCAATTTTCCCACTTTATCCCCCCATGCGTGGAAGTGCCCTATGCTCTCTAAGCTGTGTTTTTTAGATGTTTCAGGACACACCGTACACTTCTCCAGAGTGGCTGTTGGCGATTTACATCCCGCCCATCAGTGTAGCAAGGCTCCCATTTCTCCATGGCCTGTCCTGCATTTCTGGTTTTGACACTTTTTTCAGCATGGCCCTTTTGACCGATGGGAAGCGAGACTTCTTTGTAGCGCTGATTTGCCTTTCCAGGTTTCTTGGTTGGCCAAAAAGGGCGTATGCGTTTTTTCCTGAATATATTCAGGAAAAAACGCATACGCTCTTTTTGGCCAAGGGCATCATTGTCAACGTTTTGCCGCTTTTCATGTGCTTTAAAGGCGATTCGAATCTACCTCCTGAAATCTGTTTCCTGCAATTCTGCCTTGATTTCAAATCCTCTTCTTTGCCTTCCCTCAATATATTTGTGGACGAGAGTTATCATTAATAACTCTGCAGGTTTGTGAATTGCAGTGCCCTGAAGCTCCATTTTACAAGTCGCTTTTTTGGGAGCTGGCCGCAAAAGCGCAGGATGGCTTCAGGCCCTGTTCTGCTTCCGGGGGGCAGGCTGAGCCTGTGGTTAATTCTTCTTCCTGATGGGAAAATAGAGTGACCTGTGCCTGTCCCAACACCAAGAGCTAGTCTCTCATTGGTTCCCCGTCTTCCCGTGCATCCTCAGGACAAATTGCAACCTGTACGGAACAGGAGGTTAAAGGTGCTGATGCTCCAAGTAGGGAGATTGCTAGTAAAGTGGCTGGAATGGCGAACCCGAGCACAAGGAGATGAGAAATGAGGTGCGTTTTAGAAACCTTTCCCCATCACACGGTGTACCATCTTCTGGGTTTCTCATGCATGTTTTCGATGTAGGAAGATGCCCTTGAACCTGGAGATTTGGGACCCATGCGATGGGTAGCACGCAGTATTACTTTAAAGGGTCTGCGTTTGCTCACCCAACCTCACCAAACCTCTCAGCCCCAAGAGTGTCCACCCTTATGTCTCATCCAGCTGTGGGTCTAGATATGGTCAATCCAGGTTGCATCACAGCCCCTGAACGAATTGTGTAAGAGTTTCTCTGTCTTTCCCTGTCTTTGTTTCATGGGTTTTTAAAAGTAATTTATTTTTATAATGGGGTTTAGCTGCTTTTCACGGCTGTGTTTATGCCGCTTTACACCCACTTGACACACTAACAGAGAGATATCAATACATAGGTTTTAAGATTATTACTAGTCAGATATATTCTTGTGCGGTGAATCAGGCGTGTTGAGTCCAGTTCTCTGAGCAAGGAGTAGGTCTTGTCTATTACATATTGGGTTTATGGAACGGTATCTGAGCTAATTTGAAACTCTTGTTTTATGTATCACCCCACCTCACCTTTCCCGTTAAGCAGCCATAGTGTGTTTTCTGCATGTGTGACTCTGTTCTGTTTTGTAATTCAGTTCAAGTGTAACGGTTTTTACATTCCCTCTATAAGTGACACCTTAGGAGAAGTGTCCTTTTCTGTGTGACTTATTTCACTTAGAATCGTCTTACCTAAATCCACTCATCATGCTGCTACTAGCCTTATGACATTGATTTCATGGCTGAGTGATATTCCATTGTACATAAGGACCACAACTTTTTGATCCATTTTTCGCTTTCCTGGGATATTTAAGGTGGAATGAAGTGGAGGTCCTTGTCAACAGAGCAGCCCTAAACTTTGGGGTGCTTGTGTCTTGCTGATTTTCAATTTTCCCACTTTATCCCCCCATGCGTGGAAGTGCCCTATGCTCTCTAAGCTGTGTTTTTTAGATGTTTCAGGACACACCGTACACTTCTCCAGAGTGGCTGTTGGCGATTTACATCCCGCCCATCAGTGTAGCAAGGCTCCCATTTCTCCATGGCCTGTCCTGCATTTCTGGTTTTGACACTTTTTTCAGCATGGCCCTTTTGACCGATGGGAAGCGAGACTTCTTTGTAGCGCTGATTTGCCTTTCCAGGTTGCTTGGTTGGCCAAAAAGGGCGTATGCGTTTTTTCCTGAATATATTCAGGAAAAAACGCATACGCCCTTTTTGGCCAAGGGCATCATTGTCAACGTTTTGCCGCTTTTCATGTGCTTTAAAGGCGATTCGAATCTACCTCCTGAAATCTATTTCCTGCAATTCTGCCTTGATTTCAAATCCTCTTCTTTGCCTTCCCTCAATATATTTGTGGACGAGAGTAATCATTTATAACTGGCAGGTTTGTGAATTGCAGTGCCCTGAAGCTCCATTTTACAAGACGCTTCTTTGGGAGCTGGCCGCAAAAGCGCAGGATGGCTTCAGGCCCTGTTCTGGTTCCGGGGGGCAGGCTGAGCCTGTGGTTAATTCTTCTTCCTGATGGGAAAATAGAGTGACCTGTGCCTGTCCCAACACCAAGAGCTAGTCTCTCATTGGTTCCCCGTCTTCCCGTGCATCCTCAGGACAAATTGCAACCTGTACGGAACAGGAGGTTAAAGGTGCTGATGCTCCAAGTAGGGAGATTGCTAGTAAAGTGGCTGGAATGGCGAACCCGAGCACAAGGAGATGAGAAATGAGGTGCGTTTTAGAAACCTTTCCCCATCACACGGTGTACCATCTTCTGGGTTTCTCATGCATGTTTTCGATGTAGGAAGATGCCCTTGAACCTGGAGATTTGGGACCCATGCGATGGGTAGCACGCAGTATTACTTTAAAGGGTCTGCGTTTGCTCACCCAACCTCACCAAACCTCTCAGCCCCAAGAGTGTCCACCCTTATGTCTCATCCAGCTGTGGGTCTAGATATGGTCAATCCAGGTTGCATCACAGCCCCTGAACGAATTGTGTAAGAGTTTCTCTGTCTTTCCCTGTCTTTGTTTCATGGGTTTTTAAAAGTAATTTATTTTTATAATGGGGTTTAGCTGCTTTTCACGGCTGTGTTTATGCCGCTTTACACCCACTTGACACACTAACAGAGAGATATCAATACATAGGTTTTAAGATTATTGCTAGTCAGATATATTCTTGTGCGGTGAATCGGGCGTGTTGAGTCCAGTTCTCTGAGCAAGGAGTAGGTCTTGTCTATTACATATTGGGTTTATGGAACGGTATCTGAGCTAATTTGAAACTCTTGTTTTATGTATCACCCCACCTCACCTTTCCCGTTAAGCAGCCATAGTGTGTTTTCTGCATGTGTGACTCTGTTCTGTTTTGTAATTCAGTTCAAGTGTAACGGTTTTTACATTCCCTCTATAAGTGACACCTTAGGAGAAGTGTCCTTTTCTGTGTGACTTATTTCACTTAGAATCGTCTTACCTAAATCCACTCATCATGCTGCTACTAGCCTTATGACATTGATTTCATGGCTGAGTGATATTCCATTGTACATAAGGACCACAACTTTTTGATCCATTTTTCGCTTTCCTGGGATATTTAAGGTGGAATGAAGTGGAGGTCCTTGTCAACAGAGCAGCCCTAAACTTTGGGGTGCTTGTGTCTTGCTGATTTTCAATTTTCCCACTTTATCCCCCCATGCGTGCAAGTGCCCTATGCTCTCTAAGCTGTGTTTTTTAGATGTTTCAGGACACACCGTACACTTCTCCAGAGTGGCTGTTGGCGATTTACATCCCGCCCATCAGTGTAGCAAGGCTCCCATTTCTCCATGGCCTGTCCTGCATTTCTGGTTTTGACACTTTTTTCAGCATGGCCCTTTTGACCGATGGGAAGCGAGACTTCTTTGTAGCGCTGATTTGCCTTTCCAGGTTGCTTGGTTGGCCAAAAAGGGCGTATGCGTTTTTTCCTGAATATATTCAGGAAAAAACGCATACGCCCTTTTTGGCCAAGGGCATCATTGTCAACGTTTTGCCGCTTTTCATGTGCTTTAAAGGCGATTCGAATCTACCTCCTGAAATCTGTTTCCTGCAATTCTGCCTTGATTTCAAATCCTCTTCTTTGCCTTCCCTCAATATATTTGTGGACGAGAGTTATCATTAATAACTCTGCAGGTTTGTGAATTGCAGTGCCCTGAAGCTCCATTTTACAAGTCGCTTTTTGGGAGCTGGCCGCAAAAGCGCAGGATGGCTTCAGGCCCTGTTCTGCTTCCGGGGGGCAGGCTGAGCCTGTGGTTAATTCTTCTTCCTGATGGGAAAATAGAGTGACCTGTGCTTGTCCCAACACCAAGAGCTAGTCTCTCATTGGTTCCCCGTCTTCCCGTGCATCCTCAGGACAAATTGCAACCTGTACGGAACAGGAGGTTAAAGGTGCTGATGCTCCAAGTAGGGAGATTGCTAGTAAAGTGGCTGGAATGGCGAACCCGAGCACAAGGAGATGAGAAATGAGGTGCGTTTTAGAAACCTTTCCCCATCACACGGTGTACCATCTTCTGGGTTTCTCATGCATGTTTTCGATGTAGGAAGATGCCCTTGAACCTGGAGATTTGGGACCCATGCGATGGGTAGCACGCAGTATTACTTTAAAGGGTCTGCGTTTGCTCACCCAACCTCACCAAACCTCTCAGCCCCAAGAGTGTCCACCCTTATGTCTCATCCAGCTGTGGGTCTAGATATGGTCAATCCAGGTTGCATCACAGCCCCTGAACGAATTGTGTAAGAGTTTCTCTGTCTTTCCCTGTCTTTGTTTCATGGGTTTTTAAAAGTAATTTATTTTTATAATGGGGTTTAGCTGCTTTTCACGGCTGTGTTTATGCTGCTTTACACCCACTTGACACACTAACAGAGAGATATCAATACATAGGTTTTAAGATTATTACTAGTCAGATATATTCTTGTGCGGTGAATCGGGCGTGTTGAGTCCAGTTCTCTGAGCAAGGAGTAGGTCTTGTCTATTACATATTGGGTTTATGGAACGGTATCTGAGCTAATTTGAAACTCTTGTTTTATGTATCACCCCACCTCACCTTTCCCGTTAAGCAGCCATAGTGTGTTTTCTGCATGTGTGACTCTGTTCTGTTTTGTAATTCAGTTCAAGTGTAACGGTTTTTACATTCCCTCTATAAGTGACACCTTAGGAGAAGTGTCCTTTTCTGTGTGACTTATTTCACTTAGAATCGTCTTACCTAAATCCACTCATCATGCTGCTACTAGCCTTATGACATTGATTTCATGGCTGAGTGATATTCCATTGTACATAAGGACCACAACTTTTTGATCCATTTTTCGCTTTCCTGGGATATTTAAGGTGGAATGAAGGGGAGGTCCTTGTCAACAGAGCAGCCCTAAACTTTGGGGTGCTTGTGTCTTGCTGATTTTCAATTTTCCCACTTTATCCCCCCATGCGTGGAAGTGCCCTATGCTCTCTAAGCTGTGTTTTTTAGATGTTTCAGGACACACCGTACACTTCTCCAGAGTGGCTGTTGGCGATTTACATCCCGCCCATCAGTGTAGCAAGGCTCCCATTTCTCCATGGCCTGTCCTGCATTTCTGGTTTTGACACTTTTTTCAGCATGGCCCTTTTGACCGATGGGAAGCGAGACTTCTTTGTAGCGCTGATTTGCCTTTCCAGGTTGCTTGGTTGGCCAAAAAGGGCGTATGCGTTTTTTCCTGAATATATTCAGGAAAAAACGCATACGCCCTTTTTGGCCAAGGGCATCATTGTCAACGTTTTGCCGCTTTTCATGTGCTTTAAAGGCGATTCGAATCTACCTCCTGAAATCTGTTTCCTGCAATTCTGCCTTGATTTCAAATCCTCTTCTTTGCCTTCCCTCAATATATTTGTGGACGAGAGTTATCATTAATAACTCTGCAGGTTTGTGAATTGCAGTGCCCTGAAGCTCCATTTTACAAGTCGCTTTTTTGGGAGCTGGCCGCAAAAGCGCAGGATGGCTTCAGGCCCTGTTCTGCTTCCGGGGGGCAGGCTGAGCCTGTGGTTAATTCTTCTTCCTGATGGGAAAATAGAGTGACCTGTGCCTGTCCCAACACCAAGAGCTAGTCTCTCATTGGTTCCCCGTCTTCCCGTGCATCCTCAGGACAAATTGCAACCTGTACGGAACAGGAGGTTAAAGGTGCTGATGCTCCAAGTAGGGAGATTGCTAGTAAAGTGGCTGGAATGGCGAACCCGAGCACAAGGAGATGAGAAATGAGGTGCGTTTTAGAAACCTTTCCCCATCACACGGTGTACCATCTTCTGGGTTTCTCATGCATGTTTTCGATGTAGGAAGATGCCCTTGAACCTGGAGATTTGGGACCCATGCGATGGGTAGCACGCAGTATTACTTTAAAGGGTCTGCGTTTGCTCACCCAACCTCACCAAACCTCTCAGCCCCAAGAGTGTCCACCCTTATGTCTCATCCAGCTGTGGGTCTAGATATGGTCAATCCAGGTTGCATCACAGCCCCTGAACGAATTGTGTAAGAGTTTCTCTGCCTTTCCCGGTCTTTGTTTCATGGGTTTTTAAAAGTAATTTATTTTTATAATGGGGTTTAGCTGCTTTTCACGGCTGTGTTTATGCTGCTTTACACCCACTTGACACACTAACAGAGAGATATCAATACATAGGTTTTAAGATTATTGCTAGTCAGATATATTCTTGTGCGGTGAATCGGGCGTGTTGAGTCCAGTTCTCTGAGCAAGGAGTAGGTCTTGTCTATTACATATTGGGTTTATGGAACGGTATCTGAGCTAATTTGAAACTCTTGTTTTATGTATCACCCCACCTCACCTTTCCCGTTAAGCAGCCATAGTGTGTTTTCTGCATGTGTGACTCTGTTCTGTTTTGTAATTCAGTTCAAGTGTAACGGTTTTTACATTCCCTCTATAAGTGACACCTTAGGAGAAGTGTCCTTTTCTGTGTGACTTATTTCACTTAGAATCGTCTTACCTAAATCCACTCATCATGCTGCTACTAGCCTTATGACATTGATTTCATGGCTGAGTGATATTCCATTGTACATAAGGACCACAACTTTTTGATCCATTTTTCGCTTTCCTGGGATATTTAAGGTGGAATGAAGGGGAGGTCCTTGTCAACAGAGCAGCCCTAAACTTTGGGGTGCTTGTGTCTTGCTGATTTTCAATTTTCCCACTTTATCCCCCCATGCGTGGAAGTGCCCTATGCTCTCTAAGCTGTGTTTTTTAGATGTTTCAGGACACACCGTACACTTCTCCAGAGTGGCTGTTGGCGATTTACATCCCGCCCATCAGTGTAGCAAGGCTCCCATTTCTCCATGGCCTGTCCTGCATTTCTGGTTTTGACACTTTTTTCAGCATGGCCCTTTTGACCGATGGGAAGCGAGACTTCTTTGTAGCGCTGATTTGCCTTTCCAGGTTGCTTGGTTGGCCAAAAAGGGCGTATGCGTTTTTTCCTGAATATATTCAGGAAAAAACGCATACGCCCTTTTTGGCCAAGGGCATCATTGTCAACGTTTTGCCGCTTTTCATGTGCTTTAAAGGCGATTCGAATCTACCTCCTGAAATCTGTTTCCTGCAATTCTGCCTTGATTTCAAATCCTCTTCTTTGCCTTCCCTCAATATATTTGTGGACGAGAGTTATCATTAATAACTCTGCAGGTTTGTGAATTGCAGTGCCCTGAAGCTCCATTTTACAAGTCGCTTTTTTGGGAGCTGGCCGCAAAAGCGCAGGATGGCTTCAGGCCCTGTTCTGCTTCCGGGGGGCAGGCTGAGCCTGTGGTTAATTCTTCTTCCTGATGGGAAAATAGAGTGACCTGTGCCTGTCCCAACACCAAGAGCTAGTCTCTCATTGGTTCCCCGTCTTCCCGTGCATCCTCAGGACAAATTGCAACCTGTACGGAACAGGAGGTTAAAGGTGCTGATGCTCCAAGTAGGGAGATTGCTAGTAAAGTGGCTGGAATGGCGAACCCGAGCACAAGGAGATGAGAAATGAGGTGCGTTTTAGAAACCTTTCCCCATCACACGGTGTACCATCTTCTGGGTTTCTCATGCATGTTTTCGATGTAGGAAGATGCCCTTGAACCTGGAGATTTGGGACCCATGCGATGGGTAGCACGCAGTATTACTTTAAAGGGTCTGCGTTTGCTCACCCAACCTCACCAAACCTCTCAGCCCCAAGAGTGTCCACCCTTATGTCTCATCCAGCTGTGGGTCTAGATATGGTCAATCCAGGTTGCATCACAGCCCCTGAACGAATTGTGTAAGAGTTTCTCTGTCTTTCCCGGTCTTTGTTTCATGGGTTTTTAAAAGTAATTTATTTTTATAATGGGGTTTAGCTGCTTTTCACGGCTGTGTTTATGCTGCTTTACACCCACTTGACACACTAACAGAGAGATATCAATACATAGGTTTTAAGATTATTGCTAGTCAGATATATTCTTGTGCGGTGAATCGGGCGTGTTGAGTCCAGTTCTCTGAGCAAGGAGTAGGTCTTGTCTATTACATATTGGGTTTATGGAACGGTATCTGAGCTAATTTGAAACTCTTGTTTTATGTATCACCCCACCTCACCTTTCCCGTTAAGCAGCCATAGTGTGTTTTCTGCATGTGTGACTCTGTTCTGTTTTGTAATTCAGTTCAAGTGTAACGGTTTTTACATTCCCTCTATAAGTGACACCTTAGGAGAAGTGTCCTTTTCTGTGTGACTTATTTCACTTAGAATCGTCTTACCTAAATCCACTCATCATGCTGCTACTAGCCTTATGACATTGATTTCATGGCTGAGTGATATTCCATCGTACATAAGGACCACAACTTTTTGATCCATTTTTCGCTTTCCTGGGATATTTAAGGTGGAATGAAGGGGAGGTCCTTGTCAACAGAGCAGCCCTAAACTTTGGGGTGCTTGTGTCTTGCTGATTTTCAATTTTCCCACTTTATCCCCCCATGCGTGGAAGTGCCCTATGCTCTCTAAGCTGTGTTTTTTAGATGTTTCAGGACACACCGTACACTTCTCCAGAGTGGCTGTTGGCGATTTACATCCCGCCCATCAGTGTAGCAAGGCTCCCATTTCTCCATGGCCTGTCCTGCATTTCTGGTTTTGACACTTTTTTCAGCATGGCCCTTTTGACCGATGGGAAGCGAGACTTCTTTGTAGCGCTGATTTGCCTTTCCAGGTTGCTTGGTTGGCCAAAAAGGGCGTATGCGTTTTTTCCTGAATATATTCAGGAAAAAACGCATACGCCCTTTTTGGCCAAGGGCATCATTGTCAACGTTTTGCCGCTTTTCATGTGCTTTAAAGGCGATTCGAATCTACCTCCTGAAATCTGTTTCCTGCAATTCTGCCTTGATTTCAAATCCTCTTCTTTGCCTTCCCTCAATATATTTGTGGACGAGAGTTATCATTAATAACTCTGCAGGTTTGTGAATTGCAGTGCCCTGAAGCTCCATTTTACAAGACGCTTCTTTGGGAGCTGGCCGCAAAAGCGCAGGATGGCTTCAGGCCCTGTTCTGGTTCCGGGGGGCAGGCTGAGCCTGTGGTTAATTCTTCTTCCTGATGGGAAAATAGAGTGACCTGTGCCTGTCCCAACACCAAGAGCTAGTCTCTCATTGGTTCCCCGTCTTCCCGTGCATCCTCAGGACAAATTGCAACCTGTACGGAACAGGAGGTTAAAGGTGCTGATGCTCCAAGTAGGGAGATTGCTAGTAAAGTGGCTGGAATGGCGAACCCGAGCACAAGGAGATGAGAAATGAGGTGCGTTTTAGAAACCTTTCCCCATCACACGGTGTACCATCTTCTGGGTTTCTCATGCATGTTTTCGATGTAGGAAGATGCCCTTGAACCTGGAGATTTGGGACCCATGCGATGGGTAGCACGCAGTATTACTTTAAAGGGTCTGCGTTTGCTCACCCAACCTCACCAAACCTCTCAGCCCCAAGAGTGTCCACCCTTATGTCTCATCCAGCTGTGGGTCTAGATATGGTCAATCCAGGTTGCATCACAGCCCCTGAACGAATTGTGTAAGAGTTTCTCTGTCTTTCCCTGTCTTTGTTTCATGGGTTTTTAAAAGTAATTTATTTTTATAATGGGGTTTAGCTGCTTTTCACGGCTGTGTTTATGCCGCTTTACACCCACTTGACACACTAACAGAGAGATATCAATACATAGGTTTTAAGATTATTACTAGTCAGATATATTCTTGTGCGGTGAATCGGGCGTGTTGAGTCCAGTTCTCTGAGCAAGGAGTAGGTCTTGTCTATTACATATTGGGTTTATGGAACGGTATCTGAGCTAATTTGAAACTCTTGTTTTATGTATCACCCCACCTCACCTTTCCCGTTAAGCAGCCATAGTGTGTTTTCTGCATGTGTGACTCTGTTCTGTTTTGTAATTCAGTTCAAGTGTAACGGTTTTTACATTCCCTCTATAAGTGACACCTTAGGAGAAGTGTCCTTTTCTGTGTGACTTATTTCACTTAGAATCGTCTTACCTAAATCCACTCATCATGCTGCTACTAGCCTTATGACATTGATTTCATGGCTGAGTGATATTCCATTGTACATAAGGACCACAACTTTTTGATCCATTTTTCGCTTTCCTGGGATATTTAAGGTGGAATGAAGGGGAGGTCCTTGTCAACAGAGCAGCCCTAAACTTTGGGGTGCTTGTGTCTTGCTGATTTTCAATTTTCCCACTTTATCCCCCCATGCGTGGAAGTGCCCTATGCTCTCTAAGCTGTGTTTTTTAGATGTTTCAGGACACACCGTACACTTCTCCAGAGTGGCTGTTGGCGATTTACATCCCGCCCATCAGTGTAGCAAGGCTCCCATTTCTCCATGGCCTGTCCTGCATTTCTGGTTTTGACACTTTTTTCAGCATGGCCCTTTTGACCGATGGGAAGCGAGACTTCTTTGTAGCGCTGATTTGCCTTTCCAGGTTTCTTGGTTGGCCAAAAAGGGCGTATGCGTTTTTTCCTGAATATATTCAGGAAAAAACGCATACGCTCTTTTTGGCCAAGGGCATCATTGTCAACGTTTTGCCGCTTTTCATGTGCTTTAAAGGCGATTCGAATCTACCTCCTGAAATCTGTTTCCTGCAATTCTGCCTTGATTTCAAATCCTCTTCTTTGCCTTCCCTCAATATATTTGTGGACGAGAGTTATCATTAATAACTCTGCAGGTTTGTGAATTGCAGTGCCCTGAAGCTCCATTTTACAAGTCGCTTTTTTGGGAGCTGGCCGCAAAAGCGCAGGATGGCTTCAGGCCCTGTTCTGCTTCCGGGGGGCAGGCTGAGCCTGTGGTTAATTCTTCTTCCTGATGGGAAAATAGAGTGACCTGTGCCTGTCCCAACACCAAGAGCTAGTCTCTCATTGGTTCCCCGTCTTCCCGTGCATCCTCAGGACAAATTGCAACCTGTACGGAACAGGAGGTTAAAGGTGCTGATGCTCCAAGTAGGGAGATTGCTAGTAAAGTGGCTGGAATGGCGAACCCGAGCACAAGGAGATGAGAAATGAGGTGCGTTTTAGAAACCTTTCCCCATCACACGGTGTACCATCTTCTGGGTTTCTCATGCATGTTTTCGATGTAGGAAGATGCCCTTGAACCTGGAGATTTGGGACCCATGCGATGGGTAGCACGCAGTATTACTTTAAAGGGTCTGCGTTTGCTCACCCAACCTCACCAAACCTCTCAGCCCCAAGAGTGTCCACCCTTATGTCTCATCCAGCTGTGGGTCTAGATATGGTCAATCCAGGTTGCATCACAGCCCCTGAACGAATTGTGTAAGAGTTTCTCTGTCTTTCCCTGTCTTTGTTTCATGGGTTTTTAAAAGTAATTTATTTTTATAATGGGGTTTAGCTGCTTTTCACGGCTGTGTTTATGCCGCTTTACACCCACTTGACACACTAACAGAGAGATATCAATACATAGGTTTTAAGATTATTACTAGTCAGATATATTCTTGTGCGGTGAATCAGGCGTGTTGAGTCCAGTTCTCTGAGCAAGGAGTAGGTCTTGTCTATTACATATTGGGTTTATGGAACGGTATCTGAGCTAATTTGAAACTCTTGTTTTATGTATCACCCCACCTCACCTTTCCCGTTAAGCAGCCATAGTGTGTTTTCTGCATGTGTGACTCTGTTCTGTTTTGTAATTCAGTTCAAGTGTAACGGTTTTTACATTCCCTCTATAAGTGACACCTTAGGAGAAGTGTCCTTTTCTGTGTGACTTATTTCACTTAGAATCGTCTTACCTAAATCCACTCATCATGCTGCTACTAGCCTTATGACATTGATTTCATGGCTGAGTGATATTCCATTGTACATAAGGACCACAACTTTTTGATCCATTTTTCGCTTTCCTGGGATATTTAAGGTGGAATGAAGTGGAGGTCCTTGTCAACAGAGCAGCCCTAAACTTTGGGGTGCTTGTGTCTTGCTGATTTTCAATTTTCCCACTTTATCCCCCCATGCGTGGAAGTGCCCTATGCTCTCTAAGCTGTGTTTTTTAGATGTTTCAGGACACACCGTACACTTCTCCAGAGTGGCTGTTGGCGATTTACATCCCGCCCATCAGTGTAGCAAGGCTCCCATTTCTCCATGGCCTGTCCTGCATTTCTGGTTTTGACACTTTTTTCAGCATGGCCCTTTTGACCGATGGGAAGCGAGACTTCTTTGTAGCGCTGATTTGCCTTTCCAGGTTGCTTGGTTGGCCAAAAAGGGCGTATGCGTTTTTTCCTGAATATATTCAGGAAAAAACGCATACGCCCTTTTTGGCCAAGGGCATCATTGTCAACGTTTTGCCGCTTTTCATGTGCTTTAAAGGCGATTCGAATCTACCTCCTGAAATCTATTTCCTGCAATTCTGCCTTGATTTCAAATCCTCTTCTTTGCCTTCCCTCAATATATTTGTGGACGAGAGTAATCATTTATAACTGGCAGGTTTGTGAATTGCAGTGCCCTGAAGCTCCATTTTACAAGACGCTTCTTTGGGAGCTGGCCGCAAAAGCGCAGGATGGCTTCAGGCCCTGTTCTGGTTCCGGGGGGCAGGCTGAGCCTGTGGTTAATTCTTCTTCCTGATGGGAAAATAGAGTGACCTGTGCCTGTCCCAACACCAAGAGCTAGTCTCTCATTGGTTCCCCGTCTTCCCGTGCATCCTCAGGACAAATTGCAACCTGTACGGAACAGGAGGTTAAAGGTGCTGATGCTCCAAGTAGGGAGATTGCTAGTAAAGTGGCTGGAATGGCGAACCCGAGCACAAGGAGATGAGAAATGAGGTGCGTTTTAGAAACCTTTCCCCATCACACGGTGTACCATCTTCTGGGTTTCTCATGCATGTTTTCGATGTAGGAAGATGCCCTTGAACCTGGAGATTTGGGACCCATGCGATGGGTAGCACGCAGTATTACTTTAAAGGGTCTGCGTTTGCTCACCCAACCTCACCAAACCTCTCAGCCCCAAGAGTGTCCACCCTTATGTCTCATCCAGCTGTGGGTCTAGATATGGTCAATCCAGGTTGCATCACAGCCCCTGAACGAATTGTGTAAGAGTTTCTCTGTCTTTCCCTGTCTTTGTTTCATGGGTTTTTAAAAGTAATTTATTTTTATAATGGGGTTTAGCTGCTTTTCACGGCTGTGTTTATGCCGCTTTACACCCACTTGACACACTAACAGAGAGATATCAATACATAGGTTTTAAGATTATTGCTAGTCAGATATATTCTTGTGCGGTGAATCGGGCGTGTTGAGTCCAGTTCTCTGAGCAAGGAGTAGGTCTTGTCTATTACATATTGGGTTTATGGAACGGTATCTGAGCTAATTTGAAACTCTTGTTTTATGTATCACCCCACCTCACCTTTCCCGTTAAGCAGCCATAGTGTGTTTTCTGCATGTGTGACTCTGTTCTGTTTTGTAATTCAGTTCAAGTGTAACGGTTTTTACATTCCCTCTATAAGTGACACCTTAGGAGAAGTGTCCTTTTCTGTGTGACTTATTTCACTTAGAATCGTCTTACCTAAATCCACTCATCATGCTGCTACTAGCCTTATGACATTGATTTCATGGCTGAGTGATATTCCATTGTACATAAGGACCACAACTTTTTGATCCATTTTTCGCTTTCCTGGGATATTTAAGGTGGAATGAAGTGGAGGTCCTTGTCAACAGAGCAGCCCTAAACTTTGGGGTGCTTGTGTCTTGCTGATTTTCAATTTTCCCACTTTATCCCCCCATGCGTGCAAGTGCCCTATGCTCTCTAAGCTGTGTTTTTTAGATGTTTCAGGACACACCGTACACTTCTCCAGAGTGGCTGTTGGCGATTTACATCCCGCCCATCAGTGTAGCAAGGCTCCCATTTCTCCATGGCCTGTCCTGCATTTCTGGTTTTGACACTTTTTTCAGCATGGCCCTTTTGACCGATGGGAAGCGAGACTTCTTTGTAGCGCTGATTTGCCTTTCCAGGTTGCTTGGTTGGCCAAAAAGGGCGTATGCGTTTTTTCCTGAATATATTCAGGAAAAAACGCATACGCCCTTTTTGGCCAAGGGCATCATTGTCAACGTTTTGCCGCTTTTCATGTGCTTTAAAGGCGATTCGAATCTACCTCCTGAAATCTGTTTCCTGCAATTCTGCCTTGATTTCAAATCCTCTTCTTTGCCTTCCCTCAATATATTTGTGGACGAGAGTTATCATTAATAACTCTGCAGGTTTGTGAATTGCAGTGCCCTGAAGCTCCATTTTACAAGTCGCTTTTTGGGAGCTGGCCGCAAAAGCGCAGGATGGCTTCAGGCCCTGTTCTGCTTCCGGGGGGCAGGCTGAGCCTGTGGTTAATTCTTCTTCCTGATGGGAAAATAGAGTGACCTGTGCCTGTCCCAACACCAAGAGCTAGTCTCTCATTGGTTCCCCGTCTTCCCGTGCATCCTCAGGACAAATTGCAACCTGTACGGAACAGGAGGTTAAAGGTGCTGATGCTCCAAGTAGGGAGATTGCTAGTAAAGTGGCTGGAATGGCGAACCCGAGCACAAGGAGATGAGAAATGAGGTGCGTTTTAGAAACCTTTCCCCATCACACGGTGTACCATCTTCTGGGTTTCTCATGCATGTTTTCGATGTAGGAAGATGCCCTTGAACCTGGAGATTTGGGACCCATGCGATGGGTAGCACGCAGTATTACTTTAAAGGGTCTGCGTTTGCTCACCCAACCTCACCAAACCTCTCAGCCCCAAGAGTGTCCACCCTTATGTCTCATCCAGCTGTGGGTCTAGATATGGTCAATCCAGGTTGCATCACAGCCCCTGAACGAATTGTTTAAGAGTTTCTCTGTCTTTCCCTGTCTTTGTTTCATGGGTTTTTAAAAGTAATTTATTTTTATAATGGGGTTTAGCTGCTTTTCACGGCTGTGTTTATGCCGCTTTACACCCACTTGACACACTAACAGAGAGATATCAATACATAGGTTTTAAGATTATTACTAGTCAGATATATTCTTGTGCGGTGAATCGGGCGTGTTGAGTCCAGTTCTCTGAGCAAGGAGTAGGTCTTGTCTATTACATATTGGGTTTATGGAACGGTATCTGAGCTAATTTGAAACTCTTGTTTTATGTATCACCCCACCTCACCTTTCCCGTTAAGCAGCCATAGTGTGTTTTCTGCATGTGTGACTCTGTTCTGTTTTGTAATTCAGTTCAAGTGTAACGGTTTTTACATTCCCTCTATAAGTGACACCTTAGGAGAAGTGTCCTTTTCTGTGTGACTTATTTCACTTAGAATCGTCTTACCTAAATCCACTCATCATGCTGCTACTAGCCTTATGACATTGATTTCATGGCTGAGTGATATTCCATTGTACATAAGGACCACAACTTTTTGATCCATTTTTCGCTTTCCTGGGATATTTAAGGTGGAATGAAGGGGAGGTCCTTGTCAACAGAGCAGCCCTAAACTTTGGGGTGCTTGTGTCTTGCTGATTTTCAATTTTCCCACTTTATCCCCCCATGCGTGGAAGTGCCCTATGCTCTCTAAGCTGTGTTTTTTAGATGTTTCAGGACACACCGTACACTTCTCCAGAGTGGCTGTTGGCGATTTACATCCCGCCCATCAGTGTAGCAAGGCTCCCATTTCTCCATGGCCTGTCCTGCATTTCTGGTTTTGACACTTTTTTCAGCATGGCCCTTTTGACCGATGGGAAGCGAGACTTCTTTGTAGCGCTGATTTGCCTTTCCAGGTTGCTTGGTTGGCCAAAAAGGGCGTATGCGTTTTTTCCTGAATATATTCAGGAAAAAACGCATACGCCCTTTTTGGCCAAGGGCATCATTGTCAACGTTTTGCCGCTTTTCATGTGCTTTAAAGGCGATTCGAATCTACCTCCTGAAATCTGTTTCCTGCAATTCTGCCTTGATTTCAAATCCTCTTCTTTGCCTTCCCTCAATATATTTGTGGACGAGAGTTATCATTAATAACTCTGCAGGTTTGTGAATTGCAGTGCCCTGAAGCTCCATTTTACAAGTCGCTTTTTGGGAGCTGGCCGCAAAAGCGCAGGATGGCTTCAGGCCCTGTTCTGCTTCCGGGGGGCAGGCTGAGCCTGTGGTTAATTCTTCTTCCTGATGGGAAAATAGAGTGACCTGTGCCTGTCCCAACACCAAGAGCTAGTCTCTCATTGGTTCCCCGTCTTCCCGTGCATCCTCAGGACAAATTGCAACCTGTACGGAACAGGAGGTTAAAGGTGCTGATGCTCCAAGTAGGGAGATTGCTAGTAAAGTGGCTGGAATGGCGAACCCGAGCACAAGGAGATGAGAAATGAGGTGCGTTTTAGAAACCTTTCCCCATCACACGGTGTACCATCTTCTGGGTTTCTCATGCATGTTTTCGATGTAGGAAGATGCCCTTGAACCTGGAGATTTGGGACCCATGCGATGGGTAGCACGCAGTATTACTTTAAAGGGTCTGCGTTTGCTCACCCAACCTCACCAAACCTCTCAGCCCCAAGAGTGTCCACCCTTATGTCTCATCCAGCTGTGGGTCTAGATATGGTCAATCCAGGTTGCATCACAGCCCCTGAACGAATTGTGTAAGAGTTTCTCTGTCTTTCCCTGTCTTTGTTTCATGGGTTTTTAAAAGTAATTTATTTTTATAATGGGGTTTAGCTGCTTTTCACGGCTGTGTTTATGCCGCTTTACACCCACTTGACACACTAACAGAGAGATATCAATACATAGGTTTTAAGATTATTACTAGTCAGATATATTCTTGTGCGGTGAATCGGGCGTGTTGAGTCCAGTTCTCTGAGCAAGGAGTAGGTCTTGTCTATTACATATTGGGTTTATGGAACGGTATCTGAGCTAATTTGAAACTCTTGTTTTATGTATCACCCCACCTCACCTTTCCCGTTAAGCAGCCATAGTGTGTTTTCTGCATGTGTGACTCTGTTCTGTTTTGTAATTCAGTTCAAGTGTAACGGTTTTTACATTCCCTCTATAAGTGACACCTTAGGAGAAGTGTCCTTTTCTGTGTGACTTATTTCACTTAGAATCGTCTTACCTAAATCCACTCATCATGCTGCTACTAGCCTTATGACATTGATTTCATGGCTGAGTGATATTCCATTGTACATAAGGACCACAACTTTTTGATCCATTTTTCGCTTTCCTGGGATATTTAAGGTGGAATGAAGGGGAGGTCCTTGTCAACAGAGCAGCCCTAAACTTTGGGGTGCTTGTGTCTTGCTGATTTTCAATTTTCCCACTTTATCCCCCCATGCGTGGAAGTGCCCTATGCTCTCTAAGCTGTGTTTTTTAGATGTTTCAGGACACACCGTACACTTCTCCAGAGTGGCTGTTGGCGATTTACATCCCGCCCATCAGTGTAGCAAGGCTCCCATTTCTCCATGGCCTGTCCTGCATTTCTGGTTTTGACACTTTTTTCAGCATGGCCCTTTTGACCGATGGGAAGCGAGACTTCTTTGTAGCGCTGATTTGCCTTTCCAGGTTGCTTGGTTGGCCAAAAAGGGCGTATGCGTTTTTTCCTGAATATATTCAGGAAAAAACGCATACGCCCTTTTTGGCCAAGGGCATCATTGTCAACGTTTTGCCGCTTTTCATGTGCTTTAAAGGCGATTCGAATCTACCTCCTGAAATCTGTTTCCTGCAATTCTGCCTTGATTTCAAATCCTCTTCTTTGCCTTCCCTCAATATATTTGTGGACGAGAGTTATCATTAATAACTCTGCAGGTTTGTGAATTGCAGTGCCCTGAAGCTCCATTTTACAAGTCGCTTTTTTGGGAGCTGGCCGCAAAAGCGCAGGATGGCTTCAGGCCCTGTTCTGCTTCCGGGGGGCAGGCTGAGCCTGTGGTTAATTCTTCTTCCTGATGGGAAAATAGAGTGACCTGTGCCTGTCCCAACACCAAGAGCTAGTCTCTCATTGGTTCCCCGTCTTCCCGTGCATCCTCAGGACAAATTGCAACCTGTACGGAACAGGAGGTTAAAGGTGCTGATGCTCCAAGTAGGGAGATTGCTAGTAAAGTGGCTGGAATGGCGAACCCGAGCACAAGGAGATGAGAAATGAGGTGCGTTTTAGAAACCTTTCCCCATCACACGGTGTACCATCTTCTGGGTTTCTCATGCATGTTTTCGATGTAGGAAGATGCCCTTGAACCTGGAGATTTGGGACCCATGCGATGGGTAGCACGCAGTATTACTTTAAAGGGTCTGCGTTTGCTCACCCAACCTCACCAAACCTCTCAGCCCCAAGAGTGTCCACCCTTATGTCTCATCCAGCTGTGGGTCTAGATATGGTCAATCCAGGTTGCATCACAGCCCCTGAACGAATTGTGTAAGAGTTTCTCTGCCTTTCCCGGTCTTTGTTTCATGGGTTTTTAAAAGTAATTTATTTTAATAATGGGGTTTAGCTGCTTTTCACGGCTGTGTTTATGCTGCTTTACACCCACTTGACACACTAACAGAGAGATATCAATACATAGGTTTTAAGATTATTGCTAGTCAGATATATTCTTGTGCGGTGAATCGGGCGTGTTGAGTCCAGTTCTCTGAGCAAGGAGTAGGTCTTGTCTATTACATATTGGGTTTATGGAACGGTATCTGAGCTAATTTGAAACTCTTGTTTTATGTATCACCCCACCTCACCTTTCCCGTTAAGCAGCCATAGTGTGTTTTCTGCATGTGTGACTCTGTTCTGTTTTGTAATTCAGTTCAAGTGTAACGGTTTTTACATTCCCTCTATAAGTGACACCTTAGGAGAAGTGTCCTTTTCTGTGTGACTTATTTCACTTAGAATCGTCTTACCTAAATCCACTCATCATGCTGCTACTAGCCTTATGACATTGATTTCATGGCTGAGTGATATTCCATTGTACATAAGGACCACAACTTTTTGATCCATTTTTCGCTTTCCTGGGATATTTAAGGTGGAATGAAGGGGAGGTCCTTGTCAACAGAGCAGCCCTAAACTTTGGGGTGCTTGTGTCTTGCTGATTTTCAATTTTCCCACTTTATCCCCCCATGCGTGGAAGTGCCCTATGCTCTCTAAGCTGTGTTTTTTAGATGTTTCAGGACACACCGTACACTTCTCCAGAGTGGCTGTTGGCGATTTACATCCCGCCCATCAGTGTAGCAAGGCTCCCATTTCTCCATGGCCTGTCCTGCATTTCTGGTTTTGACACTTTTTTCAGCATGGCCCTTTTGACCGATGGGAAGCGAGACTTCTTTGTAGCGCTGATTTGCCTTTCCAGGTTGCTTGGTTGGCCAAAAAGGGCGTATGCGTTTTTTCCTGAATATATTCAGGAAAAAACGCATACGCCCTTTTTGGCCAAGGGCATCATTGTCAACGTTTTGCCGCTTTTCATGTGCTTTAAAGGCGATTCGAATCTACCTCCTGAAATCTGTTTCCTGCAATTCTGCCTTGATTTCAAATCCTCTTCTTTGCCTTCCCTCAATATATTTGTGGACGAGAGTTATCATTAATAACTCTGCAGGTTTGTGAATTGCAGTGCCCTGAAGCTCCATTTTACAAGTCGCTTTTTTGGGAGCTGGCCGCAAAAGCGCAGGATGGCTTCAGGCCCTGTTCTGCTTCCGGGGGGCAGGCTGAGCCTGTGGTTAATTCTTCTTCCTGATGGGAAAATAGAGTGACCTGTGCCTGTCCCAACACCAAGAGCTAGTCTCTCATTGGTTCCCCGTCTTCCCGTGCATCCTCAGGACAAATTGCAACCTGTACGGAACAGGAGGTTAAAGGTGCTGATGCTCCAAGTAGGGAGATTGCTAGTAAAGTGGCTGGAATGGCGAACCCGAGCACAAGGAGATGAGAAATGAGGTGCGTTTTAGAAACCTTTCCCCATCACACGGTGTACCATCTTCTGGGTTTCTCATGCATGTTTTCGATGTAGGAAGATGCCCTTGAACCTGGAGATTTGGGACCCATGCGATGGGTAGCACGCAGTATTACTTTAAAGGGTCTGCGTTTGCTCACCCAACCTCACCAAACCTCTCAGCCCCAAGAGTGTCCACCCTTATGTCTCATCCAGCTGTGGGTCTAGATATGGTCAATCCAGGTTGCATCACAGCCCCTGAACGAATTGTGTAAGAGTTTCTCTGTCTTTCCCGGTCTTTGTTTCATGGGTTTTTAAAAGTAATTTATTTTTATAATGGGGTTTAGCTGCTTTTCACGGCTGTGTTTATGCTGCTTTACACCCACTTGACACACTAACAGAGAGATATCAATACATAGGTTTTAAGATTATTGCTAGTCAGATATATTCTTGTGCGGTGAATCGGGCGTGTTGAGTCCAGTTCTCTGAGCAAGGAGTAGGTCTTGTCTATTACATATTGGGTTTATGGAACGGTATCTGAGCTAATTTGAAACTCTTGTTTTATGTATCACCCCACCTCACCTTTCCCGTTAAGCAGCCATAGTGTGTTTTCTGCATGTGTGACTCTGTTCTGTTTTGTAATTCAGTTCAAGTGTAACGGTTTTTACATTCCCTCTATAAGTGACACCTTAGGAGAAGTGTCCTTTTCTGTGTGACTTATTTCACTTAGAATCGTCTTACCTAAATCCACTCATCATGCTGCTACTAGCCTTATGACATTGATTTCATGGCTGAGTGATATTCCATTGTACATAAGGACCACAACTTTTTGATCCATTTTTCGCTTTCCTGGGATATTTAAGGTGGAATGAAGGGGAGGTCCTTGTCAACAGAGCAGCCCTAAACTTTGGGGTGCTTGTGTCTTGCTGATTTTCAATTTTCCCACTTTATCCCCCCATGCGTGGAAGTGCCCTATGCTCTCTAAGCTGTGTTTTTTAGATGTTTCAGGACACACCGTACACTTCTCCAGAGTGGCTGTTGGCGATTTACATCCCGCCCATCAGTGTAGCAAGGCTCCCATTTCTCCATGGCCTGTCCTGCATTTCTGGTTTTGACACTTTTTTCAGCATGGCCCTTTTGACCGATGGGAAGCGAGACTTCTTTGTAGCGCTGATTTGCCTTTCCAGGTTGCTTGGTTGGCCAAAAAGGGCGTATGCGTTTTTTCCTGAATATATTCAGGAAAAAACGCATACGCCCTTTTTGGCCAAGGGCATCATTGTCAACGTTTTGCCGCTTTTCATGTGCTTTAAAGGCGATTCGAATCTACCTCCTGAAATCTGTTTCCTGCAATTCTGCCTTGATTTCAAATCCTCTTCTTTGCCTTCCCTCAATATATTTGTGGACGAGAGTTATCATTAATAACTCTGCAGGTTTGTGAATTGCAGTGCCCTGAAGCTCCATTTTACAAGTCGCTTTTTTGGGAGCTGGCCGCAAAAGCGCAGGATGGCTTCAGGCCCTGTTCTGCTTCCGGGGGGCAGGCTGAGCCTGTGGTTAATTCTTCTTCCTGATGGGAAAATAGAGTGACCTGTGCCTGTCCCAACACCAAGAGCTAGTCTCTCATTGGTTCCCCGTCTTCCCGTGCATCCTCAGGACAAATTGCAACCTGTACGGAACAGGAGGTTAAAGGTGCTGATGCTCCAAGTAGGGAGATTGCTAGTAAAGTGGCTGGAATGGCGAACCCGAGCACAAGGAGATGAGAAATGAGGTGCGTTTTAGAAACCTTTCCCCATCACACGGTGTACCATCTTCTGGGTTTCTCATGCATGTTTTCGATGTAGGAAGATGCCCTTGAACCTGGAGATTTGGGACCCATGCGATGGGTAGCACGCAGTATTACTTTAAAGGGTCTGCGTTTGCTCACCCAACCTCACCAAACCTCTCAGCCCCAAGAGTGTCCACCCTTATGTCTCATCCAGCTGTGGGTCTAGATATGGTCAATCCAGGTTGCATCACAGCCCCTGAACGAATTGTGTAAGAGTTTCTCTGTCTTTCCCGGTCTTTGTTTCATGGGTTTTTAAAAGTAATTTATTTTTATAATGGGGTTTAGCTGCTTTTCACGGCTGTGTTTATGCTGCTTTACACCCACTTGACACACTAACAGAGAGATATCAATACATAGGTTTTAAGATTATTGCTAGTCAGATATATTCTTGTGCGGTGAATCGGGCGTGTTGAGTCCAGTTCTCTGAGCAAGGAGTAGGTCTTGTCTATTACATATTGGGTTTATGGAACGGTATCTGAGCTAATTTGAAACTCTTGTTTTATGTATCACCCCACCTCACCTTTCCCGTTAAGCAGCCATAGTGTGTTTTCTGCATGTGTGACTCTGTTCTGTTTTGTAATTCAGTTCAAGTGTAACGGTTTTTACATTCCCTCTATAAGTGACACCTTAGGAGAAGTGTCCTTTTCTGTGTGACTTATTTCACTTAGAATCGTCTTACCTAAATCCACTCATCATGCTGCTACTAGCCTTATGACATTGATTTCATGGCTGAGTGATATTCCATTGTACATAAGGACCACAACTTTTTGATCCATTTTTCGCTTTCCTGGGATATTTAAGATGGAATGAAGTGGAGGTCCTTGTCAACAGAGCAGCCCTAAACTTTGGGGTGCTTGTGTCTTGCTGATTTTCAATTTTCCCACTTTATCCCCCCATGCGTGGAAGTGCCCTATGCTCTCTAAGCTGTGTTTTTTAGATGTTTCAGGACACACCGTACACTTCTCCAGAGTGGCTGTTGGCGATTTACATCCCGCCCATCAGTGTAGCAAGGCTCCCATTTCTCCATGGCCTGTCCTGCATTTCTGGTTTTGACACTTTTTTCAGCATTTCCCTTTTGACCGATGGGAAGCGAGACTTCTTTGTAGCGCTGATTTGCCTTTCCAGGTTGCTTGGTTGGCCAAAAAGGGCGTATGCGTTTTTTCCTGAATATATTCAGGAAAAAACGCATACGCCCTTTTTGGCCAAGGGCATCATTGTCAACGTTTTGCCGCTTTTCATGTGCTTTAAAGGCGATTCGAATCTACCTCCTGAAATCTGTTTCCTGCAATTCTGCCTTGATTTCAAATCCCCTTCTTTGCCTTCCCTCAATATATTTGTGGACGAGAGTTATCATTAATAACTCTGCAGGTTTGTGAATTGCAGTGCCCTGAAGCTCCATTTTACAAGTCGCTTCTTTGGGAGCTGGCCGCAAAAGCGCAGGATGGCTTCAGGCCCTGTTCTGCTTCCGGGGGGCAGGCTGAGCCTGTGGTTAATTCTTCTTCCTGATGGGAAAATAGAGTGACCTGTGCCTGTCCCAACACCAAGAGCTAGTCTCTCATTGGTTCCCCGTCTTCCCGTTCATCCTCAGGACAAATTGCAACCTGTACGGAACAGGAGGTTAAAGGTGCTGATGCTCCAAGTAGGGAGATTGCTAGTAAAGTGGCTGGAATGGCGAACCCGAGCACAAGGAGATGAGAAATGAGGTGCGTTTTAGAAACCTTTCCCCATCACACGGTGTACCATCTTCTGGGTTTCTCATGCATGTTTTCGATGTAGGAAGATGCCCTTGAACCTGGAGATTTGGGACCCATGCGATGGGTAGCACGCAGTATTACTTTAAAGGGTCTGCGTTTGCTCACCCAACCTCACCAAACCTCTCAGCCCCAAGAGTGTCCACCCTTATGTCTCATCCAGCTGTGGGTCTAGATATGGTCAATCCAGGTTGCATCACAGCCCCTGAACGAATTGTGTAAGAGTTTCTCTGTCTTTCCCTGTCTTTGTTTCATGGGTTTTTAAAAGTAATTTATATTTATAATGGGGTTTAGCTGCTTTTCACGGCTGAGTTTATGCCGCTTTACACCCACTTGACACACTAACAGAGAGATATCAATACATAGGTTTTAAGATTATTGCTAGTCAGATATATTCTTGTGCGGTGAATCGGGCGTGTTGAGTCCAGTTCTCTGAGCAAGGAGTAGGTCTTGTCTATTACATATTGGGTTTATGGAACGGTATCTGAGCTAATTTGAAACTCTTGTTTTATGTATCACCCCACCTCACCTTTCCCGTTAAGCAGCCATAGTGTGTTTTCTGCATGTGTGACTCTGTTCTGTTTTGTAATTCAGTTCAAGTGTAACGGTTTTTACATTCCCTGTATAAGTGACACCTTAGGAGAAGTGTCCTTTTCTGTGTGACTTATTTCACTTAGAATCGTCTTACCTAAATCCACTCATCATGCTGCTACTAGCCTTATGACATTGATTTCATGGCTGAGTGATATTCCATTGTACATAAGGACCACAACTTTTTGATCCATTTTTCGCTTTCCTGGGATATTTAAGGTGGAATGAAGTGGAGGTCCTTGTCAACAGAGCAGCCCTAAACTTTGGGGTGCTTGTGTCTTGCTGATTTTCAATTTTCCCACTTTATCCCCCCATGCGTGGAAGTGCCCTATGCTCTCTAAGCTGTGTTTTTTAGATGTTTCAGGACACACCGTACACTTCTCCAGAGTGGCTGTTGGCGATTTACATCCCGCCCATCAGTGTAGCAAGGCTCCCATTTCTCCATGGCCTGTCCTGCATTTCTGGTTTTGACACTTTTTTCAGCATGGCCCTTTTGACCGATGGGAAGCGAGACTTCTTTGTAGCGCTGATTTGCCTTTCCAGGTTGCTTGGTTGGCCAAAAAGGGCGTATGCGTTTTTTCCTGAATATATTCAGGAAAAAACGCATACGCCCTTTTTGGCCAAGGGCATCATTGTCAACGTTTTGCCGCTTTTCATGTGCTTTAAAGGCGATTCGAATCTACCTCCTGAAATCTGTTTCCTGCAATTCTGCCTTGATTTCAAATCCTCTTCTTTGCCTTCCCTCAATATATTTGTGGACGAGAGTTATCATTAATAACTCTGCAGGTTTGTGAATTGCAGTGCCCTGAAGCTCCATTTTACAAGTCGCTTCTTTGGGAGCTGGCCGCAAAAGCGCAGGATGGCTTCAGGCCCTGTTCTGCTTCCGGGGGGCAGGCTGAGCCTGTGGTTAATTCTTCTTCCTGATGGGAAAATAGAGTGACCTGTGCCTGTCCCAACACCAAGAGCTAGTCTCTCATTGGTTCCCCGTCTTCCCGTTCATCCTCAGGACAAATTGCAACCTGTACGGAACAGGAGGTTAAAGGTGCTGATGCTCCAAGTAGGGAGATTGCTAGTAAAGTGGCTGGAATGGCGAACCCGAGCACAAGGAGATGAGAAATGAGGTGCGTTTTAGAAACCTTTCCCCATCACACGGTGTACCATCTTCTGGGTTTCTCATGCATGTTTTCGATGTAGGAAGATGCCCTTGAACCTGGAGATTTGGGACCCATGCGATGGGTAGCACGCAGTATTACTTTAAAGGGTCTGCGTTTGCTCACCCAACCTCACCAAACCTCTCAGCCCCAAGAGTGTCCACCCTTATGTCTCATCCAGCTGTGGGTCTAGATATGGTCAATCCAGGTTGCATCACAACCCCTGAACGAATTGTGTAAGAGTTTCTCTGTCTTTCCCTGTCTTTGTTTCATGGGTTTTTAAAAGTAATTTATATTTATAATGGGGTTTAGCTGCTTTTCACGGCTGTGTTTATGCCGCTTTACACCCACTTGACACACTAACAGAGAGATATCAATACATAGGTTTTAAGATTATTGCTAGTCAGATATATTCTTGTGCGGTGAATCGGGCGTGTTGAGTCCAGTTCTCTGAGCAAGGAGTAGGTCTTGTCTATTACATATTGGGTTTATGGAACGGTATCTGAGCTAATTTGAAACTCTTGTTTTATGTATCACCCCACCTCACCTTTCCCGTTAAGCAGCCATAGTGTGTTTTCTGCATGTGTGACTCTGTTCTGTTTTGTAATTCAGTTCAAGTGTAACGGTTTTTACATTCCCTCTATAAGTGACACCTTAGGAGAAGTGTCCTTTTCTGTGTGACTTATTTCACTTAGAATCGTCTTACCTAAATCCACTCATCATGCTGCTACTAGCCTTATGACATTGATTTCATGGCTGAGTGATATTCCATTGTACATAAGGACCACAACTTTTTGATCCATTTTTCGCTTTCCTGGGATATTTAAGGTGGAATGAAGTGGAGGTCCTTGTCAACAGAGCAGCCCTAAACTTTGGGGTGCTTGTGTCTTGCTGATTTTCAATTTTCCCACTTTATCCCCCCATGCGTGGAAGTGCCCTATGCTCTCTAAGCTGTGTTTTTTAGATGTTTCAGGACACACCGTACACTTCTCCAGAGTGGCTGTTGGCGATTTACATCCCGCCCATCAGTGTAGCAAGGCTCCCATTTCTCCATGGCCTGTCCTGCATTTCTGGTTTTGACACTTTTTTCAGCATGGCCCTTTTGACCGATGGGAAGCGAGACTTCTTTGTAGCGCTGATTTGCCTTTCCAGGTTGCTTGGTTGGCCAAAAAGGGCGTATGCGTTTTTTCCTGAATATATTCAGGAAAAAACGCATACGCCCTTTTTGGCCAAGGGCATCATTGTCAACGTTTTGCCGCTTTTCATGTGCTTTAAAGGCGATTCGAATCTACCTCCTGAAATCTGTTTCCTGCAATTCTGCCTTGATTTCAAATCCTCTTCTTTGCCTTCCCTCAATATATTTGTGGACGAGAGTTATCATTAATAACTCTGCAGGTTTGTGAATTGCAGTGCCCTGAAGCTCCATTTTACAAGTCGCTTCTTTGGGAGCTGGCCGCAAAAGCGCAGGATGGCTTCAGGCCCTGTTCTGGTTCCGGGGGGCAGGCTGAGCCTGTGGTTAATTCTTCTTCCTGATGGGAAAATAGAGTGACCTGTGCCTGTCCCAACACCAAGAGCTAGTCTCTCATTGGTTCCCCGTCTTCCCGTTCATCCTCAGGACAAATTGCAACCTGTACGGAACAGGAGGTTAAAGGTGCTGATGCTCCAAGTAGGGAGATTGCTAGTAAAGTGGCTGGAATGGCGAACCCGAGCACAAGGAGATGAGAAATGAGGTGCGTTTAAGAAACCTTTCCCCATCACACGGTGTACCATCTTCTGGGTTTCTCATGCATGTTTTCGATGTAGGAAGATGCCCTTGAACCTGGAGATTTGGGACCCATGCGATGGGTAGCACGCAGTATTACTTTAAAGGGTCTGCGTTTGCTCACCCAACCTCACCAAACCTCTCAGCCCCAAGAGTGTCCACCCTTATGTCTCATCCAGCTGTGGGTCTAGATATGGTCAATCCAGGTTGCATCACAGCCCCTGAACGAATTGTGTAAGAGTTTCTCTGTCTTTCCCTGTCTTTGTTTCATGGGTTTTTAAAAGTAATTTATTTTTATAATGGGGTTTAGCTGCTTTTCACGGCTGTGTTTATGCCGCTTTACACCCACTTGACACACTAACAGAGAGATATCAATACATAGGTTTTAAGATTATTGCTAGTCAGATATATTCTTGTGCGGTGAATCGGGCGTGTTGAGTCCAGTTCTCTGAGCAAGGAGTAGGTCTTGTCTATTACATATTGGGTTTATGGAACGGTATCTGAGCTAATTTGAAACTCTTGTTTTATGTATCACCCCACCTCACCTTTCCCGTTAAGCAGCCATAGTGTGTTTTCTGCATGTGTGACTCTGTTCTGTTTTGTAATTCAGTTCAAGTGTAACGGTTTTTACATTCCCTCTATAAGTGACACCTTAGGAGAAGTGTCCTTTTCTGTGTGACTTATTTC
Source organism: Balaenoptera physalus (assembly GCF_965194825.1). Lineage (NCBI taxonomy): Eukaryota > Metazoa > Chordata > Mammalia > Artiodactyla > Balaenopteridae > Balaenoptera > Balaenoptera physalus. Next base: position 309,056 of record NW_028126269.1, on the reverse strand, counting down.
ACTTAGAATCGTCTTACCTAAATCCACTCATCATGCTGCTACTAGCCTTATGACATTGATTTCATGGCTGAGTGATATTCCATTGTACATAAGGACCACAACTTTTTGATCCATTTTTCGCTTTCCTGGGATATTTAAGGTGGAATGAAGTGGAGGTCCTTGTCAACAGAGCAGCCCTAAACTTTGGGGTGCTTGTGTCTTGCTGATTTTCAATTTTCCCACTTTATCCCCCCATGCGTGGAAGTGCCCTATGCTCTCTAAGCTGTGTTTTTTAGATGTTTCAGGACACACCGTACACTTCTCCAGAGTGGCTGTTGGCGATTTACATCCCGCCCATCAGTGTAGCAAGGCTCCCATTTCTCCATGGCCTGTCCTGCATTTCTGGTTTTGACACTTTTTTCAGCATGGCCCTTTTGACCGATGGGAAGCGAGACTTCTTTGTAGCGCTGATTTGCCTTTCCAGGTTGCTTGGTTGGCCAAAAAGGGCGTATGCGTTTTTTCCTGAATATATTCAGGAAAAACGCATACGCCCTTTTTGGCCAAGGGCATCATTGTCAACGTTTTGCCGCTTTTCATGTGCTTTAAAGGCGATTCGAATCTACCTCCTGAAATCTATTTCCTGCAATTCTGCCTTGATTTCAAATCCTCTTCTTTGCCATCCCTCAATATATTTGTGGACGAGAGTAATCATTTATAACTCGCAGGTTTGTGAATTGCAGTGCCCTGAAGCTCCATTTTACAAGACGCTTCTTTGGGAGCTGGCCGCAAAAGCGCAGGATGGCTTCAGGCCCTGTTCTGGTTCCGGGGGGCAGGCTGAGCCTGTGGTTAATTCTTCTTCCTGATGGGAAAATAGAGTGACCTGTGCCTGTCCCAACACCAAGAGCTAGTCTCTCATTGGTTCCCCGTCTTCCCGTGCATCCTCAGGACAAATTGCAACCTGTACGGAACAGGAGGTTAAAGGTGCTGATGCTCCAAGTAGGGAGATTGCTAGTAAAGTGGCTGGAATGGCGAACCCGAGCACAAGGAGATGAGAAATGAGGTGCGTTTAAGAAACCTTTCCCCATCACACGGTGTACCATCTTCTGGGTTTCTCATGCATGTTTTCGATGTAGGAAGATGCCCTTGAACCTGGAGATTTGGGACCCATGCGATGGGTAGCACGCAGTATTACTTTAAAGGGTCTGCGTTTGCTCACCCAACCTCACCAAACCTCTCAGCCCCAAGAGTGTCCACCCTTATGTCTCATCCAGCTGTGGGTCTAGATATGGTCAATCCAGGTTGCATCACAGCCCCTGAACGAATTGTGTAAGAGTTTCTCTGTCTTTCCCTGTATTTGTTTCATGGGTTTTTAAAAGTAATTTATTTTTATAATGGGGTTTAGCTGCTTTTCACGGCTGTGTTTATGCCGCTTTACACCCACTTGACACACTAACAGAGAGATATCAATACATAGGTTTTAAGATTATTACTAGTCAGATATATTCTTGTGCGGTGAATCGGGCGTGTTGAGTCCAGTTCTCTGAGCAAGGAGTAGGTCTTGTCTATTACATATTGGGTTTATGGAACGGTATCTGAGCTAATTTGAAACTCTTGTTTTATGTATCACCCCACCTCACCTTTCCCGTTAAGCAGCCATAGTGTGTTTTCTGCATGTGTGACTCTGTTCTGTTTTGTAATTCAGTTCAAGTGTAACGGTTTTTACATTCCCTCTATAAGTGACACCTTAGGAGAAGTGTCCTTTTCTGTGTGACTTATTTCACTTAGAATCGTCTTACCTAAATCCACTCATCATGCTGCTACTAGCCTTATGACATTGATTTCATGGCTGAGTGATATTCCATTGTACATAAGGACCACAACTTTTTGATCCATTTTTCGCTTTCCTGGGATATTTAAGGTGGAATGAAGTGGAGGTCCTTGTCAACAGAGCAGCCCTAAACTTTGGGGTGCTTGTGTCTTGCTGATTTTCAATTTTCCCACTTTATCCCCCCATGCGTGGAAGTGCCCTATGCTCTCTAAGCTGTGTTTTTTAGATGTTTCAGGACACACCGTACACTTCTCCAGAGTGGCTGTTGGCGATTTACATCCCGCCCATCAGTGTAGCAAGGCTCCCATTTCTCCATGGCCTGTCCTGCATTTCTGGTTTTGACACTTTTTTCAGCATGGCCCTTTTGACCGATGGGAAGCGAGACTTCTTTGTAGCGCTGATTTGCCTTTCCAGGTTGCTTGGTTGGCCAAAAAGGGCGTATGCGTTTTTTCCTGAATATATTCAGGAAAAAACGCATACGCCCTTTTTGGCCAAGGGCATCATTGTCAACGTTTTGCCGCTTTTCATGTGCTTTAAAGGCGATTCGAATCTACCTCCTGAAATCTGTTTCCTGCAATTCTGCCTTGATTTCAAATCCTCTTCTTTGCCTTCCCTCAATATATTTGTGGACGAGAGTTATCATTAATAACTCTGCAGGTTTGTGAATTGCAGTGCCCTGAAGCTCCATTTTACAAGTCGCTTCTTTGGGAGCTGGCCGCAAAAGCGCAGGATGGCTTCAGGCCCTGTTCTGGTTCCGGGGGGCAGGCTGAGCCTGTGGTTAATTCTTCTTCCTGATGGGAAAATAGAGTGACCTGTGCCTGTCCCAACACCAAGAGCTAGTCTCTCATTGGTTCCCCGTCTTCCCGTGCTTCCTCAGGACAAATTGCAACCTGTACGGAACAGGAGGTTAAAGGTGCTGATGCTCCAAGTAGGGAGATTGCTAGTAAAGTGGCTGGAATGGCCAACCCGAGCACAAGGAGATGAGAAATGAGGTGCGTTTTAGAAACCTTTCCCCATCACACGGTGTACCATCTTCTGGGTTTCTCATGCATGTTTTCGATGTAGGAAGATGCCCTTGAACCTGGAGATTTGGGACCCATGCGATGGGTAGCACGCAGTATTACTTTAAAGGGTCTGCGTTTGCTCACCCAACCTCACCAAACCTCTCAGCCCCAAGAGTGTCCACCCTTATGTCTCATCCAGCTGTGGGTCTAGATATGGTCAATCCAGGTTGCATCACAGCCCCTGAACGAATTGTGTAAGAGTTTCTCTGTCTTTCCCTGTCTTTGTTTCATGGGTTTTTAAAAGTAATTTATTTTTATAATGGGGTTTAGCTGCTTTTCACGGCTGTGTTTATGCCGCTTTACACCCACTTGACACACTAACAGAGAGATATCAATACATAGGTTTTAAGATTATTGCTAGTCAGATATATTCTTGTGCGGTGAATCGGGCGTGTTGAGTCCAGTTCTCTGAGCAAGGAGTAGGTCTTGTCTATTACATATTGGGTTTATGGAACGGTATCTGAGCTAATTTGAAACTCTTGTTTTATGTATCACCCCACCTCACCTTTCCCGTTAAGCAGCCATAGTGTGTTTTCTGCATGTGTGACTCTGTTCTGTTTTGTAATTCAGTTCAAGTGTAACGGTTTTTACATTCCCTCTATAAGTGACACCTTAGGAGAAGTGTCCTTTTCTGTGTGACTTATTTCACTTAGAATCGTCTTACCTAAATCCACTCATCATGCTGCTACTAGCCTTATGACATTGATTTCATGGCTGAGTGATATTCCATTGTACATAAGGACCACAACTTTTTGATCCATTTTTCGCTTTCCTGGGATATTTAAGGTGGAATGAAGTGGAGGTCCTTGTCAACAGAGCAGCCCTAAACTTTGGGGTGCTTGTGTCTTGCTGATTTTCAATTTTCCCACTTTATCCCCCCATGCGTGGAAGTGCCCTATGCTCTCTAAGCTGTGTTTTTTAGATGTTTCAGGACACACCGTACACTTCTCCAGAGTGGCTGTTGGCGATTTACATCCCGCCCATCAGTGTAGCAAGGCTCCCATTTCTCCATGGCCTGTCCTGCATTTCTGGTTTTGACACTTTTTTCAGCATGGCCCTTTTGACCGATGGGAAGCGAGACTTCTTTGTAGCGCTGATTTGCCTTTCCAGGTTGCTTGGTTGGCCAAAAAGGGCGTATGCGTTTTTTCCTGAATATATTTAGGAAAAAACGCATACGCCCTTTTTGGCCAAGGGCATCATTGTCAACGTTTTGCCGCTTTTCATGTGCTTTAAAGGCGATTCGAATCTACCTCCTGAAATCTATTTCCTGCAATTCTGCCTTGATTTCAAATCCTCTTCTTTGCCTTCCCTCAATATATTTGTGGACGAGAGTAATCATTTATAACTCGCAGGTTTGTGAATTGCAGTGCCCTGAAGCTCCATTTTACAAGACGCTTCTTTGGGAGCTGGCCGCAAAAGCGCAGGATGGCTTCAGGCCCTGTTCTGGTTCCGGGGGGCAGGCTGAGCCTGTGGTTAATTCTTCTTCCTGATGGGAAAATAGAGTGACCTGTGCCTGTCCCAACACCAAGAGCTAGTCTCTCATTGGTTCCCCGTCTTCCCGTGCATCCTCAGGACAAATTGCAACCTGTACGGAACAGGAGGTTAAAGGTGCTGATGCTCCAAGTAGGGAGATTGCTAGTAAAGTGGCTGGAATGGCGAACCCGAGCACAAGGAGATGAGAAATGAGGTGCGTTTTAGAAACCTTTCCCCATCACACGGTGTACCATCTTCTGGGTTTCTCATGCATGTTTTCGATGTAGGAAGATGCCCTTGAACCTGGAGATTTGGGACCCATGCGATGGGTAGCACGCAGTATTACTTTAAGGGGTCTGCGTTTGCTCACCCAACCTCACCAAACCTCTCAGCCCCAAGAGTGTCCACCCTTATGTCTCATCCAGCTGTGGGTCTAGATATGGTCAATCCAGGTTGCATCACAGCCCCTGAACGAATTGTGTAAGAGTTTCTCTGTCTTTCCCTGTCTTTGTTTCATGGGTTTTTAAAAGTAATTTATTTTTATAATGGGGTTTAGCTGCTTTTCACGGCTGTGTTTATGCCGCTTTACACCCACTTGACACACTAACAGAGAGATATCAATACATAGGTTTTAAGATTATTACTAGTCAGATATATTCTTGTGCGGTGAATCGGGCGTGTTGAGTCCAGTTCTCTGAGCAAGGAGTAGGTCTTGTCTATTACATATTGGGTTTATGGAACGGTATCTGAGCTAATTTGAAACTCTTGTTTTATGTATCACCCCACCTCACCTTTCCCGTTAAGCAGCCATAGTGTGTTTTCTGCATGTGTGACTCTGTTCTGTTTTGTAATTCAGTTCAAGTGTAACGGTTTTTACATTCCCTCTATAAGTGACACCTTAGGAGAAGTGTCCTTTTCTGTGTGACTTATTTCACTTAGAATCGTCTTACCTAAATCCACTCATCATGCTGCTCCTAGCCTTATGACATTGATTTCATGGCTGAGTGATATTCCATTGTACATAAGGACCACAACTTTTTGATCCATTTTTCGCTTTCCTGGGATATTTAAGGTGGAATGAAGTGGAGGTCCTTGTCAACAGAGCAGCCCTAAACTTTGGGGTGCTTGTGTCTTGCTGATTTTCAATTTTCCCACTTTATCCCCCCATGCGTGGAAGTGCCCTATGCTCTCTAAGCTGTGTTTTTTAGATGTTTCAGGACACACCGTACACTTCTCCAGAGTGGCTGTTGGCGATTTACATCCCGCCCATCAGTGTAGCAAGGCTCCCATTTCTCCATGGCCTGTCCTGCATTTCTGGTTTTGACACTTTTTTCAGCATGGCCCTTTTGACCGATGGGAAGCGAGACTTCTTTGTAGCGCTGATTTGCCTTTCCAGGTTGCTTGGTTGGCCAAAAAGGGCGTATGCGTTTTTTCCTGAATATATTCAGGAAAAAACGCATACGCCCTTTTTGGCCAAGGGCATCATTGTCAACGTTTTGCCGCTTTTCATGTGCTTTAAAGGCGATTCGAATCTACCTCCTGAAATCTGTTTCCTGCAATTCTGCCTTGATTTCAAATCCTCTTCTTTGCCTTCCCTCAATATATTTGTGGACGAGAGTTATCATTAATAACTCTGCAGGTTTGTGAATTGCAGTGCCCTGAAGCTCCATTTTACAAGTCGCTTTTTGGGAGCTGGCCGCAAAAGCGCAGGATGGCTTCAGGCCCTGTTCTGCTTCCGGGGGGCAGGCTGAGCCTGTGGTGAATTCTTCTTCCTGATGGGAAAATAGAGTGACCTGTGCCTGTCCCAACACCAAGAGCTAGTCTCTCATTGGTTCCCCGTCTTCCCGTGCATCCTCAGGACAAATTGCAACCTGTACGGAACAGGAGGTTAAAGGTGCTGATGCTCCAAGTAGGGAGATTGCTAGTAAAGTGGCTGGAATGGCGAACCCGAGCACAAGGAGATGAGAAATGAGGTGCGTTTTAGAAACCTTTCCCCATCACACGGTGTACCATCTTCTGGGTTTCTCATGCATGTTTTCGATGTAGGAAGATGCCCTTGAACCTGGAGATTTGGGACCCATGCGATGGGTAGCACGCAGTATTACTTTAAAGGGTCTGCGTTTGCTCACCCAACCTCACCAAACCTCTCAGCCCCAAGAGTGTCCACCCTTATGTCTCATCCAGCTGTGGGTCTAGATATGGTCAATCCAGGTTGCATCACAGCCCCTGAACGAATTGTGTAAGAGTTTCTCTGTCTTTCCCTGTCTTTGTTTCATGGGTTTTTAAAAGTAATTTATTTTTATAATGGGGTTTAGCTGCTTTTCACGGCTGTGATTATGCTGCTTTACACCCACTTGACACACTAACAGAGAGATATCAATACATAGGTTTTAAGATTATTACTAGTCAGATATATTCTTGTGCGGTGAATCGGGCGTGTTGAGTCCAGTTCTCTGAGCAAGGAGTAGGTCTTGTCTATTACATATTGGGTTTATGGAACGGTATCTGAGCTAATTTGAAACTCTTGTTTTATGTATCACCCCACCTCACCTTTCCCGTTAAGCAGCCATAGTGTGTTTTCTGCATGTGTGACTCTGTTCTGTTTTGTAATTCAGTTCAAGTGTAACGGTTTTTACATTCCCTCTATAAGTGACACCTTAGGAGAAGTGTCCTTTTCTGTGTGACTTATTTCACTTAGAATCGTCTTACCTAAATCCACTCATCATGCTGCTACTAGCCTTATGACATTGATTTCATGGCTGAGTGATATTCCATTGTACATAAGGACCACAACTTTTTGATCCATTTTTCGCTTTCCTGGGATATTTAACGTGGAATGAAGTGGAGGTCCTTGTCAACAGAGCAGCCCTAAACTTTGGGGTGCTTGTGTCTTGCTGATTTTCAATTTTCCCACTTTATCCCCCCATGCGTGGAAGTGCCCTATGCTCTCTAAGCTGTGTTTTTTAGATGTTTCAGGACACACCGTACACTTCTCCAGAGTGGCTGTTGGCGATTTACATCCCGCCCATCAGTGTAGCAAGGCTCCCATTTCTCCATGGCCTGTCCTGCATTTCTGGTTTTGACACTTTTTTCAGCATGGCCCTTTTGACCGATGGGAAGCGAGACTTCTTTGTAGCGCTGATTTGCCTTTCCAGGTTGCTTGGTTGGCCAAAAAGGGCGTATGCGTTTTTTCCTGAATATATTCAGGAAAAAACGCATACGCCCTTTTTGGCCAAGGGCATCATTGTCAACGTTTTGCCGCTTTTCATGTGCTTTAAAGGCGATTCGAATCTACCTCCTGAAATCTATTTCCTGCAATTCTGCCTTGATTTCAAATCCTCTTCTTTGCCTTCCCTCAATATATTTGTGGACGAGAGTAATCATTTATAACTCGCAGGTTTGTGAATTGCAGTGCCCTGAAGCTCCATTTTACAAGACGCTTCTTTGGGAGCTGGCCGCAAAAGCGCAGGATGGCTTCAGGCCCTGTTCTGGTTCCGGGGGGCAGGCTGAGCCTGTGGTTAATTCTTCTTCCTGATGGGAAAATAGAGTGACCTGTGCCTGTCCCAACACCAAGAGCTAGTCTCTCATTGGTTCCCCGTCTTCCCGTGCATCCTCAGGACAAATTGCAACCTGTACGGAACAGGAGGTTAAAGGTGCTGATGCTCCAAGTAGGGAGATTGCTAGTAAAGTGGCTGGAATGGCGAACCCGAGCACAAGGAGATGAGAAATGAGGTGCGTTTTAGAAACCTTTCCCCATCACACGGTGTACCATCTTCTGGGTTTCTCATGCATGTTTTCGATGTAGGAAGATGCCCTTGAACCTGGAGATTTGGGACCCATGCGATGGGTAGCACGCAGTATTACTTTAAAGGGTCTGCGTTTGCTCACCCAACCTCACCAAACCTCTCAGCCCCAAGAGTGTCCACCCTTATGTCTCATCCAGCTGTGGGTCTAGATATGGTCAATCCAGGTTGCATCACAGCCCCTGAACGAATTGTGTAAGAGTTTCTCTGTCTTTCCCTGTCTTTGTTTCATGGGTTTTTAAAAGTAATTTATTTTTATAATGGGGTTTAGCTGCTTTTCACGGCTGTGTTTATGCCGCTTTACACCCACTTGACACACTAACAGAGAGATATCAATACATAGGTTTTAAGATTATTACTAGTCAGATATATTCTTGTGCGGTGAATCGGGCGTGTTGAGTCCAGTTCTCTGAGCAAGGAGTAGGTCTTGTCTATTACATATTGGGTTTATGGAACGGTATCTGAGCTAATTTGAAACTCTTGTTTTATGTATCACCCCACCTCACCTTTCCCGTTAAGCAGCCATAGTGTGTTTTCTGCATGTGTGACTCTGTTCTGTTTTGTAATTCAGTTCAAGTGTAACGGTTTTTACATTCCCTCTATAAGTGACACCTTAGGAGAAGTGTCCTTTTCTGTGTGACTTATTTCACTTAGAATCGTCTTACCTAAATCCACTCATCATGCTGCTACTAGCCTTATGACATTGATTTCATGGCTGAGTGATATTCCATTGTACATAAGGACCACAACTTTTTGATCCATTTTTCGCTTTCCTGGGATATTTAAGGTGGAATGAAGTGGAGGTCCTTGTCAACAGAGCAGCCCTAAACTTTGGGGTGCTTGTGTCTTGCTGATTTTCAATTTTCCCACTTTATCCCCCCATGCGTGGAAGTGCCCTATGCTCTCTAAGCTGTGTTTTTTAGATGTTTCAGGACACACCGTACACTTCTCCAGAGTGGCTGTTGGCGATTTACATCCCGCCCATCAGTGTAGCAAGGCTCCCATTTCTCCATGGCCTGTCCTGCATTTCTGGTTTTGACACTTTTTTCAGCATGGCCCTTTTGACCGATGGGAAGCGAGACTTCTTTGTAGCGCTGATTTGCCTTTTCAGGTTGCTTGGTTGGCCAAAAAGGGCGTATGCGTTTTTTCCTGAATATATTCAGGAAAAAACGCATACGCCCTTTTTGGCCAAGGGCATCATTGTCAACGTTTTGCCGCTTTTCATGTGCTTTAAAGGCGATTCGAATCTACCTCCTGAAATCTGTTTCCTGCAATTCTGCCTTGATTTCAAATCCTCTTCTTTGCCTTCCCTCAATATATTTGTGGACGAGAGTTATCATTAATAACTCTGCAGGTTTGTGAATTGCAGTGCCCTGAAGCTCCATTTTACAAGTCGCTTTTTGGGAGCTGGCCGCAAAAGCGCAGGATGGCTTCAGGCCCTGTTCTGCTTCCGGGGGGCAGGCTGAGCCTGTGGTTAATTCTTCTTCCTGATGGGAAAATAGAGTGACCTGTGCCTGTCCCAACACCAAGAGCTAGTCTCTCATTGGTTCCCCGTCTTCCCGTGCATCCTCAGGACAAATTGCAACCTGTACGGAACAGGAGGTTAAAGGTGCTGATGCTCCAAGTAGGGAGATTGCTAGTAAAGTGGCTGGAATGGCGAACCCGAGCACAAGGAGATGAGAAATGAGGTGCGTTTTAGAAACCTTTCCCCATCACACGGTGTACCATCTTCTGGGTTTCTCATGCATGTTTTCGATGTAGGAAGATGCCCTTGAACCTGGAGATTTGGGACCCATGCGATGGGTAGCACGCAGTATTACTTTAAAGGGTCTGCGTTTGCTCACCCAACCTCACCAAACCTCTCAGCCCCAAGAGTGTCCACCCTTATGTCTCATCCAGCTGTGGGTCTAGATATGGTCAATCCAGGTTGCATCACAGCCCCTGAACGAATTGTGTAAGAGTTTCTCTGTCTTTCCCTGTCTTTGTTTCATGGGTTTTTAAAAGTAATTTATTTTTATAATGGGGTTTAGCTGCTTTTCACGGCTGTGTTTATGCCGCTTTACACCCACTTGACACACTAACAGAGAGATATCAATACATAGGTTTTAAGATTATTACTAGTCAGATATATTCTTGTGCGGTGAATCAGGCGTGTTGAGTCCAGTTCTCTGAGCAAGGAGTAGGTCTTGTCTATTACATATTGGGTTTATGGAACGGTATCTGAGCTAATTTGAAACTCTTGTTTTATGTATCACCCCACCTCACCTTTCCCGTTAAGCAGCCATAGTGTGTTTTCTGCATGTGTGACTCTGTTCTGTTTTGTAATTCAGTTCAAGTGTAACGGTTTTTACATTCCCTCTATAAGTGACACCTTAGGAGAAGTGTCCTTTTCTGTGTGACTTATTTCACTTAGAATCGTCTTACCTAAATCCACTCATCATGCTGCTACTAGCCTTATGACATTGATTTCATGGCTGAGTGATATTCCATTGTACATAAGGACCACAACTTTTTGATCCATTTTTCGCTTTCCTGGGATATTTAAGGTGGAATGAAGGGGAGGTCCTTGTCAACAGAGCAGCCCTAAACTTTGGGGTGCTTGTGTCTTGCTGATTTTCAATTTTCCCACTTTATCCCCCCATGCGTGGAAGTGCCCTATGCTCTCTAAGCTGTGTTTTTTAGATGTTTCAGGACACACCGTACACTTCTCCAGAGTGGCTGTTGGCGATTTACATCCCGCCCATCAGTGTAGCAAGGCTCCCATTTCTCCATGGCCTGTCCTGCATTTCTGGTTTTGACACTTTTTTCAGCATGGCCCTTTTGACCGATGGGAAGCGAGACTTCTTTGTAGCGCTGATTTGCCTTTCCAGGTTGCTTGGTTGGCCAAAAAGGGCGTATGCGTTTTTTCCTGAATATATTCAGGAAAAAACGCATACGCCCTTTTTGGCCAAGGGCATCATTGTCAACGTTTTGCCGCTTTTCATGTGCTTTAAAGGCGATTCGAATCTACCTCCTGAAATCTATTTCCTGCAATTCTGCCTTGATTTCAAATCCTCTTCTTTGCCTTCCCTCAATATATTTGTGGACGAGAGTAATCATTTATAACTCGCAGGTTTGTGAATTGCAGTGCCCTGAAGCTCCATTTTACAAGACGCTTCTTTGGGAGCTGGCCGCAAAAGCGCAAGATGGCTTCAGGCCCTGTTCTGGTTCCGGGGGGCAGGCTGAGCCTGTGGTTAATTCTTCTTCCTGATGGGAAAATAGAGTGACCTGTGCCTGTCCCAACACCAAGAGCTAGTCTCTCATTGGTTCCCCGTCTTCCCGTGCATCCTCAGGACAAATTGCAACCTGTACGGAACAGGAGGTTAAAGGTGCTGATGCTCCAAGTAGGGAGATTGCTAGTAAAGTGGCTGGAATGGCGAACCCGAGCACAAGGAGATGAGAAATAAGGTGCGTTTTAGAAACCTTTCCCCATCACACGGTGTACCATCTTCTGGGTTTCTCATGCATGTTTTCGATGTAGGAAGATGCCCTTGAACCTGAGATTTGGGACCCATGCGATGGGTAGCACGCAGTATTACTTTAAAGGGTCTGCGTTTGCTCACCCAACCTCACCAAACCTCTCAGCCCCAAGAGTGTCCACCCTTATGTCTCATCCAGCTGTGGGTCTAGATATGGTCAATCCAGGTTGCATCACAGCCCCTGAACGAATTGTGTAAGAATTTCTCTCTCTTTCCCTGTCTTTGTTTCATGGGTTTTTAAAAGTAATTTATTTTTATAATGGGGTTTAGCTGCTTTTCACGGCTGTGTTTCTGCCGCTTTACACCCACTTGACACACTAACAGAGAGATATCAATACATAGGTTTTAAGATTATTACTAGTCAGATATATTCTCGTGCGGTGAATCGGGCGTGTTGAGTCCAGTTCTCTGAGCAAGGAGTAGGTCTTGTCTATTACATATTGGGTTTATGGAACGGTATCTGAGCTAATTTGAAACTCTTGTTTTATGTATCACCCCACCTCACCTTTCCCGTTAAGCAGCCATAGTGTGTTTTCTGCATGTGTGACTCTGTTCTGTTTTGTAATTCAGTTCAAGTGTAACGGTTTTTACATTCCCTCTATAAGTGACACCTTAGGAGAAGTGTCCTTTTCTGTGTGACTTATTTCACTTAGAATCGTCTTACCTAAATCCACTCATCATGCTGCTACTAGCCTTATGACATTGATTTCATGGCTGAGTGATATTCCATTGTACATAAGGACCACAACTTTTTGATCCATTTTTCGCTTTCCTGGGATATTTAAGGTGGAATGAAGTGGAGGTCCTTGTCAACAGAGCAGCCCTAAACTTTGGGGTGCTTGTGTCTTGCTGATTTTCAATTTTCCCACTTTATCCCCCCATGCGTGGAAGTGCCCTATGCTCTCTAAGCTGTGTTTTTTAGATGTTTCAGGACACACCGTACACTTCTCCAGAGTGGCTGTTGGCGATTTACATCCCGCCCATCAGTGTAGCAAGGCTCCCATTTCTCCATGGCCTGTCCTGCATTTCTGGTTTTGACACTTTTTTCAGCATGGCCCTTTTGACCGATGGGAAGCGAGACTTCTTTGTAGCGCTGATTTGCCTTTCCAGGTTGCTTGGTTGGCCAAAAAGGGCGTATGCGTTTTTTCCTGAATATATTCAGGAAAAAACGCATACGCCCTTTTTGGCCAAGGGCATCATTGTCAACGTTTTGCCGCTTTTCATGTGCTTTAAAGGCGATTCGAATCTACCTCCTGAAATCTGTTTCCTGCAATTCTGCCTTGATTTCAAATCCTCTTCTTTGCCTTCCCTCAATATATTTGTGGACGAGAGTTATCATTAATAACTCTGCAGGTTTGTGAATTGCAGTGCCCTGAAGCTCCATTTTACAAGTCGCTTTTTGGGAGCTGGCCGCAAAAGCGCAGGATGGCTTCAGGCCCTGTTCTGCTTCCGGGGGGCAGGCTGAGCCTGTGGTTAATTCTTCTTCCTGATGGGAAAATAGAGTGACCTGTGCCTGTCCCAACACCAAGAGCTAGTCTCTCATTGGTTCCCCGTCTTCCCGTGCATCCTCAGGACAAATTGCAACCTGTACGGAACAGGAGGTTAAAGGTGCTGATGCTCCAAGTAGGGAGATTGCTAGTAAAGTGGCTGGAATGGCGAACCCGAGCACAAGGAGATGAGAAATGAGGTGCGTTTTAGAAACCTTTCCCCATCACACGGTGTACCATCTTCTGGGTTTCTCATGCATGTTTTCGATGTAGGAAGATGCCCTTGAACCTGGAGATTTGGGACCCATGCGATGGGTAGCACGCAGTATTACTTTAAAGGGTCTGCGTTTGCTCACCCAACCTCACCAAACCTCTCAGCCCCAAGAGTGTCCACCCTTATGTCTCATCCAGCTGTGGGTCTAGATATGGTCAATCCAGGTTGCATCACAGCCCCTGAACGAATTGTGTAAGAGTTTCTCTGTCTTTCCCTGTCTTTGTTTCATGGGTTTTTAAAAGTAATTTATTTTTATAATGGGGTTTAGCTGCTTTTCACGGCTGTGTTTATGCCGCTTTACACCCACTTGACACACTAACAGAGAGATATCAATACATAGGTTTTAAGATTATTACTAGTCAGATATATTCTTGTGCGGTGAATCGGGCGTGTTGAGTCCAGTTCTCTGAGCAAGGAGTAGGTCTTGTCTATTACATATTGGGTTTATGGAACGGTATCTGAGCTAATTTGAAACTCTTGTTTTATGTATCACCCCACCTCACCTTTCCCGTTAAGCAGCCATAGTGTGTTTTCTGCATGTGTGACTCTGTTCTGTTTTGTAATTCAGTTCAAGTGTAACGGTTTTTACATTCCCTCTATAAGTGACACCTTAGGAGAAGTGTCCTTTTCTGTGTGACTTATTTCACTTAGAATCGTCTTACCTAAATCCACTCATCATGCTGCTACTAGCCTTATGACATTGATTTCATGGCTGAGTGATATTCCATTGTACATAAGGACCACAACTTTTTGATCCATTTTTCGCTTTCCTGGGATATTTAAGGTGGAATGAAGTGGAGGTCCTTGTCAACAGAGCAGCCCTAAACTTTGGGGTGCTTGTGTCTTGCTGATTTTCAATTTTCCCACTTTATCCCCCCATGCGTGGAAGTGCCCTATGCTCTCTAAGCTGTGTTTTTTAGATGTTTCAGGACACACCGTACACTTCTCCAGAGTGGCTGTTGGCGATTTACATCCCGCCCATCAGTGTAGCAAGGCTCCCATTTCTCCATGGCCTGTCCTGCATTTCTGGTTTTGACACTTTTTTCAGCATGGCCCTTTTGACCGATGGGAAGCGAGACTTCTTTGTAGCGCTGATTTGCCTTTCCAGGTTGCTTGGTTGGCCAAAAAGGGCGTATGCGTTTTTTCCTGAATATATTCAGGAAAAAACGCATACGCCCTTTTTGGCCAAGGGCATCATTGTCAACGTTTTGCCGCTTTTCATGTGCTTTAAAGGCGATTCGAATCTACCTCCTGAAATCTGTTTCCTGCAATTCTGCCTTGATTTCAAATCCTCTTCTTTGCCTTCCCTCAATATATTTGTGGACGAGAGTTATCATTAATAACTCTGCAGGTTTGTGAATTGCAGTGCCCTGAAGCTCCATTTTACAATTCGCTTTTTGGGAGCTGGCCGCAAAAGCGCAGGATGGCTTCAGGCCCTGTTCTGCTTCCGGGGGGCAGGCTGAGCCTGTGGTTAATTCTTCTTCCTGATGGGAAAATAGAGTGACCTGTGCCTGTCCCAACACCAAGAGCTAGTCTCTCATTGGTTCCCCGTCTTCCCGTGCATCCTCAGGACAAATTGCAACCTGTACGGAACAGGAGGTTAAAGGTGCTGATGCTCCAAGTAGGGAGATTGCTAGTAAAGTGGCTGGAATGGCGAACCCGAGCACAAGGAGATGAGAAATGAGGTGCGTTTTAGAAACCTTTCCCCATCACACGGTGTACCATCTTCTGGGTTTCTCATGCATGTTTTCGATGTAGGAAGATGCCCTTGAACCTGGAGATTTGGGACCCATGCGATGGGTAGCACGCAGTATTACTTTAAAGGGTCTGCGTTTGCTCACCCAACCTCACCAAACCTCTCAGCCCCAAGAGTGTCCACCCTTATGTCTCATCCAGCTGTGGGTCTAGATATGGTCAATCCAGGTTGCATCACAGCCCCTGAACGAATTGTGTAAGAGTTTCTCTGTCTTTCCCTGTCTTTGTTTCATGGGTTTTTAAAAGTAATTTATTTTTATAATGGGGTTTAGCTGCTTTTCACGGCTGTGTTTATGCCGCTTTACACCCACTTGACACACTAACAGAGAGATATCAATACATAGGTTTTAAGATTATTACTAGTCAGATATATTCTTGTGCGGTGAATCAGGCGTGTTGAGTCCAGTTCTCTGAGCAAGGAGTAGGTCTTGTCTATTACATATTGGGTTTATGGAACGGTATCTGAGCTAATTTGAAACTCTTGTTTTATGTATCACCCCACCTCACCTTTCCCGTTAAGCAGCCATAGTGTGTTTTCTGCATGTGTGACTCTGTTCTGTTTTGTAATTCAGTTCAAGTGTAACGGTTTTTACATTCCCTCTATAAGTGACACCTTAGGAGAAGTGTCCTTTTCTGTGTGACTTATTTCACTTAGAATCGTCTTACCTAAATCCACTCATCATGCTGCTACTAGCCTTATGACATTGATTTCATGGCTGAGTGATATTCCATTGTACATAAGGACCACAACTTTTTGATCAATTTTTCGCTTTCCTGGGATATTTAAGGTGGAATGAAGTGGAGGTCCTTGTCAACAGAGCAGCCCTAAACTTTGGGGTGCTTGTGTCTTGCTGATTTTCAATTTTCCCACTTTATCCCCCCATGCGTGGAAGTGCCCTATGCTCTCTAAGCTGTGTTTTTTAGATGTTTCAGGACACACCGTACACTTCTCCAGAGTGGCTGTTGGCGATTTACATCCCGCCCATCAGTGTAGCAAGGCTCCCATTTCTCCATGGCCTGTCCTGCATTTCTGGTTTTGACACTTTTTTCAGCATGGCCCTTTTGACCGATGGGAAGCGAGACTTCTTTGTAGCGCTGATTTGCCTTTCCAGGTTGCTTGGTTGGCCAAAAAGGGCGTATGCGTTTTTTCCTGAATATATTCAGGAAAAAACGCATACGCCCTTTTTGGCCAAGGGCATCATTGTCAACGTTTTGCCGCTTTTCATGTGCTTTAAAGGCGATTCGAATCTACCTCCTGAAATCTATTTCCTGCAATTCTGCCTTGATTTCAAATCCTCTTCTTTGCCTTCCCTCAATATATTTGTGGACGAGAGTAATCATTTATAACTCGCAGGTTTGTGAATTGCAGTGCCCTGAAGCTCCATTTTACAAGACGCTTCTTTGGGAGCTGGCCGCAAAAGCGCAAGATGGCTTCAGGCCCTGTTCTGGTTCCGGGGGGCAGGCTGAGCCTGTGGTTAATTCTTCTTCCTGATGGGAAAATAGAGTGACCTGTGCCTGTCCCAACACCAAGAGCTAGTCTCTCATTGGTTCCCCGTCTTCCCGTGCATCCTCAGGACAAATTGCAACCTGTACGGAACAGGAGGTTAAAGGTGCTGATGCTCCAAGTAGGGAGATTGCTAGTAAAGTGGCTGGAATGGCGAACCCGAGCACAAGGAGATGAGAAATAAGGTGCGTTTTAGAAACCTTTCCCCATCACACGGTGTACCATCTTCTGGGTTTCTCATGCATGTTTTCGATGTAGGAAGATGCCCTTGAACCTGAGATTTGGGACCCATGCGATGGGTAGCACGCAGTATTACTTTAAAGGGTCTGCGTTTGCTCACCCAACCTCACCAAACCTCTCAGCCCCAAGAGTGTCCACCCTTATGTCTCATCCAGCTGTGGGTCTAGATATGGTCAATCCAGGTTGCATCACAGCCCCTGAACGAATTGTGTAAGAGTTTCTCTGTCTTTCCCTGTCTTTGTTTCATGGGTTTTTAAAAGTAATTTATTTTTATAATGGGGTTTAGCTGCTTTTCACGGCTGTGTTTATGCCGCTTTACACCCACTTGACACACTAACAGAGAGATATCAATACATAGGTTTTAAGATTATTACTAGTCAGATATATTCTTGTGCGGTGAATCGGGCGTGTTGAGTCCAGTTCTCTGAGCAAGGAGTAGGTCTTGTCTATTACATATTGGGTTTATGGAACGGTATCTGAGCTAATTTGAAACTCTTGTTTTATGTATCACCCCACCTCACCTTTCCCGTTAAGCAGCCATAGTGTGTTTTCTGCATGTGTGACTCTGTTCTGTTTTGTAATTCAGTTCAAGTGTAACGGTTTTTACATTCCCTCTATAAGTGACACCTTAGGAGAAGTGTCCTTTTCTGTGTGACTTATTTCACTTAGAATCGTCTTACCTAAATCCACTCATCATGCTGCTACTAGCCTTATGACATTGATTTCATGGCTGAGTGATATTCCATTGTACATAAGGACCACAACTTTTTGATCCATTTTTCGCTTTCCTGGGATATTTAAGGTGGAATGAAGTGGAGGTCCTTGTCAACAGAGCAGCCCTAAACTTTGGGGTGCTTGTGTCTTGCTGATTTTCAATTTTCCCACTTTATCCCCCCATGCGTGGAAGTGCCCTATGCTCTCTAAGCTGTGTTTTTTAGATGTTTCAGGACACACCGTACACTTCTCCAGAGTGGCTGTTGGCGATTTACATCCCGCCCATCAGTGTAGCAAGGCTCCCATTTCTCCATGGCCTGTCCTGCATTTCTGGTTTTGACACTTTTTTCAGCATGGCCCTTTTGACCGATGGGAAGCGAGACTTCTTTGTAGCGCTGATTTGCCTTTCCAGGTTGCTTGGTTGGCCAAAAAGGGCGTATGCGTTTTTTCCTGAATATATTCAGGAAAAAACGCATACGCCCTTTTTGGCCAAGGGCATCATTGTCAACGTTTTGCCGCTTTTCATGTGCTTTAAAGGCGATTCGAATCTACCTCCTGAAATCTGTTTCCTGCAATTCTGCCTTGATTTCAAATCCTCTTCTTTGCCTTCCCTCAATATATTTGTGGACGAGAGTTATCATTAATAACTCTGCAGGTTTGTGAATTGCAGTGCCCTGAAGCTCCATTTTACAAGTCGCTTTTTGGGAGCTGGCCGCAAAAGCGCAGGATGGCTTCAGGCCCTGTTCTGCTTCCGGGGGGCAGGCTGAGCCTGTGGTTAATTCTTCTTCCTGATGGGAAAATAGAGTGACCTGTGCCTGTCCCAACACCAAGAGCTAGTCTCTCATTGGTTCCCCGTCTTCCCGTGCATCCTCAGGACAAATTGCAACCTGTACGGAACAGGAGGTTAAAGGTGCTGATGCTCCAAGTAGGGAGATTGCTAGTAAAGTGGCTGGAATGGCGAACCCGAGCACAAGGAGATGAGAAATGAGGTGCGTTTTAGAAACCTTTCCCCATCACACGGTGTACCATCTTCTGGGTTTCTCATGCATGTTTTCGATGTAGGAAGATGCCCTTGAACCTGGAGATTTGGGACCCATGCGATGGGTAGCACGCAGTATTACTTTAAAGGGTCTGCGTTTGCTCACCCAACCTCACCAAACCTCTCAGCCCCAAGAGTGTCCACCCTTATGTCTCATCCAGCTGTGGGTCTAGATATGGTCAATCCAGGTTGCATCACAGCCCCTGAACGAATTGTGTAAGAGTTTCTCTGTCTTTCCCTGTCTTTGTTTCATGGGTTTTTAAAAGTAATTTATTTTTATAATGGGGTTTAGCTGCTTTTCACGGCTGTGTTTATGCCGCTTTACACCCACTTGACACACTAACAGAGAGATATCAATACATAGGTTTTAAGATTATTACTAGTCAGATATATTCTTGTGCGGTGAATCGGGCGTGTTGAGTCCAGTTCTCTGAGCAAGGAGTAGGTCTTGTCTATTACATATTGGGTTTATGGAACGGTATCTGAGCTAATTTGAAACTCTTGTTTTATGTATCACCCCACCTCACCTTTCCCGTTAAGCAGCCATAGTGTGTTTTCTGCATGTGTGACTCTGTTCTGTTTTGTAATTCAGTTCAAGTGTAACGGTTTTTACATTCCCTCTATAAGTGACACCTTAGGAGAAGTGTCCTTTTCTGTGTGACTTATTTCACTTAGAATCGTCTTACCTAAATCCACTCATCATGCTGCTACTAGCCTTATGACATTGATTTCATGGCTGAGTGATATTCCATTGTACATAAGGACCACAACTTTTTGATCCATTTTTCGCTTTCCTGGGATATTTAAGGTGGAATGAAGTGGAGGTCCTTGTCAACAGAGCAGCCCTAAACTTTGGGGTGCTTGTGTCTTGCTGATTTTCAATTTTCCCACTTTATCCCCCCATGCGTGGAAGTGCCCTATGCTCTCTAAGCTGTGTTTTTTAGATGTTTCAGGACACACCGTACACTTCTCCAGAGTGGCTGTTGGCGATTTACATCCCGCCCATCAGTGTAGCAAGGCTCCCATTTCTCCATGGCCTGTCCTGCATTTCTGGTTTTGACACTTTTTTCAGCATGGCCCTTTTGACCGATGGGAAGCGAGACTTCTTTGTAGCGCTGATTTGCCTTTCCAGGTTGCTTGGTTGGCCAAAAAGGGCGTATGCGTTTTTTCCTGAATATATTCAGGAAAAAACGCATACGCCCTTTTTGGCCAAGGGCATCATTGTCAACGTTTTGCCGCTTTTCATGTGCTTTAAAGGCGATTCGAATCTACCTCCTGAAATCTGTTTCCTGCAATTCTGCCTTGATTTCAAATCCTCTTCTTTGCCTTCCCTCAATATATTTGTGGACGAGAGTTATCATTAATAACTCTGCAGGTTTGTGAATTGCAGTGCCCTGAAGCTCCATTTTACAAGTCGCTTTTTGGGAGCTGGCCGCAAAAGCGCAGGATGGCTTCAGGCCCTGTTCTGCTTCCGGGGGGCAGGCTGAGCCTGTGGTTAATTCTTCTTCCTGATGGGAAAATAGAGTGACCTGTGCCTGTCCCAACACCAAGAGCTAGTCTCTCATTGGTTCCCCGTCTTCCCGTGCATCCTCAGGACAAATTGCAACCTGTACGGAACAGGAGGTTAAAGGTGCTGATGCTCCAAGTAGGGAGATTGCTAGTAAAGTGGCTGGAATGGCGAACCCGAGCACAAGGAGATGAGAAATGAGGTGCGTTTTAGAAACCTTTCCCCATCACACGGTGTACCATCTTCTGGGTTTCTCATGCATGTTTTCGATGTAGGAAGATGCCCTTGAACCTGGAGATTTGGGACCCATGCGATGGGTAGCACGCAGTATTACTTTAAAGGGTCTGCGTTTGCTCACCCAACCTCACCAAACCTCTCAGCCCCAAGAGTGTCCACCCTTATGTCTCATCCAGCTGTGGGTCTAGATATGGTCAATCCAGGTTGCATCACAGCCCCTGAACGAATTGTGTAAGAGTTTCTCTGTCTTTCCCTGTCTTTGTTTCATGGGTTTTTAAAAGTAATTTATTTTTATAATGGGGTTTAGCTGCTTTTCACGGCTGTGTTTATGCCGCTTTACACCCACTTGACACACTAACAGAGAGATATCAATACATAGGTTTTAAGATTATTGCTAGTCAGATATATTCTTGTGCGGTGAATCGGGCGTGTTGAGTCCAGTTCTCTGAGCAAGGAGTAGGTCTTGTCTATTACATATTGGGTTTATGGAACGGTATCTGAGCTAATTTGAAACTCTTGTTTTATGTATCACCCCACCTCACCTTTCCCGTTAAGCAGCCATAGTGTGTTTTCTGCATGTGTGACTCTGTTCTGTTTTGTAATTCAGTTCAAGTGTAACGGTTTTTACATTCCCTCTATAAGTGACACCTTAGGAGAAGTGTCCTTTTCTGTGTGACTTATTTCACTTAGAATCGTCTTACCTAAATCCACTCATCATGCTGCTACTAGCCTTATGACATTGATTTCATGGCTGAGTGATATTCCATTGTACATAAGGACCACAACTTTTTGATCCATTTTTCGCTTTCCTGGGATATTTAAGGTGGAATGAAGTGGAGGTCCTTGTCAACAGAGCAGCCCTAAACTTTGGGGTGCTTGTGTCTTGCTGATTTTCAATTTTCCCACTTTATCCCCCCATGCGTGGAAGTGCCCTATGCTCTCTAAGCTGTGTTTTTTAGATGTTTCAGGACACACCGTACACTTCTCCAGAGTGGCTGTTGGCGATTTACATCCCGCCCATCAGTGTAGCAAGGCTCCCATTTCTCCATGGCCTGTCCTGCATTTCTGGTTTTGACACTTTTTTCAGCATGGCCCTTTTGACCGATGGGAAGCGAGACTTCTTTGTAGCGCTGATTTGCCTTTCCAGGTTGCTTGGTTGGCCAAAAAGGGCGTATGCGTTTTTTCCTGAATATATTCAGGAAAAAACGCATACGCCCTTTTTGGCCAAGGGCATCATTGTCAACGTTTTGCCGCTTTTCATGTGCTTTAAAGGCGATTCGAATCTACCTCCTGAAATCTGTTTCCTGCAATTCTGCCTTGATTTCAAATCCTCTTCTTTGCCTTCCCTCAATATATTTGTGGACGAGAGTTATCATTAATAACTCTGCAGGTTTGTGAATTGCAGTGCCCTGAAGCTCCATTTTACAAGTCGCTTTTTGGGAGCTGGCCGCAAAAGCGCAGGATGGCTTCAGGCCCTGTTCTGCTTCCGGGGGGCAGGCTGAGCCTGTGGTTAATTCTTCTTCCTGATGGGAAAATAGAGTGACCTGTGCCTGTCCCAACACCAAGAGCTAGTCTCTCATTGGTTCCCCGTCTTCCCGTGCATCCTCAGGACAAATTGCAACCTGTACGGAACAGGAGGTTAAAGGTGCTGATGCTCCAAGTAGGGAGATTGCTAGTAAAGTGGCTGGAATGGCGAACCCGAGCACAAGGAGATGAGAAATGAGGTGCGTTTTAGAAACCTTTCCCCATCACACGGTGTACCATCTTCTGGGTTTCTCATGCATGTTTTCGATGTAGGAAGATGCCCTTGAACCTGGAGATTTGGGACCCATGCGATGGGTAGCACGCAGTATTACTTTAAAGGGTCTGCGTTTGCTCACCCAACCTCACCAAACCTCTCAGCCCCAAGAGTGTCCACCCTTATGTCTCATCCAGCTGTGGGTCTAGATATGGTCAATCCAGGTTGCATCACAGCCCCTGAACGAATTGTGTAAGAGTTTCTCTGTCTTTCCCTGTCTTTGTTTCATGGGTTTTTAAAAGTAATTTATTTTTATAATGGGGTTTAGCTGCTTTTCACGGCTGTGTTTATGCCGCTTTACACCCACTTGACACACTAACAGAGAGATATCAATACATAGGTTTTAAGATTATTACTAGTCAGATATATTCTTGTGCGGTGAATCGGGCGTGTTGAGTCCAGTTCTCTGAGCAAGGAGTAGGTCTTGTCTATTACATATTGGGTTTATGGAACGGTATCTGAGCTAATTTGAAACTCTTGTTTTATGTATCACCCCACCTCACCTTTCCCGTTAAGCAGCCATAGTGTGTTTTCTGCATGTGTGACTCTGTTCTGTTTTGTAATTCAGTTCAAGTGTAACGGTTTTTACATTCCCTCTATAAGTGACACCTTAGGAGAAGTGTCCTTTTCTGTGTGACTTATTTCACTTAGAATCGTCTTACCTAAATCCACTCATCATGCTGCTACTAGCCTTATGACATTGATTTCATGGCTGAGTGATATTCCATTGTACATAAGGACCACAACTTTTTGATCCATTTTTCGCTTTCCTGGGATATTTAAGGTGGAATGAAGGGGAGGTCCTTGTCAACAGAGCAGCCCTAAACTTTGGGGTGCTTGTGTCTTGCTGATTTTCAATTTTCCCACTTTATCCCCCCATGCGTGGAAGTGCCCTATGCTCTCTAAGCTGTGTTTTTTAGATGTTTCAGGACACACCGTACACTTCTCCAGAGTGGCTGTTGGCGATTTACATCCCGCCCATCAGTGTAGCAAGGCTCCCATTTCTCCATGGCCTGTCCTGCATTTCTGGTTTTGACACTTTTTTCAGCATGGCCCTTTTGACCGATGGGAAGCGAGACTTCTTTGTAGCGCTGATTTGCCTTTCCAGGTTGCTTGGTTGGCCAAAAAGGGCGTATGCGTTTTTTCCTGAATATATTCAGGAAAAAACGCATACGCCCTTTTTGGCCAAGGGCATCATTGTCAACGTTTTGCCGCTTTTCATGTGCTTTAAAGGCGATTCGAATCTACCTCCTGAAATCTGTTTCCTGCAATTCTGCCTTGATTTCAAATCCTCTTCTTTGCCTTCCCTCAATATATTTGTGGACGAGAGTTATCATTAATAACTCTGCAGGTTTGTGAATTGCAGTGCCCTGAAGCTCCATTTTACAAGTCGCTTTTTGGGAGCTGGCCGCAAAAGCGCAGGATGGCTTCAGGCCCTGTTCTGCTTCCGGGGGGCAGGCTGAGCCTGTGGTTAATTCTTCTTCCTGATGGGAAAATAGAGTGACCTGTGCCTGTCCCAACACCAAGAGCTAGTCTCTCATTGGTTCCCCGTCTTCCCGTGCATCCTCAGGACAAATTGCAACCTGTATGGAACAGGAGGTTAAAGGTGCTGATGCTCCAAGTAGGGAGATTGCTAGTAAAGTGGCTGGAATGGCGAACCCGAGCACAAGGAGATGAGAAATGAGGTGCGTTTTAGAAACCTTTCCCCATCACACGGTGTACCATCTTCTGGGTTTCTCATGCATGTTTTCGATGTAGGAAGATGCCCTTGAACCTGGAGATTTGGGACCCATGCGATGGGTAGCACGCAGTATTACTTTAAAGGGTCTGCGTTTGCTCACCCAACCTCACCAAACCTCTCAGCCCCAAGAGTGTCCACCCTTATGTCTCATCCAGCTGTGGGTCTAGATATGGTCAATCCAGGTTGCATCACAGCCCCTGAACGAATTGTGTAAGAGTTTCTCTGTCTTTCCCTGTCTTTGTTTCATGGGTTTTTAAAAGTAATTTATTTTTATAATGGGGTTTAGCTGCTTTTCACGGCTGTGTTTATGCCGCTTTACACCCACTTGACACACTAACAGAGAGATATCAATACATAGGTTTTAAGATTATTACTAGTCAGATATATTCTTGTGCGGTGAATCGGGCGTGTTGAGTCCAGTTCTCTGAGCAAGGAGTAGGTCTTGTCTATTACATATTGGGTTTATGGAACGGTATCTGAGCTAATTTGAAACTCTTGTTTTATGTATCACCCCACCTCACCTTTCCCGTTAAGCAGCCATAGTGTGTTTTCTGCATGTGTGACTCTGTTCTGTTTTGTAATTCAGTTCAAGTGTAACGGTTTTTACATTCCCTCTATAAGTGACACCTTAGGAGAAGTGTCCTTTTCTGTGTGACTTATTTCACTTAGAATCGTCTTACCTAAATCCACTCATCATGCTGCTACTAGCCTTATGACATTGATTTCATGGCTGAGTGATATTCCATTGTACATAAGGACCACAACTTTTTGATCCATTTTTCGCTTTCCTGGGATATTTAAGGTGGAATGAAGGGGAGGTCCTTGTCAACAGAGCAGCCCTAAACTTTGGGGTGCTTGTGTCTTGCTGATTTTCAATTTTCCCACTTTATCCCCCCATGCGTGGAAGTGCCCTATGCTCTCTAAGCTGTGTTTTTTAGATGTTTCAGGACACACCGTACACTTCTCCAGAGTGGCTGTTGGCGATTTACATCCCGCCCATCAGTGTAGCAAGGCTCCCATTTCTCCATGGCCTGTCCTGCATTTCTGGTTTTGACACTTTTTTCAGCATGGCCCTTTTGACCGATGGGAAGCGAGACTTCTTTGTAGCGCTGATTTGCCTTTCCAGGTTGCTTGGTTGGCCAAAAAGGGCGTATGCGTTTTTTCCTGAATATATTCAGGAAAAAACGCATACGCCCTTTTTGGCCAAGGGCATCATTGTCAACGTTTTGCCGCTTTTCATGTGCTTTAAAGGCGATTCGAATCTACCTCCTGAAATCTGTTTCCTGCAATTCTGCCTTGATTTCAAATCCTCTTCTTTGCCTTCCCTCAATATATTTGTGGACGAGAGTTATCATTAATAACTCTGCAGGTTTGTGAATTGCAGTGCCCTGAAGCTCCATTTTACAAGTCGCTTTTTTGGGAGCTGGCCGCAAAAGCGCAGGATGGCTTCAGGCCCTGTTCTGCTTCCGGGGGGCAGGCTGAGCCTGTGGTTAATTCTTCTTCCTGATGGGAAAATAGAGTGACCTGTGCCTGTCCCAACACCAAGAGCTAGTCTCTCATTGGTTCCCCGTCTTCCCGTGCATCCTCAGGACAAATTGCAACCTGTACGGAACAGGAGGTTAAAGGTGCTGATGCTCCAAGTAGGGAGATTGCTAGTAAAGTGGCTGGAATGGCGAACCCGAGCACAAGGAGATGAGAAATGAGGTGCGTTTTAGAAACCTTTCCCCATCACACGGTGTACCATCTTCTGGGTTTCTCATGCATGTTTTCGATGTAGGAAGATGCCCTTGAACCTGGAGATTTGGGACCCATGCGATGGGTAGCACGCAGTATTACTTTAAAGGGTCTGCGTTTGCTCACCCAACCTCACCAAACCTCTCAGCCCCAAGAGTGTCCACCCTTATGTCTCATCCAGCTGTGGGTCTAGATATGGTCAATCCAGGTTGCATCACAGCCCCTGAACGAATTGTGTAAGAGTTTCTCTGTCTTTCCCGGTCTTTGTTTCATGGGTTTTTAAAAGTAATTTATTTTTATAATGGGGTTTAGCTGCTTTTCACGGCTGTGTTTATGCTGCTTTACACCCACTTGACACACTAACAGAGAGATATCAATACATAGGTTTTAAGATTATTGCTAGTCAGATATATTCTTGTGCGGTGAATCGGGCGTGTTGAGTCCAGTTCTCTGAGCAAGGAGTAGGTCTTGTCTATTACATATTGGGTTTATGGAACGGTATCTGAGCTAATTTGAAACTCTTGTTTTATGTATCACCCCACCTCACCTTTCCCGTTAAGCAGCCATAGTGTGTTTTCTGCATGTGTGACTCTGTTCTGTTTTGTAATTCAGTTCAAGTGTAACGGTTTTTACATTCCCTCTATAAGTGACACCTTAGGAGAAGTGTCCTTTTCTGTGTGACTTATTTCACTTAGAATCGTCTTACCTAAATCCACTCATCATGCTGCTACTAGCCTTATGACATTGATTTCATGGCTGAGTGATATTCCATTGTACATAAGGACCACAACTTTTTGATCCATTTTTCGCTTTCCTGGGATATTTAAGGTGGAATGAAGGGGAGGTCCTTGTCAACAGAGCAGCCCTAAACTTTGGGGTGCTTGTGTCTTGCTGATTTTCAATTTTCCCACTTTATCCCCCCATGCGTGGAAGTGCCCTATGCTCTCTAAGCTGTGTTTTTTAGATGTTTCAGGACACACCGTACACTTCTCCAGAGTGGCTGTTGGCGATTTACATCCCGCCCATCAGTGTAGCAAGGCTCCCATTTCTCCATGGCCTGTCCTGCATTTCTGGTTTTGACACTTTTTTCAGCATGGCCCTTTTGACCGATGGGAAGCGAGACTTCTTTGTAGCGCTGATTTGCCTTTCCAGGTTGCTTGGTTGGCCAAAAAGGGCGTATGCGTTTTTTCCTGAATATATTCAGGAAAAAACGCATACGCCCTTTTTGGCCAAGGGCATCATTGTCAACGTTTTGCCGCTTTTCATGTGCTTTAAAGGCGATTCGAATCTACCTCCTGAAATCTGTTTCCTGCAATTCTGCCTTGATTTCAAATCCTCTTCTTTGCCTTCCCTCAATATATTTGTGGACGAGAGTTATCATTAATAACTCTGCAGGTTTGTGAATTGCAGTGCCCTGAAGCTCCATTTTACAAGTCGCTTTTTTGGGAGCTGGCCGCAAAAGCGCAGGATGGCTTCAGGCCCTGTTCTGCTTCCGGGGGGCAGGCTGAGCCTGTGGTTAATTCTTCTTCCTGATGGGAAAATAGAGTGACCTGTGCCTGTCCCAACACCAAGAGCTAGTCTCTCATTGGTTCCCCGTCTTCCCGTGCATCCTCAGGACAAATTGCAACCTGTACGGAACAGGAGGTTAAAGGTGCTGATGCTCCAAGTAGGGAGATTGCTAGTAAAGTGGCTGGAATGGCGAACCCGAGCACAAGGAGATGAGAAATGAGGTGCGTTTTAGAAACCTTTCCCCATCACACGGTGTACCATCTTCTGGGTTTCTCATGCATGTTTTCGATGTAGGAAGATGCCCTTGAACCTGGAGATTTGGGACCCATGCGATGGGTAGCACGCAGTATTACTTTAAAGGGTCTGCGTTTGCTCACCCAACCTCACCAAACCTCTCAGCCCCAAGAGTGTCCACCCTTATGTCTCATCCAGCTGTGGGTCTAGATATGGTCAATCCAGGTTGCATCACAGCCCCTGAACGAATTGTGTAAGAGTTTCTCTGTCTTTCCCGGTCTTTGTTTCATGGGTTTTTAAAAGTAATTTATTTTTATAATGGGGTTTAGCTGCTTTTCACGGCTGTGTTTATGCTGCTTTACACCCACTTGACACACTAACAGAGAGATATCAATACATAGGTTTTAAGATTATTGCTAGTCAGATATATTCTTGTGCGGTGAATCGGGCGTGTTGAGTCCAGTTCTCTGAGCAAGGAGTAGGTCTTGTCTATTACATATTGGGTTTATGGAACGGTATCTGAGCTAATTTGAAACTCTTGTTTTATGTATCACCCCACCTCACCTTTCCCGTTAAGCAGCCATAGTGTGTTTTCTGCATGTGTGACTCTGTTCTGTTTTGTAATTCAGTTCAAGTGTAACGGTTTTTACATTCCCTCTATAAGTGACACCTTAGGAGAAGTGTCCTTTTCTGTGTGACTTATTTCACTTAGAATCGTCTTACCTAAATCCACTCATCATGCTGCTACTAGCCTTATGACATTGATTTCATGGCTGAGTGATATTCCATTGTACATAAGGACCACAACTTTTTGATCCATTTTTCGCTTTCCTGGGATATTTAAGGTGGAATGAAGTGGAGGTCCTTGTCAACAGAGCAGCCCTAAACTTTGGGGTGCTTGTGTCTTGCTGATTTTCAATTTTCCCACTTTATCCCCCCATGCGTGGAAGTGCCCTATGCTCTCTAAGCTGTGTTTTTTAGATGTTTCAGGACACACCGTACACTTCTCCAGAGTGGCTGTTGGCGATTTACATCCCGCCCATCAGTGTAGCAAGGCTCCCATTTCTCCATGGCCTGTCCTGCATTTCTGGTTTTGACACTTTTTTCAGCATTTCCCTTTTGACCGATGGGAAGCGAGACTTCTTTGTAGCGCTGATTTGCCTTTCCAGGTTGCTTGGTTGGCCAAAAAGGGCGTATGCGTTTTTTCCTGAATATATTCAGGAAAAAACGCATACGCCCTTTTTGGCCAAGGGCATCATTGTCAACGTTTTGCCGCTTTTCATGTGCTTTAAAGGCGATTCGAATCTACCTCCTGAAATCTGTTTCCTGCAATTCTGCCTTGATTTCAAATCCCCTTCTTTGCCTTCCCTCAATATATTTGTGGACGAGAGTTATCATTAATAACTCTGCAGGTTTGTGAATTGCAGTGCCCTGAAGCTCCATTTTACAAGTCGCTTCTTTGGGAGCTGGCCGCAAAAGCGCAGGATGGCTTCAGGCCCTGTTCTGCTTCCGGGGGGCAGGCTGAGCCTGTGGTTAATTCTTCTTCCTGATGGGAAAATAGAGTGACCTGTGCCTGTCCCAACACCAAGAGCTAGTCTCTCATTGGTTCCCCGTCTTCCCGTTCATCCTCAGGACAAATTGCAACCTGTACGGAACAGGAGGTTAAAGGTGCTGATGCTCCAAGTAGGGAGATTGCTAGTAAAGTGGCTGGAATGGCGAACCCGAGCACAAGGAGATGAGAAATGAGGTGCGTTTTAGAAACCTTTCCCCATCACACGGTGTACCATCTTCTGGGTTTCTCATGCATGTTTTCGATGTAGGAAGATGCCCTTGAACCTGGAGATTTGGGACCCATGCGATGGGTAGCACGCAGTATTACTTTAAAGGGTCTGCGTTTGCTCACCCAACCTCACCAAACCTCTCAGCCCCAAGAGTGTCCACCCTTATGTCTCATCCAGCTGTGGGTCTAGATATGGTCAATCCAGGTTGCATCACAGCCCCTGAACGAATTGTGTAAGAGTTTCTCTGTCTTTCCCTGTCTTTGTTTCATGGGTTTTTAAAAGTAATTTATATTTATAATGGGGTTTAGCTGCTTTTCACGGCTGTGTTTATGCCGCTTTACACCCACTTGACACACTAACAGAGAGATATCAATACATAGGTTTTAAGATTATTGCTAGTCAGATATATTCTTGTGCGGTGAATCGGGCGTGTTGAGTCCAGTTCTCTGAGCAAGGAGTAGGTCTTGTCTATTACATATTGGGTTTATGGAACGGTATCTGAGCTAATTTGAAACTCTTGTTTTATGTATCACCCCACCTCACCTTTCCCGTTAAGCAGCCATAGTGTGTTTTCTGCATGTGTGACTCTGTTCTGTTTTGTAATTCAGTTCAAGTGTAACGGTTTTTAAATTCCCTCTATAAGTGACACCTTAGGAGAAGTGTCCTTTTCTGTGTGACTTATTTCACTTAGAATCGTCTTACCTAAATCCACTCATCATGCTGCTACTAGCCTTATGACATTGATTTCATGGCTGAGTGATATTCCATTGTACATAAGGACCACAACTTTTTGATCCATTTTTCGCTTTCCTGGGATATTTAAGGTGGAATGAAGGGGAGGTCCTTGTCAACAGAGCAGCCCTAAACTTTGGGGTGCTTGTGTCTTGCTGATTTTCAATTTTCCCACTTTATCCCCCCATGCGTGGAAGTGCCCTATGCTCTCTAAGCTGTGTTTTTTAGATGTTTCAGGACACACCGTACACTTCTCCAGAGTGGCTGTTGGCGATTTACATCCCGCCCATCAGTGTAGCAAGGCTCCCATTTCTCCATGGCCTGTCCTGCATTTCTGGTTTTGACACTTTTTTCAGCATGGCCCTTTTGACCGATGGGAAGCGAGACTTCTTTGTAGCGCTGATTTGCCTTTCCAGGTTGCTTGGTTGGCCAAAAAGGGCGTATGCGTTTTTTCCTGAATATATTCAGGAAAAAACGCATACGCCCTTTTTGGCCAAGGGCATCATTGTCAACGTTTTGCCGCTTTTCATGTGCTTTAAAGGCGATTCGAATCTACCTCCTGAAATCTGTTTCCTGCAATTCTGCCTTGATTTCAAATCCTCTTCTTTGCCTTCCCTCAATATATTTGTGGACGAGAGTTATCATTAATAACTCTGCAGGTTTGTGAATTGCAGTGCCCTGAAGCTCCATTTTACAAGTCGCTTCTTTGGGAGCTGGCCGCAAAAGCGCAGGATGGCTTCAGGCCCTGTTCTGCTTCCGGGGGGCAGGCTGAGCCTGTGGTTAATTCTTCTTCCTGATGGGAAAATAGAGTGACCTGTGCCTGTCCCAACACCAAGAGCTAGTCTCTCATTGGTTCCCCGTCTTCCCGTTCATCCTCAGGACAAATTGCAACCTGTACGGAACAGGAGGTTAAAGGTGCTGATGCTCCAAGTAGGGAGATTGCTAGTAAAGTGGCTGGAATGGCGAACCCGAGCACAAGGAGATGAGAAATGAGGTGCGTTTTAGAAACCTTTCCCCATCACACGGTGTACCATCTTCTGGGTTTCTCATGCATGTTTTCGATGTAGGAAGATGCCCTTGAACCTGGAGATTTGGGACCCATGCGATGGGTAGCACGCAGTATTACTTTAAAGGGTCTGCGTTTGCTCACCCAACCTCACCAAACCTCTCAGCCCCAAGAGTGTCCACCCTTATGTCTCATCCAGCTGTGGGTCTAGATATGGTCAATCCAGGTTGCATCACAGCCCCTGAACGAATTGTGTAAGAGTTTCTCTGTCTTTCCCTGTCTTTGTTTCATGGGTTTTTAAAAGTAATTTATATTTATAATGGGGTTTAGCTGCTTTTCACGGCTGTGTTTATGCCGCTTTACACCCACTTGACACACTAACAGAGAGATATCAATACATAGGTTTTAAGATTATTGCTAGTCAGATATATTCTTGTGCGGTGAATCGGGCGTGTTGAGTCCAGTTCTCTGAGCAAGGAGTAGGTCTTGTCTATTACATATTGGGTTTATGGAATGGTATCTGAGCTAATTTGAAACTCTTGTTTTATGTATCACCCCACCTCACCTTTCCCGTTAAGCAGCCATAGTGTGTTTTCTGCATGTGTGACTCTGTTCTGTTTTGTAATTCAGTTCAAGTGTAACGGTTTTTACATTCCCTCTATAAGTGACACCTTAGGAGAAGTGTCCTTTTCTGTGTGACTTATTTCACTTAGAATCGTCTTACCTAAATCCACTCATCATGCTGCTACTAGCCTTATGACATTGATTTCATGGCTGAGTGATATTCCATTGTACATAAGGACCACAACTTTTTGATCCATTTTTCGCTTTCCTGGGATATTTAAGGTGGAATGAAGTGGAGGTCCTTGTCAACAGAGCAGCCCTAAACTTTGGGGTGCTTGTGTCTTGCTGATTTTCAATTTTCCCACTTTATCCCCCCATGCGTGGAAGTGCCCTATGCTCTCTAAGCTGTGTTTTTTAGATGTTTCAGGACACACCGTACACTTCTCCAGAGTGGCTGTTGGCGATTTACATCCCGCCCATCAGTGTAGCAAGGCTCCCATTTCTCCATGGCCTGTCCTGCATTTCTGGTTTTGACACTTTTTTCAGCATGGCCCTTTTGACCGATGGGAAGCGAGACTTCTTTGTAGCGCTGATTTGCCTTTCCAGGTTGCTTGGTTGGCCAAAAAGGGCGTATGCGTTTTTTCCTGAATATATTCAGGAAAAAACGCATACGCCCTTTTTGGCCAAGGGCATCATTGTCAACGTTTTGCCGCTTTTCATGTGCTTTAAAGGCGATTCGAATCTACCTCCTGAAATCTGTTTCCTGCAATTCTGCCTTGATTTCAAATCCTCTTCTTTGCCTTCCCTCAATATATTTGTGGACGAGAGTTATCATTAATAACTCTGCAGGTTTGTGAATTGCAGTGCCCTGAAGCTCCATTTTACAAGTCGCTTCTTTGGGAGCTGGCCGCAAAAGCGCAGGATGGCTTCAGGCCCTGTTCTGGTTCCGGGGGGCAGGCTGAGCCTGTGGTTAATTCTTCTTCCTGATGGGAAAATAGAGTGACCTGTGCCTGTCCCAACACCAAGAGCTAGTCTCTCATTGGTTCCCCGTCTTCCCGTTCATCCTCAGGACAAATTGCAACCTGTACGGAACAGGAGGTTAAAGGTGCTGATGCTCCAAGTAGGGAGATTGCTAGTAAAGTGGCTGGAATGGCGAACCCGAGCACAAGGAGATGAGAAATGAGGTGCGTTTTAGAAACCTTTCCCCATCACACGGTGTACCATCTTCTGGGTTTCTCATGCATGTTTTCGATGTAGGAAGATGCCCTTGAACCTGGAGATTTGGGACCCATGCGATGGGTAGCACGCAGTATTACTTTAAAGGGTCTGCGTTTGCTCACCCAACCTCACCAAACCTCTCAGCCCCAAGAGTGTCCACCCTTATGTCTCATCCAGCTGTGGGTCTAGATATGGTCAATCCAGGTTGCATCACAGCCCCTGAACGAATTGTGTAAGAGTTTCTCTGTCTTTCCCTGTCTTTGTTTCATGGGTTTTTAAAAGTAATTTATTTTTATAATGGGGTTTAGCTGCTTTTCACGGCTGTGTTTATGCCGCTTTACACCCACTTGACACACTAACAGAGAGATATCAATACATAGGTTTTAAGATTATTGCTAGTCAGATATATTCTTGTGCGGTGAATCGGGCGTGTTGAGTCCAGTTCTCTGAGCAAGGAGTAGGTCTTGTCTATTACATATTGGGTTTATGGAACGGTATCTGAGCTAATTTGAAACTCTTGTTTTATGTATCACCCCACCTCACCTTTCCCGTTAAGCAGCCATAGTGTGTTTTCTGCATGTGTGACTCTGTTCTGTTTTGTAATTCAGTTCAAGTGTAACGGTTTTTACATTCCCTCTATAAGTGACACCTTAGGAGAAGTGTCCTTTTCTGTGTGACTTATTTCACTTAGAATCGTCTTACCTAAATCCACTCATCATGCTGCTACTAGCCTTATGACATTGATTTCATGGCTGAGTGATATTCCATTGTACATAAGGACCACAACTTTTTGATCCATTTTTCGCTTTCCTGGGATATTTAAGGTGGAATGAAGTGGAGGTCCTTGTCAACAGAGCAGCCCTAAACTTTGGGGTGCTTGTGTCTTGCTGATTTTCAATTTTCCCACTTTATCCCCCCATGCGTGGAAGTGCCCTATGCTCTCTAAGCTGTGTTTTTTAGATGTTTCAGGACACACCGTACACTTCTCCAGAGTGGCTGTTGGCGATTTACATCCCGCCCATCAGTGTAGCAAGGCTCCCATTTCTCCATGGCCTGTCCTGCATTTCTGGTTTTGACACTTTTTTCAGCATGGCCCTTTTGACCGATGGGAAGCGAGACTTCTTTGTAGCGCTGATTTGCCTTTCCAGGTTGCTTGGTTGGCCAAAAAGGGCGTATGCGTTTTTTCCTGAATATATTCAGGAAAAACGCATACGCCCTTTTTGGCCAAGGGCATCATTGTCAACGTTTTGCCGCTTTTCATGTGCTTTAAAGGCGATTCGAATCTACCTCCTGAAATCTGTTTCCTGCAATTCTGCCTTGATTTCAAATCCTCTTCTTTGCCTTCCCTCAATATATTTGTGGACGAGAGTAATCATTTATAACTCGCAGGTTTGTGAATTGCAGTGCCCTGAAGCTCCATTTTACAAGACGCTTCTTTGGGAGCTGGCCGCAAAAGCGCAGGATGGCTTCAGGCCCTGTTCTGGTTCCGGGGGGCAGGCTGAGCCTGTGGTTAATTCTTCTTCCTGATGGGAAAATAGAGTGACCTGTGCCTGTCCCAACACCAAGAGCTAGTCTCTCATTGGTTCCCCGTCTTCCCGTGCATCCTCAGGACAAATTGCAACCTGTACGGAACAGGAGGTTAAAGGTGCTGATGCTCCAAGTAGGGAGATTGCTAGTAAAGTGGCTGGAATGGCGAACCCGAGCACAAGGAGATGAGAAATGAGGTGCGTTTAAGAAACCTTTCCCCATCACACGGTGTACCATCTTCTGGGTTTCTCATGCATGTTTTCGATGTAGGAAGATGCCCTTGAACCTGGAGATTTGGGACCCATGCGATGGGTAGCACGCAGTATTACTTTAAAGGGTCTGCGTTTGCTCACCCAACCTCACCAAACCTCTCAGCCCCAAGGGTGTCCACCCTTATGTCTCATCCAGCTGTGGGTCTAGATATGGTCAATCCAGGTTGCATCACAGCCCCTGAACGAATTGTGTAAGAGTTTCTCTGTCTTTCCCTGTATTTGTTTCATGGGTTTTTAAAAGTAATTTATTTTTATAATGGGGTTTAGCTGCTTTTCACGGCTGTGTTTATGCCGCTTTACACCCACTTGACACACTAACAGAGAGATATCAATACATAGGTTTTAAGATTATTACTAGTCAGATATATTCTTGTGCGGTGAATCGGGCGTGTTGAGTCCAGTTCTCTGAGCAAGGAGTAGGTCTTGTCTATTACATATTGGGTTTATGGAACGGTATCTGAGCTAATTTGAAACTCTTGTTTTATGTATCACCCCACCTCACCTTTCCCGTTAAGCAGCCATAGTGTGTTTTCTGCATGTGTGACTCTGTTCTGTTTTGTAATTCAGTTCAAGTGTAACGGTTTTTACATTCCCTCTATAAGTGACACCTTAGGAGAAGTGTCCTTTTCTGTGTGACTTATTTCACTTAGAATCGTCTTACCTAAATCCACTCATCATGCTGCTACTAGCCTTATGACATTGATTTCATGGCTGAGTGATATTCCATTGTACATAAGGACCACAACTTTTTGATCCATTTTTCGCTTTCCTGGGATATTTAAGGTGGAATGAAGTGGAGGTCCTTGTCAACAGAGCAGCCCTAAACTTTGGGGTGCTTGTGTCTTGCTGATTTTCAATTTTCCCACTTTATCCCCCCATGCGTGGAAGTGCCCTATGCTCTCTAAGCTGTGTTTTTTAGATGTTTCAGGACACACCGTACACTTCTCCAGAGTGGCTGTTGGCGATTTACATCCCGCCCATCAGTGTAGCAAGGCTCCCATTTCTCCATGGCCTGTCCTGCATTTCTGGTTTTGACACTTTTTTCAGCATGGCCCTTTTGACCGATGGGAAGCGAGACTTCTTTGTAGCGCTGATTTGCCTTTCCAGGTTGCTTGGTTGGCCAAAAAGGGCGTATGCGTTTTTTCCTGAATATATTCAGGAAAAAACGCATACGCCCTTTTTGGCCAAGGGCATCATTGTCAACGTTTTGCCGCTTTTCATGTGCTTTAAAGGCGATTCGAATCTACCTCCTGAAATCTGTTTCCTGCAATTCTGCCTTGATTTCAAATCCTCTTCTTTGCCTTCCCTCAATATATTTGTGGACGAGAGTTATCATTAATAACTCTGCAGGTTTGTGAATTGCAGTGCCCTGAAGCTCCATTTTACAAGTCGCTTCTTTGGGAGCTGGCCGCAAAAGCGCAGGATGGCTTCAGGCCCTGTTCTGCTTCCGGGGGGCAGGCTGAGCCTGTGGTTAATTCTTCTTCCTGATGGGAAAATAGAGTGACCTGTGCCTGTCCCAACACCAAGAGCTAGTCTCTCATTGGTTCCCCGTCTTCCCGTGCATCCTCAGGACAAATTGCAACCTGTACGGAACAGGAGGTTAAAGGTGCTGATGCTCCAAGTAGGGAGATTGCTAGTAAAGTGGCTGGAATGGCCAACCCGAGCACAAGGAGATGAGAAATGAGGTGCGTTTTAGAAACCTTTCCCCATCACACGGTGTACCATCTTCTGGGTTTCTCATGCATGTTTTCGATGTAGGAAGATGCCCTTGAACCTGGAGATTTGGGACCCATGCGATGGGTAGCACGCAGTATTACTTTAAAGGGTCTGCGTTTGCTCACCCAACCTCACCAAACCTCTCAGCCCCAAGAGTGTCCACCCTTATGTCTCATCCAGCTGTGGGTCTAGATATGGTCAATCCAGGTTGCATCACAGCCCCTGAACGAATTGTGTAAGAATTTCTCTGTCTTTCCCTGTCTTTGTTTCATGGGTTTTTAAAAGTAATTTATTTTTATAATGGGGTTTAGCTGCTTTTCACGGCTGTGTTTATGCCGCTTTACACCCACTTGACACACTAACAGAGAGATATCAATACAT
Source organism: Balaenoptera physalus (assembly GCF_965194825.1). Lineage (NCBI taxonomy): Eukaryota > Metazoa > Chordata > Mammalia > Artiodactyla > Balaenopteridae > Balaenoptera > Balaenoptera physalus. The sequence continues at coordinate 272,421 of NW_028126269.1, read as the reverse complement.
AGGTTTTAAGATTATTACTAGTCAGATATATTCTTGTGCGGTGAATCGGGCGTGTTGAGTCCAGTTCTCTGAGCAAGGAGTAGGTCTTGTCTATTACATATTGGGTTTATGGAACGGTATCTGAGCTAATTTGAAACTCTTGTTTTATGTATCACCCCACCTCACCTTTCCCGTTAAGCAGCCATAGTGTGTTTTCTGCATGTGTGACTCTGTTCTGTTTTGTAATTCAGTTCAAGTGTAACGGTTTTTACATTCCCTCTATAAGTGACACCTTAGGAGAAGTGTCCTTTTCTGTGTGACTTATTTCACTTAGAATCGTCTTACCTAAATCCACTCATCATGCTGCTACTAGCCTTATGACATTGATTTCATGGCTGAGTGATATTCCATTGTACATAAGGACCACAACTTTTTGATCCATTTTTCGCTTTCCTGGGATATTTAAGGTGGAATGAAGTGGAGGTCCTTGTCAACAGAGCAGCCCTAAACTTTGGGGTGCCTGTGTCTTGCTGATTTTTAGTTTTCCCAATTTATATGCCAATGAGTGGATGTGCCCTATGCGCTCTAAGCTGTGTTTTTTAGATGTTTCAGGACACACCGTACAATTCTCCAGAGTGGCTGTTGGCGATTTACATCCCGCCCATCAGTGTAGCAAGGCTCCCATTTCTCCATGGCCTGTTCTGCATTTCTGGTTTTGACACTTTTTTCAGCATGGCCCTTTTGACCGATGGGAAGCGAGACTTCCTTGTAGCGCTGATTTGCCTTTCCAGGTTGCTTGGTTGGCCAAAAAGGGCGTATGCGTTTTTTCCTGAATATATTCAGGAAAAAACGCATACGCCCTTTTTGGCCAAGGGCATCATTGTCAACGTTTTGCCGCTTTTCATGTGCTTTAAAGGCGATTCGAATCTACCTCCTGAAATCTGTTTCCTGCAATTCTGCCTTGATTTCAAATCCTCTTCTTTGCCTTCCCTCAATATATTTGTGGACGAGAGTAATCATTTATAACTCGCAGGTTTGTGAATTGCAGTGCCCTGAAGCTCCATTTTACAAGACGCTTCTTTGGGAGCTGGCCGCAAAAGCGCAGGATGGCTTCAGGCCCTGTTCTGGTTCCGGGGGGCAGGCTGAGCCTGTGGTTAATTCTTCTTCCTGATGGGAAAATAGAGTGACCTGTGCCTGTCCCAACACCAAGAGCTAGTCTCTCATTGGTTCCCCGTCTTCCCGTGCATCCTCAGGACAAATTGCAACCTGTACGGAACAGGAGGTTAAAGGTGCTGATGCTCCAAGTAGGGAGATTGCTAGTAAAGTGGCTGGAATGGCGAACCCGAGCACAAGGAGATGAGAAATGAGGTGCGTTTTAGAAACCTTTCCCCATCACACGGTGTACCATCTTCTGGGTTTCTCATGCATGTTTTCGATGTAGGAAGATGCCCTTGAACCTGGAGATTTGGGACCCATGCGATGGGTAGCACGCAGTATTACTTTAAAGGGTCTGCGTTTGCTCACCCAACCTCACCAAACCTCTCAGCCCCAAGAGTGTCCACCCTTATGTCTCATCCAGCTGTGGGTCTAGATATGGTCAATCCAGGTTGCATCACAGCCCCTGAACGAATTGTGTAAGAGTTTCTCTGTCTTTCCCTGTCTTTGTTTCATGGGTTTTTAAAAGTAATTTATTTTTATAATGGGGTTTAGCTGCTTTTCACGGCTGTGTTTATGCCGCTTTACACCCACTTGACACACTAACAGAGAGATATCAATACATAGGTTTTAAGATTATTACTAGTCAGATATATTCTTGTGCGGTGAATCAGGCGTGTTGAGTCCAGTTCTCTGAGCAAGGAGTAGGTCTTGTCTATTACATATTGGGTTTATGGAACGGTATCTGAGCTAATTTGAAACTCTTGTTTTATGTATCACCCCACCTCACCTTTCCCGTTAAGCAGCCATAGTGTGTTTTCTGCATGTGTGACTCTGTTCTGTTTTGTAATTCAGTTCAAGTGTAACGGTTTTTACATTCCCTCTATAAGTGACACCTTAGGAGAAGTGTCCTTTTCTGTGTGACTTATTTCACTTAGAATCGTCTTACCTAAATCCACTCATCATGCTGCTACTAGCCTTATGACATTGATTTCATGGCTGAGTGATATTCCATTGTACATAAGGACCACAACTTTTTGATCCATTTTTCGCTTTCCTGGGATATTTAAGGTGGAATGAAGTGGAGGTCCTTGTCAACAGAGCAGCCCTAAACTTTGGGGTGCTTGTGTCTTGCTGATTTTCAATTTTCCCACTTTATCCCCCCATGCGTGGAAGTGCCCTATGCTCTCTAAGCTGTGTTTTTTAGATGTTTCAGGACACACCGTACACTTCTCCAGAGTGGCTGTTGGCGATTTACATCCCGCCCATCAGTGTAGCAAGGCTCCCATTTCTCCATGGCCTGTCCTGCATTTCTGGTTTTGACACTTTTTTCAGCATGGCCCTTTTGACCGATGGGAAGCGAGACTTCTTTGTAGCGCTGATTTGCCTTTCCAGGTTGCTTGGTTGGCCAAAAAGGGCGTATGCGTTTTTTCCTGAATATATTCAGGAAAAAACGCATACGCCCTTTTTGGCCAAGGGCATCATTGTCAACGTTTTGCCGCTTTTCATGTGCTTTAAAGGCGATTCGAATCTACCTCCTGAAATCTGTTTCCTGCAATTCTGCCTTGATTTCAAATCCTCTTCTTTGCCTTCCCTCAATATATTTGTGGACGAGAGTTATCATTAATAACTCTGCAGGTTTGTGAATTGCAGTGCCCTGAAGCTCCATTTTACAAGTCGCTTTTTGGGAGCTGGCCGCAAAAGCGCAGGATGGCTTCAGGCCCTGTTCTGCTTCCGGGGGGCAGGCTGAGCCTGTGGTTAATTCTTCTTCCTGATGGGAAAATAGAGTGACCTGTGCCTGTCCCAACACCAAGAGCTAGTCTCTCATTGGTTCCCCGTCTTCCCGTGCATCCTCAGGACAAATTGCAACCTGTACGGAACAGGAGGTTAAAGGTGCTGATGCTCCAAGTAGGGAGATTGCTAGTAAAGTGGCTGGAATGGCGAACCCGAGCACAAGGAGATGAGAAATGAGGTGCGTTTTAGAAACCTTTCCCCATCACACGGTGTACCATCTTCTGGGTTTCTCATGCATGTTTTCGATGTAGGAAGATGCCCTTGAACCTGGAGATTTGGGACCCATGCGATGGGTAGCACGCAGTATTACTTTAAAGGGTCTGCGTTTGCTCACCCAACCTCACCAAACCTCTCAGCCCCAAGAGTGTCCACCCTTATGTCTCATCCAGCTGTGGGTCTAGATATGGTCAATCCAGGTTGCATCACAGCCCCTGAACGAATTGTGTAAGAGTTTCTCTGTCTTTCCCTGTCTTTGTTTCATGGGTTTTTAAAAGTAATTTATTTTTATAATGGGGTTTAGCTGCTTTTCACGGCTGTGTTTATGCCGCTTTACACCCACTTGACACACTAACAGAGAGATATCAATACATAGGTTTTAAGATTATTACTAGTCAGATATATTCTTGTGCGGTGAATCAGGCGTGTTGAGTCCAGTTCTCTGAGCAAGGAGTAGGTCTTGTCTATTACATATTGGGTTTATGGAACGGTATCTGAGCTAATTTGAAACTCTTGTTTTATGTATCACCCCACCTCACCTTTCCCGTTAAGCAGCCATAGTGTGTTTTCTGCATGTGTGACTCTGTTCTGTTTTGTAATTCAGTTCAAGTGTAACGGTTTTTACATTCCCTCTATAAGTGACACCTTAGGAGAAGTGTCCTTTTCTGTGTGACTTATTTCACTTAGAATCGTCTTACCTAAATCCACTCATCATGCTGCTACTAGCCTTATGACATTGATTTCATGGCTGAGTGATATTCCATTGTACATAAGGACCACAACTTTTTGATCCATTTTTCGCTTTCCTGGGATATTTAAGGTGGAATGAAGTGGAGGTCCTTGTCAACAGAGCAGCCCTAAACTTTGGGGTGCTTGTGTCTTGCTGATTTTCAATTTTCCCACTTTATCCCCCCATGCGTGGAAGTGCCCTATGCTCTCTAAGCTGTGTTTTTTAGATGTTTCAGGACACACCGTACACTTCTCCAGAGTGGCTGTTGGCGATTTACATCCCGCCCATCAGTGTAGCAAGGCTCCCATTTCTCCATGGCCTGTCCTGCATTTCTGGTTTTGACACTTTTTTCAGCATGGCCCTTTTGACCGATGGGAAGCGAGACTTCTTTGTAGCGCTGATTTGCCTTTCCAGGTTGCTTGGTTGGCCAAAAAGGGCGTATGCGTTTTTTCCTGAATATATTCAGGAAAAAACGCATACGCCCTTTTTGGCCAAGGGCATCATTGTCAACGTTTTGCCGCTTTTCATGTGCTTTAAAGGCGATTCGAATCTACCTCCTGAAATCTATTTCCTGCAATTCTGCCTTGATTTCAAATCCTCTTCTTTGCCTTCCCTCAATATATTTGTGGACGAGAGTAATCATTTATAACTCGCAGGTTTGTGAATTGCAGTGCCCTGAAGCTCCATTTTACAAGACGCTTCTTTGGGAGCTGGCCGCAAAAGCGCAGGATGGCTTCAGGCCCTGTTCTGGTTCCGGGGGGCAGGCTGAGCCTGTGGTTAATTCTTCTTCCTGATGGGAAAATAGAGTGACCTGTGCCTGTCCCAACACCAAGAGCTAGTCTCTCATTGGTTCCCCGTCTTCCCGTGCATCCTCAGGACAAATTGCAACCTGTACGGAACAGGAGGTTAAAGGTGCTGATGCTCCAAGTAGGGAGATTGCTAGTAAAGTGGCTGGAATGGCGAACCCGAGCACAAGGAGATGAGAAATGAGGTGCGTTTTAGAAACCTTTCCCCATCACACGGTGTACCATCTTCTGGGTTTCTCATGCATGTTTTCGATGTAGGAAGATGCCCTTGAACCTGAGATTTGGGACCCATGCGATGGGTAGCACGCAGTATTACTTTAAAGGGTCTGCGTTTGCTCACCCAACCTCACCAAACCTCTCAGCCCCAAGAGTGTCCACCCTTATGTCTCATCCAGCTGTGGGTCTAGATATGGTCAATCCAGGTTGCATCACAGCCCCTGAACGAATTGTGTAAGAGTTTCTCTGTCTTTCCCTGTCTTTGTTTCATGGGTTTTTAAAAGTAATTTATTTTTATAATGGGGTTTAGCTGCTTTTCACGGCTGTGTTTATGCCGCTTTACACCCACTTGACACACTAACAGAGAGATATCAATACATAGGTTTTAAGATTATTACTAGTCAGATATATTCTTGTGCGGTGAATCGGGCGTGTTGAGTCCAGTTCTCTGAGCAAGGAGTAGGTCTTGTCTATTACATATTGGGTTTATGGAACGGTATCTGAGCTAATTTGAAACTCTTGTTTTATGTATCACCCCACCTCACCTTTCCCGTTAAGCAGCCATAGTGTGTTTTCTGCATGTGTGACTCTGTTCTGTTTTGTAATTCAGTTCAAGTGTAACGGTTTTTACATTCCCTCTATAAGTGACACCTTAGGAGAAGTGTCCTTTTCTGTGTGACTTATTTCACTTAGAATCGTCTTACCTAAATCCACTCATCATGCTGCTACTAGCCTTATGACATTGATTTCATGGCTGAGTGATATTCCATTGTACATAAGGACCACAACTTTTTGATCCATTTTTCGCTTTCCTGGGATATTTAAGGTGGAATGAAGTGGAGGTCCTTGTCAACAGAGCAGCCCTAAACTTTGGGGTGCTTGTGTCTTGCTGATTTTCAATTTTCCCACTTTATCCCCCCATGCGTGGAAGTGCCCTATGCTCTCTAAGCTGTGTTTTTTAGATGTTTCAGGACACACCGTACACTTCTCCAGAGTGGCTGTTGGCGATTTACATCCCGCCCATCAGTGTAGCAAGGCTCCCATTTCTCCATGGCCTGTCCTGCATTTCTGGTTTTGACACTTTTTTCAGCATGGCCCTTTTGACCGATGGGAAGCGAGACTTCTTTGTAGCGCTGATTTGCCTTTCCAGGTTGCTTGGTTGGCCAAAAAGGGCGTATGCGTTTTTTCCTGAATATATTCAGGAAAAAACGCATACGCCCTTTTTGGCCAAGGGCATCATTGTCAACGTTTTGCCGCTTTTCATGTGCTTTAAAGGCGATTCGAATCTACCTCCTGAAATCTGTTTCCTGCAATTCTGCCTTGATTTCAAATCCTCTTCTTTGCCTTCCCTCAATATATTTGTGGACGAGAGTTATCATTAATAACTCTGCAGGTTTGTGAATTGCAGTGCCCTGAAGCTCCATTTTACAAGTCGCTTTTTGGGAGCTGGCCGCAAAAGCGCAGGATGGCTTCAGGCCCTGTTCTGGTTCCGGGGGGCAGGCTGAGCCTGTGGTTAATTCTTCTTCCTGATGGGAAAATAGAGTGACCTGTGCCTGTCCCAACACCAAGAGCTAGTCTCTCATTGGTTCCCCGTCTTCCCGTGCATCCTCAGGACAAATTGCGACCTGTACGGAACAGGAGGTTAAAGGTGCTGATGCTCCAAGTAGGGAGATTGCTAGTAAAGTGGCTGGAATGGCCAACCCGAGCACAAGGAGATGAGAAATGAGGTGCGTTTTAGAAACCTTTCCCCATCACACGGTGTACCATCTTCTGGGTTTCTCATGCATGTTTTCGATGTAGGAAGATGCCCTTGAACCTGGAGATTTGGGACCCATGCGATGGGTAGCACGCAGTATTACTTTAAAGGGTCTGCATTTGCTCACCCAACCTCACCAAACCTCTCAGCCCCAAGAGTGTCCACCCTTATGTCTCATCCAGCTGTGGGTCTAGATATGGTCAATCCAGGTTGCATCACAGCCCCTGAACGAATTGTGTAAGAGTTTCTCTGTCTTTCCCTGTCTTTGTTTCATGGGTTTTTAAAAGTAATTTATTTTTATAATGGGGTTTAGCTGCTTTTCACGGCTGTGTTTATGCCGCTTTACACCCACTTGACACACTAACAGAGAGATATCAATACATAGGTTTTAAGATTATTACTAGTCAGATATATTCTTGTGCGGTGAATCGGGCGTGTTGAGTCCAGTTCTCTGAGCAAGGAGTAGGTCTTGTCTATTACATATTGGGTTTATGGAACGGTATCTGAGCTAATTTGAAACTCTTGTTTTATGTATCACCCCACCTCACCTTTCCCGTTAAGCAGCCATAGTGTGTTTTCTGCATGTGTGACTCTGTTCTGTTTTGTAATTCAGTTCAAGTGTAACGGTTTTTACATTCCCTCTATAAGTGACACCTTAGGAGAAGTGTCCTTTTCTGTGTGACTTATTTCACTTAGAATCGTCTTACCTAAATCCACTCATCATGCTGCTACTAGCCTTATGACATTGATTTCATGGCTGAGTGATATTCCATTGTACATAAGGACCACAACTTTTTGATCCATTTTTCGCTTTCCTGGGATATTTAAGGTGGAATGAAGTGGAGGTCCTTGTCAACAGAGCAGCCCTAAACTTTGGGGTGCTTGTGTCTTGCTGATTTTCAATTTTCCCACTTTATCCCCCCATGCGTGGAAGTGCCCTATGCTCTCTAAGCTGTGTTTTTTAGATGTTTCAGGACACACCGTACACTTCTCCAGAGTGGCTGTTGGCGATTTACATCCCGCCCATCAGTGTAGCAAGGCTCCCATTTCTCCATGGCCTGTCCTGCATTTCTGGTTTTGACACTTTTTTCAGCATGGCCCTTTTGACCGATGGGAAGCGAGACTTCTTTGTAGCGCTGATTTGCCTTTCCAGGTTGCTTGGTTGGCCAAAAAGGGCGTATGCGTTTTTTCCTGAATATATTCAGGAAAAAACGCATACGCCCTTTTTGGCCAAGGGCATCATTGTCAACGTTTTGCCGCTTTTCATGTGCTTTAAAGGCGATTCGAATCTACCTCCTGAAATCTGTTTCCTGCAATTCTGCCTTGATTTCAAATCCTCTTCTTTGCCTTCCCTCAATATATTTGTGGACGAGAGTTATCATTAATAACTCTGCAGGTTTGTGAATTGCAGTGCCCTGAAGCTCCATTTTACAAGTCGCTTCTTTGGGAGCTGGCCGCAAAAGCGCAGGATGGCTTCAGGCCCTGTTCTGCTTCCGGGGGGCAGGCTGAGCCTGTGGTTAATTCTTCTTCCTGATGGGAAAATAGAGTGACCTGTGCCTGTCCCAACACCAAGAGCTAGTCTCTCATTGGTTCCCCGTCTTCCCGTGCATCCTCAGGACAAATTGCAACCTGTACGGAACAGGAGGTTAAAGGTGCTGATGCTCCAAGTAGGGAGATTGCTAGTAAAGTGGCTGGAATGGCCAACCCGAGCACAAGGAGATGAGAAATGAGGTGCGTTTTAGAAACCTTTCCCCATCACACGGTGTACCATCTTCTGGGTTTCTCATGCATGTTTTCGATGTAGGAAGATGCCCTTGAACCTGGAGATTTGGGACCCATGCGATGGGTAGCACGCAGTATTACTTTAAAGGGTCTGCGTTTGCTCACCCAACCTCACCAAACCTCTCAGCCCCAAGAGTGTCCACCCTTATGTCTCATCCAGCTGTGGGTCTAGATATGGTCAATCCAGGTTGCATCACAGCCCCTGAACGAATTGTGTAAGAATTTCTCTGTCTTTCCCTGTCTTTGTTTCATGGGTTTTTAAAAGTAATTTATTTTTATAATGGGGTTTAGCTGCTTTTCACGGCTGTGTTTATGCCGCTTTACACCCACTTGACACACTAACAGAGAGATATCAATACATAGGTTTTAAGATTATTACTAGTCAGATATATTCTTGTGCGGTGAATCGGGCGTGTTGAGTCCAGTTCTCTGAGCAAGGAGTAGGTCTTGTCTATTACATATTGGGTTTATGGAACGGTATCTGAGCTAATTTGAAACTCTTGTTTTATGTATCACCCCACCTCACCTTTCCCGTTAAGCAGCCATAGTGTGTTTTCTGCATGTGTGACTCTGTTCTGTTTTGTAATTCAGTTCAAGTGTAACGGTTTTTACATTCCCTCTATAAGTGACACCTTAGGAGAAGTGTCCTTTTCTGTGTGACTTATTTCACTTAGAATCGTCTTACCTAAATCCACTCATCATGCTGCTACTAGCCTTATGACATTGATTTCATGGCTGAGTGATATTCCATTGTACATAAGGACCACCACTTTTTGATCCATTTTTCGCTTTCCTGGGATATTTAAGGTGGAATGAAGTGGAGGTCCTTGTCAACAGAGCAGCCCTAAACTTTGGGGTGCCTGTGTCTTGCTGATTTTTAGTTTTCCCAATTTATATGCCAATGAGTGGATGTGCCCTATGCGCTCTTAGCTGTGTTTTTTAGATGTTTCAGGACACACCGTACAATTCTCCAGAGTGGCTGTTGGCGATTTACATCCCGCCCATCAGTGTAGCAAGGCTCCCATTTCTCCATGGCCTGTTCTGCATTTCTGGTTTTGACACTTTTTTCAGCATGGCCCTTTTGACCGATGGGAAGCGAGACTTCCTTGTAGCGCTGATTTGCCTTTCCAGGTTGCTTGGTTGGCCAAAAAGGGCGTATGCGTTTTTTCCTGAATATATTCAGGAAAAAACGCATACGCCCTTTTTGGCCAAGGGCATCATTGTCAACGTTTTGCCGCTTTTCATGTGCTTTAAAGGCGATTCGAATCTACCTCCTGAAATCTGTTTCCTGCAATTCTGCCTTGATTTCAAATCCTCTTCTTTGCCTTCCCTCAATATATTTGTGGACGAGAGTAATCATTTATAACTCGCAGGTTTGTGAATTGCAGTGCCCTGAAGCTCCATTTTACAAGACGCTTCTTTGGGAGCTGGCCGCAAAAGCGCCGGATGGCTTCAGGCCCTGTTCTGGTTCGGGGGGGCAGGCTGAGCCTGTGGTTAATTCTTCTTCCTGATGGGAAAATAGAGTGACCTGTGCCTGTCCCAACACCAAGAGCTAGTCTCTCATTGGTTCCCCGTCTTCCCGTGCATCCTCAGGACAAATTGCAACCTGTACGGAACAGGAGGTTAAAGGTGCTGATGCTCCAAGTAGGGAGATTGCTAGTAAAGTGGCTGGAATGGCGAACCCGAGCACAAGGAGATGAGAAATGAGGTGCGTTTTAGAAACCTTTCCCCATCACACGGTGTACCATCTTCTGGGTTTCTCATGCATGTTTTCGATGTAGGAAGATGCCCTTGAACCTGGAGATTTGGGACCCATGCGATGGGTAGCACGCAGTATTACTTTAAAGGGTCTGCGTTTGCTCACCCAACCTCACCAAACCTCTCAGCCCCAAGAGTGTCCACCCTTATGTCTCATCCAGCTGTGGGTCTAGATATGGTCAATCCAGGTTGCATCACAGCCCCTGAACGAATTGTGTAAGAGTTTCTCTGTCTTTCCCTGTCTTTGTTTCATGGGTTTTTAAAAGTAATTTATTTTTATAATGGGGTTTAGCTGCTTTTCACGGCTGTGTTTATGCCGCTTTACACCCACTTGACACACTAACAGAGAGATATCAATACATAGGTTTTAAGATTATTACTAGTCAGATATATTCTTGTGCGGTGAATCAGGCGTGTTGAGTCCAGTTCTCTGAGCAAGGAGTAGGTCTTGTCTATTACATATTGGGTTTATGGAACGGTATCTGAGCTAATTTGAAACTCTTGTTTTATGTATCACCCCACCTCACCTTTCCCGTTAAGCAGCCATAGTGTGTTTTCTGCATGTGTGACTCTGTTCTGTTTTGTAATTCAGTTCAAGTGTAACGGTTTTTACATTCCCTCTATAAGTGACACCTTAGGAGAAGTGTCCTTTTCTGTGTGACTTATTTCACTTAGAATCGTCTTACCTAAATCCACTCATCATGCTGCTACTAGCCTTATGACATTGATTTCATGGCTGAGTGATATTCCATTGTACATAAGGACCACAACTTTTTGATCCATTTTTCGCTTTCCTGGGATATTTAAGGTGGAATGAAGTGGAGGTCCTTGTCAACAGAGCAGCCCTAAACTTTGGGGTGCTTGTGTCTTGCTGATTTTCAATTTTCCCACTTTATCCCCCCATGCGTGGAAGTGCCCTATGCTCTCTAAGCTGTGTTTTTTAGATGTTTCAGGACACACCGTACACTTCTCCAGAGTGGCTGTTGGCGATTTACATCCCGCCCATCAGTGTAGCAAGGCTCCCATTTCTCCATGGCCTGTCCTGCATTTCTGGTTTTGACACTTTTTTCAGCATGGCCCTTTTGACCGATGGGAAGCGAGACTTCTTTGTAGCGCTGATTTGCCTTTCCAGGTTGCTTGGTTGGCCAAAAAGGGCGTATGCGTTTTTTCCTGAATATATTCAGGAAAAAACGCATACGCCCTTTTTGGCCAAGGGCATCATTGTCAACGTTTTGCCGCTTTTCATGTGCTTTAAAGGCGATTCGAATCTACCTCCTGAAATCTGTTTCCTGCAATTCTGCCTTGATTTCAAATCCTCTTCTTTGCCTTCCCTCAATATATTTGTGGACGAGAGTTATCATTAATAACTCTGCAGGTTTGTGAATTGCAGTGCCCTGAAGCTCCATTTTACAAGTCGCTTTTTGGGAGCTGGCCGCAAAAGCGCAGGATGGCTTCAGGCCCTGTTCTGCTTCCGGGGGGCAGGCTGAGCCTGTGGTTAATTCTTCTTCCTGATGGGAAAATAGAGTGACCTGTGCCTGTCCCAACACCAAGAGCTAGTCTCTCATTGGTTCCCCGTCTTCCCGTGCATCCTCAGGACAAATTGCAACCTGTACGGAACAGGAGGTTAAAGGTGCTGATGCTCCAAGTAGGGAGATTGCTAGTAAAGTGGCTGGAATGGCGAACCCGAGCACAAGGAGATGAGAAATGAGGTGCGTTTTAGAAACCTTTCCCCATCACACGGTGTACCATCTTCTGGGTTTCTCATGCATGTTTTCGATGTAGGAAGATGCCCTTGAACCTGGAGATTTGGGACCCATGCGATGGGTAGCACGCAGTATTACTTTAAAGGGTCTGCGTTTGCTCACCCAACCTCACCAAACCTCTCAGCCCCAAGAGTGTCCACCCTTATGTCTCATCCAGCTGTGGGTCTAGATATGGTCAATCCAGGTTGCATCACAGCCCCTGAACGAATTGTGTAAGAGTTTCTCTGTCTTTCCCTGTCTTTGTTTCATGGGTTTTTAAAAGTAATTTATTTTTATAATGGGGTTTAGCTGCTTTTCACGGCTGTGTTTATGCCGCTTTACACCCACTTGACACACTAACAGAGAGATATCAATACATAGGTTTTAAGATTATTACTAGTCAGATATATTCTTGTGCGGTGAATCAGGCGTGTTGAGTCCAGTTCTCTGAGCAAGGAGTAGGTCTTGTCTATTACATATTGGGTTTATGGAACGGTATCTGAGCTAATTTGAAACTCTTGTTTTATGTATCACCCCACCTCACCTTTCCCGTTAAGCAGCCATAGTGTGTTTTCTGCATGTGTGACTCTGTTCTGTTTTGTAATTCAGTTCAAGTGTAACGGTTTTTACATTCCCTCTATAAGTGACACCTTAGGAGAAGTGTCCTTTTCTGTGTGACTTATTTCACTTAGAATCGTCTTACCTAAATCCACTCATCATGCTGCTACTAGCCTTATGACATTGATTTCATGGCTGAGTGATATTCCATTGTACATAAGGACCACAACTTTTTGATCCATTTTTCGCTTTCCTGGGATATTTAAGGTGGAATGAAGTGGAGGTCCTTGTCAACAGAGCAGCCCTAAACTTTGGGGTGCTTGTGTCTTGCTGATTTTCAATTTTCCCACTTTATCCCCCCATGCGTGGAAGTGCCCTATGCTCTCTAAGCTGTGTTTTTTAGATGTTTCAGGACACACCGTACACTTCTCCAGAGTGGCTGTTGGCGATTTACATCCCGCCCATCAGTGTAGCAAGGCTCCCATTTCTCCATGGCCTGTCCTGCATTTCTGGTTTTGACACTTTTTTCAGCATGGCCCTTTTGACCGATGGGAAGCGAGACTTCTTTGTAGCGCTGATTTGCCTTTCCAGGTTGCTTGGTTGGCCAAAAAGGGCGTATGCGTTTTTTCCTGAATATATTCAGGAAAAAACGCATACGCCCTTTTTGGCCAAGGGCATCATTGTCAACGTTTTGCCGCTTTTCATGTGCTTTAAAGGCGATTCGAATCTACCTCCTGAAATCTATTTCCTGCAATTCTGCCTTGATTTCAAATCCTCTTCTTTGCCTTCCCTCAATATATTTGTGGACGAGAGTAATCATTTATAACTCGCAGGTTTGTGAATTGCAGTGCCCTGAAGCTCCATTTTACAAGACGCTTCTTTGGGAGCTGGCCGCAAAAGCGCAGGATGGCTTCAGGCCCTGTTCTGGTTCCGGGGGGCAGGCTGAGCCTGTGGTTAATTCTTCTTCCTGATGGGAAAATAGAGTGACCTGTGCCTGTCCCAACACCAAGAGCTAGTCTCTCATTGGTTCCCCGTCTTCCCGTGCATCCTCAGGACAAATTGCAACCTGTACGGAACAGGAGGTTAAAGGTGCTGATGCTCCAAGTAGGGAGATTGCTAGTAAAGTGGCTGGAATGGCGAACCCGAGCACAAGGAGATGAGAAATGAGGTGCGTTTTAGAAACCTTTCCCCATCACACGGTGTACCATCTTCTGGGTTTCTCATGCATGTTTTTGATGTAGGAAGATGCCCTTGAACCTGGAGATTTGGGACCCATGCGATGGGTAGCACGCAGTATTACTTTAAAGGGTCTGCGTTTGCTCACCCAACCTCACCAAACCTCTCAGCCCCAAGAGTGTCCACCCTTATGTCTCATCCAGCTGTGGGTCTAGATATGGTCAATCCAGGTTGCATCACAGCCCCTGAACGAATTGTGTAAGAGTTTCTCTGTCTTTCCCTGTCTTTGTTTCATGGGTTTTTAAAAGTAATTTATTTTTATAATGGGGTTTAGCTGCTTTTCACGGCTGTGTTTATGCCGCTTTACACCCACTTGACACACTAACAGAGAGATATCAATACATAGGTTTTAAGATTATTACTAGTCAGATATATTCTTGTGCGGTGAATCGGGCGTGTTGAGTCCAGTTCTCTGAGCAAGGAGTAGGTCTTGTCTATTACATATTGGGTTTATGGAACGGTATCTGAGCTAATTTGAAACTCTTGTTTTATGTATCACCCCACCTCACCTTTCCCGTTAAGCAGCCATAGTGTGTTTTCTGCATGTGTGACTCTGTTCTGTTTTGTAATTCAGTTCAAGTGTAACGGTTTTTACATTCCCTCTATAAGTGACACCTTAGGAGAAGTGTCCTTTTCTGTGTGACTTATTTCACTTAGAATCGTCTTACCTAAATCCACTCATCATGCTGCTACTAGCCTTATGACATTGATTTCATGGCTGAGTGATATTCCATTGTACATAAGGACCACAACTTTTTGATCCATTTTTCGCTTTCCTGGGATATTTAACGTGGAATGAAGTGGAGGTCCTTGTCAACAGAGCAGCCCTAAACTTTGGGGTGCTTGTGTCTTGCTGATTTTCAATTTTCCCACTTTATCCCCCCATGCGTGGAAGTGCCCTATGCTCTCTAAGCTGTGTTTTTTAGATGTTTCAGGACACACCGTACACTTCTCCAGAGTGGCTGTTGGCGATTTACATCCCGCCCATCAGTGTAGCAAGGCTCCCATTTCTCCATGGCCTGTCCTGCATTTCTGGTTTTGACACTTTTTTCAGCATGGCCCTTTTGACCGATGGGAAGCGAGACTTCTTTGTAGCGCTGATTTGCCTTTCCAGGTTGCTTGGTTGGCCAAAAAGGGCGTATGCGTTTTTTCCTGAATATATTCAGGAAAAAACGCATACGCCCTTTTTGGCCAAGGGCATCATTGTCAACGTTTTGCCGCTTTTCATGTGCTTTAAAGGCGATTCGAATCTACCTCCTGAAATCTATTTCCTGCAATTCTGCCTTGATTTCAAATCCTCTTCTTTGCCTTCCCTCAATATATTTGTGGACGAGAGTAATCATTTATAACTCGCAGGTTTGTGAATTGCAGTGCCCTGAAGCTCCATTTTACAAGACGCTTCTTTGGGAGCTGGCCGCAAAAGCGCAGGATGGCTTCAGGCCCTGTTCTGGTTCCGGGGGGCAGGCTGAGCCTGTGGTTAATTCTTCTTCCTGATGGGAAAATAGAGTGACCTGTGCCTGTCCCAACACCAAGAGCTAGTCTCTCATTGGTTCCCCGTCTTCCCGTGCATCCTCAGGACAAATTGCAACCTGTACGGAACAGGAGGTTAAAGGTGCTGATGCTCCAAGTAGGGAGATTGCTAGTAAAGTGGCTGGAATGGCGAACCCGAGCACAAGGAGATGAGAAATGAGGTGCGTTTTAGAAACCTTTCCCCATCACACGGTGTACCATCTTCTGGGTTTCTCATGCATGTTTTCGATGTAGGAAGATGCCCTTGAACCTGGAGATTTGGGACCCATGCGATGGGTAGCACGCAGTATTACTTTAAAGGGTCTGCGTTTGCTCACCCAACCTCACCAAACCTCTCAGCCCCAAGAGTGTCCACCCTTATGTCTCATCCAGCTGTGGGTCTAGATATGGTCAATCCAGGTTGCATCACAGCCCCTGAACGAATTGTGTAAGAGTTTCTCTGTCTTTCCCTGTCTTTGTTTCATGGGTTTTTAAAAGTAATTTATTTTTATAATGGGGTTTAGCTGCTTTTCACGGCTGTGTTTATGCCGCTTTACACCCACTTGACACACTAACAGAGAGATATCAATACATAGGTTTTAAGATTATTACTAGTCAGATATATTCTTGTGCGGTGAATCGGGCGTGTTGAGTCCAGTTCTCTGAGCAAGGAGTAGGTCTTGTCTATTACATATTGGGTTTATGGAACGGTATCTGAGCTAATTTGAAACTCTTGTTTTATGTATCACCCCACCTCACCTTTCCCGTTAAGCAGCCATAGTGTGTTTTCTGCATGTGTGACTCTGTTCTGTTTTGTAATTCAGTTCAAGTGTAACGGTTTTTACATTCCCTCTATAAGTGACACCTTAGGAGAAGTGTCCTTTTCTGTGTGACTTATTTCACTTAGAATCGTCTTACCTAAATCCACTCATCATGCTGCTACTAGCCTTATGACATTGATTTCATGGCTGAGTGATATTCCATTGTACATAAGGACCACAACTTTTTGATCCATTTTTCGCTTTCCTGGGATATTTAAGGTGGAATGAAGTGGAGGTCCTTGTCAACAGAGCAGCCCTAAACTTTGGGGTGCTTGTGTCTTGCTGATTTTCAATTTTCCCACTTTATCCCCCCATGCGTGGAAGTGCCCTATGCTCTCTAAGCTGTGTTTTTTAGATGTTTCAGGACACACCGTACACTTCTCCAGAGTGGCTGTTGGCGATTTACATCCCGCCCATCAGTGTAGCAAGGCTCCCATTTCTCCATGGCCTGTCCTGCATTTCTGGTTTTGACACTTTTTTCAGCATGGCCCTTTTGACCGATGGGAAGCGAGACTTCTTTGTAGCGCTGATTTGCCTTTCCAGGTTGCTTGGTTGGCCAAAAAGGGCGTATGCGTTTTTTCCTGAATATATTCAGGAAAAAACGCATACGCCCTTTTTGGCCAAGGGCATCATTGTCAACGTTTTGCCGCTTTTCATGTGCTTTAAAGGCGATTCGAATCTACCTCCTGAAATCTGTTTCCTGCAATTCTGCCTTGATTTCAAATCCTCTTCTTTGCCTTCCCTCAATATATTTGTGGACGAGAGTTATCATTAATAACTCTGCAGGTTTGTGAATTGCAGTGCCCTGAAGCTCCATTTTACAATTCGCTTTTTGGGAGCTGGCCGCAAAAGCGCAGGATGGCTTCAGGCCCTGTTCTGCTTCCGGGGGGCAGGCTGAGCCTGTGGTTAATTCTTCTTCCTGATGGGAAAATAGAGTGACCTGTGCCTGTCCCAACACCAAGAGCTAGTCTCTCATTGGTTCCCCGTCTTCCCGTGCATCCTCAGGACAAATTGCAACCTGTACGGAACAGGAGGTTAAAGGTGCTGATGCTCCAAGTAGGGAGATTGCTAGTAAAGTGGCTGGAATGGCGAACCCGAGCACAAGGAGATGAGAAATGAGGTGCGTTTTAGAAACCTTTCCCCATCACACGGTGTACCATCTTCTGGGTTTCTCATGCATGTTTTCGATGTAGGAAGATGCCCTTGAACCTGGAGATTTGGGACCCATGCGATGGGTAGCACGCAGTATTACTTTAAAGGGTCTGCGTTTGCTCACCCAACCTCACCAAACCTCTCAGCCCCAAGAGTGTCCACCCTTATGTCTCATCCAGCTGTGGGTCTAGATATGGTCAATCCAGGTTGCATCACAGCCCCTGAACGAATTGTGTAAGAGTTTCTCTGTCTTTCCCTGTCTTTGTTTCATGGGTTTTTAAAAGTAATTTATTTTTATAATGGGGTTTAGCTGCTTTTCACGGCTGTGTTTATGCCGCTTTACACCCACTTGACACACTAACAGAGAGATATCAATACATAGGTTTTAAGATTATTACTAGTCAGATATATTCTTGTGCGGTGAATCGGGCGTGTTGAGTCCAGTTCTCTGAGCAAGGAGTAGGTCTTGTCTATTACATATTGGGTTTATGGAACGGTATCTGAGCTAATTTGAAACTCTTGTTTTATGTATCACCCCACCTCACCTTTCCCGTTAAGCAGCCATAGTGTGTTTTCTGCATGTGTGACTCTGTTCTGTTTTGTAATTCAGTTCAAGTGTAACGGTTTTTACATTCCCTCTATAAGTGACACCTTAGGAGAAGTGTCCTTTTCTGTGTGACTTATTTCACTTAGAATCGTCTTACCTAAATCCACTCATCATGCTGCTACTAGCCTTATGACATTGATTTCATGGCTGAGTGATATTCCATTGTACATAAGGACCACAACTTTTTGATCCATTTTTCGCTTTCCTGGGATATTTAAGGTGGAATGAAGTGGAGGTCCTTGTCAACAGAGCAGCCCTAAACTTTGGGGTGCTTGTGTCTTGCTGATTTTCAATTTTCCCACTTTATCCCCCCATGCGTGGAAGTGCCCTATGCTCTCTAAGCTGTGTTTTTTAGATGTTTCAGGACACACCGTACACTTCTCCAGAGTGGCTGTTGGCGATTTACATCCCGCCCATCAGTGTAGCAAGGCTCCCATTTCTCCATGGCCTGTCCTGCATTTCTGGTTTTGACACTTTTTTCAGCATGGCCCTTTTGACCGATGGGAAGCGAGACTTCTTTGTAGCGCTGATTTGCCTTTCCAGGTTGCTTGGTTGGCCAAAAAGGGCGTATGCGTTTTTTCCTGAATATATTCAGGAAAAAACGCATACGCCCTTTTTGGCCAAGGGCATCATTGTCAACGTTTTGCCGCTTTTCATGTGCTTTAAAGGCGATTCGAATCTACCTCCTGAAATCTATTTCCTGCAATTCTGCCTTGATTTCAAATCCTCTTCTTTGCCTTCCCTCAATATATTTGTGGACGAGAGTAATCATTTATAACTCGCAGGTTTGTGAATTGCAGTGCCCTGAAGCTCCATTTTACAAGACGCTTCTTTGGGAGCTGGCCGCAAAAGCGCAAGATGGCTTCAGGCCCTGTTCTGGTTCCGGGGGGCAGGCTGAGCCTGTGGTTAATTCTTCTTCCTGATGGGAAAATAGAGTGACCTGTGCCTGTCCCAACACCAAGAGCTAGTCTCTCATTGGTTCCCCGTCTTCCCGTGCATCCTCAGGACAAATTGCAACCTGTACGGAACAGGAGGTTAAAGGTGCTGATGCTCCAAGTAGGGAGATTGCTAGTAAAGTGGCTGGAATGGCGAACCCGAGCACAAGGAGATGAGAAATAAGGTGCGTTTTAGAAACCTTTCCCCATCACACGGTGTACCATCTTCTGGGTTTCTCATGCATGTTTTCGATGTAGGAAGATGCCCTTGAACCTGAGATTTGGGACCCATGCGATGGGTAGCACGCAGTATTACTTTAAAGGGTCTGCGTTTGCTCACCCAACCTCACCAAACCTCTCAGCCCCAAGAGTGTCCACCCTTATGTCTCATCCAGCTGTGGGTCTAGATATGGTCAATCCAGGTTGCATCACAGCCCCTGAACGAATTGTGTAAGAGTTTCTCTGTCTTTCCCTGTCTTTGTTTCATGGGTTTTTAAAAGTAATTTATTTTTATAATGGGGTTTAGCTGCTTTTCACGGCTGTGTTTATGCCGCTTTACACCCACTTGACACACTAACAGAGAGATATCAATACATAGGTTTTAAGATTATTACTAGTCAGATATATTCTTGTGCGGTGAATCAGGCGTGTTGAGTCCAGTTCTCTGAGCAAGGAGTAGGTCTTGTCTATTACATATTGGGTTTATGGAACGGTATCTGAGCTAATTTGAAACTCTTGTTTTATGTATCACCCCACCTCACCTTTCCCGTTAAGCAGCCATAGTGTGTTTTCTGCATGTGTGACTCTGTTCTGTTTTGTAATTCAGTTCAAGTGTAACGGTTTTTACATTCCCTCTATAAGTGACACCTTAGGAGAAGTGTCCTTTTCTGTGTGACTTATTTCACTTAGAATCGTCTTACCTAAATCCACTCATCATGCTGCTACTAGCCTTATGACATTGATTTCATGGCTGAGTGATATTCCATTGTACATAAGGACCACAACTTTTTGATCCATTTTTCGCTTTCCTGGGATATTTAAGGTGGAATGAAGTGGAGGTCCTTGTCAACAGAGCAGCCCTAAACTTTGGGGTGCTTGTGTCTTGCTGATTTTCAATTTTCCCACTTTATCCCCCCATGCGTGGAAGTGCCCTATGCTCTCTAAGCTGTGTTTTTTAGATGTTTCAGGACACACCGTACACTTCTCCAGAGTGGCTGTTGGCGATTTACATCCCGCCCATCAGTGTAGCAAGGCTCCCATTTCTCCATGGCCTGTCCTGCATTTCTGGTTTTGACACTTTTTTCAGCATGGCCCTTTTGACCGATGGGAAGCGAGACTTCTTTGTAGCGCTGATTTGCCTTTCCAGGTTGCTTGGTTGGCCAAAAAGGGCGTATGCGTTTTTTCCTGAATATATTCAGGAAAAAACGCATACGCCCTTTTTGGCCAAGGGCATCATTGTCAACGTTTTGCCGCTTTTCATGTGCTTTAAAGGCGATTCGAATCTACCTCCTGAAATCTATTTCCTGCAATTCTGCCTTGATTTCAAATCCTCTTCTTTGCCTTCCCTCAATATATTTGTGGACGAGAGTAATCATTTATAACTCGCAGGTTTGTGAATTGCAGTGCCCTGAAGCTCCATTTTACAAGACGCTTCTTTGGGAGCTGGCCGCAAAAGCGCAGGATGGCTTCAGGCCCTGTTCTGGTTCCGGGGGGCAGGCTGAGCCTGTGGTTAATTCTTCTTCCTGATGGGAAAATAGAGTGACCTGTGCCTGTCCCAACACCAAGAGCTAGTCTCTCATTGGTTCCCCGTCTTCCCGTGCATCCTCAGGACAAATTGCAACCTGTACGGAACAGGAGGTTAAAGGTGCTGATGCTCCAAGTAGGGAGATTGCTAGTAAAGTGGCTGGAATGGCGAACCCGAGCACAAGGAGATGAGAAATGAGGTGCGTTTTAGAAACCTTTCCCCATCACACGGTGTACCATCTTCTGGGTTTCTCATGCATGTTTTCGATGTAGGAAGATGCCCTTGAACCTGGAGATTTGGGACCCATGCGATGGGTAGCACGCAGTATTACTTTAAAGGGTCTGCGTTTGCTCACCCAACCTCACCAAACCTCTCAGCCCCAAGAGTGTCCACCCTTATGTCTCATCCAGCTGTGGGTCTAGATATGGTCAATCCAGGTTGCATCACAGCCCCTGAACGAATTGTGTAAGAGTTTCTCTGTCTTTCCCTGTCTTTGTTTCATGGGTTTTTAAAAGTAATTTATTTTTATAATGGGGTTTAGCTGCTTTTCACGGCTGTGTTTATGCCGCTTTACACCCACTTGACACACTAACAGAGAGATATCAATACATAGGTTTTAAGATTATTACTAGTCAGATATATTCTTGTGCGGTGAATCGGGCGTGTTGAGTCCAGTTCTCTGAGCAAGGAGTAGGTCTTGTCTATTACATATTGGGTTTATGGAACGGTATCTGAGCTAATTTGAAACTCTTGTTTTATGTATCACCCCACCTCACCTTTCCCGTTAAGCAGCCATAGTGTGTTTTCTGCATGTGTGACTCTGTTCTGTTTTGTAATTCAGTTCAAGTGTAACGGTTTTTACATTCCCTCTATAAGTGACACCTTAGGAGAAGTGTCCTTTTCTGTGTGACTTATTTCACTTAGAATCGTCTTACCTAAATCCACTCATCATGCTGCTACTAGCCTTATGACATTGATTTCATGGCTGAGTGATATTCCATTGTACATAAGGACCACAACTTTTTGATCCATTTTTCGCTTTCCTGGGATATTTAAGGTGGAATGAAGGGGAGGTCCTTGTCAACAGAGCAGCCCTAAACTTTGGGGTGCTTGTGTCTTGCTGATTTTCAATTTTCCCACTTTATCCCCCCATGCGTGGAAGTGCCCTATGCTCTCTAAGCTGTGTTTTTTAGATGTTTCAGGACACACCGTACACTTCTCCAGAGTGGCTGTTGGCGATTTACATCCCGCCCATCAGTGTAGCAAGGCTCCCATTTCTCCATGGCCTGTCCTGCATTTCTGGTTTTGACACTTTTTTCAGCATGGCCCTTTTGACCGATGGGAAGCGAGACTTCTTTGTAGCGCTGATTTGCCTTTCCAGGTTGCTTGGTTGGCCAAAAAGGGCGTATGCGTTTTTTCCTGAATATATTCAGGAAAAAACGCATACGCCCTTTTTGGCCAAGGGCATCATTGTCAACGTTTTGCCGCTTTTCATGTGCTTTAAAGGCGATTCGAATCTACCTCCTGAAATCTGTTTCCTGCAATTCTGCCTTGATTTCAAATCCTCTTCTTTGCCTTCCCTCAATATATTTGTGGACGAGAGTTATCATTAATAACTCTGCAGGTTTGTGAATTGCAGTGCCCTGAAGCTCCATTTTACAAGTCGCTTTTTTGGGAGCTGGCCGCAAAAGCGCAGGATGGCTTCAGGCCCTGTTCTGCTTCCGGGGGGCAGGCTGAGCCTGTGGTTAATTCTTCTTCCTGATGGGAAAATAGAGTGACCTGTGCCTGTCCCAACACCAAGAGCTAGTCTCTCATTGGTTCCCCGTCTTCCCGTGCATCCTCAGGACAAATTGCAACCTGTACGGAACAGGAGGTTAAAGGTGCTGATGCTCCAAGTAGGGAGATTGCTAGTAAAGTGGCTGGAATGGCGAACCCGAGCACAAGGAGATGAGAAATGAGGTGCGTTTTAGAAACCTTTCCCCATCACACGGTGTACCATCTTCTGGGTTTCTCATGCATGTTTTCGATGTAGGAAGATGCCCTTGAACCTGGAGATTTGGGACCCATGCGATGGGTAGCACGCAGTATTACTTTAAAGGGTCTGCGTTTGCTCACCCAACCTCACCAAACCTCTCAGCCCCAAGAGTGTCCACCCTTATGTCTCATCCAGCTGTGGGTCTAGATATGGTCAATCCAGGTTGCATCACAGCCCCTGAACGAATTGTGTAAGAGTTTCTCTGTCTTTCCCGGTCTTTGTTTCATGGGTTTTTAAAAGTAATTTATTTTTATAATGGGGTTTAGCTGCTTTTCACGGCTGTGTTTATGCTGCTTTACACCCACTTGACACACTAACAGAGAGATATCAATACATAGGTTTTAAGATTATTGCTAGTCAGATATATTCTTGTGCGGTGAATCGGGCGTGTTGAGTCCAGTTCTCTGAGCAAGGAGTAGGTCTTGTCTATTACATATTGGGTTTATGGAACGGTATCTGAGCTAATTTGAAACTCTTGTTTTATGTATCACCCCACCTCACCTTTCCCGTTAAGCAGCCATAGTGTGTTTTCTGCATGTGTGACTCTGTTCTGTTTTGTAATTCAGTTCAAGTGTAACGGTTTTTACATTCCCTCTATAAGTGACACCTTAGGAGAAGTGTCCTTTTCTGTGTGACTTATTTCACTTAGAATCGTCTTACCTAAATCCACTCATCATGCTGCTACTAGCCTTATGACATTGATTTCATGGCTGAGTGATATTCCATTGTACATAAGGACCACAACTTTTTGATCCATTTTTCGCTTTCCTGGGATATTTAAGGTGGAATGAAGGGGAGGTCCTTGTCAACAGAGCAGCCCTAAACTTTGGGGTGCTTGTGTCTTGCTGATTTTCAATTTTCCCACTTTATCCCCCCATGCGTGGAAGTGCCCTATGCTCTCTAAGCTGTGTTTTTTAGATGTTTCAGGACACACCGTACACTTCTCCAGAGTGGCTGTTGGCGATTTACATCCCGCCCATCAGTGTAGCAAGGCTCCCATTTCTCCATGGCCTGTCCTGCATTTCTGGTTTTGACACTTTTTTCAGCATGGCCCTTTTGACCGATGGGAAGCGAGACTTCTTTGTAGCGCTGATTTGCCTTTCCAGGTTGCTTGGTTGGCCAAAAAGGGCGTATGCGTTTTTTCCTGAATATATTCAGGAAAAAACGCATACGCCCTTTTTGGCCAAGGGCATCATTGTCAACGTTTTGCCGCTTTTCATGTGCTTTAAAGGCGATTCGAATCTACCTCCTGAAATCTGTTTCCTGCAATTCTGCCTTGATTTCAAATCCTCTTCTTTGCCTTCCCTCAATATATTTGTGGACGAGAGTTATCATTAATAACTCTGCAGGTTTGTGAATTGCAGT
Source organism: Balaenoptera physalus (assembly GCF_965194825.1). NCBI lineage: Eukaryota > Metazoa > Chordata > Mammalia > Artiodactyla > Balaenopteridae > Balaenoptera > Balaenoptera physalus. The sequence goes on along the minus strand of NW_028126269.1, from coordinate 248,525 downwards.
GCCCTGAAGCTCCATTTTACAAGTCGCTTTTTTGGGAGCTGGCCGCAAAAGCGCAGGATGGCTTCAGGCCCTGTTCTGCTTCCGGGGGGCAGGCTGAGCCTGTGGTTAATTCTTCTTCCTGATGGGAAAATAGAGTGACCTGTGCCTGTCCCAACACCAAGAGCTAGTCTCTCATTGGTTCCCCGTCTTCCCGTGCATCCTCAGGACAAATTGCAACCTGTACGGAACAGGAGGTTAAAGGTGCTGATGCTCCAAGTAGGGAGATTGCTAGTAAAGTGGCTGGAATGGCGAACCCGAGCACAAGGAGATGAGAAATGAGGTGCGTTTTAGAAACCTTTCCCCATCACACGGTGTACCATCTTCTGGGTTTCTCATGCATGTTTTCGATGTAGGAAGATGCCCTTGAACCTGGAGATTTGGGACCCATGCGATGGGTAGCACGCAGTATTACTTTAAAGGGTCTGCGTTTGCTCACCCAACCTCACCAAACCTCTCAGCCCCAAGAGTGTCCACCCTTATGTCTCATCCAGCTGTGGGTCTAGATATGGTCAATCCAGGTTGCATCACAGCCCCTGAACGAATTGTGTAAGAGTTTCTCTGTCTTTCCCGGTCTTTGTTTCATGGGTTTTTAAAAGTAATTTATTTTTATAATGGGGTTTAGCTGCTTTTCACGGCTGTGTTTATGCTGCTTTACACCCACTTGACACACTAACAGAGAGATATCAATACATAGGTTTTAAGATTATTGCTAGTCAGATATATTCTTGTGCGGTGAATCGGGCGTGTTGAGTCCAGTTCTCTGAGCAAGGAGTAGGTCTTGTCTATTACATATTGGGTTTATGGAACGGTATCTGAGCTAATTTGAAACTCTTGTTTTATGTATCACCCCACCTCACCTTTCCCGTTAAGCAGCCATAGTGTGTTTTCTGCATGTGTGACTCTGTTCTGTTTTGTAATTCAGTTCAAGTGTAACGGTTTTTACATTCCCTCTATAAGTGACACCTTAGGAGAAGTGTCCTTTTCTGTGTGACTTATTTCACTTAGAATCGTCTTACCTAAATCCACTCATCATGCTGCTACTAGCCTTATGACATTGATTTCATGGCTGAGTGATATTCCATTGTACATAAGGACCACAACTTTTTGATCCATTTTTCGCTTTCCTGGGATATTTAAGGTGGAATGAAGTGGAGGTCCTTGTCAACAGAGCAGCCCTAAACTTTGGGGTGCTTGTGTCTTGCTGATTTTCAATTTTCCCACTTTATCCCCCCATGCGTGGAAGTGCCCTATGCTCTCTAAGCTGTGTTTTTTAGATGTTTCAGGACACACCGTACACTTCTCCAGAGTGGCTGTTGGCGATTTACATCCCGCCCATCAGTGTAGCAAGGCTCCCATTTCTCCATGGCCTGTCCTGCATTTCTGGTTTTGACACTTTTTTCAGCATTTCCCTTTTGACCGATGGGAAGCGAGACTTCTTTGTAGCGCTGATTTGCCTTTCCAGGTTGCTTGGTTGGCCAAAAAGGGCGTATGCGTTTTTTCCTGAATATATTCAGGAAAAAACGCATACGCCCTTTTTGGCCAAGGGCATCATTGTCAACGTTTTGCCGCTTTTCATGTGCTTTAAAGGCGATTCGAATCTACCTCCTGAAATCTGTTTCCTGCAATTCTGCCTTGATTTCAAATCCCCTTCTTTGCCTTCCCTCAATATATTTGTGGACGAGAGTTATCATTAATAACTCTGCAGGTTTGTGAATTGCAGTGCCCTGAAGCTCCATTTTACAAGTCGCTTCTTTGGGAGCTGGCCGCAAAAGCGCAGGATGGCTTCAGGCCCTGTTCTGCTTCCGGGGGGCAGGCTGAGCCTGTGGTTAATTCTTCTTCCTGATGGGAAAATAGAGTGACCTGTGCCTGTCCCAACACCAAGAGCTAGTCTCTCATTGGTTCCCCGTCTTCCCGTTCTTCCTCAGGACAAATTGCAACCTGTACGGAACAGGAGGTTAAAGGTGCTGATGCTCCAAGTAGGGAGATTGCTAGTAAAGTGGCTGGAATGGCGAACCCGAGCACAAGGAGATGAGAAATGAGGTGCGTTTTAGAAACCTTTCCCCATCACACGGTGTACCATCTTCTGGGTTTCTCATGCATGTTTTCGATGTAGGAAGATGCCCTTGAACCTGGAGATTTGGGACCCATGCGATGGGTAGCACGCAGTATTACTTTAAAGGGTCTGCGTTTGCTCACCCAACCTCACCAAACCTCTCAGCCCCAAGAGTGTCCACCCTTATGTCTCATCCAGCTGTGGGTCTAGATATGGTCAATCCAGGTTGCATCACAGCCCCTGAACGAATTGTGTAAGAGTTTCTCTGTCTTTCCCTGTCTTTGTTTCATGGGTTTTTAAAAGTAATTTATATTTATAATGGGGTTTAGCTGCTTTTCACGGCTGTGTTTATGCCGCTTTACACCCACTTGACACACTAACAGAGAGATATCAATACATAGGTTTTAAGATTATTGCTAGTCAGATATATTCTTGTGCGGTGAATCGGGCGTGTTGAGTCCAGTTCTCTGAGCAAGGAGTAGGTCTTGTCTATTACATATTGGGTTTATGGAACGGTATCTGAGCTAATTTGAAACTCTTGTTTTATGTATCACCCCACCTCACCTTTCCCGTTAAGCAGCCATAGTGTGTTTTCTGCATGTGTGACTCTGTTCTGTTTTGTAATTCAGTTCAAGTGTAACGGTTTTTACATTCCCTGTATAAGTGACACCTTAGGAGAAGTGTCCTTTTCTGTGTGACTTATTTCACTTAGAATCGTCTTACCTAAATCCACTCATCATGCTGCTACTAGCCTTATGACATTGATTTCATGGCTGAGTGATATTCCATTGTACATAAGGACCACAACTTTTTGATCCATTTTTCGCTTTCCTGGGATATTTAAGGTGGAATGAAGTGGAGGTCCTTGTCAACAGAGCAGCCCTAAACTTTGGGGTGCTTGTGTCTTGCTGATTTTCAATTTTCCCACTTTATCCCCCCATGCGTGGAAGTGCCCTATGCTCTCTAAGCTGTGTTTTTTAGATGTTTCAGGACACACCGTACACTTCTCCAGAGTGGCTGTTGGCGATTTACATCCCGCCCATCAGTGTAGCAAGGCTCCCATTTCTCCATGGCCTGTCCTGCATTTCTGGTTTTGACACTTTTTTCAGCATGGCCCTTTTGACCGATGGGAAGCGAGACTTCTTTGTAGCGCTGATTTGCCTTTCCAGGTTGCTTGGTTGGCCAAAAAGGGCGTATGCGTTTTTTCCTGAATATATTCAGGAAAAAACGCATACGCCCTTTTTGGCCAAGGGCATCATTGTCAACGTTTTGCCGCTTTTCATGTGCTTTAAAGGCGATTCGAATCTACCTCCTGAAATCTGTTTCCTGCAATTCTGCCTTGATTTCAAATCCTCTTCTTTGCCTTCCCTCAATATATTTGTGGACGAGAGTTATCATTAATAACTCTGCAGGTTTGTGAATTGCAGTGCCCTGAAGCTCCATTTTACAAGTCGCTTCTTTGGGAGCTGGCCGCAAAAGCGCAGGATGGCTTCAGGCCCTGTTCTGCTTCCGGGGGGCAGGCTGAGCCTGTGGTTAATTCTTCTTCCTGATGGGAAAATAGAGTGACCTGTGCCTGTCCCAACACCAAGAGCTAGTCTCTCATTGGTTCCCCGTCTTCCCGTTCATCCTCAGGACAAATTGCAACCTGTACGGAACAGGAGGTTAAAGGTGCTGATGCTCCAAGTAGGGAGATTGCTAGTAAAGTGGCTGGAATGGCGAACCCGAGCACAAGGAGATGAGAAATGAGGTGCGTTTTAGAAACCTTTCCCCATCACACGGTGTACCATCTTCTGGGTTTCTCATGCATGTTTTCGATGTAGGAAGATGCCCTTGAACCTGGAGATTTGGGACCCATGCGATGGGTAGCACGCAGTATTACTTTAAAGGGTCTGCGTTTGCTCACCCAACCTCACCAAACCTCTCAGCCCCAAGAGTGTCCACCCTTATGTCTCATCCAGCTGTGGGTCTAGATATGGTCAATCCAGGTTGCATCACAGCCCCTGAACGAATTGTGTAAGAGTTTCTCTGTCTTTCCCTGTCTTTGTTTCATGGGTTTTTAAAAGTAATTTATATTGATAATGGGGTTTAGCTGCTTTTCACGGCTGTGTTTATGCCGCTTTACACCCACTTGACACACTAACAGAGAGATATCAATACATAGGTTTTAAGATTATTGCTAGTCAGATATATTCTTGTGCGGTGAATCGGGCGTGTTGAGTCCAGTTCTCTGAGCAAGGAGTAGGTCTTGTCTATTACATATTGGGTTTATGGAACGGTATCTGAGCTAATTTGAAACTCTTGTTTTATGTATCACCCCACCTCACCTTTCCCGTTAAGCAGCCATAGTGTGTTTTCTGCATGTGTGACTCTGTTCTGTTTTGTAATTCAGTTCAAGTGTAACGGTTTTTACATTCCCTCTATAAGTGACACCTTAGGAGAAGTGTCCTTTTCTGTGTGACTTATTTCACTTAGAATCGTCTTACCTAAATCCACTCATCATGCTGCTACTAGCCTTATGACATTGATTTCATGGCTGAGTGATATTCCATTGTACATAAGGACCACAACTTTTTGATCCATTTTTCGCTTTCCTGGGATATTTAAGGTGGAATGAAGTGGAGGTCCTTGTCAACAGAGCAGCCCTAAACTTTGGGGTGCTTGTGTCTTGCTGATTTTCAATTTTCCCACTTTATCCCCCCATGCGTGGAAGTGCCCTATGCTCTCTAAGCTGTGTTTTTTAGATGTTTCAGGACACACCGTACACTTCTCCAGAGTGGCTGTTGGCGATTTACATCCCGCCCATCAGTGTAGCAAGGCTCCCATTTCTCCATGGCCTGTCCTGCATTTCTGGTTTTGACACTTTTTTCAGCATGGCCCTTTTGACCGATGGGAAGCGAGACTTCTTTGTAGCGCTGATTTGCCTTTCCAGGTTGCTTGGTTGGCCAAAAAGGGCGTATGCGTTTTTTCCTGAATATATTCAGGAAAAAACGCATACGCCCTTTTTGGCCAAGGGCATCATTGTCAACGTTTTGCCGCTTTTCATGTGCTTTAAAGGCGATTCGAATCTACCTCCTGAAATCTGTTTCCTGCAATTCTGCCTTGATTTCAAATCCTCTTCTTTGCCTTCCCTCAATATATTTGTGGACGAGAGTTATCATTAATAACTCTGCAGGTTTGTGAATTGCAGTGCCCTGAAGCTCCATTTTACAAGTCGCTTCTTTGGGAGCTGGCCGCAAAAGCGCAGGATGGCTTCAGGCCCTGTTCTGGTTCCGGGGGGCAGGCTGAGCCTGTGGTTAATTCTTCTTCCTGATGGGAAAATAGAGTGACCTGTGCCTGTCCCAACACCAAGAGCTAGTCTCTCATTGGTTCCCCGTCTTCCCGTTCATCCTCAGGACAAATTGCAACCTGTACGGAACAGGAGGTTAAAGGTGCTGATGCTCCAAGTAGGGAGATTGCTAGTAAAGTGGCTGGAATGGCGAACCCGAGCACAAGGAGATGAGAAATGAGGTGCGTTTTAGAAACCTTTCCCCATCACACGGTGTACCATCTTCTGGGTTTCTCATGCATGTTTTCGATGTAGGAAGATGCCCTTGAACCTGGAGATTTGGGACCCATGCGATGGGTAGCACGCAGTATTACTTTAAAGGGTCTGCGTTTGCTCACCCAACCTCACCAAACCTCTCAGCCCCAAGAGTGTCCACCCTTATGTCTCATCCAGCTGTGGGTCTAGATATGGTCAATCCAGGTTGCATCACAGCCCCTGAACGAATTGTGTAAGAGTTTCTCTGTCTTTCCCTGTCTTTGTTTCATGGGTTTTTAAAAGTAATTTATTTTTATAATGGGGTTTAGCTGCTTTTCACGGCTGTGTTTATGCCGCTTTACACCCACTTGACACACTAACAGAGAGATATCAATACATAGGTTTTAAGATTATTGCTAGTCAGATATATTCTTGTGCGGTGAATCGGGCGTGTTGAGTCCAGTTCTCTGAGCAAGGAGTAGGTCTTGTCTATTACATATTGGGTTTATGGAACGGTATCTGAGCTAATTTGAAACTCTTGTTTTATGTATCACCCCACCTCACCTTTCCCGTTAAGCAGCCATAGTGTGTTTTCTGCATGTGTGACTCTGTTCTGTTTTGTAATTCAGTTCAAGTGTAACGGTTTTTACATTCCCTCTATAAGTGACACCTTAGGAGAAGTGTCCTTTTCTGTGTGACTTATTTCACTTAGAATCGTCTTACCTAAATCCACTCATCATGCTGCTACTAGCCTTATGACATTGATTTCATGGCTGAGTGATATTCCATTGTACATAAGGACCACAACTTTTTGATCCATTTTTCGCTTTCCTGGGATATTTAAGGTGGAATGAAGTGGAGGTCCTTGTCAACAGAGCAGCCCTAAACTTTGGGGTGCTTGTGTCTTGCTGATTTTCAATTTTCCCACTTTATCCCCCCATGCGTGGAAGTGCCCTATGCTCTCTAAGCTGTGTTTTTTAGATGTTTCAGGACACACCGTACACTTCTCCAGAGTGGCTGTTGGCGATTTACATCCCGCCCATCAGTGTAGCAAGGCTCCCATTTCTCCATGGCCTGTCCTGCATTTCTGGTTTTGACACTTTTTTCAGCATGGCCCTTTTGACCGATGGGAAGCGAGACTTCTTTGTAGCGCTGATTTGCCTTTCCAGGTTGCTTGGTTGGCCAAAAAGGGCGTATGCGTTTTTTCCTGAATATATTCAGGAAAAACGCATACGCCCTTTTTGGCCAAGGGCATCATTGTCAACGTTTTGCCGCTTTTCATGTGCTTTAAAGGCGATTCGAATCTACCTCCTGAAATCTGTTTCCTGCAATTCTGCCTTGATTTCAAATCCTCTTCTTTGCCTTCCCTCAATATATTTGTGGACGAGAGTAATCATTTATAACTCGCAGGTTTGTGAATTGCAGTGCCCTGAAGCTCCATTTTACAAGACGCTTCTTTGGGAGCTGGCCGCAAAAGCGCAGGATGGCTTCAGGCCCTGTTCTGGTTCCGGGGGGCAGGCTGAGCCTGTGGTTAATTCTTCTTCCTGATGGGAAAATAGAGTGACCTGTGCCTGTCCCAACACCAAGAGCTAGTCTCTCATTGGTTCCCCGTCTTCCCGTGCATCCTCAGGACAAATTGCAACCTGTACGGAACAGGAGGTTAAAGGTGCTGATGCTCCAAGTAGGGAGATTGCTAGTAAAGTGGCTGGAATGGCGAACCCGAGCACAAGGAGATGAGAAATGAGGTGCGTTTAAGAAACCTTTCCCCATCACACGGTGTACCATCTTCTGGGTTTCTCATGCATGTTTTCGATGTAGGAAGATGCCCTTGAACCTGGAGATTTGGGACCCATGCGATGGGTAGCACGCAGTATTACTTTAAAGGGTCTGCGTTTGCTCACCCAACCTCACCAAACCTCTCAGCCCCAAGGGTGTCCACCCTTATGTCTCATCCAGCTGTGGGTCTAGATATGGTCAATCCAGGTTGCATCACAGCCCCTGAACGAATTGTGTAAGAGTGTCTCTGTCTTTCCCTGTATTTGTTTCATGGGTTTTTAAAAGTAATTTATTTTTATAATGGGGTTTAGCTGCTTTTCACGGCTGTGTTTATGCCGCTTTACACCCACTTGACACACTAACAGAGAGATATCAATACATAGGTTTTAAGATTATTACTAGTCAGATATATTCTTGTGCGGTGAATCGGGCGTGTTGAGTCCAGTTCTCTGAGCAAGGAGTAGGTCTTGTCTATTACATATTGGGTTTATGGAACGGTATCTGAGCTAATTTGAAACTCTTGTTTTATGTATCACCCCACCTCACCTTTCCCGTTAAGCAGCCATAGTGTGTTTTCTGCATGTGTGACTCTGTTCTGTTTTGTAATTCAGTTCAAGTGTAACGGTTTTTACATTCCCTCTATAAGTGACACCTTAGGAGAAGTGTCCTTTTCTGTGTGACTTATTTCACTTAGAATCGTCTTACCTAAATCCACTCATCATGCTGCTACTAGCCTTATGACATTGATTTCATGGCTGAGTGATATTCCATTGTACATAAGGACCACAACTTTTTGATCCATTTTTCGCTTTCCTGGGATATTTAAGGTGGAATGAAGTGGAGGTCCTTGTCAACAGAGCAGCCCTAAACTTTGGGGTGCTTGTGTCTTGCTGATTTTCAATTTTCCCACTTTATCCCCCCATGCGTGGAAGTGCCCTATGCTCTCTAAGCTGTGTTTTTTAGATGTTTCAGGACACACCGTACACTTCTCCAGAGTGGCTGTTGGCGATTTACATCCCGCCCATCAGTGTAGCAAGGCTCCCATTTCTCCATGGCCTGTCCTGCATTTCTGGTTTTGACACTTTTTTCAGCATGGCCCTTTTGACCGATGGGAAGCGAGACTTCTTTGTAGCGCTGATTTGCCTTTCCAGGTTGCTTGGTTGGCCAAAAAGGGCGTATGCGTTTTTTCCTGAATATATTCAGGAAAAAACGCATACGCCCTTTTTGGCCAAGGGCATCATTGTCAACGTTTTGCCGCTTTTCATGTGCTTTAAAGGCGATTCGAATCTACCTCCTGAAATCTGTTTCCTGCAATTCTGCCTTGATTTCAAATCCTCTTCTTTGCCTTCCCTCAATATATTTGTGGACGAGAGTTATCATTAATAACTCTGCAGGTTTGTGAATTGCAGTGCCCTGAAGCTCCATTTTACAAGTCGCTTCTTTGGGAGCTGGCCGCAAAAGCGCAGGATGGCTTCAGGCCCTGTTCTGCTTCCGGGGGGCAGGCTGAGCCTGTGGTTAATTCTTCTTCCTGATGGGAAAATAGAGTGACCTGTGCCTGTCCCAACACCAAGAGCTAGTCTCTCATTGGTTCCCCGTCTTCCCGTGCATCCTCAGGACAAATTGCAACCTGTACGGAACAGGAGGTTAAAGGTGCTGATGCTCCAAGTAGGGAGATTGCTAGTAAAGTGGCTGGAATGGCCAACCCGAGCACAAGGAGATGAGAAATGAGGTGCGTTTTAGAAACCTTTCCCCATCACACGGTGTACCATCTTCTGGGTTTCTCATGCATGTTTTCGATGTAGGAAGATGCCCTTGAACCTGGAGATTTGGGACCCATGCGATGGGTAGCACGCAGTATTACTTTAAAGGGTCTGCGTTTGCTCACCCAACCTCACCAAACCTCTCAGCCCCAAGAGTGTCCACCCTTATGTCTCATCCAGCTGTGGGTCTAGATATGGTCAATCCAGGTTGCATCACAGCCCCTGAACGAATTGTGTAAGAATTTCTCTGTCTTTCCCTGTCTTTGTTTCATGGGTTTTTAAAAGTAATTTATTTTTATAATGGGGTTTAGCTGCTTTTCACGGCTGTGTTTATGCCGCTTTACACCCACTTGACACACTAACAGAGAGATATCAATACATAGGTTTTAAGATTATTACTAGTCAGATATATTCTTGTGCGGTGAATCGGGCGTGTTGAGTCCAGTTCTCTGAGCAAGGAGTAGGTCTTGTCTATTACATATTGGGTTTATGGAACGGTATCTGAGCTAATTTGAAACTCTTGTTTTATGTATCACCCCACCTCACCTTTCCCGTTAAGCAGCCATAGTGTGTTTTCTGCATGTGTGACTCTGTTCTGTTTTGTAATTCAGTTCAAGTGTAACGGTTTTTACATTCCCTCTATAAGTGACACCTTAGGAGAAGTGTCCTTTTCTGTGTGACTTATTTCACTTAGAATCGTCTTACCTAAATCCACTCATCATGCTGCTACTAGCCTTATGACATTGATTTCATGGCTGAGTGATATTCCATTGTACATAAGGACCACCACTTTTTGATCCATTTTTCGCTTTCCTGGGATATTTAAGGTGGAATGAAGTGGAGGTCCTTGTCAACAGAGCAGCCCTAAACTTTGGGGTGCCTGTGTCTTGCTGATTTTTAGTTTTCCCAATTTATATGCCAATGAGTGGATGTGCCCTATGCGCTCTAAGCTGTGTTTTTTAGATGTTTCAGGACACACCGTACAATTCTCCAGAGTGGCTGTTGGCGATTTACATCCCGCCCATCAGTGTAGCAAGGCTCCCATTTCTCCATGGCCTGTCCTGCATTTCTGGTTTTGACACTTTTTTCAGCATGGCCCTTTTGACCGATGGGAAGCGAGACTTCTTTGTAGCGCTGATTTGCCTTTCCAGGTTGCTTGGTTGGCCAAAAAGGGCGTATGCGTTTTTTCCTGAATATATTCAGGAAAAAACGCATACGCCCTTTTTGGCCAAGGGCATCATTGTCAACGTTTTGCCGCTTTTCATGTGCTTTAAAGGCGATTCGAATCTACCTCCTGAAATCTGTTTCCTGCAATTCTGCCTTGATTTCAAATCCTCTTCTTTGCCTTCCCTCAATATATTTGTGGACGAGAGTTATCATTAATAACTCTGCAGGTTTGTGAATTGCAGTGCCCTGAAGCTCCATTTTACAAGTCGCTTTTTGGGAGCTGGCCGCAAAAGCGCAGGATGGCTTCAGGCCCTGTTCTGCTTCCGGGGGGCAGGCTGAGCCTGTGGTTAATTCTTCTTCCTGATGGGAAAATAGAGTGACCTGTGCCTGTCCCAACACCAAGAGCTAGTCTCTCATTGGTTCCCCGTCTTCCCGTGCATCCTCAGGACAAATTGCAACCTGTACGGAACAGGAGGTTAAAGGTGCTGATGCTCCAAGTAGGGAGATTGCTAGTAAAGTGGCTGGAATGGCGAACCCCAGCACAAGGAGATGAGAAATGAGGTGCGTTTTAGAAACCTTTCCCCATCACACGGTGTACCATCTTCTGGGTTTCTCATGCATGTTTTCGATGTAGGAAGATGCCCTTGAACCTGGAGATTTGGGACCCATGCGATGGGTAGCACGCAGTATTACTTTAAAGGGTCTGCGTTTGCTCACCCAACCTCACCAAACCTCTCAGCCCCAAGAGTGTCCACCCTTATGTCTCATCCAGCTGTGGGTCTAGATATGGTCAATCCAGGTTGCATCACAGCCCCTGAACGAATTGTGTAAGAGTTTCTCTGTCTTTCCCTGTCTTTGTTTCATGGGTTTTTAAAAGTAATTTATTTTTATAATGGGGTTTAGCTGCTTTTCACGGCTGTGTTTATGCCGCTTTACACCCACTTGACACACTAACAGAGAGATATCAATACATAGGTTTTAAGATTATTACTAGTCAGATATATTCTTGTGCGGTGAATCAGGCGTGTTGAGTCCAGTTCTCTGAGCAAGGAGTAGGTCTTGTCTATTACATATTGGGTTTATGGAACGGTATCTGAGCTAATTTGAAACTCTTGTTTTATGTATCACCCCACCTCACCTTTCCCGTTAAGCAGCCATAGTGTGTTTTCTGCATGTGTGACTCTGTTCTGTTTTGTAATTCAGTTCAAGTGTAACGGTTTTTACATTCCCTCTATAAGTGACACCTTAGGAGAAGTGTCCTTTTCTGTGTGACTTATTTCACTTAGAATCGTCTTACCTAAATCCACTCATCATGCTGCTACTAGCCTTATGACATTGATTTCATGGCTGAGTGATATTCCATTGTACATAAGGACCACAACTTTTTGATCCATTTTTCGCTTTCCTGGGATATTTAAGGTGGAATGAAGTGGAGGTCCTTGTCAACAGAGCAGCCCTAAACTTTGGGGTGCTTGTGTCTTGCTGATTTTCAATTTTCCCACTTTATCCCCCCATGCGTGGAAGTGCCCTATGCTCTCTAAGCTGTGTTTTTTAGATGTTTCAGGACACACCGTACACTTCTCCAGAGTGGCTGTTGGCGATTTACATCCCGCCCATCAGTGTAGCAAGGCTCCCATTTCTCCATGGCCTGTCCTGCATTTCTGGTTTTGACACTTTTTTCAGCATGGCCCTTTTGACCGATGGGAAGCGAGACTTCTTTGTAGCGCTGATTTGCCTTTCCAGGTTGCTTGGTTGGCCAAAAAGGGCGTATGCGTTTTTTCCTGAATATATTCAGGAAAAAACGCATACGCCCTTTTTGGCCAAGGGCATCATTGTCAACGTTTTGCCGCTTTTCATGTGCTTTAAAGGCGATTCGAATCTACCTCCTGAAATCTATTTCCTGCAATTCTGCCTTGATTTCAAATCCTCTTCTTTGCCTTCCCTCAATATATTTGTGGACGAGAGTAATCATTTATAACTCGCAGGTTTGTGAATTGCAGTGCCCTGAAGCTCCATTTTACAAGACGCTTCTTTGGGAGCTGGCCGCAAAAGCGCAGGATGGCTTCAGGCCCTGTTCTGGTTCCGGGGGGCAGGCTGAGCCTGTGGTTAATTCTTCTTCCTGATGGGAAAATAGAGTGACCTGTGCCTGTCCCAACACCAAGAGCTAGTCTCTCATTGGTTCCCCGTCTTCCCGTGCATCCTCAGGACAAATTGCAACCTGTACGGAACAGGAGGTTAAAGGTGCTGATGCTCCAAGTAGGGAGATTGCTAGTAAAGTGGCTGGAATGGCGAACCCGAGCACAAGGAGATGAGAAATGAGGTGCGTTTTAGAAACCTTTCCCCATCACACGGTGTACCATCTTCTGGGTTTCTCATGCATGTTTTCGATGTAGGAAGATGCCCTTGAACCTGAGATTTGGGACCCATGCGATGGGTAGCACGCAGTATTACTTTAAAGGGTCTGCGTTTGCTCACCCAACCTCACCAAACCTCTCAGCCCCAAGAGTGTCCACCCTTATGTCTCATCCAGCTGTGGGTCTAGATATGGTCAATCCAGGTTGCATCACAGCCCCTGAACGAATTGTGTAAGAGTTTCTCTGTCTTTCCCTGTCTTTGTTTCATGGGTTTTTAAAAGTAATTTATTTTTATAATGGGGTTTAGCTGCTTTTCACGGCTGTGTTTATGCCGCTTTACACCCACTTGACACACTAACAGAGAGATATCAATACATAGGTTTTAAGATTATTACTAGTCAGATATATTCTTGTGCGGTGAATCGGGCGTGTTGAGTCCAGTTCTCTGAGCAAGGAGTAGGTCTTGTCTATTACATATTGGGTTTATGGAACGGTATCTGAGCTAATTTGAAACTCTTGTTTTATGTATCACCCCACCTCACCTTTCCCGTTAAGCAGCCATAGTGTGTTTTCTGCATGTGTGACTCTGTTCTGTTTTGTAATTCAGTTCAAGTGTAACGGTTTTTACATTCCCTCTATAAGTGACACCTTAGGAGAAGTGTCCTTTTCTGTGTGACTTATTTCACTTAGAATCGTCTTACCTAAATCCACTCATCATGCTGCTACTAGCCTTATGACATTGATTTCATGGCTGAGTGATATTCCATTGTACATAAGGACCACAACTTTTTGATCCATTTTTCGCTTTCCTGGGATATTTAAGGTGGAATGAAGTGGAGGTCCTTGTCAACAGAGCAGCCCTAAACTTTGGGGTGCTTGTGTCTTGCTGATTTTCAATTTTCCCACTTTATCCCCCCATGCGTGGAAGTGCCCTATGCTCTCTAAGCTGTGTTTTTTAGATGTTTCAGGACACACCGTACACTTCTCCAGAGTGGCTGTTGGCGATTTACATCCCGCCCATCAGTGTAGCAAGGCTCCCATTTCTCCATGGCCTGTCCTGCATTTCTGGTTTTGACACTTTTTTCAGCATGGCCCTTTTGACCGATGGGAAGCGAGACTTCTTTGTAGCGCTGATTTGCCTTTCCAGGTTGCTTGGTTGGCCAAAAAGGGCGTATGCGTTTTTTCCTGAATATATTCAGGAAAAAACGCATACGCCCTTTTTGGCCAAGGGCATCATTGTCAACGTTTTGCCGCTTTTCATGTGCTTTAAAGGCGATTCGAATCTACCTCCTGAAATCTGTTTCCTGCAATTCTGCCTTGATTTCAAATCCTCTTCTTTGCCTTCCCTCAATATATTTGTGGACGAGAGTTATCATTAATAACTCTGCAGGTTTGTGAATTGCAGTGCCCTGAAGCTCCATTTTACAAGTCGCTTTTTGGGAGCTGGCCGCAAAAGCGCAGGATGGCTTCAGGCCCTGTTCTGCTTCCGGGGGGCAGGCTGAGCCTGTGGTTAATTCTTCTTCCTGATGGGAAAATAGAGTGACCTGTGCCTGTCCCAACACCAAGAGCTAGTCTCTCATTGGTTCCCCGTCTTCCCGTGCATCCTCAGGACAAATTGCGACCTGTACGGAACAGGAGGTTAAAGGTGCTGATGCTCCAAGTAGGGAGATTGCTAGTAAAGTGGCTGGAATGGCCAACCCGAGCACAAGGAGATGAGAAATGAGGTGCGTTTTAGAAACCTTTCCCCATCACACGGTGTACCATCTTCTGGGTTTCTCATGCATGTTTTCGATGTAGGAAGATGCCCTTGAACCTGGAGATTTGGGACCCATGCGATGGGTAGCACGCAGTATTACTTTAAAGGGTCTGCGTTTGCTCACCCAACCTCACCAAACCTCTCAGCCCCAAGAGTGTCCACCCTTATGTCTCATCCAGCTGTGGGTCTAGATATGGTCAATCCAGGTTGCATCACAGCCCCTGAACGAATTGTGTAAGAGTTTCTCTGTCTTTCCCTGTCTTTGTTTCATGGGTTTTTAAAAGTAATTTATTTTTATAATGGGGTTTAGCTGCTTTTCACGGCTGTGTTTATGCCGCTTTACACCCACTTGACACACTAACAGAGAGATATCAATACATAGGTTTTAAGATTATTACTAGTCAGATATATTCTTGTGCGGTGAATCGGGCGTGTTGAGTCCAGTTCTCTGAGCAAGGAGTAGGTCTTGTCTATTACATATTGGGTTTATGGAACGGTATCTGAGCTAATTTGAAACTCTTGTTTTATGTATCACCCCACCTCACCTTTCCCGTTAAGCAGCCATAGTGTGTTTTCTGCATGTGTGACTCTGTTCTGTTTTGTAATTCAGTTCAAGTGTAACGGTTTTTACATTCCCTCTATAAGTGACACCTTAGGAGAAGTGTCCTTTTCTGTGTGACTTATTTCACTTAGAATCGTCTTACCTAAATTCACTCATCATGCTGCTACTAGCCTTATGACATTGATTTCATGGCTGAGTGATATTCCATTGTACATAAGGACCACAACTTTTTGATCCATTTTTCGCTTTCCTGGGATATTTAAGGTGGAATGAAGTGGAGGTCCTTGTCAACAGAGCAGCCCTAAACTTTGGGGTGCTTGTGTCTTGCTGATTTTCAATTTTCCCACTTTATCCCCCCATGCGTGGAAGTGCCCTATGCTCTCTAAGCTGTGTTTTTTAGATGTTTCAGGACACACCGTACACTTCTCCAGAGTGGCTGTTGGCGATTTACATCCCGCCCATCAGTGTAGCAAGGCTCCCATTTCTCCATGGCCTGTCCTGCATTTCTGGTTTTGACACTTTTTTCAGCATGGCCCTTTTGACCGATGGGAAGCGAGACTTCTTTGTAGCGCTGATTTGCCTTTCCAGGTTGCTTGGTTGGCCAAAAAGGGCGTATGCGTTTTTTCCTGAATATATTCAGGAAAAAACGCATACGCCCTTTTTGGCCAAGGGCATCATTGTCAACGTTTTGCCGCTTTTCATGTGCTTTAAAGGCGATTCGAATCTACCTCCTGAAATCTGTTTCCTGCAATTCTGCCTTGATTTCAAATCCTCTTCTTTGCCTTCCCTCAATATATTTGTGGACGAGAGTTATCATTAATAACTCTGCAGGTTTGTGAATTGCAGTGCCCTGAAGCTCCATTTTACAAGTCGCTTCTTTGGGAGCTGGCCGCAAAAGCGCAGGATGGCTTCAGGCCCTGTTCTGCTTCCGGGGGGCAGGCTGAGCCTGTGGTTAATTCTTCTTCCTGATGGGAAAATAGAGTGACCTGTGCCTGTCCCAACACCAAGAGCTAGTCTCTCATTGGTTCCCCGTCTTCCCGTGCATCCTCAGGACAAATTGCAACCTGTACGGAACAGGAGGTTAAAGGTGCTGATGCTCCAAGTAGGGAGATTGCTAGTAAAGTGGCTGGAATGGCCAACCCGAGCACAAGGAGATGAGAAATGAGGTGCGTTTTAGAAACCTTTCCCCATCACACGGTGTACCATCTTCTGGGTTTCTCATGCATGTTTTCGATGTAGGAAGATGCCCTTGAACCTGGAGATTTGGGACCCATGCGATGGGTAGCACGCAGTATTACTTTAAAGGGTCTGCGTTTGCTCACCCAACCTCACCAAACCTCTCAGCCCCAAGAGTGTCCACCCTTATGTCTCATCCAGCTGTGGGTCTAGATATGGTCAATCCAGGTTGCATCACAGCCCCTGAACGAATTGTGTAAGAGTTTCTCTGTCTTTCCCTGTCTTTGTTTCATGGGTTTTTAAAAGTAATTTATTTTTATAATGGGGTTTAGCTGCTTTTCACGGCTGTGTTTATGCCGCTTTACACCCACTTGACACACTAACAGAGAGATATCAATACATAGGTTTTAAGATTATTACTAGTCAGATATATTCTTGTGCGGTGAATCGGGCGTGTTGAGTCCAGTTCTCTGAGCAAGGAGTAGGTCTTGTCTATTACATATTGGGTTTATGGAACGGTATCTGAGCTAATTTGAAACTCTTGTTTTATGTATCACCCCACCTCACCTTTCCCGTTAAGCAGCCATAGTGTGTTTTCTGCATGTGTGACTCTGTTCTGTTTTGTAATTCAGTTCAAGTGTAACGGTTTTTACATTCCCTCTATAAGTGACACCTTAGGAGAAGTGTCCTTTTCTGTGTGACTTATTTCACTTAGAATCGTCTTACCTAAATCCACTCATCATGCTGCTACTAGCCTTATGACATTGATTTCATGGCTGAGTGATATTCCATTGTACATAAGGACCACCACTTTTTGATCCATTTTTCGCTTTCCTGGGATATTTAAGGTGGAATGAAGTGGAGGTCCTTGTCAACAGAGCAGCCCTAAACTTTGGGGTGCCTGTGTCTTGCTGATTTTTAGTTTTCCCAATTTATATGCCAATGAGTGGATGTGCCCTATGCGCTCTTAGCTGTGTTTTTTAGATGTTTCAGGACACACCGTACAATTCTCCAGAGTGGCTGTTGGCGATTTACATCCCGCCCATCAGTGTAGCAAGGCTCCCATTTCTCCATGGCCTGTTCTGCATTTCTGGTTTTGACACTTTTTTCAGCATGGCCCTTTTGACCGATGGGAAGCGAGACTTCCTTGTAGCGCTGATTTGCCTTTCCAGGTTGCTTGGTTGGCCAAAAAGGGCGTATGCGTTTTTTCCTGAATATATTCAGGAAAAAACGCATACGCCCTTTTTGGCCAAGGGCATCATTGTCAACGTTTTGCCGCTTTTCATGTGCTTTAAAGGCGATTCGAATCTACCTCCTGAAATCTGTTTCCTGCAATTCTGCCTTGATTTCAAATCCTCTTCTTTGCCTTCCCTCAATATATTTGTGGACGAGAGTAATCATTTATAACTCGCAGGTTTGTGAATTGCAGTGCCCTGAAGCTCCATTTTACAAGACGCTTCTTTGGGAGCTGGCCGCAAAAGCGCCGGATGGCTTCAGGCCCTGTTCTGGTTCCGGGGGGCAGGCTGAGCCTGTGGTTAATTCTTCTTCCTGATGGGAAAATAGAGTGACCTGTGCCTGTCCCAACACCAAGAGCTAGTCTCTCATTGGTTCCCCGTCTTCCCGTGCATCCTCAGGACAAATTGCAACCTGTACGGAACAGGAGGTTAAAGGTGCTGATGCTCCAAGTAGGGAGATTGCTAGTAAAGTGGCTGGAATGGCGAACCCGAGCACAAGGAGATGAGAAATGAGGTGCGTTTTAGAAACCTTTCCCCATCACACGGTGTACCATCTTCTGGGTTTCTCATGCATGTTTTCGATGTAGGAAGATGCCCTTGAACCTGGAGATTTGGGACCCATGCGATGGGTAGCACGCAGTATTACTTTAAAGGGTCTGCGTTTGCTCACCCAACCTCACCAAACCTCTCAGCCCCAAGAGTGTCCACCCTTATGTCTCATCCAGCTGTGGGTCTAGATATGGTCAATCCAGGTTGCATCACAGCCCCTGAACGAATTGTGTAAGAGTTTCTCTGTCTTTCCCTGTCTTTGTTTCATGGGTTTTTAAAAGTAATTTATTTTTATAATGGGGTTTAGCTGCTTTTCACGGCTGTGTTTATGCCGCTTTACACCCACTTGACACACTAACAGAGAGATATCAATACATAGGTTTTAAGATTATTACTAGTCAGATATATTCTTGTGCGGTGAATCAGGCGTGTTGAGTCCAGTTCTCTGAGCAAGGAGTAGGTCTTGTCTATTACATATTGGGTTTATGGAACGGTATCTGAGCTAATTTGAAACTCTTGTTTTATGTATCACCCCACCTCACCTTTCCCGTTAAGCAGCCATAGTGTGTTTTCTGCATGTGTGACTCTGTTCTGTTTTGTAATTCAGTTCAAGTGTAACGGTTTTTACATTCCCTCTATAAGTGACACCTTAGGAGAAGTGTCCTTTTCTGTGTGACTTATTTCACTTAGAATCGTCTTACCTAAATCCACTCATCATGCTGCTACTAGCCTTATGACATTGATTTCATGGCTGAGTGATATTCCATTGTACATAAGGACCACAACTTTTTGATCCATTTTTCGCTTTCCTGGGATATTTAAGGTGGAATGAAGTGGAGGTCCTTGTCAACAGAGCAGCCCTAAACTTTGGGGTGCTTGTGTCTTGCTGATTTTCAATTTTCCCACTTTATCCCCCCATGCGTGGAAGTGCCCTATGCTCTCTAAGCTGTGTTTTTTAGATGTTTCAGGACACACCGTACACTTCTCCAGAGTGGCTGTTGGCGATTTACATCCCGCCCATCAGTGTAGCAAGGCTCCCATTTCTCCATGGCCTGTCCTGCATTTCTGGTTTTGACACTTTTTTCAGCATGGCCCTTTTGACCGATGGGAAGCGAGACTTCTTTGTAGCGCTGATTTGCCTTTCCAGGTTGCTTGGTTGGCCAAAAAGGGCGTATGCGTTTTTTCCTGAATATATTCAGGAAAAAACGCATACGCCCTTTTTGGCCAAGGGCATCATTGTCAACGTTTTGCCGCTTTTCATGTGCTTTAAAGGCGATTCGAATCTACCTCCTGAAATCTGTTTCCTGCAATTCTGCCTTGATTTCAAATCCTCTTCTTTGCCTTCCCTCAATATATTTGTGGACGAGAGTTATCATTAATAACTCTGCAGGTTTGTGAATTGCAGTGCCCTGAAGCTCCATTTTACAAGTCGCTTTTTGGGAGCTGGCCGCAAAAGCGCAGGATGGCTTCAGGCCCTGTTCTGCTTCCGGGGGGCAGGCTGAGCCTGTGGTTAATTCTTCTTCCTGATGGGAAAATAGAGTGACCTGTGCCTGTCCCAACACCAAGAGCTAGTCTCTCATTGGTTCCCCGTCTTCCCGTGCATCCTCAGGACAAATTGCAACCTGTACGGAACAGGAGGTTAAAGGTGCTGATGCTCCAAGTAGGGAGATTGCTAGTAAAGTGGCTGGAATGGCGAACCCGAGCACAAGGAGATGAGAAATGAGGTGCGTTTTAGAAACCTTTCCCCATCACACGGTGTACCATCTTCTGGGTTTCTCATGCATGTTTTCGATGTAGGAAGATGCCCTTGAACCTGGAGATTTGGGACCCATGCGATGGGTAGCACGCAGTATTACTTTAAAGGGTCTGCGTTTGCTCACCCAACCTCACCAAACCTCTCAGCCCCAAGAGTGTCCACCCTTATGTCTCATCCAGCTGTGGGTCTAGATATGGTCAATCCAGGTTGCATCACAGCCCCTGAACGAATTGTGTAAGAGTTTCTCTGTCTTTCCCTGTCTTTGTTTCATGGGTTTTTAAAAGTAATTTATTTTTATAATGGGGTTTAGCTGCTTTTCACGGCTGTGTTTATGCCGCTTTACACCCACTTGACACACTAACAGAGAGATATCAATACATAGGTTTTAAGATTATTACTAGTCAGATATATTCTTGTGCGGTGAATCAGGCGTGTTGAGTCCAGTTCTCTGAGCAAGGAGTAGGTCTTGTCTATTACATATTGGGTTTATGGAACGGTATCTGAGCTAATTTGAAACTCTTGTTTTATGTATCACCCCACCTCACCTTTCCCGTTAAGCAGCCATAGTGTGTTTTCTGCATGTGTGACTCTGTTCTGTTTTGTAATTCAGTTCAAGTGTAACGGTTTTTACATTCCCTCTATAAGTGACACCTTAGGAGAAGTGTCCTTTTCTGTGTGACTTATTTCACTTAGAATCGTCTTACCTAAATCCACTCATCATGCTGCTACTAGCCTTATGACATTGATTTCATGGCTGAGTGATATTCCATTGTACATAAGGACCACAACTTTTTGATCCATTTTTCGCTTTCCTGGGATATTTAAGGTGGAATGAAGTGGAGGTCCTTGTCAACAGAGCAGCCCTAAACTTTGGGGTGCTTGTGTCTTGCTGATTTTCAATTTTCCCACTTTATCCCCCCATGCGTGGAAGTGCCCTATGCTCTCTAAGCTGTGTTTTTTAGATGTTTCAGGACACACCGTACACTTCTCCAGAGTGGCTGTTGGCGATTTACATCCCGCCCATCAGTGTAGCAAGGCTCCCATTTCTCCATGGCCTGTCCTGCATTTCTGGTTTTGACACTTTTTTCAGCATGGCCCTTTTGACCGATGGGAAGCGAGACTTCTTTGTAGCGCTGATTTGCCTTTCCAGGTTGCTTGGTTGGCCAAAAAGGGCATATGCGTTTTTTCCTGAATATATTCAGGAAAAAACGCATACGCCCTTTTTGGCCAAGGGCATCATTGTCAACGTTTTGCCGCTTTTCATGTGCTTTAAAGGCGATTCGAATCTACCTCCTGAAATCTATTTCCTGCAATTCTGCCTTGATTTCAAATCCTCTTCTTTGCCTTCCCTCAATATATTTGTGGACGAGAGTAATCATTTATAACTCGCAGGTTTGTGAATTGCAGTGCCCTGAAGATCCATTTTACAAGACGCTTCTTTGGGAGCTGGCCGCAAAAGCGCAGGATGGCTTCAGGCCCTGTTCTGGTTCCGGGGGGCAGGCTGAGCCTGTGGTTAATTCTTCTTCCTGATGGGAAAATAGAGTGACCTGTGCCTGTCCCAACACCAAGAGCTAGTCTCTCATTGGTTCCCCGTCTTCCCGTGCATCCTCAGGACAAATTGCAACCTGTACGGAACAGGAGGTTAAAGGTGCTGATGCTCCAAGTAGGGAGATTGCTAGTAAAGTGGCTGGAATGGCGAACCCGAGCACAAGGAGATGAGAAATGAGGTGCGTTTTAGAAACCTTTCCCCATCACATGGTGTACCATCTTCTGGGTTTCTCATGCATGTTTTCGATGTAGGAAGATGCCCTTGAACCTGGAGATTTGGGACCCATGCGATGG
Organism: Balaenoptera physalus; assembly: GCF_965194825.1. NCBI lineage: Eukaryota > Metazoa > Chordata > Mammalia > Artiodactyla > Balaenopteridae > Balaenoptera > Balaenoptera physalus. The sequence continues at coordinate 226,980 of NW_028126269.1, read as the reverse complement.
GTAGCACGCAGTATTACTTTAAAGGGTCTGCGTTTGCTCACCCAACCTCACCAAACCTCTCAGCCCCAAGAGTGTCCACCCTTATGTCTCATCCAGCTGTGGGTCTAGATATGGTCAATCCAGGTTGCATCACAGCCCCTGAACGAATTGTGTAAGAGTTTCTCTGTCTTTCCCTGTCTTTGTTTCATGGGTTTTTAAAAGTAATTTATTTTTATAATGGGGTTTAGCTGCTTTTCACGGCTGTGTTTATGCCGCTTTACACCCACTTGACACACTAACAGAGAGATATCAATACATAGGTTTTAAGATTATTACTAGTCAGATATATTCTTGTGCGGTGAATCGGGCGTGTTGAGTCCAGTTCTCTGAGCAAGGAGTAGGTCTTGTCTATTACATATTGGGTTTATGGAACGGTATCTGAGCTAATTTGAAACTCTTGTTTTATGTATCACCCCACCTCACCTTTCCCGTTAAGCAGCCATAGTGTGTTTTCTGCATGTGTGACTCTGTTCTGTTTTGTAATTCAGTTCAAGTGTAACGGTTTTTACATTCCCTCTATAAGTGACACCTTAGGAGAAGTGTCCTTTTCTGTGTGACTTATTTCACTTAGAATCGTCTTACCTAAATCCACTCATCATGCTGCTACTAGCCTTATGACATTGATTTCATGGCTGAGTGATATTCCATTGTACATAAGGACCACAACTTTTTGATCCATTTTTCGCTTTCCTGGGATATTTAAGGTGGAATGAAGTGGAGGTCCTTGTCAACAGAGCAGCCCTAAACTTTGGGGTGCTTGTGTCTTGCTGATTTTCAATTTTCCCACTTTATCCCCCCATGCGTGGAAGTGCCCTATGCTCTCTAAGCTGTGTTTTTTAGATGTTTCAGGACACACCGTACACTTCTCCAGAGTGGCTGTTGGCGATTTACATCCCGCCCATCAGTGTAGCAAGGCTCCCATTTCTCCATGGCCTGTCCTGCATTTCTGGTTTTGACACTTTTTTCAGCATGGCCCTTTTGACCGATGGGAAGCGAGACTTCTTTGTAGCGCTGATTTGCCTTTCCAGGTTGCTTGGTTGGCCAAAAAGGGCGTATGCGTTTTTTCCTGAATATATTCAGGAAAAAACGCATACGCCCTTTTTGGCCAAGGGCATCATTGTCAACGTTTTGCCGCTTTTCATGTGCTTTAAAGGCGATTCGAATCTACCTCCTGAAATCTGTTTCCTGCAATTCTGCCTTGATTTCAAATCCTCTTCTTTGCCTTCCCTCAATATATTTGTGGACGAGAGTTATCATTAATAACTCTGCAGGTTTGTGAATTGCAGTGCCCTGAAGCTCCATTTTACAAGTCGCTTTTTGGGAGCTGGCCGCAAAAGCGCAGGATGGCTTCAGGCCCTGTTCTGCTTCCGGGGGGCAGGCTGAGCCTGTGGTTAATTCTTCTTCCTGATGGGAAAATAGAGTGACCTGTGCCTGTCCCAACACCAAGAGCTAGTCTCTCATTGGTTCCCCGTCTTCCCGTGCATCCTCAGGACAAATTGCAACCTGTACGGAACAGGAGGTTAAAGGTGCTGATGCTCCAAGTAGGGAGATTGCTAGTAAAGTGGCTGGAATGGCGAACCCGAGCACAAGGAGATGAGAAATGAGGTGCGTTTTAGAAACCTTTCCCCATCACACGGTGTACCATCTTCTGGGTTTCTCATGCATGTTTTCGATGTAGGAAGATGCCCTTGAACCTGGAGATTTGGGACCCATGCGATGGGTAGCACGCAGTATTACTTTAAAGGGTCTGCGTTTGCTCACCCAACCTCACCAAACCTCTCAGCCCCAAGAGTGTCCACCCTTATGTCTCATCCAGCTGTGGGTCTAGATATGGTCAATCCAGGTTGCATCACAGCCCCTGAACGAATTGTGTAAGAGTTTCTCTGTCTTTCCCTGTCTTTGTTTCATGGGTTTTTAAAAGTAATTTATTTTTATAATGGGGTTTAGCTGCTTTTCACGGCTGTGTTTATGCCGCTTTACACCCACTTGACACACTAACAGAGAGATATCAATACATAGGTTTTAAGATTATTGCTAGTCAGATATATTCTTGTGCGGTGAATCGGGCGTGTTGAGTCCAGTTCTCTGAGCAAGGAGTAGGTCTTGTCTATTACATATTGGGTTTATGGAACGGTATCTGAGCTAATTTGAAACTCTTGTTTTATGTATCACCCCACCTCACCTTTCCCGTTAAGCAGCCATAGTGTGTTTTCTGCATGTGTGACTCTGTTCTGTTTTGTAATTCAGTTCAAGTGTAACGGTTTTTACATTCCCTCTATAAGTGACACCTTAGGAGAAGTGTCCTTTTCTGTGTGACTTATTTCACTTAGAATCGTCTTACCTAAATCCACTCATCATGCTGCTACTAGCCTTATGACATTGATTTCATGGCTGAGTGATATTCCATTGTACATAAGGACCACAACTTTTTGATCCATTTTTCGCTTTCCTGGGATATTTAAGGTGGAATGAAGTGGAGGTCCTTGTCAACAGAGCAGCCCTAAACTTTGGGGTGCTTGTGTCTTGCTGATTTTCAATTTTCCCACTTTATCCCCCCATGCGTGGAAGTGCCCTATGCTCTCTAAGCTGTGTTTTTTAGATGTTTCAGGACACACCGTACACTTCTCCAGAGTGGCTGTTGGCGATTTACATCCCGCCCATCAGTGTAGCAAGGCTCCCATTTCTCCATGGCCTGTCCTGCATTTCTGGTTTTGACACTTTTTTCAGCATGGCCCTTTTGACCGATGGGAAGCGAGACTTCTTTGTAGCGCTGATTTGCCTTTCCAGGTTGCTTGGTTGGCCAAAAAGGGCGTATGCGTTTTTTCCTGAATATATTCAGGAAAAAACGCATACGCCCTTTTTGGCCAAGGGCATCATTGTCAACGTTTTGCCGCTTTTCATGTGCTTTAAAGGCGATTCGAATCTACCTCCTGAAATCTGTTTCCTGCAATTCTGCCTTGATTTCAAATCCTCTTCTTTGCCTTCCCTCAATATATTTGTGGACGAGAGTTATCATTAATAACTCTGCAGGTTTGTGAATTGCAGTGCCCTGAAGCTCCATTTTATAAGTCGCTTTTTGGGAGCTGGCCGCAAAAGCGCAGGATGGCTTCAGGCCCTGTTCTGCTTCCGGGGGGCAGGCTGAGCCTGTGGTTAATTCTTCTTCCTGATGGGAAAATAGAGTGACCTGTGCCTGTCCCAACACCAAGAGCTAGTCTCTCATTGGTTCCCCGTCTTCCCGTGCATCCTCAGGACAAATTGCAACCTGTACGGAACAGGAGGTTAAAGGTGCTGATGCTCCAAGTAGGGAGATTGCTAGTAAAGTGGCTGGAATGGCGAACCCGAGCACAAGGAGATGAGAAATGAGGTGCGTTTTAGAAACCTTTCCCCATCACACGGTGTACCATCTTCTGGGTTTCTCATGCATGTTTTCGATGTAGGAAGATGCCCTTGAACCTGGAGATTTGGGACCCATGCGATGGGTAGCACGCAGTATTACTTTAAAGGGTCTGCGTTTGCTCACCCAACCTCACCAAACCTCTCAGCCCCAAGAGTGTCCACCCTTATGTCTCATCCAGCTGTGGGTCTAGATATGGTCAATCCAGGTTGCATCACAGCCCCTGAACGAATTGTGTAAGAGTTTCTCTGTCTTTCCCTGTCTTTGTTTCATGGGTTTTTAAAAGTAATTTATTTTTATAATGGGGTTTAGCTGCTTTTCACGGCTGTGTTTATGCCGCTTTACACCCACTTGACACACGAACAGAGAGATATCAATACATAGGTTTTAAGATTATTACTAGTCAGATATATTCTTGTGCGGTGAATCGGGCGTGTTGAGTCCAGTTCTCTGAGCAAGGAGTAGGTCTTGTCTATTACATATTGGGTTTATGGAACGGTATCTGAGCTAATTTGAAACTCTTGTTTTATGTATCACCCCACCTCACCTTTCCCGTTAAGCAGCCATAGTGTGTTTTCTGCATGTGTGACTCTGTTCTGTTTTGTAATTCAGTTCAAGTGTAACGGTTTTTACATTCCCTCTATAAATGACACCTTAGGAGAAGTGTCCTTTTCTGTGTGACTTATTTCACTTAGAATCGTCTTACCTAAATCCACTCATCATGCTGCTACTAGCTTTATGACATTGATTTCATGGCTGAGTGATATTCCATTGTACATAAGGACCACAACTTTTTGATCCATTTTTCGCTTTCCTGGGATATTTAAGGTGGAATGAAGGGGAGGTCCTTGTCAACAGAGCAGCCCTAAACTTTGGGGTGCTTGTGTCTTGCTGATTTTCAATTTTCCCACTTTATCCCCCCATGCGTGGAAGTGCCCTATGCTCTCTAAGCTGTGTTTTTTAGATGTTTCAGGACACACCGTACACTTCTCCAGAGTGGCTGTTGGCGATTTACATCCCGCCCATCAGTGTAGCAAGGCTCCCATTTCTCCATGGCCTGTCCTGCATTTCTGGTTTTGACACTTTTTTCAGCATGGCCCTTTTGACCGATGGGAAGCGAGACTTCTTTGTAGCGCTGATTTGCCTTTCCAGGTTGCTTGGTTGGCCAAAAAGGGCGTATGCGTTTTTTCCTGAATATATTCAGGAAAAAACGCATACGCCCTTTTTGGCCAAGGGCATCATTGTCAACGTTTTGCCGCTTTTCATGTGCTTTAAAGGCGATTCGAATCTACCTCCTGAAATCTGTTTCCTGCAATTCTGCCTTGATTTCAAATCCTCTTCTTTGCCTTCCCTCAATATATTTGTGGACGAGAGTTATCATTAATAACTCTGCAGGTTTGTGAATTGCAGTGCCCTGAAGCTCCATTTTACAAGTCGCTTTTTGGGAGCTGGCCGCAAAAGCGCAGGATGGCTTCAGGCCCTGTTCTGCTTCCGGGGGGCAGGCTGAGCCTGTGGTTAATTCTTCTTCCTGATGGGAAAATAGAGTGACCTGTGCCTGTCCCAACACCAAGAGCTAGTCTCTCATTGGTTCCCCGTCTTCCCGTGCATCCTCAGGACAAATTGCAACCTGTACGGAACAGGAGGTTAAAGGTGCTGATGCTCCAAGTAGGGAGATTGCTAGTAAAGTGGCTGGAATGGCGAACCCGAGCACAAGGAGATGAGAAATGAGGTGCGTTTTAGAAACCTTTCCCCATCACACGGTGTACCATCTTCTGGGTTTCTCATGCATGTTTTCGATGTAGGAAGATGCCCTTGAACCTGGAGATTTGGGACCCATGCGATGGGTAGCACGCAGTATTACTTTAAAGGGTCTGCGTTTGCTCACCCAACCTCACCAAACCTCTCAGCCCCAAGAGTGTCCACCCTTATGTCTCATCCAGCTGTGGGTCTAGATATGGTCAATCCAGGTTGCATCACAGCCCCTGAACGAATTGTGTAAGAGTTTCTCTGTCTTTCCCTGTCTTTGTTTCATGGGTTTTTAAAAGTAATTTATTTTTATAATGGGGTTTAGCTGCTTTTCACGGCTGTGTTTATGCCGCTTTACACCCACTTGACACACTAACAGAGAGATATCAATACATAGGTTTTAAGATTATTACTAGTCAGATATATTCTTGTGCGGTGAATCGGGCGTGTTGAGTCCAGTTCTCTGAGCAAGGAGTAGGTCTTGTCTATTACATATTGGGTTTATGGAACGGTATCTGAGCTAATTTGAAACTCTTGTTTTATGTATCACCCCACCTCACCTTTCCCGTTAAGCAGCCATAGTGTGTTTTCTGCATGTGTGACTCTGTTCTGTTTTGTAATTCAGTTCAAGTGTAACGGTTTTTACATTCCCTCTATAAGTGACACCTTAGGAGAAGTGTCCTTTTCTGTGTGACTTATTTCACTTAGAATCGTCTTACCTAAATCCACTCATCATGCTGCTACTAGCCTTATGACATTGATTTCATGGCTGAGTGATATTCCATTGTACATAAGGACCACAACTTTTTGATCCATTTTTCGCTTTCCTGGGATATTTAAGGTGGAATGAAGTGGAGGTCCTTGTCAACAGAGCAGCCCTAAACTTTGGGGTGCTTGTGTCTTGCTGATTTTCAATTTTCCCACTTTATCCCCCCATGCGTGGAAGTGCCCTATGCTCTCTAAGCTGTGTTTTTTAGATGTTTCAGGACACACCGTACACTTCTCCAGAGTGGCTGTTGGCGATTTACATCCCGCCCATCAGTGTAGCAAGGCTCCCATTTCTCCATGGCCTGTCCTGCATTTCTGGTTTTGACACTTTTTTCAGCATGGCCCTTTTGACCGATGGGAAGCGAGACTTCTTTGTAGCGCTGATTTGCCTTTCCAGGTTGCTTGGTTGGCCAAAAAGGGCGTATGCGTTTTTTCCTGAATATATTCAGGAAAAAACGCATACGCCCTTTTTGGCCAAGGGCATCATTGTCAACGTTTTGCCGCTTTTCATGTGCTTTAAAGGCGATTCGAATCTACCTCCTGAAATCTGTTTCCTGCAATTCTGCCTTGATTTCAAATCCTCTTCTTTGCCTTCCCTCAATATATTTGTGGACGAGAGTTATCATTAATAACTCTGCAGGTTTGTGAATTGCAGTGCCCTGAAGCTCCATTTTACAAGTCGCTTTTTGGGAGCTGGCCGCAAAAGCGCAGGATGGCTTCAGGCCCTGTTCTGCTTCCGGGGGGCAGGCTGAGCCTGTGGTTAATTCTTCTTCCTGATGGGAAAATAGAGTGACCTGTGCCTGTCCCAACACCAAGAGCTAGTCTCTCATTGGTTCCCCGTCTTCCCGTGCATCCTCAGGACAAATTGCAACCTGTACGGAACAGGAGGTTAAAGGTGCTGATGCTCCAAGTAGGGAGATTGCTAGTAAAGTGGCTGGAATGGCGAACCCGAGCACAAGGAGATGAGAAATGAGGTGCGTTTTAGAAACCTTTCCCCATCACACGGTGTACCATCTTCTGGGTTTCTCATGCATGTTTTCGATGTAGGAAGATGCCCTTGAACCTGGAGATTTGGGACCCATGCGATGGGTAGCACGCAGTATTACTTTAAAGGGTCTGCGTTTGCTCACCCAACCTCACCAAACCTCTCAGCCCCAAGAGTGTCCACCCTTATGTCTCATCCAGCTGTGGGTCTAGATATGGTCAATCCAGGTTGCATCACAGCCCCTGAACGAATTGTGTAAGAGTTTCTCTGTCTTTCCCTGTCTTTGTTTCATGGGTTTTTAAAAGTAATTTATTTTTATAATGGGGTTTAGCTGCTTTTCACGGCTGTGTTTATGCCGCTTTACACCCACTTGACACACTAACAGAGAGATATCAATACATAGGTTTTAAGATTATTACTAGTCAGATATATTCTTGTGCGGTGAATCGGGCGTGTTGAGTCCAGTTCTCTGAGCAAGGAGTAGGTCTTGTCTATTACATATTGGGTTTATGGAACGGTATCTGAGCTAATTTGAAACTCTTGTTTTATGTATCACCCCACCTCACCTTTCCCGTTAAGCAGCCATAGTGTGTTTTCTGCATGTGTGACTCTGTTCTGTTTTGTAATTCAGTTCAAGTGTAACGGTTTTTACATTCCCTCTATAAGTGACACCTTAGGAGAAGTGTCCTTTTCTGTGTGACTTATTTCACTTAGAATCGTCTTACCTAAATCCACTCATCATGCTGCTACTAGCCTTATGACATTGATTTCATGGCTGAGTGATATTCCATTGTACATAAGGACCACAACTTTTTGATCCATTTTTCGCTTTCCTGGGATATTTAAGGTGGAATGAAGTGGAGGTCCTTGTCAACAGAGCAGCCCTAAACTTTGGGGTGCTTGTGTCTTGCTGATTTTCAATTTTCCCACTTTATCCCCCCATGCGTGGAAGTGCCCTATGCTCTCTAAGCTGTGTTTTTTAGATGTTTCAGGACACACCGTACACTTCTCCAGAGTGGCTGTTGGCGATTTACATCCCGCCCATCAGTGTAGCAAGGCTCCCATTTCTCCATGGCCTGTCCTGCATTTCTGGTTTTGACACTTTTTTCAGCATGGCCCTTTTGACCGATGGGAAGCGAGACTTCTTTGTAGCGCTGATTTGCCTTTCCAGGTTGCTTGGTTGGCCAAAAAGGGCGTATGCGTTTTTTCCTGAATATATTCAGGAAAAAACGCATACGCCCTTTTTGGCCAAGGGCATCATTGTCAACGTTTTGCCGCTTTTCATGTGCTTTAAAGGCGATTCGAATCTACCTCCTGAAATCTGTTTCCTGCAATTCTGCCTTGATTTCAAATCCTCTTCTTTGCCTTCCCTCAATATATTTGTGGACGAGAGTTATCATTAATAACTCTGCAGGTTTGTGAATTGCAGTGCCCTGAAGCTCCATTTTACAAGTCGCTTTTTGGGAGCTGGCCGCAAAAGCGCAGGATGGCTTCAGGCCCTGTTCTGCTTCCGGGGGGCAGGCTGAGCCTGTGGTTAATTCTTCTTCCTGATGGGAAAATAGAGTGACCTGTGCCTGTCCCAACACCAAGAGCTAGTCTCTCATTGGTTCCCCGTCTTCCCGTGCATCCTCAGGACAAATTGCAACCTGTACGGAACAGGAGGTTAAAGGTGCTGATGCTCCAAGTAGGGAGATTGCTAGTAAAGTGGCTGGAATGGCGAACCCGAGCACAAGGAGATGAGAAATGAGGTGCGTTTTAGAAACCTTTCCCCATCACACGGTGTACCATCTTCTGGGTTTCTCATGCATGTTTTCGATGTAGGAAGATGCCCTTGAACCTGGAGATTTGGGACCCATGCGATGGGTAGCACGCAGTATTACTTTAAAGGGTCTGCGTTTGCTCACCCAACCTCACCAAACCTCTCAGCCCCAAGAGTGTCCACCCTTATGTCTCATCCAGCTGTGGGTCTAGATATGGTCAATCCAGGTTGCATCACAGCCCCTGAACGAATTGTGTAAGAGTTTCTCTGTCTTTCCCTGTCTTTGTTTCATGGGTTTTTAAAAGTAATTTATTTTTATAATGGGGTTTAGCTGCTTTTCACGGCTGTGTTTATGCCGCTTTACACCCACTTGACACACTAACAGAGAGATATCAATACATAGGTTTTAAGATTATTACTAGTCAGATATATTCTTGTGCGGTGAATCAGGCGTGTTGAGTCCAGTTCTCTGAGCAAGGAGTAGGTCTTGTCTATTACATATTGGGTTTATGGAACGGTATCTGAGCTAATTTGAAACTCTTGTTTTATGTATCACCCCACCTCACCTTTCCCGTTAAGCAGCCATAGTGTGTTTTCTGCATGTGTGACTCTGTTCTGTTTTGTAATTCAGTTCAAGTGTAACGGTTTTTACATTCCCTCTATAAGTGACACCTTAGGAGAAGTGTCCTTTTCTGTGTGACTTATTTCACTTAGAATCGTCTTACCTAAATCCACTCATCATGCTGCTACTAGCCTTATGACATTGATTTCATGGCTGAGTGATATTCCATTGTACATAAGGACCACAACTTTTTGATCCATTTTTCGCTTTCCTGGGATATTTAAGGTGGAATGAAGTGGAGGTCCTTGTCAACAGAGCAGCCCTAAACTTTGGGGTGCTTGTGTCTTGCTGATTTTCAATTTTCCCACTTTATCCCCCCATGCGTGGAAGTGCCCTATGCTCTCTAAGCTGTGTTTTTTAGATGTTTCAGGACACACCGTACACTTCTCCAGAGTGGCTGTTGGCGATTTACATCCCGCCCATCAGTGTAGCAAGGCTCCCATTTCTCCATGGCCTGTCCTGCATTTCTGGTTTTGACACTTTTTTCAGCATGGCCCTTTTGACCGATGGGAAGCGAGACTTCTTTGTAGCGCTGATTTGCCTTTCCAGGTTGCTTGGTTGGCCAAAAAGGGCATATGCGTTTTTTCCTGAATATATTCAGGAAAAAACGCATACGCCCTTTTTGGCCAAGGGCATCATTGTCAACGTTTTGCCGCTTTTCATGTGCTTTAAAGGCGATTCGAATCTACCTCCTGAAATCTATTTCCTGCAATTCTGCCTTGATTTCAAATCCTCTTCTTTGCCTTCCCTCAATATATTTGTGGACGAGAGTAATCATTTATAACTCGCAGGTTTGTGAATTGCAGTGCCCTGAAGATCCATTTTACAAGACGCTTCTTTGGGAGCTGGCCGCAAAAGCGCAGGATGGCTTCAGGCCCTGTTCTGGTTCCGGGGGGCAGGCTGAGCCTGTGGTTAATTCTTCTTCCTGATGGGAAAATAGAGTGACCTGTGCCTGTCCCAACACCAAGAGCTAGTCTCTCATTGGTTCCCCGTCTTCCCGTGCATCCTCAGGACAAATTGCAACCTGTACGGAACAGGAGGTTAAAGGTGCTGATGCTCCAAGTAGGGAGATTGCTAGTAAAGTGGCTGGAATGGCGAACCCGAGCACAAGGAGATGAGAAATGAGGTGCGTTTTAGAAACCTTTCCCCATCACATGGTGTACCATCTTCTGGGTTTCTCATGCATGTTTTCGATGTAGGAAGATGCCCTTGAACCTGGAGATTTGGGACCCATGCGATGGGTAGCACGCAGTATTACTTTAAAGGGTCTGCGTTTGCTCACCCAACCTCACCAAACCTCTCAGCCCCAAGAGTGTCCACCCTTATGTCTCATCCAGCTGTGGGTCTAGATATGGTCAATCCAGGTTGCATCACAGCCCCTGAACGAATTGTGTAAGAGTTTCTCTGTCTTTCCCTGTCTTTGTTTCATGGGTTTTTAAAAGTAATTTATTTTTATAATGGGGTTTAGCTGCTTTTCACGGCTGTGTTTATGCCGCTTTACACCCACTTGACACACTAACAGAGAGATATCAATACATAGGTTTTAAGATTATTACTAGTCAGATATATTCTTGTGCGGTGAATCGGGCGTGTTGAGTCCAGTTCTCTGAGCAAGGAGTAGGTCTTGTCTATTACATATTGGGTTTATGGAACGGTATCTGAGCTAATTTGAAACTCTTGTTTTATGTATCACCCCACCTCACCTTTCCCGTTAAGCAGCCATAGTGTGTTTTCTGCATGTGTGACTCTGTTCTGTTTTGTAATTCAGTTCAAGTGTAACGGTTTTTACATTCCCTCTATAAGTGACACCTTAGGAGAAGTGTCCTTTTCTGTGTGACTTATTTCACTTAGAATCGTCTTACCTAAATCCACTCATCATGCTGCTACTAGCCTTATGACATTGATTTCATGGCTGAGTGATATTCCATTGTACATAAGGACCACAACTTTTTGATCCATTTTTCGCTTTCCTGGGATATTTAAGGTGGAATGAAGTGGAGGTCCTTGTCAACAGAGCAGCCCTAAACTTTGGGGTGCTTGTGTCTTGCTGATTTTCAATTTTCCCACTTTATCCCCCCATGCGTGGAAGTGCCCTATGCTCTCTAAGCTGTGTTTTTTAGATGTTTCAGGACACACCGTACACTTCTCCAGAGTGGCTGTTGGCGATTTACATCCCGCCCATCAGTGTAGCAAGGCTCCCATTTCTCCATGGCCTGTCCTGCATTTCTGGTTTTGACACTTTTTTCAGCATGGCCCTTTTGACCGATGGGAAGCGAGACTTCTTTGTAGCGCTGATTTGCCTTTCCAGGTTGCTTGGTTGGCCAAAAAGGGCGTATGCGTTTTTTCCTGAATATATTCAGGAAAAAACGCATACGCCCTTTTTGGCCAAGGGCATCATTGTCAACGTTTTGCCGCTTTTCATGTGCTTTAAAGGCGATTCGAATCTACCTCCTGAAATCTGTTTCCTGCAATTCTGCCTTGATTTCAAATCCTCTTCTTTGCCTTCCCTCAATATATTTGTGGACGAGAGTTATCATTAATAACTCTGCAGGTTTGTGAATTGCAGTGCCCTGAAGCTCCATTTTACAAGTCGCTTTTTGGGAGCTGGCCGCAAAAGCGCAGGATGGCTTCAGGCCCTGTTCTGCTTCCGGGGGGCAGGCTGAGCCTGTGGTTAATTCTTCTTCCTGATGGGAAAATAGAGTGACCTGTGCCTGTCCCAACACCAAGAGCTAGTCTCTCATTGGTTCCCCGTCTTCCCGTGCATCCTCAGGACAAATTGCAACCTGTACGGAACAGGAGGTTAAAGGTGCTGATGCTCCAAGTAGGGAGATTGCTAGTAAAGTGGCTGGAATGGCGAACCCGAGCACAAGGAGATGAGAAATGAGGTGCGTTTTAGAAACCTTTCCCCATCACACGGTGTACCATCTTCTGGGTTTCTCATGCATGTTTTCGATGTAGGAAGATGCCCTTGAACCTGGAGATTTGGGACCCATGCGATGGGTAGCACGCAGTATTACTTTAAAGGGTCTGCGTTTGCTCACCCAACCTCACCAAACCTCTCAGCCCCAAGAGTGTCCACCCTTATGTCTCATCCAGCTGTGGGTCTAGATATGGTCAATCCAGGTTGCATCACAGCCCCTGAACGAATTGTGTAAGAGTTTCTCTGTCTTTCCCTGTCTTTGTTTCATGGGTTTTTAAAAGTAATTTATTTTTATAATGGGGTTTAGCTGCTTTTCACGGCTGTGTTTATGCCGCTTTACACCCACTTGACACACTAACAGAGAGATATCAATACATAGGTTTTAAGATTATTGCTAGTCAGATATATTCTTGTGCGGTGAATCGGGCGTGTTGAGTCCAGTTCTCTGAGCAAGGAGTAGGTCTTGTCTATTACATATTGGGTTTATGGAACGGTATCTGAGCTAATTTGAAACTCTTGTTTTATGTATCACCCCACCTCACCTTTCCCGTTAAGCAGCCATAGTGTGTTTTCTGCATGTGTGACTCTGTTCTGTTTTGTAATTCAGTTCAAGTGTAACGGTTTTTACATTCCCTCTATAAGTGACACCTTAGGAGAAGTGTCCTTTTCTGTGTGACTTATTTCACTTAGAATCGTCTTACCTAAATCCACTCATCATGCTGCTACTAGCCTTATGACATTGATTTCATGGCTGAGTGATATTCCATTGTACATAAGGACCACAACTTTTTGATCCATTTTTCGCTTTCCTGGGATATTTAAGGTGGAATGAAGTGGAGGTCCTTGTCAACAGAGCAGCCCTAAACTTTGGGGTGCTTGTGTCTTGCTGATTTTCAATTTTCCCACTTTATCCCCCCATGCGTGGAAGTGCCCTATGCTCTCTAAGCTGTGTTTTTTAGATGTTTCAGGACACACCGTACACTTCTCCAGAGTGGCTGTTGGCGATTTACATCCCGCCCATCAGTGTAGCAAGGCTCCCATTTCTCCATGGCCTGTCCTGCATTTCTGGTTTTGACACTTTTTTCAGCATGGCCCTTTTGACCGATGGGAAGCGAGACTTCTTTGTAGCGCTGATTTGCCTTTCCAGGTTGCTTGGTTGGCCAAAAAGGGCGTATGCGTTTTTTCCTGAATATATTCAGGAAAAAACGCATACGCCCTTTTTGGCCAAGGGCATCATTGTCAACGTTTTGCCGCTTTTCATGTGCTTTAAAGGCGATTCGAATCTACCTCCTGAAATCTGTTTCCTGCAATTCTGCCTTGATTTCAAATCCTCTTCTTTGCCTTCCCTCAATATATTTGTGGACGAGAGTTATCATTAATAACTCTGCAGGTTTGTGAATTGCAGTGCCCTGAAGCTCCATTTTATAAGTCGCTTTTTGGGAGCTGGCCGCAAAAGCGCAGGATGGCTTCAGGCCCTGTTCTGCTTCCGGGGGGCAGGCTGAGCCTGTGGTTAATTCTTCTTCCTGATGGGAAAATAGAGTGACCTGTGCCTGTCCCAACACCAAGAGCTAGTCTCTCATTGGTTCCCCGTCTTCCCGTGCATCCTCAGGACAAATTGCAACCTGTACGGAACAGGAGGTTAAAGGTGCTGATGCTCCAAGTAGGGAGATTGCTAGTAAAGTGGCTGGAATGGCGAACCCGAGCACAAGGAGATGAGAAATGAGGTGCGTTTTAGAAACCTTTCCCCATCACACGGTGTACCATCTTCTGGGTTTCTCATGCATGTTTTCGATGTAGGAAGATGCCCTTGAACCTGGAGATTTGGGACCCATGCGATGGGTAGCACGCAGTATTACTTTAAAGGGTCTGCGTTTGCTCACCCAACCTCACCAAACCTCTCAGCCCCAAGAGTGTCCACCCTTATGTCTCATCCAGCTGTGGGTCTAGATATGGTCAATCCAGGTTGCATCACAGCCCCTGAACGAATTGTGTAAGAGTTTCTCTGTCTTTCCCTGTCTTTGTTTCATGGGTTTTTAAAAGTAATTTATTTTTATAATGGGGTTTAGCTGCTTTTCACGGCTGTGTTTATGCCGCTTTACACCCACTTGACACACGAACAGAGAGATATCAATACATAGGTTTTAAGATTATTACTAGTCAGATATATTCTTGTGCGGTGAATCGGGCGTGTTGAGTCCAGTTCTCTGAGCAAGGAGTAGGTCTTGTCTATTACATATTGGGTTTATGGAACGGTATCTGAGCTAATTTGAAACTCTTGTTTTATGTATCACCCCACCTCACCTTTCCCGTTAAGCAGCCATAGTGTGTTTTCTGCATGTGTGACTCTGTTCTGTTTTGTAATTCAGTTCAAGTGTAACGGTTTTTACATTCCCTCTATAAATGACACCTTAGGAGAAGTGTCCTTTTCTGTGTGACTTATTTCACTTAGAATCGTCTTACCTAAATCCACTCATCATGCTGCTACTAGCTTTATGACATTGATTTCATGGCTGAGTGATATTCCATTGTACATAAGGACCACAACTTTTTGATCCATTTTTCGCTTTCCTGGGATATTTAAGGTGGAATGAAGGGGAGGTCCTTGTCAACAGAGCAGCCCTAAACTTTGGGGTGCTTGTGTCTTGCTGATTTTCAATTTTCCCACTTTATCCCCCCATGCGTGGAAGTGCCCTATGCTCTCTAAGCTGTGTTTTTTAGATGTTTCAGGACACACCGTACACTTCTCCAGAGTGGCTGTTGGCGATTTACATCCCGCCCATCAGTGTAGCAAGGCTCCCATTTCTCCATGGCCTGTCCTGCATTTCTGGTTTTGACACTTTTTTCAGCATGGCCCTTTTGACCGATGGGAAGCGAGACTTCTTTGTAGCGCTGATTTGCCTTTCCAGGTTGCTTGGTTGGCCAAAAAGGGCGTATGCGTTTTTTCCTGAATATATTCAGGAAAAAACGCATACGCCCTTTTTGGCCAAGGGCATCATTGTCAACGTTTTGCCGCTTTTCATGTGCTTTAAAGGCGATTCGAATCTACCTCCTGAAATCTGTTTCCTGCAATTCTGCCTTGATTTCAAATCCTCTTCTTTGCCTTCCCTCAATATATTTGTGGACGAGAGTTATCATTAATAACTCTGCAGGTTTGTGAATTGCAGTGCCCTGAAGCTCCATTTTACAAGTCGCTTTTTGGGAGCTGGCCGCAAAAGCGCAGGATGGCTTCAGGCCCTGTTCTGCTTCCGGGGGGCAGGCTGAGCCTGTGGTTAATTCTTCTTCCTGATGGGAAAATAGAGTGACCTGTGCCTGTCCCAACACCAAGAGCTAGTCTCTCATTGGTTCCCCGTCTTCCCGTGCATCCTCAGGACAAATTGCAACCTGTACGGAACAGGAGGTTAAAGGTGCTGATGCTCCAAGTAGGGAGATTGCTAGTAAAGTGGCTGGAATGGCGAACCCGAGCACAAGGAGATGAGAAATGAGGTGCGTTTTAGAAACCTTTCCCCATCACACGGTGTACCATCTTCTGGGTTTCTCATGCATGTTTTCGATGTAGGAAGATGCCCTTGAACCTGGAGATTTGGGACCCATGCGATGGGTAGCACGCAGTATTACTTTAAAGGGTCTGCGTTTGCTCACCCAACCTCACCAAACCTCTCAGCCCCAAGAGTGTCCACCCTTATGTCTCATCCAGCTGTGGGTCTAGATATGGTCAATCCAGGTTGCATCACAGCCCCTGAACGAATTGTGTAAGAGTTTCTCTGTCTTTCCCTGTCTTTGTTTCATGGGTTTTTAAAAGTAATTTATTTTTATAATGGGGTTTAGCTGCTTTTCACGGCTGTGTTTATGCCGCTTTACACCCACTTGACACACTAACAGAGAGATATCAATACATAGGTTTTAAGATTATTACTAGTCAGATATATTCTTGTGCGGTGAATCGGGCGTGTTGAGTCCAGTTCTCTGAGCAAGGAGTAGGTCTTGTCTATTACATATTGGGTTTATGGAACGGTATCTGAGCTAATTTGAAACTCTTGTTTTATGTATCACCCCACCTCACCTTTCCCGTTAAGCAGCCATAGTGTGTTTTCTGCATGTGTGACTCTGTTCTGTTTTGTAATTCAGTTCAAGTGTAACGGTTTTTACATTCCCTCTATAAGTGACACCTTAGGAGAAGTGTCCTTTTCTGTGTGACTTATTTCACTTAGAATCGTCTTACCTAAATCCACTCATCATGCTGCTACTAGCCTTATGACATTGATTTCATGGCTGAGTGATATTCCATTGTACATAAGGACCACAACTTTTTGATCCATTTTTCGCTTTCCTGGGATATTTAAGGTGGAATGAAGTGGAGGTCCTTGTCAACAGAGCAGCCCTAAACTTTGGGGTGCTTGTGTCTTGCTGATTTTCAATTTTCCCACTTTATCCCCCCATGCGTGGAAGTGCCCTATGCTCTCTAAGCTGTGTTTTTTAGATGTTTCAGGACACACCGTACACTTCTCCAGAGTGGCTGTTGGCGATTTACATCCCGCCCATCAGTGTAGCAAGGCTCCCATTTCTCCATGGCCTGTCCTGCATTTCTGGTTTTGACACTTTTTTCAGCATGGCCCTTTTGACCGATGGGAAGCGAGACTTCTTTGTAGCGCTGATTTGCCTTTCCAGGTTGCTTGGTTGGCCAAAAAGGGCGTATGCGTTTTTTCCTGAATATATTCAGGAAAAAACGCATACGCCCTTTTTGGCCAAGGGCATCATTGTCAACGTTTTGCCGCTTTTCATGTGCTTTAAAGGCGATTCGAATCTACCTCCTGAAATCTGTTTCCTGCAATTCTGCCTTGATTTCAAATCCTCTTCTTTGCCTTCCCTCAATATATTTGTGGACGAGAGTTATCATTAATAACTCTGCAGGTTTGTGAATTGCAGTGCCCTGAAGCTCCATTTTACAAGTCGCTTTTTGGGAGCTGGCCGCAAAAGCGCAGGATGGCTTCAGGCCCTGTTCTGCTTCCGGGGGGCAGGCTGAGCCTGTGGTTAATTCTTCTTCCTGATGGGAAAATAGAGTGACCTGTGCCTGTCCCAACACCAAGAGCTAGTCTCTCATTGGTTCCCCGTCTTCCCGTGCATCCTCAGGACAAATTGCAACCTGTACGGAACAGGAGGTTAAAGGTGCTGATGCTCCAAGTAGGGAGATTGCTAGTAAAGTGGCTGGAATGGCGAACCCGAGCACAAGGAGATGAGAAATGAGGTGCGTTTTAGAAACCTTTCCCCATCACACGGTGTACCATCTTCTGGGTTTCTCATGCATGTTTTCGATGTAGGAAGATGCCCTTGAACCTGGAGATTTGGGACCCATGCGATGGGTAGCACGCAGTATTACTTTAAAGGGTCTGCGTTTGCTCACCCAACCTCACCAAACCTCTCAGCCCCAAGAGTGTCCACCCTTATGTCTCATCCAGCTGTGGGTCTAGATATGGTCAATCCAGGTTGCATCACAGCCCCTGAACGAATTGTGTAAGAGTTTCTCTGTCTTTCCCTGTCTTTGTTTCATGGGTTTTTAAAAGTAATTTATTTTTATAATGGGGTTTAGCTGCTTTTCACGGCTGTGTTTATGCCGCTTTACACCCACTTGACACACTAACAGAGAGATATCAATACATAGGTTTTAAGATTATTACTAGTCAGATATATTCTTGTGCGGTGAATCGGGCGTGTTGAGTCCAGTTCTCTGAGCAAGGAGTAGGTCTTGTCTATTACATATTGGGTTTATGGAACGGTATCTGAGCTAATTTGAAACTCTTGTTTTATGTATCACCCCACCTCACCTTTCCCGTTAAGCAGCCATAGTGTGTTTTCTGCATGTGTGACTCTGTTCTGTTTTGTAATTCAGTTCAAGTGTAACGGTTTTTACATTCCCTCTATAAGTGACACCTTAGGAGAAGTGTCCTTTTCTGTGTGACTTATTTCACTTAGAATCGTCTTACCTAAATCCACTCATCATGCTGCTACTAGCCTTATGACATTGATTTCATGGCTGAGTGATATTCCATTGTACATAAGGACCACAACTTTTTGATCCATTTTTCGCTTTCCTGGGATATTTAAGGTGGAATGAAGTGGAGGTCCTTGTCAACAGAGCAGCCCTAAACTTTGGGGTGCTTGTGTCTTGCTGATTTTCAATTTTCCCACTTTATCCCCCCATGCGTGGAAGTGCCCTATGCTCTCTAAGCTGTGTTTTTTAGATGTTTCAGGACACACCGTACACTTCTCCAGAGTGGCTGTTGGCGATTTACATCCCGCCCATCAGTGTAGCAAGGCTCCCATTTCTCCATGGCCTGTCCTGCATTTCTGGTTTTGACACTTTTTTCAGCATGGCCCTTTTGACCGATGGGAAGCGAGACTTCTTTGTAGCGCTGATTTGCCTTTCCAGGTTGCTTGGTTGGCCAAAAAGGGCGTATGCGTTTTTTCCTGAATATATTCAGGAAAAAACGCATACGCCCTTTTTGGCCAAGGGCATCATTGTCAACGTTTTGCCGCTTTTCATGTGCTTTAAAGGCGATTCGAATCTACCTCCTGAAATCTGTTTCCTGCAATTCTGCCTTGATTTCAAATCCTCTTCTTTGCCTTCCCTCAATATATTTGTGGACGAGAGTTATCATTAATAACTCTGCAGGTTTGTGAATTGCAGTGCCCTGAAGCTCCATTTTACAAGTCGCTTTTTGGGAGCTGGCCGCAAAAGCGCAGGATGGCTTCAGGCCCTGTTCTGCTTCCGGGGGGCAGGCTGAGCCTGTGGTTAATTCTTCTTCCTGATGGGAAAATAGAGTGACCTGTGCCTGTCCCAACACCAAGAGCTAGTCTCTCATTGGTTCCCCGTCTTCCCGTGCATCCTCAGGACAAATTGCAACCTGTACGGAACAGGAGGTTAAAGGTGCTGATGCTCCAAGTAGGGAGATTGCTAGTAAAGTGGCTGGAATGGCGAACCCGAGCACAAGGAGATGAGAAATGAGGTGCGTTTTAGAAACCTTTCCCCATCACACGGTGTACCATCTTCTGGGTTTCTCATGCATGTTTTCGATGTAGGAAGATGCCCTTGAACCTGGAGATTTGGGACCCATGCGATGGGTAGCACGCAGTATTACTTTAAAGGGTCTGCGTTTGCTCACCCAACCTCACCAAACCTCTCAGCCCCAAGAGTGTCCACCCTTATGTCTCATCCAGCTGTGGGTCTAGATATGGTCAATCCAGGTTGCATCACAGCCCCTGAACGAATTGTGTAAGAGTTTCTCTGTCTTTCCCTGTCTTTGTTTCATGGGTTTTTAAAAGTAATTTATTTTTATAATGGGGTTTAGCTGCTTTTCACGGCTGTGTTTATGCCGCTTTACACCCACTTGACACACTAACAGAGAGATATCAATACATAGGTTTTAAGATTATTACTAGTCAGATATATTCTTGTGCGGTGAATCGGGCGTGTTGAGTCCAGTTCTCTGAGCAAGGAGTAGGTCTTGTCTATTACATATTGGGTTTATGGAACGGTATCTGAGCTAATTTGAAACTCTTGTTTTATGTATCACCCCACCTCACCTTTCCCGTTAAGCAGCCATAGTGTGTTTTCTGCATGTGTGACTCTGTTCTGTTTTGTAATTCAGTTCAAGTGTAACGGTTTTTACATTCCCTCTATAAGTGACACCTTAGGAGAAGTGTCCTTTTCTGTGTGACTTATTTCACTTAGAATCGTCTTACCTAAATCCACTCATCATGCTGCTACTAGCCTTATGACATTGATTTCATGGCTGAGTGATATTCCATTGTACATAAGGACCACAACTTTTTGATCCATTTTTCGCTTTCCTGGGATATTTAAGGTGGAATGAAGTGGAGGTCCTTGTCAACAGAGCAGCCCTAAACTTTGGGGTGCTTGTGTCTTGCTGATTTTCAATTTTCCCACTTTATCCCCCCATGCGTGGAAGTGCCCTATGCTCTCTAAGCTGTGTTTTTTAGATGTTTCAGGACACACCGTACACTTCTCCAGAGTGGCTGTTGGCGATTTACATCCCGCCCATCAGTGTAGCAAGGCTCCCATTTCTCCATGGCCTGTCCTGCATTTCTGGTTTTGACACTTTTTTCAGCATGGCCCTTTTGACCGATGGGAAGCGAGACTTCTTTGTAGCGCTGATTTGCCTTTCCAGGTTGCTTGGTTGGCCAAAAAGGGCGTATGCGTTTTTTCCTGAATATATTCAGGAAAAAACGCATACGCCCTTTTTGGCCAAGGGCATCATTGTCAACGTTTTGCCGCTTTTCATGTGCTTTAAAGGCGATTCGAATCTACCTCCTGAAATCTGTTTCCTGCAATTCTGCCTTGATTTCAAATCCTCTTCTTTGCCTTCCCTCAATATATTTGTGGACGAGAGTTATCATTAATAACTCTGCAGGTTTGTGAATTGCAGTGCCCTGAAGCTCCATTTTACAAGTCGCTTTTTGGGAGCTGGCCGCAAAAGCGCAGGATGGCTTCAGGCCCTGTTCTGCTTCCGGGGGGCAGGCTGAGCCTGTGGTTAATTCTTCTTCCTGATGGGAAAATAGAGTGACCTGTGCCTGTCCCAACACCAAGAGCTAGTCTCTCATTGGTTCCCCGTCTTCCCGTGCATCCTCAGGACAAATTGCAACCTGTACGGAACAGGAGGTTAAAGGTGCTGATGCTCCAAGTAGGGAGATTGCTAGTAAAGTGGCTGGAATGGCGAACCCGAGCACAAGGAGATGAGAAATGAGGTGCGTTTTAGAAACCTTTCCCCATCACACGGTGTACCATCTTCTGGGTTTCTCATGCATGTTTTCGATGTAGGAAGATGCCCTTGAACCTGGAGATTTGGGACCCATGCGATGGGTAGCACGCAGTATTACTTTAAAGGGTCTGCGTTTGCTCACCCAACCTCACCAAACCTCTCAGCCCCAAGAGTGTCCACCCTTATGTCTCATCCAGCTGTGGGTCTAGATATGGTCAATCCAGGTTGCATCACAGCCCCTGAACGAATTGTGTAAGAGTTTCTCTGTCTTTCCCTGTCTTTGTTTCATGGGTTTTTAAAAGTAATTTATTTTTATAATGGGGTTTAGCTGCTTTTCACGGCTGTGTTTATGCCGCTTTACACCCACTTGACACACTAACAGAGAGATATCAATACATAGGTTTTAAGATTATTACTAGTCAGATATATTCTTGTGCGGTGAATCGGGCGTGTTGAGTCCAGTTCTCTGAGCAAGGAGTAGGTCTTGTCTATTACATATTGGGTTTATGGAACGGTATCTGAGCTAATTTGAAACTCTTGTTTTATGTATCACCCCACCTCACCTTTCCCGTTAAGCAGCCATAGTGTGTTTTCTGCATGTGTGACTCTGTTCTGTTTTGTAATTCAGTTCAAGTGTAACGGTTTTTACATTCCCTCTATAAGTGACACCTTAGGAGAAGTGTCCTTTTCTGTGTGACTTATTTCACTTAGAATCGTCTTACCTAAATCCACTCATCATGCTGCTACTAGCCTTATGACATTGATTTCATGGCTGAGTGATATTCCATTGTACATAAGGACCACAACTTTTTGATCCATTTTTCGCTTTCCTGGGATATTTAAGGTGGAATGAAGTGGAGGTCCTTGTCAACAGAGCAGCCCTAAACTTTGGGGTGCTTGTGTCTTGCTGATTTTCAATTTTCCCACTTTATCCCCCCATGCGTGGAAGTGCCCTATGCTCTCTAAGCTGTGTTTTTTAGATGTTTCAGGACACACCGTACACTTCTCCAGAGTGGCTGTTGGCGATTTACATCCCGCCCATCAGTGTAGCAAGGCTCCCATTTCTCCATGGCCTGTCCTGCATTTCTGGTTTTGACACTTTTTTCAGCATGGCCCTTTTGACCGATGGGAAGCGAGACTTCTTTGTAGCGCTGATTTGCCTTTCCAGGTTGCTTGGTTGGCCAAAAAGGGCGTATGCGTTTTTTCCTGAATATATTCAGGAAAAAACGCATACGCCCTTTTTGGCCAAGGGCATCATTGTCAACGTTTTGCCGCTTTTCATGTGCTTTAAAGGCGATTCGAATCTACCTCCTGAAATCTGTTTCCTGCAATTCTGCCTTGATTTCAAATCCTCTTCTTTGCCTTCCCTCAATATATTTGTGGACGAGAGTTATCATTAATAACTCTGCAGGTTTGTGAATTGCAGTGCCCTGAAGCTCCATTTTACAAGTCGCTTCTTTGGGAGCTGGCCGCAAAAGCGCAGGATGGCTTCAGGCCCTGTTCTGGTTCCGGGGGGCAGGCTGAGCCTGTGGTTAATTCTTCTTCCTGATGGGAAAATAGAGTGACCTGTGCCTGTCCCAACACCAAGAGCTAGTCTCTCATTGGTTCCCCGTCTTCCCGTGCATCCTCAGGACAAATTGCAACCTGTACGGAACAGGAGGTTAAAGGTGCTGATGCTCCAAGTAGGGAGATTGCTAGTAAAGTGGCTGGAATGGCGAACCCGAGCACAAGGAGATGAGAAATGAGGTGCGTTTTAGAAACCTTTCCCCATCACACGGTGTACCATCTTCTGGGTTTCTCATGCATGTTTTCGATGTAGGAAGATGCCCTTGAACCTGGAGATTTGGGACCCATGCGATGGGTAGCACGCAGTATTACTTTAAAGGGTCTGCGTTTGCTCACCCAACCTCACCAAACCTCTCAGCCCCAAGAGTGTCCACCCTTATGTCTCATCCAGCTGTGGGTCTAGATATGGTCAATCCAGGTTGCATCACAGCCCCTGAACGAATTGTGTAAGAGTTTCTCTGTCTTTCCCTGTCTTTGTTTCATGGGTTTTTAAAAGTAATTTATTTTTATAATGGGGTTTAGCTGCTTTTCACGGCTGTGTTTATGCCGCTTTACACCCACTTGACACACTAACAGAGAGATATCAATACATAGGTTTTAAGATTATTGCTAGTCAGATATATTCTTGTGCGGTGAATCGGGCGTGTTGAGTCCAGTTCTCTGAGCAAGGAGTAGGTCTTGTCTATTACATATTGGGTTTATGGAACGGTATCTGAGCTAATTTGAAACTCTTGTTTTATGTATCACCCCACCTCACCTTTCCCGTTAAGCAGCCATAGTGTGTTTTCTGCATGTGTGACTCTGTTCTGTTTTGTAATTCAGTTCAAGTGTAACGGTTTTTACATTCCCTCTATAAGTGACACCTTAGGAGAAGTGTCCTTTTCTGTGTGACTTATTTCACTTAGAATCGTCTTACCTAAATCCACTCATCATGCTGCTACTAGCCTTATGACATTGATTTCATGGCTGAGTGATATTCCATTGTACATAAGGACCACAACTTTTTGATCCATTTTTCGCTTTCCTGGGATATTTAAGGTGGAATGAAGTGGAGGTCCTTGTCAACAGAGCAGCCCTAAACTTTGGGGTGCTTGTGTCTTGCTGATTTTCAATTTTCCCACTTTATCCCCCCATGCGTGGAAGTGCCCTATGCTCTCTAAGCTGTGTTTTTTAGATGTTTCAGGACACACCGTACACTTCTCCAGAGTGGCTGTTGGCGATTTACATCCCGCCCATCAGTGTAGCAAGGCTCCCATTTCTCCATGGCCTGTCCTGCATTTCTGGTTTTGACACTTTTTTCAGCATGGCCCTTTTGACCGATGGGAAGCGAGACTTCTTTGTAGCGCTGATTTGCCTTTCCAGGTTGCTTGGTTGGCCAAAAAGGGCGTATGCGTTTTTTCCTGAATATATTCAGGAAAAACGCATACGCCCTTTTTGGCCAAGGGCATCATTGTCAACGTTTTGCCGCTTTTCATGTGCTTTAAAGGCGATTCGAATCTACCTCCTGAAATCTGTTTCCTGCAATTCTGCCTTGATTTCAAATCCTCTTCTTTGCCTTCCCTCAATATATTTGTGGACGAGAGTAATCATTTATAACTCGCAGGTTTGTGAATTGCAGTGCCCTGAAGCTCCATTTTACAAGACGCTTCTTTGGGAGCTGGCCGCAAAAGCGCAGGATGGCTTCAGGCCCTGTTCTGGTTCCGGGGGGCAGGCTGAGCCTGTGGTTAATTCTTCTTCCTGATGGGAAAATAGAGTGACCTGTGCCTGTCCCAACACCAAGAGCTAGTCTCTCATTGGTTCCCCGTCTTCCCGTGCATCCTCAGGACAAATTGCAACCTGTACGGAACAGGAGGTTAAAGGTGCTGATGCTCCAAGTAGGGAGATTGCTAGTAAAGTGGCTGGAATGGCGAACCCGAGCACAAGGAGATGAGAAATGAGGTGCGTTTAAGAAACCTTTCCCCATCACACGGTGTACCATCTTCTGGGTTTCTCATGCATGTTTTCGATGTAGGAAGATGCCCTTGAACCTGGAGATTTGGGACCCATGCGATGGGTAGCACGCAGTATTACTTTAAAGGGTCTGCGTTTGCTCACCCAACCTCACCAAACCTCTCAGCCCCAAGAGTGTCCACCCTTATGTCTCATCCAGCTGTGGGTCTAGATATGGTCAATCCAGGTTGCATCACAGCCCCTGAACGAATTGTGTAAGAGTTTCTCTGTCTTTCCCTGTATTTGTTTCATGGGTTTTTAAAAGTAATTTATTTTTATAATGGGGTTTAGCTGCCTTTCACGGCTGTGTTTATGCCGCTTTACACCCACTTGACACACTAACAGAGAGATATCAATACATAGGTTTTAAGATTATTACTAGTCAGATATATTCTTGTGCGGTGAATCGGGCGTGTTGAGTCCAGTTCTCTGAGCAAGGAGTAGGTCTTGTCTATTACATATTGGGTTTATGGAACGGTATCTGAGCTAATTTGAAACTCTTGTTTTATGTATCACCCCACCTCACCTTTCCCGTTAAGCAGCCATAGTGTGTTTTCTGCATGTGTGACTCTGTTCTGTTTTGTAATTCAGTTCAAGTGTAACGGTTTTTACATTCCCTCTATAAGTGACACCTTAGGAGAAGTGTCCTTTTCTGTGTGACTTATTTCACTTAGAATCGTCTTACCTAAATCCACTCATCATGCTGCTACTAGCCTTATGACATTGATTTCATGGCTGAGTGATATTCCATTGTATATAAGGACCACAACTTTTTGATCCATTTTTCGCTTTCCTGGGATATTTAAGGTGGAATGAAGTGGAGGTCCTTGTCAACAGAGCAGCCCTAAACTTTGGGGTGCTTGTGTCTTGCTGATTTTCAATTTTCCCACTTTATCCCCCCATGCGTGGAAGTGCCCTATGCTCTCTAAGCTGTGTTTTTTCGATGTTTCAGGACACACCGTACACTTCTCCAGAGTGGCTGTTGGCGATTTACATCCCGCCCATCAGTGTAGCAAGGCTCCCATTTCTCCATGGCCTGTCCTGCATTTCTGGTTTTGACACTTTTTTCAGCATGGCCCTTTTGACCGATGGGAAGCGAGACTTCTTTGTAGCGCTGATTTGCCTTTCCAGGTTGCTTGGTTGGCCAAAAAGGGCGTATGCGTTTTTTCCTGAATATATTCAGGAAAAAACGCATACGCCCTTTTTGGCCAAGGGCATCATTGTCAACGTTTTGCCGCTTTTCATGTGCTTTAAAGGCGATTCGAATCTACCTCCTGAAATCTGTTTCCTGCAATTCTGCCTTGATTTCAAATCCTCTTCTTTGCCTTCCCTCAATATATTTGTGGACGAGAGTTATCATTTATAACTCTGCAGGTTTGTGAATTGCAGTGCCCTGAAGCTCCATTTTACAAGTCGCTTTTTTGGGAGCTGGCCGCAAAAGCGCAGGATGGCTTCAGGCCCTGTTCTGGTTCCGGGGGGCAGGCTGAGCCTGTGGTTAATTCTTCTTCCTGATGGGAAAATAGAGTGACCTGTGCCTGTCCCAACACCAAGAGCTAGTCTCTCATTGGTTCCCCGTCTTCCCGTTCATCCTCAGGACAAATTGCAACCCGTACGGAACAGGAGGTTAAAGGTGCTGAGGCTCCAAGTAGGGAGATTGCTAGTAAAGTGGCTGGAATGGCGAACCCGAGCACAAGGAGATGAGAAATGAGGTGCGTTTTAGAAACCTTTCCCCATCACACGGTGTACCATCTTCTGGGTTTCTCATGCATGTTTTCGATGTAGGAAGATGCCCTTGAACCTGGAGATTTGGGACCCATGCGATGGGTAGCACGCAGTATTACTTTAAAGAGTCTGCGTTTGTTCACCCAACCTCACCAAACCTCTCAGCCCCAAGAGTGTCCACCCTTATGTCTCATCCAGCTGTGGGTCTAGATATGGTCAATCCAGGTTGCATCACAGCCCCTGAACGAATTGTGTAAGAGTTTCTCTGTCTTTCCCTGTCTTTGTTTCATGGGTTTTTAAAAGTAATTTATTTTTATAATGGGGTTTAGCTGCTTTTCACGGCTGTGTTTATGCCGCTTTACACCCACTTGACACACTAACAGAGAGATATCAATACATAGGTTTTAAGATTATTACTAGTCAGATATATTCTTGTGCGGTGAATCGGGCGTGTTGAGTCCAGTTCTCTGAGCAAGGAGTAGGTCTTGTCTATTACATATTGGGTTTATGGAACGGTATCTGAGCTAATTTGAAACTCTTGTTTTATGTATCACCCCACCTCACCTTTCCCGTTAAGCAGCCATAGTGTGTTTTCTGCATGTGTGACTCTGTTCTGTTTTGTAATTCAGTTCAAGTGTAACGGTTTTTACATTCCCTCTATAAGTGACACCTTAGGAGAAGTGTCCTTTTCTGTGTGACTTATTTCACTTAGAATCGTCTTACCTAAATCCACTCATCATGCTGCTACTAGCCTTATGACATTGATTTCATGGCTGAGTGATATTCCATTGTACATAAGGACCACAACTTTTTGATCCATTTTTCGCTTTCCTGGGATATTTAAGGTGGAATGAAGTGGAGGTCCTTGTCAACAGAGCAGCCCTAAACTTTGGGGTGCTTGTGTCTTGCTGATTTTCAATTTTCCCACTTTATCCCCCCATGCGTGGAAGTGCCCTATGCTCTCTAAGCTGTGTTTTTTAGATGTTTCAGGACACACCGTACACTTCTCCAGAGTGGCTGTTGGCGATTTACATCCCGCCCATCAGTGTAGCAAGGCTCCCATTTCTCCATGGCCTGTCCTGCATTTCTGGTTTTGACACTTTTTTCAGCATGGCCCTTTTGACCGATGGGAAGCGAGACTTCTTTGTAGCGCTGATTTGCCTTTCCAGGTTGCTTGGTTGGCCAAAAAGGGCGTATGCGTTTTTTCCTGAATATATTCAGGAAAAAACGCATACGCCCTTTTTGGCCAAGGGCATCATTGTCAACGTTTTGCCGCTTTTCATGTGCTTTAAAGGCGATTCGAATCTACCTCCTGAAATCTGTTTCCTGCAATTCTGCCTTGATTTCAAATCCTCTTCTTTGCCTTCCCTCAATATATTTGTGGACGAGAGTTATCATTAATAACTCTGCAGGTTTGTGAATTGCAGTGCCCTGAAGCTCCATTTTACAAGTCGCTTCTTTGGGAGCTGGCCGCAAAAGCGCAGGATGGCTTCAGGCCCTGTTCTGGTTCCGGGGGGCAGGCTGAGCCTGTGGTTAATTCTTCTTCCTGATGGGAAAATAGAGTGACCTGTGCCTGTCCCAACACCAAGAGCTAGTCTCTCATTGGTTCCCCGTCTTCCCGTGCATCCTCAGGACAAATTGCAACCTGTACGGAACAGGAGGTTAAAGGTGCTGATGCTCCAAGTAGGGAGATTGCTAGTAAAGTGGCTGGAATGGCGAACCCGAGCACAAGGAGATGAGAAATGAGGTGCGTTTTAGAAACCTTTCCCCATCACACGGTGTACCATCTTCTGGGTTTCTCATGCATGTTTTCGATGTAGGAAGATGCCCTTGAACCTGGAGATTTGGGACCCATGCGATGGGTAGCACGCAGTATTACTTTAAAGGGTCTGCGTTTGCTCACCCAACCTCACCAAACCTCTCA
The DNA here is from genome assembly GCF_965194825.1 of Balaenoptera physalus. Taxonomy (NCBI): domain Eukaryota; kingdom Metazoa; phylum Chordata; class Mammalia; order Artiodactyla; family Balaenopteridae; genus Balaenoptera; species Balaenoptera physalus. The sequence continues at coordinate 198,772 of NW_028126269.1, read as the reverse complement.
GCCCCAAGAGTGTCCACCCTTATGTCTCATCCAGCTGTGGGTCTAGATATGGTCAATCCAGGTTGCATCACAGCCCCTGAACGAATTGTGTAAGAGTTTCTCTGTCTTTCCCTGTCTTTGTTTCATGGGTTTTTAAAAGTAATTTATTTTTATAATGGGGTTTAGCTGCTTTTCACGGCTGTGTTTATGCCGCTTTACACCCACTTGACACACTAACAGAGAGATATCAATACATAGGTTTTAAGATTATTGCTAGTCAGATATATTCTTGTGCGGTGAATCGGGCGTGTTGAGTCCAGTTCTCTGAGCAAGGAGTAGGTCTTGTCTATTACATATTGGGTTTATGGAACGGTATCTGAGCTAATTTGAAACTCTTGTTTTATGTATCACCCCACCTCACCTTTCCCGTTAAGCAGCCATAGTGTGTTTTCTGCATGTGTGACTCTGTTCTGTTTTGTAATTCAGTTCAAGTGTAACGGTTTTTACATTCCCTCTATAAGTGACACCTTAGGAGAAGTGTCCTTTTCTGTGTGACTTATTTCACTTAGAATCGTCTTACCTAAATCCACTCATCATGCTGCTACTAGCCTTATGACATTGATTTCATGGCTGAGTGATATTCCATTGTACATAAGGACCACAACTTTTTGATCCATTTTTCGCTTTCCTGGGATATTTAAGGTGGAATGAAGTGGAGGTCCTTGTCAACAGAGCAGCCCTAAACTTTGGGGTGCTTGTGTCTTGCTGATTTTCAATTTTCCCACTTTATCCCCCCATGCGTGGAAGTGCCCTATGCTCTCTAAGCTGTGTTTTTTAGATGTTTCAGGACACACCGTACACTTCTCCAGAGTGGCTGTTGGCGATTTACATCCCGCCCATCAGTGTAGCAAGGCTCCCATTTCTCCATGGCCTGTCCTGCATTTCTGGTTTTGACACTTTTTTCAGCATGGCCCTTTTGACCGATGGGAAGCGAGACTTCTTTGTAGCGCTGATTTGCCTTTCCAGGTTGCTTGGTTGGCCAAAAAGGGCGTATGCGTTTTTTCCTGAATATATTCAGGAAAAACGCATACGCCCTTTTTGGCCAAGGGCATCATTGTCAACGTTTTGCCGCTTTTCATGTGCTTTAAAGGCGATTCGAATCTACCTCCTGAAATCTGTTTCCTGCAATTCTGCCTTGATTTCAAATCCTCTTCTTTGCCTTCCCTCAATATATTTGTGGACGAGAGTAATCATTTATAACTCGCAGGTTTGTGAATTGCAGTGCCCTGAAGCTCCATTTTACAAGACGCTTCTTTGGGAGCTGGCCGCAAAAGCGCAGGATGGCTTCAGGCCCTGTTCTGGTTCCGGGGGGCAGGCTGAGCCTGTGGTTAATTCTTCTTCCTGATGGGAAAATAGAGTGACCTGTGCCTGTCCCAACACCAAGAGCTAGTCTCTCATTGGTTCCCCGTCTTCCCGTGCATCCTCAGGACAAATTGCAACCTGTACGGAACAGGAGGTTAAAGGTGCTGATGCTCCAAGTAGGGAGATTGCTAGTAAAGTGGCTGGAATGGCGAACCCGAGCACAAGGAGATGAGAAATGAGGTGCGTTTAAGAAACCTTTCCCCATCACACGGTGTACCATCTTCTGGGTTTCTCATGCATGTTTTCGATGTAGGAAGATGCCCTTGAACCTGGATATTTGGGACCCATGCGATGGGTAGCACGCAGTATTACTTTAAAGGGTCTGCGTTTGCTCACCCAACCTCACCAAACCTCTCAGCCCCAAGAGTGTCCACCCTTATGTCTCATCCAGCTGTGGGTCTAGATATGGTCAATCCAGGTTGCATCACAGCCCCTGAACGAATTGTGTAAGAGTTTCTCTGTCTTTCCCTGTATTTGTTTCATGGGTTTTTAAAAGTAATTTATTTTTATAATGGGGTTTAGCTGCCTTTCACGGCTGTGTTTATGCCGCTTTACACCCACTTGACACACTAACAGAGAGATATCAATACATAGGTTTTAAGATTATTACTAGTCAGATATATTCTTGTGCGGTGAATCGGGCGTGTTGAGTCCAGTTCTCTGAGCAAGGAGTAGGTCTTGTCTATTACATATTGGGTTTATGGAACGGTATCTGAGCTAATTTGAAACTCTTGTTTTATGTATCACCCCACCTCACCTTTCCCGTTAAGCAGCCATAGTGTGTTTTCTGCATGTGTGACTCTGTTCTGTTTTGTAATTCAGTTCAAGTGTAACGGTTTTTACATTCCCTCTATAAGTGACACCTTAGGAGAAGTGTCCTTTTCTGTGTGACTTATTTCACTTAGAATCGTCTTACCTAAATCCACTCATCATGCTGCTACTAGCCTTATGACATTGATTTCATGGCTGAGTGATATTCCATTGTATATAAGGACCACAACTTTTTGATCCATTTTTCGCTTTCCTGGGATATTTAAGGTGGAATGAAGTGGAGGTCCTTGTCAACAGAGCAGCCCTAAACTTTGGGGTGCTTGTGTCTTGCTGATTTTCAATTTTCCCACTTTATCCCCCCATGCGTGGAAGTGCCCTATGCTCTCTAAGCTGTGTTTTTTCGATGTTTCAGGACACACCGTACACTTCTCCAGAGTGGCTGTTGGCGATTTACATCCCGCCCATCAGTGTAGCAAGGCTCCCATTTCTCCATGGCCTGTCCTGCATTTCTGGTTTTGACACTTTTTTCAGCATGGCCCTTTTGACCGATGGGAAGCGAGACTTCTTTGTAGCGCTGATTTGCCTTTCCAGGTTGCTTGGTTGGCCAAAAAGGGCGTATGCGTTTTTTCCTGAATATATTCAGGAAAAAACGCATACGCCCTTTTTGGCCAAGGGCATCATTGTCAACGTTTTGCCGCTTTTCATGTGCTTTAAAGGCGATTCGAATCTACCTCCTGAAATCTGTTTCCTGCAATTCTGCCTTGATTTCAAATCCTCTTCTTTGCCTTCCCTCAATATATTTGTGGACGAGAGTTATCATTTATAACTCTGCAGGTTTGTGAATTGCAGTGCCCTGAAGCTCCATTTTACAAGTCGCTTTTTTGGGAGCTGGCCGCAAAAGCGCAGGATGGCTTCAGGCCCTGTTCTGGTTCCGGGGGGCAGGCTGAGCCTGTGGTTAATTCTTCTTCCTGATGGGAAAATAGAGTGACCTGTGCCTGTCCCAACACCAAGAGCTAGTCTCTCATTGGTTCCCCGTCTTCCCGTTCATCCTCAGGACAAATTGCAACCCGTACGGAACAGGAGGTTAAAGGTGCTGAGGCTCCAAGTAGGGAGATTGCTAGTAAAGTGGCTGGAATGGCGAACCCGAGCACAAGGAGATGAGAAATGAGGTGCGTTTTAGAAACCTTTCCCCATCACACGGTGTACCATCTTCTGGGTTTCTCATGCATGTTTTCGATGTAGGAAGATGCCCTTGAACCTGGAGATTTGGGACCCATGCGATGGGTAGCACGCAGTATTACTTTAAAGAGTCTGCGTTTGTTCACCCAACCTCACCAAACCTCTCAGCCCCAAGAGTGTCCACCCTTATGTCTCATCCAGCTGTGGGTCTAGATATGGTCAATCCAGGTTGCATCACAGCCCCTGAACGAATTGTGTAAGAGTTTCTCTGTCTTTCCCTGTCTTTGTTTCATGGGTTTTTAAAAGTAATTTATTTTTATAATGGGGTTTAGCTGCTTTTCACGGCTGTGTTTATGCCGCTTTACACCCACTTGACACACTAACAGAGAGATATCAATACATAGGTTTTAAGATTATTACTAGTCAGATATATTCTTGTGCGGTGAATCGGGCGTGTTGAGTCCAGTTCTCTGAGCAAGGAGTAGGTCTTGTCTATTACATATTGGGTTTATGGAACGGTATCTGAGCTAATTTGAAACTCTTGTTTTATGTATCACCCCACCTCACCTTTCCCGTTAAGCAGCCATAGTGTGTTTTCTGCATGTGTGACTCTGTTCTGTTTTGTAATTCAGTTCAAGTGTAACGGTTTTTACATTCCCTCTATAAGTGACACCTTAGGAGAAGTGTCCTTTTCTGTGTGACTTATTTCACTTAGAATCGTCTTACCTAAATCCACTCATCATGCTGCTACTAGCCTTATGACATTGATTTCATGGCTGAGTGATATTCCATTGTACATAAGGACCACAACTTTTTGATCCATTTTTCGCTTTCCTGGGATATTTAAGGTGGAATGAAGTGGAGGTCCTTGTCAACAGAGCAGCCCTAAACTTTGGGGTGCTTGTGTCTTGCTGATTTTCAATTTTCCCACTTTATCCCCCCATGCGTGGAAGTGCCCTATGCTCTCTAAGCTGTGTTTTTTAGATGTTTCAGGACACACCGTACACTTCTCCAGAGTGGCTGTTGGCGATTTACATCCCGCCCATCAGTGTAGCAAGGCTCCCATTTCTCCATGGCCTGTCCTGCATTTCTGGTTTTGACACTTTTTTCAGCATGGCCCTTTTGACCGATGGGAAGCGAGACTTCTTTGTAGCGCTGATTTGCCTTTCCAGGTTGCTTGGTTGGCCAAAAAGGGCGTATGCGTTTTTTCCTGAATATATTCAGGAAAAAACGCATACGCCCTTTTTGGCCAAGGGCATCATTGTCAACGTTTTGCCGCTTTTCATGTGCTTTAAAGGCGATTCGAATCTACCTCCTGAAATCTGTTTCCTGCAATTCTGCCTTGATTTCAAATCCTCTTCTTTGCCTTCCCTCAATATATTTGTGGACGAGAGTTATCATTAATAACTCTGCAGGTTTGTGAATTGCAGTGCCCTGAAGCTCCATTTTACAAGTCGCTTCTTTGGGAGCTGGCCGCAAAAGCGCAGGATGGCTTCAGGCCCTGTTCTGCTTCCGGGGGGCAGGCTGAGCCTGTGGTTAATTCTTCTTCCTGATGGGAAAATAGAGTGACCTGTGCCTGTCCCAACACCAAGAGCTAGTCTCTCATTGGTTCCCCGTCTTCCCGTGCATCCTCAGGACAAATTGCAACCTGTACGGAACAGGAGGTTAAAGGTGCTGATGCTCCAAGTAGGGAGATTGCTAGTAAAGTGGCTGGAATGGCCAACCCGAGCACAAGGAGATGAGAAATGAGGTGCGTTTTAGAAACCTTTCCCCATCACACGGTGTACCATCTTCTGGGTTTCTCATGCATGTTTTCGATGTAGGAAGATGCCCTTGAACCTGGAGATTTGGGACCCATGCGATGGGTAGCACGCAGTATTACTTTAAAGGGTCTGCGTTTGCTCACCCAACCTCACCAAACCTCTCAGCCCCAAGAGTGTCCACCCTTATGTCTCATCCAGCTGTGGGTCTAGATATGGTCAATCCAGGTTGCATCACAGCCCCTGAACGAATTGTGTAAGAATTTCTCTGTCTTTCCCTGTCTTTGTTTCATGGGTTTTTAAAAGTAATTTATTTTTATAATGGGGTTTAGCTGCTTTTCACGGCTGTGTTTATGCCGCTTTACACCCACTTGACACACTAACAGAGAGATATCAATACATAGGTTTTAAGATTATTACTAGTCAGATATATTCTTGTGCGGTGAATCGGGCGTGTTGAGTCCAGTTCTCTGAGCAAGGAGTAGGTCTTGTCTATTACATATTGGGTTTATGGAACGGTATCTGAGCTAATTTGAAACTCTTGTTTTATGTATCACCCCACCTCACCTTTCCCGTTAAGCAGCCATAGTGTGTTTTCTGCATGTGTGACTCTGTTCTGTTTTGTAATTCAGTTCAAGTGTAACGGTTTTTACATTCCCTCTATAAGTGACACCTTAGGAGAAGTGTCCTTTTCTGTGTGACTTATTTCACTTAGAATCGTCTTACCTAAATCCACTCATCATGCTGCTACTAGCCTTATGACATTGATTTCATGGCTGAGTGATATTCCATTGTACATAAGGACCACAACTTTTTGATCCATTTTTCGCTTTCCTGGGATATTTAAGGTGGAATGAAGTGGAGGTCCTTGTCAACAGAGCAGCCCTAAACTTTGGGGTGCTTGTGTCTTGCTGATTTTCAATTTTCCCACTTTATCCCCCCATGCGTGGAAGTGCCCTATGCTCTCTAAGCTGTGTTTTTTAGATGTTTCAGGACACACCGTACACTTCTCCAGAGTGGCTGTTGGCGATTTACATCCCGCCCATCAGTGTAGCAAGGCTCCCATTTCTCCATGGCCTGTCCTGCATTTCTGGTTTTGACACTTTTTTCAGCATGGCCCTTTTGACCGATGGGAAGCGAGACTTCTTTGTAGCGCTGATTTGCCTTTCCAGGTTGCTTGGTTGGCCAAAAAGGGCGTATGCGTTTTTTCCTGAATATATTCAGGAAAAAACGCATACGCCCTTTTTGGCCAAGGGCATCATTGTCAACGTTTTGCCGCTTTTCATGTGCTTTAAAGGCGATTCGAATCTACCTCCTGAAATCTGTTTCCTGCAATTCTGCCTTGATTTCAAATCCTCTTCTTTGCCTTCCCTCAATATATTTGTGGACGAGAGTTATCATTAATAACTCTGCAGGTTTGTGAATTGCAGTGCCCTGAAGCTCCATTTTACAAGTCGCTTCTTTGGGAGCTGGCCGCAAAAGCGCAGGATGGCTTCAGGCCCTGTTCTGCTTCCGGGGGGCAGGCTGAGCCTGTGGTTAATTCTTCTTCCTGATGGGAAAATAGAGTGACCTGTGCCTGTCCCAACACCAAGAGCTAGTCTCTCATTGGTTCCCCGTCTTCCCGTGCATCCTCAGGACAAATTGCAACCTGTACGGAACAGGAGGTTAAAGGTGCTGATGCTCCAAGTAGGGAGATTGCTAGTAAAGTGGCTGGAATGGCCAACCCGAGCACAAGGAGATGAGAAATGAGGTGCGTTTTAGAAACCTTTCCCCATCACACGGTGTACCATCTTCTGGGTTTCTCATGCATGTTTTCGATGTAGGAAGATGCCCTTGAACCTGGAGATTTGGGACCCATGCGATGGGTAGCATGCAGTATTACTTTAAAGGGTCTGCGTTTGCTCACCCAACCTCACCAAACCTCTCAGCCCCAAGAGTGTCCACCCTTATGTCTCATCCAGCTGTGGGTCTAGATATGGTCAATCCAGGTTGCATCACAGCCCCTGAACGAATTGTGTAAGAATTTCTCTGTCTTTCCCTGTCTTTGTTTCATGGGTTTTTAAAAGTAATTTATTTTTATAATGGGGTTTAGCTGCTTTTCACGGCTGTGTTTATGCCGCTTTACACCCACTTGACACACTAACAGAGAGATATCAATACATAGGTTTTAAGATTATTACTAGTCAGATATATTCTTGTGCGGTGAATCGGGCGTGTTGAGTCCAGTTCTCTGAGCAAGGAGTAGGTCTTGTCTATTACATATTGGGTTTATGGAACGGTATCTGAGCTAATTTGAAACTCTTGTTTTATGTATCACCCCACCTCACCTTTCCCGTTAAGCAGCCATAGTGTGTTTTCTGCATGTGTGACTCTGTTCTGTTTTGTAATTCAGTTCAAGTGTAACGGTTTTTACATTCCCTCTATAAGTGACACCTTAGGAGAAGTGTCCTTTTCTGTGTGACTTATTTCACTTAGAATCGTCTTACCTAAATCCACTCATCATGCTGCTACTAGCCTTATGACATTGATTTCATGGCTGAGTGATATTCCATTGTACATAAGGACCACCACTTTTTGATCCATTTTTCGCTTTCCTGGGATATTTAAGGTGGAATGAAGTGGAGGTCCTTGTCAACAGAGCAGCCCTAAACTTTGGGGTGCCTGTGTCTTGCTGATTTTTAGTTTTCCCAATTTATATGCCAATGAGTGGATGTGCCCTATGCGCTCTAAGCTGTGTTTTTTAGATGTTTCAGGACACACCGTACAATTCTCCAGAGTGGCTGTTGGCGATTTACATCCCGCCCATCAGTGTAGCAAGGCTCCCATTTCTCCATGGCCTGTTCTGCATTTCTGGTTTTGACACTTTTTTCAGCATGGCCCTTTTGACCGATGGGAAGCGAGACTTCCTTGTAGCGCTGATTTGCCTTTCCAGGTTGCTTGGTTGGCCAAAAATGGCGTATGCGTTTTTTCCTGAATATATTCAGGAAAAAACGCATACGCCCTTTTTGGCCAAGGGCATCATTGTCAACGTTTTGCCGCTTTTCATGTGCTTTAAAGGCGATTCGAATCTACCTCCTGAAATCTGTTTCCTGCAATTCTGCCTTGATTTCAAATCCTCTTCTTTGCCTTCCCTCAATATATTTGTGGACGAGAGTAATCATTTATAACTCGCAGGTTTGTGAATTGCAGTGCCCTGAAGCTCCATTTTACAAGACGCTTCTTTGGGAGCTGGCCGCAAAAGCGCAGGATGGCTTCAGGCCCTGTTCTGGTTCCGGGGGGCAGGCTGAGCCTGTGGTTAATTCTTCTTCCTGATGGGAAAATAGAGTGACCTGTGCCTGTCCCAACACCAAGAGCTAGTCTCTCATTGGTTCCCCGTCTTCCCGTTCATCCTCAGGACAAATTGCAACCTGTACGGAACAGGAGGTTAAAGGTGCTGATGCTCCAAGTAGGGAGATTGCTAGTAAAGTGGCTGGAATGGCGAACCCGAGCACAAGGAGATGAGAAATGAGGTGCGTTTTAGAAACCTTTCCCCATCACACGGTGTACCATCTTCTGGGTTTCTCATGCATGTTTTCGATGTAGGAAGATGCCCTTGAACCTGGAGATTTGGGACCCATGCGATGGGTAGCACGCAGTATTACTTTAAAGGGTCTGCGTTTGCTCACCCAACCTCACCAAACCTCTCAGCCCCAAGAGTGTCCACCCTTATGTCTCATCCAGCTGTGGGTCTAGATATGGTCAATCCAGGTTGCATCACAGCCCCTGAACGAATTGTGTAAGAGTTTCTCTGTCTTTCCCTGTCTTTGTTTCATGGGTTTTTAAAAGTAATTTATTTTTATAATGGGGTTTAGCTGCTTTTCACGGCTGTGTTTATGCCGCTTTACACCCACTTGACACACTAACAGAGAGATATCAATACATAGGTTTTAAGATTATTACTAGTCAGATATATTCTTGTGCGGTGAATCGGGCGTGTTGAGTCCAGTTCTCTGAGCAAGGAGTAGGTCTTGTCTATTACATATTGGGTTTATGGAACGGTATCTGAGCTAATTTGAAACTCTTGTTTTATGTATCACCCCACCTCACCTTTCCCGTTAAGCAGCCATAGTGTGTTTTCTGCATGTGTGACTCTGTTCTGTTTTGTAATTCAGTTCAAGTGTAACGGTTTTTACATTCCCTCTATAAGTGACACCTTATGAGAAGTGTCCTTTTCTGTGTGACTTATTTCACTTAGAATCGTCTTACCTAAATCCACTCATCATGCTGCTACTAGCCTTATGACATTGATTTCATGGCTGAGTGATATTCCATTGTACATAAGGACCACAACTTTTTGATCCATTTTTCGCTTTCCTGGGATATTTAAGGTGGAATGAAGTGGAGGTCCTTGTCAACAGAGCAGCCCTAAACTTTGGGGTGCTTGTGTCTTGCTGATTTTCAATTTTCCCACTTTATCCCCCCATGCGTGGAAGTGCCCTATGCTCTCTAAGCTGTGTTTTTTAGATGTTTCAGGACACACCGTACACTTCTCCAGAGTGGCTGTTGGCGATTTACATCCCGCCCATCAGTGTAGCAAGGCTCCCATTTCTCCATGGCCTGTCCTGCATTTCTGGTTTTGACACTTTTTTCAGCATGGCCCTTTTGACCGATGGGAAGCGAGACTTCTTTGTAGCGCTGATTTGCCTTTCCAGGTTGCTTGGTTGGCCAAAAAGGGCGTATGCGTTTTTTCCTGAATATATTCAGGAAAAAACGCATACGCCCTTTTCGGCCAAGGGCATCATTGTCAACGTTTTGCCGCTTTTCATGTGCTTTAAAGGCGATTCGAATCTACCTCCTGAAATCTGTTTCCTGCAATTCTGCCTTGATTTCAAATCCTCTTCTTTGCCTTCCCTCAATATATTTGTGGACGAGAGTTATCATTAATAACTCTGCAGGTTTGTGAATTGCAGTGCCCTGAAGCTCCATTTTACAAGTCGCTTCTTTGGGAGCTGGCCGCAAAAGCGCAGGATGGCTTCAGGCCCTGTTCTGCTTCCGGGGGGCAGGCTGAGCCTGTGGTTAATTCTTCTTCCTGATGGGAAAATAGAGTGACCTGTGCCTGTCCCAACACCAAGAGCTAGTCTCTCATTGGTTCCCCGTCTTCCCGTGCATCCTCAGGACAAATTGCAACCTGTACGGAACAGGAGGTTAAAGGTGCTGATGCTCCAAGTAGGGAGATTGCTAGTAAAGTGGCTGGAATGGCGAACCCGAGCACAAGGAGATGAGAAATGAGGTGCGTTTTAGAAACCTTTCCCCATCACACGGTGTACCATCTTCTGGGTTTCTCATGCATGTTTTCGATGTAGGAAGATGCCCTTGAACCTGGAGATTTGGGACCCATGCGATGGGTAGCACGCAGTATTACTTTAAAGGGTCTGCGTTTGCTCACCCAACCTCACCAAACCTCTCAGCCCCAAGAGTGTCCACCCTTATGTCTCATCCAGCTGTGGGTCTAGATATGGTCAATCCAGGTTGCATCACAGCCACTGAACGAATTGTGTAAGAGTTTCTCTGTCTTTCCCTGTCTTTGTTTCATGGGTTTTTAAAAGTAATTTATTTTTATAATGGGGTTTAGCTGCTTTTCACGGCTGTGTTTATGCCGCTTTACACCCACTTGACACACTAACAGAGAGATATCAATACATAGGTTTTAAGATTATTACTAGTCAGATATATTCTTGTGCGGTGAATCGGGCGTGTTGAGTCCAGTTCTCTGAGCAAGGAGTAGGTCTTGTCTATTACATATTGGGTTTATGGAACGGTATCTGAGCTAATTTGAAACTCTTGTTTTATGTATCACCCCACCTCACCTTTCCCGTTAAGCAGCCATAGTGTGTTTTCTGCATGTGTGACTCTGTTCTGTTTTGTAATTCAGTTCAAGTGTAACGGTTTTTACATTCCCTCTATAAGTGACACCTTAGGAGAAGTGTCCTTTTCTGTGTGACTTATTTCACTTAGAATCGTCTTACCTAAATCCACTCATCATGCTGCTACTAGCCTTATGACATTGATTTCATGGCTGAGTGATATTCCATTGTACATAAGGACCACAACTTTTTGATCCATTTTTCGCTTTCCTGGGATATTTAAGGTGGAATGAAGTGGAGGTCCTTGTCAACAGAGCAGCCCTAAACTTTGGGGTGCTTGTGTCTTGCTGATTTTCAATTTTCCCACTTTATCCCCCCATGCGTGGAAGTGCCCTATGCTCTCTAAGCTGTGTTTTTTAGATGTTTCAGGACACACCGTACACTTCTCCAGAGTGGCTGTTGGCGATTTACATCCCGCCCATCAGTGTAGCAAGGCTCCCATTTCTCCATGGCCTGTCCTGCATTTCTGGTTTTGACACTTTTTTCAGCATGGCCCTTTTGACCGATGGGAAGCGAGACTTCTTTGTAGCGCTGATTTGCCTTTCCAGGTTGCTTGGTTGGCCAAAAAGGGCGTATGCGTTTTTTCCTGAATATATTCAGGAAAAAACGCATACGCCCTTTTTGGCCAAGGGCATCATTGTCAACGTTTTGCCGCTTTTCATGTGCTTTAAAGGCGATTCGAATCTACCTCCTGAAATCTGTTTCCTGCAATTCTGCCTTGATTTCAAATCCTCTTCTTTGCCTTCCCTCAATATATTTGTGGACGAGAGTAATCATTTATAACTCGCAGGTTTGTGAATTGCAGTGCCCTGAAGCTCCATTTTACAAGACGCTTCTTTGGGAGCTGGCCACAAAAGCGCAGGATGGCTTCAGGCCCTGTTCTGGTTCCGGGGGGCAGGCTGAGCCTGTGGTTAATTCTTCTTCCTGATGGGAAAATAGAGTGACCTGTGCCTGTCCCAACACCAAGAGCTAGTCTCTCATTGGTTCCCCGTCTTCCCGTGCATCCTCAGGACAAATTGCAACCTGTACGGAACAGGAGGTTAAAGGTGCTGATGCTCCAAGTAGGGAGATTGCTAGTAAAGTGGCTGGAATGGCGAACCCGAGCACAAGGAGATGAGAAATGAGGTGCGTTTTAGAAACCTTTCCCCATCACACGGTGTACCATCTTCTGGGTTTCTCATGCATGTTTTCGATGTAGGAAGATGCCCTTGAACCTGGAGATTTGGGACCCATGCGATGGGTAGCACGCAGTATTACTTTAAAGGGTCTGCGTTTGCTCACCCAACCTCACCAAACCTCTCAGCCCCAAGAGTGTCCACCCTTATGTCTCATCCAGCTGTGGGTCTAGATATGGTCAATCCAGGTTGCATCACAGCCCCTGAACGAATTGTGTAAGAATTTCTCTGTCTTTCCCTGTCTTTGTTTCATGGGTTTTTAAAAGTAATTTATTTTTATAATGGGGTTTAGCTGCTTTTCACGGCTGTGTTTATGCCGCTTTACACCCACTTGACACACTAACAGAGAGATATCAATACATAGGTTTTAAGATTATTACTAGTCAGATATATTCTTGTGCGGTGAATCGGGCGTGTTGAGTCCAGTTCTCTGAGCAAGGAGTAGGTCTTGTCTATTACATATTGGGTTTATGGAACGGTATCTGAGCTAATTTGAAACTCTTGTTTTATGTATCACCCCACCTCACCTTTCCCGTTAAGCAGCCATAGTGTGTTTTCTGCATGTGTGACTCTGTTCTGTTTTGTAATTCAGTTCAAGTGTAACGGTTTTTACATTCCCTCTATAAGTGACACCTTAGGAGAAGTGTCCTTTTCTGTGTGACTTATTTCACTTAGAATCGTCTTACCTAAATCCACTCATCATGCTGCTACTAGCCTTATGACATTGATTTCATGGCTGAGTGATATTCCATTGTACATAAGGACCACCACTTTTTGATCCATTTTTCGCTTTCCTGGGATATTTAAGGTGGAATGAAGTGGAGGTCCTTGTCAACAGAGCAGCCCTAAACTTTGGGGTGCCTGTGTCTTGCTGATTTTTAGTTTTCCCAATTTATATGCCAATGAGTGGATGTGCCCTATGCGCTCTAAGCTGTGTTTTTTAGATGTTTCAGGACACACCGTACAATTCTCCAGAGTGGCTGTTGGCGATTTACATCCCGCCCATCAGTGTAGCAAGGCTCCCATTTCTCCATGGCCTGTTCTGCATTTCTGGTTTTGACACTTTTTTCAGCATGGCCCTTTTGACCGATGGGAAGCGAGACTTCCTTGTAGCGCTGATTTGCCTTTCCAGGTTGCTTGGTTGGCCAAAAAGGGCGTATGCGTTTTTTCCTGAATATATTCAGGAAAAAACGCATACGCCCTTTTTGGCCAAGGGCATCATTGTCAACGTTTTGCCGCTTTTCATGTGCTTTAAAGGCGATTCGAATCTACCTCCTGAAATCTGTTTCCTGCAATTCTGCCTTGATTTCAAATCCTCTTCTTTGCCTTCCCTCAATATATTTGTGGACGAGAGTAATCATTTATAACTCGCAGGTTTGTGAATTGCAGTGCCCTGAAGCTCCATTTTACAAGACGCTTCTTTGGGAGCTGGCCGCAAAAGCGCAGGATGGCTTCAGGCCCTGTTCTGGTTCCGGGGGGCAGGCTGAGCCTGTGGTTAATTCTTCTTCCTGATGGGAAAATAGAGTGACCTGTGCCTGTCCCAACACCAAGAGCTAGTCTCTCATTGGTTCCCCGTCTTCCCGTTCATCCTCAGGACAAATTGCAACCTGTACGGAACAGGAGGTTAAAGGTGCTGATGCTCCAAGTAGGGAGATTGCTAGTAAAGTGGCTGGAATGGCGAACCCGAGCACAAGGAGATGAGAAATGAGGTGCGTTTTAGAAACCTTTCCCCATCACACGGTGTACCATCTTCTGGGTTTCTCATGCATGTTTTCGATGTAGGAAGATGCCCTTGAACCTGGAGATTTGGGACCCATGCGATGGGTAGCACGCAGTATTACTTTAAAGGGTCTGCGTTTGCTCACCCAACCTCACCAAACCTCTCAGCCCCAAGAGTGTCCACCCTTATGTCTCATCCAGCTGTGGGTCTAGATATGGTCAATCCAGGTTGCATCACAGCCCCTGAACGAATTGTGTAAGAGTTTCTCTGTCTTTCCCTGTCTTTGTTTCATGGGTTTTTAAAAGTAATTTATTTTTATAATGGGGTTTAGCTGCTTTTCACGGCTGTGTTTATGCCGCTTTACACCCACTTGACACACTAACAGAGAGATATCAATACATAGGTTTTAAGATTATTACTAGTCAGATATATTCTTGTGCGGTGAATCGGGCGTGTTGAGTCCAGTTCTCTGAGCAAGGAGTAGGTCTTGTCTATTACATATTGGGTTTATGGAACGGTATCTGAGCTAATTTGAAACTCTTGTTTTATGTATCACCCCACCTCACCTTTCCCGTTAAGCAGCCATAGTGTGTTTTCTGCATGTGTGACTCTGTTCTGTTTTGTAATTCAGTTCAAGTGTAACGGTTTTTACATTCCCTCTATAAGTGACACCTTATGAGAAGTGTCCTTTTCTGTGTGACTTATTTCACTTAGAATCGTCTTACCTAAATCCACTCATCATGCTGCTACTAGCCTTATGACATTGATTTCATGGCTGAGTGATATTCCATTGTACATAAGGACCACAACTTTTTTATCCATTTTTCGCTTTCCTGGGATATTTAAGGTGGAATGAAGTGGAGGTCCTTGTCAACAGAGCAGCCCTAAACTTTGGGGTGCTTGTGTCTTGCTGATTTTCAATTTTCCCACTTTATCCCCCCATGCGTGGAAGTGCCCTATGCTCTCTAAGCTGTGTTTTTTAGATGTTTCAGGACACACCGTACACTTCTCCAGAGTGGCTGTTGGCGATTTACATCCCGCCCATCAGTGTAGCAAGGCTCCCATTTCTCCATGGCCTGTCCTGCATTTCTGGTTTTGACACTTTTTTCAGCATGGCCCTTTTGACCGATGGGAAGCGAGACTTCTTTGTAGCGCTGATTTGCCTTTCCAGGTTGCTTGGTTGGCCAAAAAGGGCGTATGCGTTTTTTCCTGAATATATTCAGGAAAAAACGCATACGCCCTTTTCGGCCAAGGGCATCATTGTCAACGTTTTGCCGCTTTTCATGTGCTTTAAAGGCGATTCGAATCTACCTCCTGAAATCTGTTTCCTGCAATTCTGCCTTGATTTCAAATCCTCTTCTTTGCCTTCCCTCAATATATTTGTGGACGAGAGTTATCATTAATAACTCTGCAGGTTTGTGAATTGCAGTGCCCTGAAGCTCCATTTTACAAGTCGCTTCTTTGGGAGCTGGCCGCAAAAGCGCAGGATGGCTTCAGGCCCTGTTCTGCTTCCGGGGGGCAGGCTGAGCCTGTGGTTAATTCTTCTTCCTGATGGGAAAATAGAGTGACCTGTGCCTGTCCCAACACCAAGAGCTAGTCTCTCATTGGTTCCCCGTCTTCCCGTGCATCCTCAGGACAAATTGCAACCTGTACGGAACAGGAGGTTAAAGGTGCTGATGCTCCAAGTAGGGAGATTGCTAGTAAAGTGGCTGGAATGGCCAACCCGAGCACAAGGAGATGAGAAATGAGGTGCGTTTTAGAAACCTTTCCCCATCACACGGTGTACCATCTTCTGGGTTTCTCATGCATGTTTTCGATGTAGGAAGATGCCCTTGAACCTGGAGATTTGGGACCCATGCGATGGGTAGCACGCAGTATTACTTTAAAGGGTCTGCGTTTGCTCACCCAACCTCACCAAACCTCTCAGCCCCAAGAGTGTCCACCCTTATGTCTCATCCAGCTGTGGGTCTAGATATGGTCAATCCAGGTTGCATCACAGCCCCTGAACGAATTGTGTAAGAGTTTCTCTGTCTTTCCCTGTCTTTGTTTCATGGGTTTTTAAAAGTAATTTATTTTTATAATGGGGTTTAGCTGCTTTTCACGGCTGTGTTTATGCCGCTTTACACCCACTTGACACACTAACAGAGAGATATCAATACATAGGTTTTAAGATTATTACTAGTCAGATATATTCTTGTGCGGTGAATCGGGCGTGTTGAGTCCAGTTCTCTGAGCAAGGAGTAGGTCTTGTCTATTACATATTGGGTTTATGGAACGGTATCTGAGCTAATTTGAAACTCTTGTTTTATGTATCACCCCACCTCACCTTTCCCGTTAAGCAGCCATAGTGTGTTTTCTGCATGTGTGACTCTGTTCTGTTTTGTAATTCAGTTCAAGTGTAACGGTTTTTACATTCCCTCTATAAGTGACACCTTAGGAGAAGTGTCCTTTTCTGTGTGACTTATTTCACTTAGAATCGTCTTACCTAAATCCACTCATCATGCTGCTACTAGCCTTATGACATTGATTTCATGGCTGAGTGATATTCCATTGTACATAAGGACCACAACTTTTTGATCCATTTTTCGCTTTCCTGGGATATTTAAGGTGGAATGAAGTGGAGGTCCTTGTCAACAGAGCAGCCCTAAACTTTGGGGTGCTTGTGTCTTGCTGATTTTCAATTTTCCCACTTTATCCCCCCATGCGTGGAAGTGCCCTATGCTCTCTAAGCTGTGTTTTTTAGATGTTTCAGGACACACCGTACACTTCTCCAGAGTGGCTGTTGGCGATTTACATCCCGCCCATCAGTGTAGCAAGGCTCCCATTTCTCCATGGCCTGTCCTGCATTTCTGGTTTTGACACTTTTTTCAGCATGGCCCTTTTGACCGATGGGAAGCGAGACTTCTTTGTAGCGCTGATTTGCCTTTCCAGGTTGCTTGGTTGGCCAAAAAGGGCGTATGCGTTTTTTCCTGAATATATTCAGGAAAAAACGCATACGCCCTTTTTGGCCAAGGGCATCATTGTCAACGTTTTGCCGCTTTTCATGTGCTTTAAAGGCGATTCGAATCTACCTCCTGAAATCTGTTTCCTGCAATTCTGCCTTGATTTCAAATCCTCTTCTTTGCCTTCCCTCAATATATTTGTGGACGAGAGTAATCATTTATAACTCGCAGGTTTGTGAATTGCAGTGCCCTGAAGCTCCATTTTACAAGACGCTTCTTTGGGAGCTGGCCACAAAAGCGCAGGATGGCTTCAGGCCCTGTTCTGGTTCCGGGGGGCAGGCTGAGCCTGTGGTTAATTCTTCTTCCTGATGGGAAAATAGAGTGACCTGTGCCTGTCCCAACACCAAGAGCTAGTCTCTCATTGGTTCCCCGTCTTCCCGTGCATCCTCAGGACAAATTGCAACCTGTACGGAACAGGAGGTTAAAGGTGCTGATGCTCCAAGTAGGGAGATTGCTAGTAAAGTGGCTGGAATGGCGAACCCGAGCACAAGGAGATGAGAAATGAGGTGCGTTTTAGAAACCTTTCCCCATCACACGGTGTACCATCTTCTGGGTTTCTCATGCATGTTTTCGATGTAGGAAGATGCCCTTGAACCTGGAGATTTGGGACCCATGCGATGGGTAGCACGCAGTATTACTTTAAAGGGTCTGCGTTTGCTCACCCAACCTCACCAAACCTCTCAGCCCCAAGAGTGTCCACCCTTATGTCTCATCCAGCTGTGGGTCTAGATATGGTCAATCCAGGTTGCATCACAGCCCCTGAACGAATTGTGTAAGAATTTCTCTGTCTTTCCCTGTCTTTGTTTCATGGGTTTTTAAAAGTAATTTATTTTTATAATGGGGTTTAGCTGCTTTTCACGGCTGTGTTTATGCCGCTTTACACCCACTTGACACACTAACAGAGAGATATCAATACATAGGTTTTAAGATTATTACTAGTCAGATATATTCTTGTGCGGTGAATCGGGCGTGTTGAGTCCAGTTCTCTGAGCAAGGAGTAGGTCTTGTCTATTACATATTGGGTTTATGGAACGGTATCTGAGCTAATTTGAAACTCTTGTTTTATGTATCACCCCACCTCACCTTTCCCGTTAAGCAGCCATAGTGTGTTTTCTGCATGTGTGACTCTGTTCTGTTTTGTAATTCAGTTCAAGTGTAACGGTTTTTACATTCCCTCTATAAGTGACACCTTAGGAGAAGTGTCCTTTTCTGTGTGACTTATTTCACTTAGAATCGTCTTACCTAAATCCACTCATCATGCTGCTACTAGCCTTATGACATTGATTTCATGGCTGAGTGATATTCCATTGTACATAAGGACCACCACTTTTTGATCCATTTTTCGCTTTCCTGGGATATTTAAGGTGGAATGAAGTGGAGGTCCTTGTCAACAGAGCAGCCCTAAACTTTGGGGTGCCTGTGTCTTGCTGATTTTTAGTTTTCCCAATTTATATGCCAATGAGTGGATGTGCCCTATGCGCTCTAAGCTGTGTTTTTTAGATGTTTCAGGACACACCGTACAATTCTCCAGAGTGGCTGTTGGCGATTTACATCCCGCCCATCAGTGTAGCAAGGCTCCCATTTCTCCATGGCCTGTTCTGCATTTCTGGTTTTGACACTTTTTTCAGCATGGCCCTTTTGACCGATGGGAAGCGAGACTTCCTTGTAGCGCTGATTTGCCTTTCCAGGTTGCTTGGTTGGCCAAAAAGGGCGTATGCGTTTTTTCCTGAATATATTCAGGAAAAAACGCATACGCCCTTTTTGGCCAAGGGCATCATTGTCAACGTTTTGCCGCTTTTCATGTGCTTTAAAGGCGATTCGAATCTACCTCCTGAAATCTGTTTCCTGCAATTCTGCCTTGATTTCAAATCCTCTTCTTTGCCTTCCCTCAATATATTTGTGGACGAGAGTAATCATTTATAACTCGCAGGTTTGTGAATTGCAGTGCCCTGAAGCTCCATTTTACAAGACGCTTCTTTGGGAGCTGGCCGCAAAAGCGCAGGATGGCTTCAGGCCCTGTTCTGGTTCCGGGGGGCAGGCTGAGCCTGTGGTTAATTCTTCTTCCTGATGGGAAAATAGAGTGACCTGTGCCTGTCCCAACACCAAGAGCTAGTCTCTCATTGGTTCCCCGTCTTCCCGTTCATCCTCAGGACAAATTGCAACCTGTACGGAACAGGAGGTTAAAGGTGCTGATGCTCCAAGTAGGGAGATTGCTAGTAAAGTGGCTGGAATGGCGAACCCGAGCACAAGGAGATGAGAAATGAGGTGCGTTTTAGAAACCTTTCCCCATCACACGGTGTACCATCTTCTGGGTTTCTCATGCATGTTTTCGATGTAGGAAGATGCCCTTGAACCTGGAGATTTGGGACCCATGCGATGGGTAGCACGCAGTATTACTTTAAAGGGTCTGCGTTTGCTCACCCAACCTCACCAAACCTCTCAGCCCCAAGAGTGTCCACCCTTATGTCTCATCCAGCTGTGGGTCTAGATATGGTCAATCCAGGTTGCATCACAGCCCCTGAACGAATTGTGTAAGAGTTTCTCTGTCTTTCCCTGTCTTTGTTTCATGGGTTTTTAAAAGTAATTTATTTTTATAATGGGGTTTAGCTGCTTTTCACGGCTGTGTTTATGCCGCTTTACACCCACTTGACACACTAACAGAGAGATATCAATACATAGGTTTTAAGATTATTACTAGTCAGATATATTCTTGTGCGGTGAATCGGGCGTGTTGAGTCCAGTTCTCTGAGCAAGGAGTAGGTCTTGTCTATTACATATTGGGTTTATGGAACGGTATCTGAGCTAATTTGAAACTCTTGTTTTATGTATCACCCCACCTCACCTTTCCCGTTAAGCAGCCATAGTGTGTTTTCTGCATGTGTGACTCTGTTCTGTTTTGTAATTCAGTTCAAGTGTAACGGTTTTTACATTCCCTCTATAAGTGACACCTTAGGAGAAGTGTCCTTTTCTGTGTGACTTATTTCACTTAGAATCGTCTTACCTAAATCCACTCATCATGCTGCTACTAGCCTTATGACATTGATTTCATGGCTGAGTGATATTCCATTGTACATAAGGACCACCACTTTTTGATCCATTTTTCGCTTTCCTGGGATATTTAAGGTGGAATGAAGTGGAGGTCCTTGTCAACAGAGCAGCCCTAAACTTTGGGGTGCCTGTGTCTTGCTGATTTTTAGTTTTCCCAATTTATATGCCAATGAGTGGATGTGCCCTATGCGCTCTAAGCTGTGTTTTTTAGATGTTTCAGGACACACCGTACAATTCTCCAGAGTGGCTGTTGGCGATTTACATCCCGCCCATCAGTGTAGCAAGGCTCCCATTTCTCCATGGCCTGTTCTGCATTTCTGGTTTTGACACTTTTTTCAGCATGGCCCTTTTGACCGATGGGAAGCGAGACTTCCTTGTAGCGCTGATTTGCCTTTCCAGGTTGCTTGGTTGGCCAAAAAGGGCGTATGCGTTTTTTCCTGAATATATTCAGGAAAAAACGCATACGCCCTTTTTGGCCAAGGGCATCATTGTCAACGTTTTGCCGCTTTTCATGTGCTTTAAAGGCGATTCGAATCTACCTCCTGAAATCTGTTTCCTGCAATTCTGCCTTGATTTCAAATCCTCTTCTTTGCCTTCCCTCAATATATTTGTGGACGAGAGTAATCATTTATAACTCGCAGGTTTGTGAATTGCAGTGCCCTGAAGCTCCATTTTACAAGACGCTTCTTTGGGAGCTGGCCGCAAAAGCGCAGGATGGCTTCAGGCCCTGTTCTGGTTCCGGGGGGCAGGCTGAGCCTGTGGTTAATTCTTCTTCCTGATGGGAAAATAGAGTGACCTGTGCCTGTCCCAACACCAAGAGCTAGTCTCTCATTGGTTCCCCGTCTTCCCGTTCATCCTCAGGACAAATTGCAACCTGTACGGAACAGGAGGTTAAAGGTGCTGATGCTCCAAGTAGGGAGATTGCTAGTAAAGTGGCTGGAATGGCGAACCCGAGCACAAGGAGATGAGAAATGAGGTGCGTTTTAGAAACCTTTCCCCATCACACGGTGTACCATCTTCTGGGTTTCTCATGCATGTTTTCGATGTAGGAAGATGCCCTTGAACCTGGAGATTTGGGACCCATGCGATGGGTAGCACGCAGTATTACTTTAAAGGGTCTGCGTTTGCTCACCCAACCTCACCAAACCTCTCAGCCCCAAGAGTGTCCACCCTTATGTCTCATCCAGCTGTGGGTCTAGATATGGTCAATCCAGGTTGCATCACAGCCCCTGAACGAATTGTGTAAGAGTTTCTCTGTCTTTCCCTGTCTTTGTTTCATGGGTTTTTAAAAGTAATTTATTTTTATAATGGGGTTTAGCTGCTTTTCATGGCTGTGTTTATGCCGCTTTACACCCACTTGACACACTAACAGAGAGATATCAATACATAGGTTTTAAGATTATTACTAGTCAGATATATTCTTGTGCGGTGAATCGGGCGTGTTGAGTCCAGTTCTCTGAGCAAGGAGTAGGTCTTGTCTATTACATATTGGGTTTATGGAACGGTATCTGAGCTAATTTGAAACTCTTGTTTTATGTATCACCCCACCTCACCTTTCCCGTTAAGCAGCCATAGTGTGTTTTCTGCATGTGTGACTCTGTTCTGTTTTGTAATTCAGTTCAAGTGTAACGGTTTTTACATTCCCTCTATAAGTGACACTTTAGGAGAAGTGTCCTTTTCTGTGTGACTTATTTCACTTAGAATCGTCTTACCTAAATCCACTCATCATGCTGCTACTAGCCTTATGACATTGATTTCATGGCTGAGTGATATTCCATTGTACATAAGGACCACAACTTTTTGATCCATTTTTCGCTTTCCTGGGATATTTAAGGTGGAATGAAGTGGAGGTCCTTGTCAACAGAGCAGCCCTAAACTTTGGGGTGCTTGTGTCTTGCTGATTTTCAATTTTCCCACTTTATCCCCCCATGCGTGGAAGTGCCCTATGCTCTCTAAGCTGTGTTTTTTAGATGTTTCAGGACACACCGTACACTTCTCCAGAGTGGCTGTTGGCGATTTACATCCCGCCCATCAGTGTAGCAAGGCTCCCATTTCTCCATGGCCTGTCCTGCATTTCTGGTTTTGACACTTTTTTCAGCATGGCCCTTTTGACCGATGGGAAGCGAGACTTCTTTGTAGCGCTGATTTGCCTTTCCAGGTTGCTTGGTTGGCCAAAAAGGGCGTATGCGTTTTTTCCTGAATATATTCAGGAAAAAACGCATACGCCCTTTTCGGCCAAGGGCATCATTGTCAACGTTTTGCCGCTTTTCATGTGCTTTAAAGGCGATTCGAATCTACCTCCTGAAATCTGTTTCCTGCAATTCTGCCTTGATTTCAAATCCTCTTCTTTGCCTTCCCTCAATATATTTGTGGACGAGAGTTATCATTAATAACTCTGCAGGTTTGTGAATTGCAGTGCCCTGAAGCTCCATTTTACAAGTCGCTTCTTTGCGAGCTGGCCGCAAAAGCGCAGGATGGCTTCAGGCCCTGTTCTGCTTCCGGGGGGCAGGCTGAGCCTGTGGTTAATTCTTCTTCCTGATGGGAAAATAGAGTGACCTGTGCCTGTCCCAACACCAAGAGCTAGTCTCTCATTGGTTCCCCGTCTTCCCGTGCATCCTCAGGACAAATTGCAACCTGTACGGAACAGGAGGTTAAAGGTGCTGATGCTCCAAGTAGGGAGATTGCTAGTAAAGTGGCTGGAATGGCCAACCCGAGCACAAGGAGATGAGAAATGAGGTGCGTTTTAGAAACCTTTCCCCATCACACGGTGTACCATCTTCTGGGTTTCTCATGCATGTTTTCGATGTAGGAAGATGCCCTTGAACCTGGAGATTTGGGACCCATGCAATGGGTAGCACGCAGTATTACTTTAAAGGGTCTGCGTTTGCTCACCCAACCTCACCAAACCTCTCAGCCCCAAGAGTGTCCACCCTTATGTCTCATCCAGCTGTGGGTCTAGATATGGTCAATCCAGGTTGCATCACAGCCCCTGAACGAATTGTGTAAGAGTTTCTCTGTCTTTCCCTGTCTTTGTTTCATGGGTTTTTAAAAGTAATTTATTTTTATAATGGGGTTTAGCTGCTTTTCACGGCTGTGTTTATGCCGCTTTACACCCACTTGACACACTAACAGAGAGATATCAATACATAGGTTTTAAGATTATTACTAGTCAGATATATTCTTGTGCGGTGAATCGGGCGTGTTGAGTCCAGTTCTCTGAGCAAGGAGTAGGTCTTGTCTATTACATATTGGGTTTATGGAACGGTATCTGAGCTAATTTGAAACTCTTGTTTTATGTATCACCCCACCTCACCTTTCCCGTTAAGCAGCCATAGTGTGTTTTCTGCATGTGTGACTCTGTTCTGTTTTGTAATTCAGTTCAAGTGTAACGGTTTTTACATTCCCTCTATAAGTGACACCTTAGGAGAAGTGTCCTTTTCTGTGTGACTTATTTCACTTAGAATCGTCTTACCTAAATCCACTCATCATGCTGCTACTAGCCTTATGACATTGATTTCATGGCTGAGTGATATTCCATTGTACATAAGGACCACAACTTTTTGATCCATTTTTCGCTTTCCTGGGATATTTAAGGTGGAATGAAGTGGAGGTCCTTGTCAACAGAGCAGCCCTAAACTTTGGGGTGCTTGTGTCTTGCTGATTTTCAATTTTCCCACTTTATCCCCCCATGCGTGGAAGTGCCCTATGCTCTCTAAGCTGTGTTTTTTAGATGTTTCAGGACACACCATACACTTCTCCAGAGTGGCTGTTGGCGATTTACATCCCGCCCATCAGTGTAGCAAGGCTCCCATTTCTCCATGGCCTGTCCTGCATTTATGGTTTTGACACTTTTTTCAGCATGGCCCTTTTGACCGATGGGAAGCGAGACTTCTTTGTAGCGCTGATTTGCCTTTCCAGGTTGCTTGGTTGGCCAAAAAGGGCGTATGCGTTTTTTCCTGAATATATTCAGGAAAAAACGCATACGCCCTTTTTGGCCAAGGGCATCATTGTCAACGTTTTGCCGCTTTTCATGTGCTTTAAAGGCGATTCGAATCTACCTCCTGAAATCTGTTTCCTGCAATTCTGCCTTGATTTCAAATCCTCTTCTTTGCCTTCCCTCAATATATTTGTGGACGAGAGTTATCATTTATAACTCTGCAGGTTTGTGAATTGCAGTGCCCTGAAGCTCCATTTTACAAGTCGCTTTTTTGGGAGCTGGCCGCAAAAGCGCAGGATGGCTTCAGGTCCTGTTCTGGTTCCGGGGGGCAGGCTGAGCCTGTGGTTAATTCTTCTTCCTGATGGGAAAATAGAGTGACCTGTGCCTGTCCCAACACCAAGAGCTAGTCTCTCATTGGTTCCCCGTCTTCCCGTTCATCCTCAGGACAAATTGCAACCTGTACGGAACAGGAGGTTAAAGGTGCTGATGCTCCAAGTAGGGAGATTGCTAGTAAAGTGGCTGGAATGGCGAACCCGAGCACAAGGAGATGAGAAATGAGGTGCGTTTTAGAAACCTTTCCCCATCACACGGTGTACCATCTTCTGGGTTTCTCATGCATGTTTTCGATGTAGGAAGATGCCCTTGAACCTGGAGATTTGGGACCCATGCGATGGGTAGCACGCAGTATTACTTTAAAGGGTCTGCGTTTGCTCACCCAACCTCACCAAACCTCTCAGCCCCAAGAGTGTCCACCCTTATGTCTCATCCAGCTGTGGGTCTAGATATGGTCAATCCAGGTTGCATCACAGCCCCTGAACGAATTGTGTAAGAATTTCTCTGTCTTTCCCTGTCTTTGTTTCATGGGTTTTTAAAAGTAATTTATTTTTATAATGGGGTTTAGCTGCTTTTCACGGCTGTGTTTATGCCGCTTTACACCCACTTGACACACTAACAGAGAGATATCAATACATAGGTTTTAAGATTATTACTAGTCAGATATATTCTTGTGCGGTGAATCGGGCGTGTTGAGTCCAGTTCTCTGAGCAAGGAGTAGGTCTTGTCTATTACATATTGGGTTTATGGAACGGTATCTGAGCTAATTTGAAACTCTTGTTTTATGTATCACCCCACCTCACCTTTCCCGTTAAGCAGCCATAGTGTGTTTTCTGCATGTGTGACTCTGTTCTGTTTTGTAATTCAGTTCAAGTGTAACGGTTTTTACATTCCCTCTATAAGTGACACCTTAGGAGAAGTGTCCTTTTCTGTGTGACTTATTTCACTTAGAATCGTCTTACCTAAATCCACTCATCATGCTGCTACTAGCCTTATGACATTGATTTCATGGCTGAGTGATATTCCATTGTACATAAGGACCACAACTTTTTGATCCATTTTTCGCTTTCCTGGGATATTTAAGGTGGAATGAAGTGGAGGTCCTTGTCAACAGAGCAGCCCTAAACTTTGGGGTGCCTGTGTCTTGCTGATTTTTAGTTTTCCCAATTTATATGCCAATGAGTGGATGTGCCCTATGCGCTCTAAGCTGTGTTTTTTCGATGTTTCAGGACACACCGTACAATTCTCCAGAGTGGCTGTTGGTGATTTACATCCCGCCCATCAGTGTAGCAAGGCTCCCATTTCTCCATGGCCTGTCCTGCATTTCTGGTTTTGACACTTTTTTCAGCATGGCCCTTTTGACCGATGGGAAGCGAGACTTCTTTGTAGCGCTGATTTGCCTTTCCAGGTTGCTTGGTTGGCCAAAAAGGGCGTATGGGTTTTTTCCTGAATATATTCAGGAAAAAACGCATACGCCCTTTTTGGCCAAGGGCATCATTGTCAACGTTTTGCCGCTTTTCATGTGCTTTAAAGGCGATTCGAATCTACCTCCTGAAATCTGTTTCCTGCAATTCTGCCTTGATTTCAAATCCCCTTCTTTGCCTTCCCTCAATATATTTGTGGACGAGAGTTATCATTTATAACTCTGCAGGTTTGTGAATTGCAGTGCCCTGAAGCTCCATTTTACAAGTCGCTTTTTTGGGAGCTGGCCGCAAAAGCGCAGGATGGCTTCAGGCCCTTTTCTGCTTCCGGGGGGCAGGCTGAGCCTGTGGTTAATTCTTCTTCCTGATGGGAAAATAGAGTGACCTGTGCCTGTCCCAACACCAAGAGCTAGTCTCTCATTGGTTCCCCGTCTTCCCGTTCATCCTCAGGACAAATTGCAACCTGTACGGAACAGGAGGTTAAAGGTGCTGATGCTCCAAGTAGGGAGATTGCTAGTAAAGTGGCTGGAATGGCGAACCCGAGCACAAGGAGATGAGAAATGAGGTGCGTTTTAGAAACCTTACCCCATCACACGGTGTACCATCTTCTGGGTTTCTCATGCATGTTTTCGATGTAGGAAGATGCCCTTGAACCTGGAGATTTGGGACCCATGCGATGGGTAGCACGCAGTATTACTTTAAAGGGTCTGCGTTTGCTCACCCAACCTCACCAAACCTCTCAGCCCCAAGAGTGTCCACCCTTATGTCTCATCCAGCTGTGGGTCTAGATATGGTCAATCCAGGTTGCATCACAGCCACTGAACGAATTGTGTAAGAGTTTCTCTGTCTTTCCCTGTCTTTGTTTCATGGGTTTTTAAAAGTAATTTATTTTTATAATGGGGTTTAGCTGCTTTTCACGGCTGTGTTTATGCCGCTTTACACCCACTTGACACACTAACAGAGAGATATCAATACATAGGTTTTAAGATTATTACTAGTCAGATATATTCTTGTGTGGTGAATCGGGCGTGTTGAGTCCAGTTCTCTGAGCAAGGAGTAGGTCTTGTCTATTACATATTGGGTTTATGGAACGGTATCTGAGCTAATTTGAAACTCTTGTTTTATGTATCACCCCACCTCACCTTTCCGGTTAAGCCGCCATAGTGTGTTTTCTGCATGTGTGACTCTGTTCTGTTTTGTAATTCAGTTCAAGTGTAACGGTTTTTACATTCCCTCTATAAGTGACACCTTAGGAGAAGTGTCCTTTTCTGTGTGACTTATTTCACTTAGAATCGTCTTACCTAAATCCACTCATCATGCTGCTACTAGCCTTATGACATTGATTTCATGGCTGAGTGATATTCCATTGTACATAAGGACCACAACTTTTTGATCCATTTTTCGCTTTCCTGGGATATTTAAGGTGGAATGAAGTGGAGGTCCTTGTCAACAGAGCAGCCCTAAACTTTGGGGTGCTTGTGTCTTGCTGATTTTCAATTTTCCCACTTTATCCCCCCATGCGTGGAAGTGCCCTATGCTCTCTAAGCTGTGTTTTTTAGATGTTTCAGGACACACCGTACACTTCTCCAGAGTGGCTGTTGGCGATTTACATCCCGCCCATCAGTGTAGCAAGGCTCCCATTTCTCCATGGCCTGTCCTGCATTTCTGGTTTTGACACTTTTTTCAGCATGGCCCTTTTGACCGATGGGAAGCGAGACTTCCTTGTAGCGCTGATTTGCCTTTCCAGGTTGCTTGGTTGGCCAAAAAGGGCGTATGCGTTTTTTCCTGAATATATTCAGGAAAAAACGCATACGCCCTTTTTGGCCAAGGGCATCATTGTCAACGTTTTGCCGCTTTTCATGTGCTTTAAAGGCGATTCGAATCTACCTCCTGAAATCTGTTTCCTGCAATTCTGCCTTGATTTCAAATCCTCTTCTTTGCCTTCCCTCAATATATTTGTGGACGAGAGTAATCATTTATAACTCGCAGGTTTGTGAATTGCAGTGCCCTGAAGCTCCATTTTACAAGACGCTTCTTTGGGAGCTGGCCGCAAAAGCGCAGGATGGCTTCAGGCCCTGTTCTGCTTCCGGGGGGCAGGCTGAGCCTGTGGTTAATTCTTCTTCCTGATGGGAAAATAGAGTGACCTGTGCCTGTCCCAACACCAAGAGCTAGTCTCTCATTGGTTCCCCGTCTTCCCGTTCATCCTCAGGACAAATTGCAACCTGTACGGAACAGGAGGTTAAAGGTGCTGATGCTCCAAGTAGGGAGATTGCTAGTAAAGTGGCTGGAATGGCGAACCCGAACACAAGGAGATGAGAAATGAGGTGCGTTTTAGAAACCTTTCCCCATCACACGGTGTACCATCTTCTGGGTTTCTCATGCATGTTTTCGATGTAGGAAGATGCCCTTGAACCTGGAGATTTGGGACCCATGCGATGGGTAGCACGCAGTATTACTTTAAAGGGTCTGCGTTTGCTCACCCAACCTCACCAAACCTCTCAGCCCCAAGAGTGTCCACCCTTATGTCTCATCCAGCTGTGGGTCTAGATATGGTCAATCCAGGTTGCATCACAGCCCCTGAACGAATTGTGTAAGAGTTTCTCTGTCTTTCCCTGTCTTTGTTTCATGGGTTTTTAAAAGTAATTTATTTTTATAATGGGGTTTAGCTGCTTTTCACGGCTGTGTTTATGCCGCTTTACACCCACTTGACACACTAACAGAGAGATATCAATACATAGGTTTTAAGATTATTACTAGTCAGATATATTCTTGTGCGGTGAATCGGGCGTGTTGAGTCCAGTTCTCTGAGCAAGGAGTAGGTCTTGTCTATTACATATTGGGTTTATGGAACGGTATCTGAGCTAATTTGAAACTCTTGTTTTATGTATCACCCCACCTCACCTTTCCCGTTAAGCAGCCATAGTGTGTTTTCTGCATGTGTGACTCTGTTCTGTTTTGTAATTCAGTTCAAGTGTAACGGTTTTTACATTCCCTCTATAAGTGACACCTTATGAGAAGTGTCCTTTTCTGTGTGACTTATTTCACTTAGAATCGTCTTACCTAAATCCACTCATCATGCTGCTACTAGCCTTATGACATTGATTTCATGGCTGAGTGATATTCCATTGTACATAAGGACCACAACTTTTTGATCCATTTTTCGCTTTCCTGGGATATTTAAGGTGGAATGAAGTGGAGGTCCTTGTCAACAGAGCAGCCCTAAACTTTGGGGTGCTTGTGTCTTGCTGATTTTCAATTTTCCCACTTTATCCCCCCATGCGTGGAAGTGCCCTATGCTCTCTAAGCTGTGTTTTTTAGATGTTTCAGGACACACCGTACACTTCTCCAGAGTGGCTGTTGGCGATTTACATCCCGCCCATCAGTGTAGCAAGGCTCCCATTTCTCCATGGCCTGTCCTGCATTTCTGGTTTTGACACTTTTTTCAGCATGGCCCTTTTGACCGATGGGAAGCGAGACTTCTTTGTAGCGCTGATTTGCCTTTCCAGGTTGCTTGGTTGGCCAAAAAGGGCGTATGCGTTTTTTCCTGAATATATTCAGGAAAAAACGCATACGCCCTTTTCGGCCAAGGGCATCATTGTCAACGTTTTGCCGCTTTTCATGTGCTTTAAAGGCGATTCGAATCTACCTCCTGAAATCTGTTTCCTGCAATTCTGCCTTGATTTCAAATCCTCTTCTTTGCCTTCCCTCAATATATTTGTGGACGAGAGTTATCATTAATAACTCTGCAGGTTTGTGAATTGCAGTGCCCTGAAGCTCCATTTTACAAGTCGCTTCTTTGGGAGCTGGCCGCAAAAGCGCAGGATGGCTTCAGGCCCTGTTCTGGTTCCGGGGGGCAGGCTGAGCCTGTGGTTAATTCTTCTTCCTGATGGGAAAATAGAGTGACCTGTGCCTGTCCCAACACCAAGAGCTAGTCTCTCATTGGTTCCCCGTCTTCCCGTGCATCCTCAGGACAAATTGCAACCTGTACGGAACAGGAGGTTAAAGGTGCTGATGCTCCAAGTAGGGAGATTGCTAGTAAAGTGGCTGGAATGGCCAACCCGAGCACAAGGAGATGAGAAATGAGGTGCGTTTTAGAAACCTTTCCCCATCACACGGTGTACCATCTTCTGGGTTTCTCATGCATGTTTTCGATGTAGGAAGATGCCCTTGAACCTGGAGATTTGGGACCCATGCGATGGGTAGCACGCAGTATTACTTTAAAGGGTCTGCGTTTGCTCACCCAACCTCACCAAACCTCTCAGCCCCAAGAGTGTCCACCCTTATGTCTCATCCAGCTGTGGGTCTAGATATGGTCAATCCAGGTTGCATCACAGCCCCTGAACGAATTGTGTAAGAGTTTCTCTGTCTTTCCCTGTCTTTGTTTCATGGGTTTTTAAAAGTAATTTATTTTTATAATGGGGTTTAGCTGCTTTTCACGGCTGTGTTTATGCCGCTTTACACCCACTTGACACACTAACAGAGAGATATCAATACATAGGTTTTAAGATTATTACTAGTCAGATATATTCTTGTGCGGTGAATCGGCCGTGTTGAGTCCAGTTCTCTGAGCAAGGAGTAGGTCTTGTCTATTACATATTGGGTTTATGGAACGGTATCTGAGCTAATTTGAAACTCTTGTTTTATGTATCACCCCACCTCACCTTTCCCGTTAAGCAGCCATAGTGTGTTTTCTGCATGTGTGACTCTGTTCTGTTTTGTAATTCAGTTCAAGTGTAACGGTTTTTACATTCCCTCTATAAGTGACACCTTAGGAGAAGTGTCCTTTTCTGTGTGACTTATTTCACTTAGAATCGTCTTACCTAAATCCACTCATCATGCTGCTACTAGCCTTATGACATTGATTTCATGGCTGAGTGATATTCCATTGTACATAAGGACCACAACTTTTTGATCCATTTTTCGCTTTCCTGGGATATTTAAGGTGGAATGAAGTGGAGGTCCTTGTCAACAGAGCAGCCCTAAACTTTGGGGTGCCTGTGTCTTGCTGATTTTTAGTTTTCCCAATTTATATGCCAATGAGTGGATGTGCCCTATGCTCTCTAAGCTGTGTTTTTTAGATGTTTCAGGACACACCGTACACTTCTCCAGAGTGGCTGTTGGCGATTTACATCCCGCCCATCAGTGTAGCAAGGCTCCCATTTCTCCATGGCCTGTCCTGCATTTCTGGTTTTGACACTTTTTTCAGCATGGCCCTTTTGACCGATGGGAAGCGAGACTTCTTTGTAGCGCTGATTTGCCTTTCCAGGTTGCTTGGTTGGCCAAAAAGGGCGTATGCGTTTTTTCCTGAATATATTCAGCAAAAAACGCATACGCCCTTTTTGGCCAAGGGCATCATTGTCAACGTTTTGCCGCTTTTCATGTGCTTTAAAGGCGATTCGAATCTACCTCCTGAAATCTGTTTCCTGCAATTCTGCCTTGATTTCAAATCCTCTTCTTTGCCTTCCCTCAATATATTTGTGGACGAGAGTAATCATTTATAACTCGCAGGTTTGTGAATTGCAGTGCCCTGAAGCTCCATTTTACAAGACGCTTCTTTGGGAGCTGGCCGCAAAAGCGCAGGATGGCTTCAGGCCCTGTTCTGGTTCCGGGGGGCAGGCTGAGCCTGTGGTTAATTCTTCTTCCTGATGGGAAAATGGAGTGACCTGTGCCTGTCCCAACACCAAGAGCTAGTCTCTCATTGGTTCCCCGTCTTCCCGTGCATCCTCAGGACAAATTGCAACCTGTACGGAACAGGAGGTTAAAGGTGCTGATGCTCCAAGTAGGGAGATTGCTAGTAAAGTGGCTGGAATGGCGAACCCGAGCACAAGGAGATGAGAAATGAGGTGCGTTTTAGAAACCTTTCCCCATCACACGGTGTACCATCTTCTGGGTTTCTCATGCATGTTTTCGATGTAGGAAGATGCCCTTGAACCTGGAGATTTGGGACCCATGCGATGGGTAGCACGCAGTATTACTTTAAAGGGTCTGCGTTTGCTCACCCAACCTCACCAAACCTCTCAGCCCCAAGAGTGTCCACCCTTATGTCTCATCCAGCTGTGGGTCTAGATATGGTCAATCCAGGTTGCATCACAGCCCCTGAACGAATTGTGTAAGAGTTTCTCTGTCTTTCCCTGTCTTTGTTTCATGGGTTTTTAAAAGTAATTTATTTTTATAATGGGGTTTAGCTGCTTTTCACGGCTGTGTTTATGCCGCTTTACACCCACTTGACACACTAACAGAGAGATATCAATACATAGGTTTTAAGATTATTGCTAGTCAGATATATTCTTGTGCGGTGAATCGGGCGTGTTGAGTCCAGTTCTCTGAGCAAGGAGTAGGTCTTGTCTATTACATATTGGGTTTATGGAACGGTATCTGAGCTAATTTGAAACTCTTGTTTTATGTATCACCCCACCTCACCTTTCCCGTTAAGCAGCCATAGTGTGTTTTCTGCATGTGTGACTCTGTTCTGTTTTGTAATTCAGTTCAAGTGTAACGGTTTTTACATTCCCTCTATAAGTGACACCTTAGGAGAAGTGTCCTTTTCTGTGTGACTTATTTCACTTAGAATCGTCTTACCTAAATCCACTCATCATGCTGCTACTAGCCTTATGACATTGATTTCATGGCTGAGTGATATTCCTTTGTACATAAGGACCACAACTTTTTGATCCATTTTTCGCTTTCCTGGGATATTTAAGGTGGAATGAAGTGGAGGTCCTTGTCAACAGAGCAGCCCTAAACTTTGGGGTGCTTGTGTCTTGCTGATTTTCAATTTTCCCACTTTATCCCCCCATGCGTGGAAGTGCCCTATGCTCTCTAAGCTGTGTTTTTTAGATGTTTCAGGACACACCGTACACTTCTCCAGAGTGGCTGTTGGCGATTTACATCCCGCCCATCAGTGTAGCAAGGCTCCCATTTCTCCATGGCCTGTCCTGCATTTCTGGTTTTGACACTTTTTTCAGCATGGCCCTTTTGACCGATGGGAAGCGAGACTTCTTTGTAGCGCTGATTTGCCTTTCCAGGTTGCTTGGTTGGCCAAAAAGGGCGTATGCGTTTTTTCCTGAATATATTCAGGAAAAAACGCATACGCCCTTTTTGGCCAAGGGCATCATTGTCAACGTTTTGCCGCTTTTCATGTGCTTTAAAGGCGATTCGAATCTACCTCCTGAAATCTGTTTCCTGCAATTCTGCCTTGATTTCAAATCCTCTTCTTTGCCTTCCCTCAATATATTTGTGGACGAGAGTAATCATTTATAACTCGCAGGTTTGTGAATTGCAGTGCCCTGAAGC
Source organism: Balaenoptera physalus (assembly GCF_965194825.1). Taxonomy (NCBI): domain Eukaryota; kingdom Metazoa; phylum Chordata; class Mammalia; order Artiodactyla; family Balaenopteridae; genus Balaenoptera; species Balaenoptera physalus. Next base: position 165,829 of record NW_028126269.1, on the reverse strand, counting down.
TCCATTTTACAAGACGCTTCTTTGGGAGCTGGCCGCAAAAGCGCAGGATGGCTTCAGGCCCTGTTCTGGTTCCGGGGGGCAGGCTGAGCCTGTGGTTAATTCTTCTTCCTGATGGGAAAATAGAGTGACCTCTGCCTGTCCCAACACCAAGAGCTAGTCTCTCATTGGTTCCCGGTCTTCCCGTGCATCCTCAGGACAAATTGCAACCTGTACGGAACAGGAGGTTAAAGGTGCTGATGCTCCAAGTAGGGAGATTGCTAGTAAAGTGGCTGGAATGGCGAACCCGAGCACAAGGAGATGAGAAATGAGGTGCGTTTTAGAAACCTTTCCCCATCACACGGTGTACCATCTTCTGGGTTTCTCATGCATGTTTTCGATGTAGGAAGATGCCCTTGAACCTGGAGATTTGGGACCCATGCGATGGGTAGCACGCAGTATTACTTTAAAGGGTCTGCGTTTGCTCACCCAACCTCACCAAACCTCTCAGCCCCAAGAGTGTCCACCCTTATGTCTCATCCTGCTGTGGGTCTAGATATGGTCAATCCAGGTTGCATCACAGCCCCTGAACGAATTGTGTAAGAGTTTCTCTGTCTTTCCCTGTCTTTGTTTCATGGGTTTTTAAAAGTAATTTATTTTTATAATGGGGTTTAGCTGCTTTTCACGGCTGTGTTTATGCCGCTTTACACCCACTTGACACACTAACAGAGAGATATCAATACATAGGTTTTAAGATTATTACTAGTCAGATATATTCTTGTGCGGTGAATCGGGCGTGTTGAGTCCAGTTCTCTGAGCAAGGAGTAGGTCTTGTCTATTACATATTGGGTTTATGGAACGGTATCTGAGCTAATTTGAAACTCTTGTTTTATGTATCACCCCACCTCACCTTTCCCGTTAAGCAGCCATAGTGTGTTTTCTGCATGTGTGACTCTGTTCTGTTTTGTAATTCAGTTCAAGTGTAACGGTTTTTACATTCCCTCTATAAGTGACACCTTAGGAGAAGTGTCCTTTTCTGTGTGACTTATTTCACTTAGAATCGTCTTACCTAAATCCACTCATCATGCTGCTACTAGCCTTATGACATTGATTTCATGGCTGAGTGATATTCCATTGTACATAAGGACCACAACTTTTTGATCCATTTTTCGCTTTCCTGGGATATTTAAGGTGGAATGAAGTGGAGGTCCTTGTCAACAGAGCAGCCCTAAACTTTGGGGTGCTTGTGTCTTGCTGATTTTCAATTTTCCCACTTTATCCCCCCATGCGTGGAAGTGCCCTATGCTCTCTAAGCTGTGTTTTTTAGATGTTTCAGGACACACCGTACACTTCTCCAGAGTGGCTGTTGGCGATTTACATCCCGCCCATCAGTGTAGCAAGGCTCCCATTTCTCCATGGCCTGTCCTGCATTTCTGGTTTTGACACTTTTTTCAGCATGGCCCTTTTGACCGATGGGAAGCGAGACTTCTTTGTAGCGCTGATTTGCCTTTCCAGGTTGCTTGGTTGGCCAAAAAGGGCGTATGCGTTTTTTCCTGAATATATTCAGGAAAAAACGCATACGCCCTTTTTGGCCAAGGGCATCATTGTCAACGTTTTGCCGCTTTTCATGTGCTTTAAAGGCGATTCGAATCTACCTCCTGAAATCTGTTTCCTGCAATTCTGCCTTGATTTCAAATCCTCTTCTTTGCCTTCCCTCAATATATTTGTGGACGAGAGTTATCATTAATAACTCTGCAGGTTTGTGAATTGCAGTGCCCTGAAGCTCCATTTTACAAGTCGCTTCTTTGGGAGCTGGCCGCAAAAGCGCAGGATGGCTTCAGGCCCTGTTCTGCTTCCGGGGGGCAGGCTGAGCCTGTGGTTAATTCTTCTTCCTGATGGGAAAATAGAGTGACCTGTGCCTGTCCCAACACCAAGAGCTAGTCTCTCATTGGTTCCCCGTCTTCCCGTTCATCCTCAGGACAAATTGCAACCTGTACGGAACAGGAGGTTAAAGGTGCTGATGCTCCAAGTAGGGAGATTGCTAGTAAAGTGGCTGGAATGGCGAACCCGAGCACAAGGAGATGAGAAATGAGGTGCGTTTTAGAAACCTTTCCCCATCACACGGTGTACCATCTTCTGGGTTTCTCATGCATGTTTTCGATGTAGGAAGATGCCCTTGAACCTGGAGATTTGGGACCCATGCGATGGGTAGCACGCAGTATTACTTTAAAGGGTCTGCGTTTGCTCACCCAACCTCACCAAACCTCTCAGCCCCAAGAGTGTCCACCCTTATGTCTCATCCAGCTGTGGGTCTAGATATGGTCAATCCAGGTTGCATCACAGCCCCTGAACGAATTGTGTAAGAGTTTCTCTGTCTTTCCCTGTCTTTGTTTCATGGGTTTTTAAAAGTAATTTATTTTTATAATGGGGTTTAGCTGCTTTTCACGGCTGTGTTTATGCCGCTTTACACCCACTTGACACACTAACAGAGATATATCAATACATAGGTTTTAAGATTATTGCTAGTCAGATATATTCTTGTGCGGTGAATCGGGCGTGTTGAGTCCAGTTCTCTGAGCAAGGAGTAGGTCTTGTCTATTACATATTGGGTTTATGGAACGGTATCTGAGCTAATTTGAAACTCTTGTTTTATGTATCACCCCACCTCACCTTTCCCGTTAAGCAGCCATAGTGTGTTTTCTGCATGTGTGACTCTGTTCTGTTTTGTAATTCAGTTCAAGTGTAACGGTTTTTACATTCCCTCTATAAGTGACACCTTAGGAGAAGTGTCCTTTTCTGTGTGACTTATTTCACTTAGAATCGTCTTACCTAAATCCACTCATCATGCTGCTACTAGCCTTATGACATTGATTTCATGGCTGAGTGATATTCCATTGTACATAAGGACCACAACTTTTTGATCCATTTTTCGCTTTCCTGGGATATTTAAGGTGGAATGAAGTGGAGGTCCTTGTCAACAGAGCAGCCCTAAACTTTGGGGTGCTTGTGTCTTGCTGATTTTCAATTTTCCCACTTTATCCCCCTATGCGTGGAAGTGCCCTATGCTCTCTAAGCTGTGTTTTTTAGATATTTCAGGACACACCGTACACTTCTCCAGAGTGGCTGTTGGCGATTAACATCCCGCCCATCAGTGTAGCAAGGCTCCCATTTCTCCATGGCTTGTCCTGCATTTCTGGTTTTGACACTTTTTTCAGCATGGCCCTTTTGACCGATGGGAAGCGAGACTTCTTTGTAGCGCTGATTTGCCTTTCCAGGTTGCTTGGTTGGCCAAAAAGGGCGTATGCGTTTTTTCCTGAATATATTCAGGAAAAAACGCATACGCCCTTTTTGGCCAAGGGCATCATTGTCAACGTTTTGCCGCTTTTCATGTGCTTTAAAGGCGATTCGAATCTACCTCCTGAAATCTGTTTCCTGCAATTCTGCCTTGATTTCAAATCCTCTTCTTTGCCTTCCCTCAATATATTTGTGGACGAGAGTTATCATTAATAACTCTGCAGGTTTGTGAATTGCAGTGCCCTGAAGCTCCATTTTACAAGTCGCTTCTTTGGGAGCTGGCCGCAAAAGCGCAGGATGGCTTCAGGCCCTGTTCTGGTTCCGGGGGGCAGGCTGAGCCTGTGGTTAATTCTTCTTCCTGATGGGAAAATAGAGTGACCTGTGCCTGTCCCAACACCAAGAGCTAGTCTCTCATTGGTTCCCCGTCTTCCCGTTCATCCTCAGGACAAATTGCAACCTGTACGGAACAGGAGGTTAAAGGTGCTGATGCTCCAAGTAGGGAGATTGCTAGTAAAGTGGCTGGAATGGCGAACCCGAGCACAAGGAGATGAGAAATGAGGTGCGTTTTAGAAACCTTTCCCCATCACACGGTGTACCATCTTCTGGGTTTCTCATGCATGTTTTCGATGTAGGAAGATGCCCTTGAACCTGGAGATTTGGGACCCATGCGATGGGTAGCACGCAGTATTACTTTAAAGGGTCTGCGTTTGCTCACCCAACCTCACCAAACCTCTCAGCCCCAAGAGTGTCCACCCTTATGTCTCATCCAGCTGTGGGTCTAGATATGGTCAATCCAGGTTGCATCACAGCCCCTGAACGAATTGTGTAAGAGTTTCTCTGTCTTTCCCTGTCTTTGTTTCATGGGTTTTTAAAAGTAATTTATTTTTATAATGGGGTTTAGCTGCTTTTCACGGCTGTGTTTATGCCGCTTTACACCCACTTGACACACTAACAGAGAGATATCAATACATAGGTTTTAAGATTATTACTAGTCAGATATATTCTTGTGCGGTGAATCGGGCGTGTTGAGTCCAGTTCTCTGAGCAAGGAGTAGGTCTTGTCTATTACATATTGGGTTTATGGAACGGTATCTGAGCTAATTTGAAACTCTTGTTTTATGTATCACCCCACCTCACCTTTCCCGTTAAGCAGCCATAGTGTGTTTTCTGCATGTGTGACTCTGTTCTGTTTTGTAATTCAGTTCAAGTGTAACGGTTTTTACATTCCCTCTATAAGTGACACCTTAGGAGAAGTGTCCTTTTCTGTGTGACTTATTTCACTTAGAATCGTCTTACCTAAATCCACTCATCATGCTGCTACTAGCCTTATGACATTGATTTCATGGCTGAGTGATATTCCATTGTACATAAGGACCACAACTTTTTGATCCATTTTTCGCTTTCCTGGGATATTTAAGGTGGAATGAAGTGGAGGTCCTTGTCAACAGAGCAGCCCTAAACTTTGGGGTGCTTGTGTCTTGCTGATTTTCAATTTTCCCACTTTATCCCCCCATGCGTGGAAGTGCCCTATGCTCTCTAAGCTGTGTTTTTTCGATGTTTCAGGACACACCGTACACTTCTCCAGAGTGGCTGTTGGCGATTTACATCCCGCCCATCAGTGTAGCAAGGCTCCCATTTCTCCATGGCCTGTCCTGCATTTCTGGTTTTGACACTTTTTTCAGCATGGCCCTTTTGACCGATGGGAAGCGAGACTTCTTTGTAGCGCTGATTTGCCTTTCCAGGTTGCTTGGTTGGCCAAAAAGGGCGTATGCGTTTTTTCCTGAATATATTCAGGAAAAAACGCATACGCCCTTTTTGGCCAAGGGCATCATTGTCAACGTTTTGCCGCTTTTCATGTGCTTTAAAGGCGATTCGAATCTACCTCCTGAAATCTGTTTCCTGCAATTCTGCCTTGATTTCAAATCCTCTTCTTTGCCTTCCCTCAATATATTTGTGGACGAGAGTAATCATTTATAACTCGCAGGTTTGTGAATTGCAGTGCCCTGAAGCTCCATTTTACAAGACGCTTCTTTGGGAGCTGGCCGCAAAAGCGCAGGATGGCTTCAGGCCCTGTTCTGGTTCCGGGGGGCAGGCTGAGCCTGTGGTTAATTCTTCTTCCTGATGGGAAAATAGAGTGACCTGTGCCTGTCCCAACACCAAGAGCTAGTCTCTCATTGGTTCCCCGTCTTCCCGTGCATCCTCAGGACAAATTGCAACCTGTACGGAACAGGAGGTTAAAGGTGCTGATGCTCCAAGTAGGGAGCTTGCTAGTAAAGTGGCTGGAATGGCGAACCCGAGCACAAGGAGATGAGAAATGAGGTGCGTTTTAGAAACCTTTCCCCATCACACGGTGTACCATCTTCTGGGTTTCTCATGCATGTTTTCGATGTAGGAAGATGCCCTTGAACCTGGAGATTTGGGACCCATGCGATGGGTAGCACGCAGTATTACTTTAAAGGGTCTGCGTTTGCTCACCCAACCTCACCAAACCTCTCAGCCCCAAGAGTGTCCACCCTTATGTCTCATCCAGCTGTGGGTCTAGATATGGTCAATCCAGGTTGCATCACAGCCCCTGAACGAATTGTGTAAGAGTTTCTCTGTCTTTCCCTGTCTTTGTTTCATGGGTTTTTAAAAGTAATTTATTTTTATAATGGGGTTTAGCTGCTTTTCACGGCTGTGTTTATGCCGCTTTACACCCACTTGACACACTAACAGAGAGATATCAATACATAGGTTTTAAGATTATTACTAGTCAGATATATTCTTGTGCGGTGAATCGGGCGTGTTGAGTCCAGTTCTCTGAGCAAGGAGTAGGTCTTGTCTATTACATATTGGGTTTATGGAACGGTATCTGAGCTAATTTGAAACTCTTGTTTTATGTATCACCCCACCTCACCTTTCCCGTTAAGCAGCCATAGTGTGTTTTCTGCATGTGTGACTCTGTTCTGTTTTGTAATTCAGTTCAAGTGTAACGGTTTTTTACATTCCCTCTATAAGTGACACCTTAGGAGAAGTGTCCTTTTCTGTGTGACTTATTTCACTTAGAATCGTCTTACCTAAATCCACTCATCATGCTGCTACTAGCCTTATGACATTGATTTCATGGCTGAGTGATATTCCATTGTATATAAGGACCACAACTTTTTGATCCATTTTTCGCTTTCCTGGGATATTTAAGGTGGAATGAAGTGGAGGTCCTTGTCAACAGAGCAGCCCTAAACTTTGGGGTGCTTGTGTCTTGCTGATTTTCAATTTTCCCACTTTATCCCCCCATGCGTGGAAGTGCCCTATGCTCTCTAAGCTGTGTTTTTTCGATGTTTCAGGACACACCGTACACTTCTCCAGAGTGGCTGTTGGCGATTTACATCCCGCCCATCAGTGTAGCAAGGCTCCCATTTCTCCATGGCCTGTCCTGCATTTCTGGTTTTGACACTTTTTTCAGCATGGCCCTTTTGACCGATGGGAAGCGAGACTTCTTTGTAGCGCTGATTTGCCTTTCCAGGTTGCTTGGTTGGCCAAAAAGGGCGTATGCGTTTTTTCCTGAATATATTCAGGAAAAAACGCATACGCCCTTTTTGGCCAAGGGCATCATTGTCAACGTTTTGCCGCTTTTCATGTGCTTTAAAGGCGATTCGAATCTACCTCCTGAAATCTGTTTCCTGCAATTCTGCCTTGATTTCAAATCCTCTTCTTTGCCTTCCCTCAATATATTTGTGGACGAGAGTTATCATTAATAACTCTGCAGGTTTGTGAATTGCAGTGCCCTGAAGCTCCATTTTACAAGTCGCTTTTTTGGGAGCTGGCCGCAAAAGCGCAGGATGGCTTCAGGCCCTGTTCTGGTTCCGGGGGGCAGGCTGAGCCTGTGGTTAATTCTTCTTCCTGATGGGAAAATAGAGTGACCTGTGCCTGTCCCAACACCAAGAGCTAGTCTCTCATTGGTTCCCCGTCTTCCCGTTCATCCTCAGGACAAATTGCAACCTGTACGGAACAGGAGGTTAAAGGTGCTGATGCTCCAAGTAGGGAGATTGCTAGTAAAGTGGCTGGAATGGCCAACCCGAGCACAAGGAGATGAGAAATGAGGTGCGTTTTAGAAACCTTTCCCCATCACACGGTGTACCATCTTCTGGGTTTCTCATGCATGTTTTCGATGTAGGAAGATGCCCTTGAACCTGGAGATTTGGGACCCATGCGATGGGTAGCACGCAGTATTACTTTAAAGGGTCTGCGTTTGCTCACCCAACCTCACCAAACCTCTCAGCCCCAAGAGTGTCCACCCTTATGTCTCATCCAGCTGTGGGTCTAGATATGGTCAATCCAGGTTGCATCACAGCCCCTGAACGAATTGTGTAAGAGTTTCTCTGTCTTTCCCTGTCTTTGTTTCATGGGTTTTTAAAAGTAATTTATTTTTATAATGGGGTTTAGCTGCTTTTCACGGCTGTGTTTATGCCGCTTTACACCCACTTGACACACTAACAGAGAGATATCAATACATAGGTTTTAAGATTATTACTAGTCAGATATATTCTTGTGCGGTGAATCGGGCGTGTTGAGTCCAGTTCTCTGAGCAAGGAGTAGGTCTTGTCTATTACATATTGGGTTTATGGAACGGTATCTGAGCTAATTTGAAACTCTTGTTTTATGTATCACCCCACCTCACCTTTCCCGTTAAGCAGCCATAGTGTGTTTTCTGCATGTGTGACTCTGTTCTGTTTTGTAATTCAGTTCAAGTGTAACGGTTTTTACATTCCCTCTATAAGTGACACCTTAGGAGAAGTGTCCTTTTCTGTGTGACTTATTTCACTTAGAATCGTCTTACCTAAATCCACTCATCATGCTGCTACTAGCCTTATGACATTGATTTCATGGCTGAGTGATATTCCATTGTACATAAGGACCACAACTTTTTGATCCATTTTTCGCTTTCCTGGGATATTTAAGGTGGAATGAAGTGGAGGTCCTTGTCAACAGAGCAGCCCTAAACTTTGGGGTGCTTGTGTCTTGCTGATTTTCAATTTTCCCACTTTATCCCCCCATGCGTGGAAGTGCCCTATGCTCTCTAAGCTGTGTTTTTTCGATGTTTCAGGACACACCGTACACTTCTCCAGAGTGGCTGTTGGCGATTTACATCCCGCCCATCAGTGTAGCAAGGCTCCCATTTCTCCATGGCCTGTCCTGCATTTCTGGTTTTGACACTTTTTTCAGCATGGCCCTTTTGACCGATGGGAAGCGAGACTTCTTTGTAGCGCTGATTTGCCTTTCCAGGTTGCTTGGTTGGCCAAAAAGGGCGTATGCGTTTTTTCCTGAATATATTCAGGAAAAACGCATACGCCCTTTTTGGCAAAGGGCATCATTGTCAACGTTTTGCCGCTTTTCATGTGCTTTAAAGGCGATTCGAATCTACCTCCTGAAATCTGTTTCCTGCAATTCTGCCTTGATTTCAAATCCTCTTCTTTGCCTTCCCTCAATATATTTGTGGACGAGAGTAATCATTTATAACTCGCAGGTTTGTGAATTGCAGTGCCCTGAAGCTCCATTTTACAAGACGCTTCTTTGGGAGCTGGCCGCAAAAGCGCAGGATGGCTTCAGGCCCTGTTCTGGTTCCGGGGGGCAGGCTGAGCCTGTGGTTAATTCTTCTTCCTGATGGGAAAATAGAGTGACCTGTGCCTGTCCCAACACCAAGAGCTAGTCTCTCATTGGTTCCCCGTCTTCCCGTGCATCCTCAGGACAAATTGCAACCTGTACGGAACAGGAGGTTAAAGGTGCTGATGCTCCAAGTAGGGAGCTTGCTAGTAAAGTGGCTGGAATGGCGAACCCGAGCACAAGGAGATGAGAAATGAGGTGCGTTTTAGAAACCTTTCCCCATCACACGGTGTACCATCTTCTGGGTTTCTCATGCATGTTTTCGATGTAGGAAGATGCCCTTGAACCTGGAGATTTGGGACCCATGCGATGGGTAGCACGCAGTATTACTTTAAAGGGTCTGCGTTTGCTCACCCAACCTCACCAAACCTCTCAGCCCCAAGAGTGTCCACCCTTATGTCTCATCCAGCTGTGGGTCTAGATATGGTCAATCCAGGTTGCATCACAGCCCCTGAACGAATTGTGTAAGAGTTTCTCTGTCTTTCCCTGTCTTTGTTTCATGGGTTTTTAAAAGTAATTTATTTTTATAATGGGGTTTAGCTGCTTTTCACGGCTGTGTTTATGCCGCTTTACACCCACTTGACACACTAACAGAGAGATATCAATACATAGGTTTTAAGATTATTACTAGTCAGATATATTCTTGTGCGGTGAATCGGGCGTGTTGAGTCCAGTTCTCTGAGCAAGGAGTAGGTCTTGTCTATTACATATTGGGTTTATGGAACGGTATCTGAGCTAATTTGAAACTCTTGTTTTATGTATCACCCCACCTCACCTTTCCCGTTAAGCAGCCATAGTGTGTTTTCTGCATGTGTGACTCTGTTCTGTTTTGTAATTCAGTTCAAGTGTAACGGTTTTTACATTCCCTCTATAAGTGACACCTTAGGAGAAGTGTCCTTTTCTGTGTGACTTATTTCACTTAGAATCGTCTTACCTAAATCCACTCATCATGCTGCTACTAGCCTTATGACATTGATTTCATGGCTGAGTGATATTCCATTGTATATAAGGACCACAACTTTTTGATCCATTTTTCGCTTTCCTGGGATATTTAAGGTGGAATGAAGTGGAGGTCCTTGTCAACAGAGCAGCCCTAAACTTTGGGGTGCTTGTGTCTTGCTGATTTTCAATTTTCCCACTTTATCCCCCCATGCGTGGAAGTGCCCTATGCTCTCTAAGCTGTGTTTTTTCGATGTTTCAGGACACACCGTACACTTCTCCAGAGTGGCTGTTGGCGATTTACATCCCGCCCATCAGTGTAGCAAGGCTCCCATTTCTCCATGGCCTGTCCTGCATTTCTGGTTTTGACACTTTTTTCAGCATGGCCCTTTTGACCGATGGGAAGCGAGACTTCTTTGTAGCGCTGATTTGCCTTTCCAGGTTGCTTGGTTGGCCAAAAAGGGCGTATGCGTTTTTTCCTGAATATATTCAGGAAAAAACGCATACGCCCTTTTTGGCCAAGGGCATCATTGTCAACGTTTTGCCGCTTTTCATGTGCTTTAAAGGCGATTCGAATCTACCTCCTGAAATCTGTTTCCTGCAATTCTGCCTTGATTTCAAATCCTCTTCTTTGCCTTCCCTCAATATATTTGTGGACGAGAGTTATCATTAATAACTCTGCAGGTTTGTGAATTGCAGTGCCCTGAAGCTCCATTTTACAAGTCGCTTTTTTGGGAGCTGGCCGCAAAAGCGCAGGATGGCTTCAGGCCCTGTTCTGCTTCCGGGGGGCAGGCTGAGCCTGTGGTTAATTCTTCTTCCTGATGGGAAAATAGAGTGACCTGTGCCTGTCCCAACACCAAGAGCTAGTCTCTCATTGGTTCCCCGTCTTCCCGTTCATCCTCAGGACAAATTGCAACCTGTACGGAACAGGAGGTTAAAGGTGCTGATGCTCCAAGTAGGGAGATTGCTAGTAAAGTGGCTGGAATGGCGAACCCGAGCACAAGGAGATGAGAAATGAGGTGCGTTTTAGAAACCTTTCCCCATCACACGGTGTACCATCTTCTGGGTTTCTCATGCATGTTTTCGATGTAGGAAGATGCCCTTGAACCTGGAGATTTGGGACCCATGCGATGGGTAGCACGCAGTATTACTTTAAAGGGTCTGCGTTTGCTCACCCAACCTCACCAAACCTCTCAGCCCCAAGAGTGTCCACCCTTATGTCTCATCCAGCTGTGGGTCTAGATATGGTCAATCCAGGTTGCATCACAGCCCCTGAACGAATTGTGTAAGAGTTTCTCTGTCTTTCCCTGTCTTTGTTTCATGGGTTTTTAAAAGTAATTTATTTTTATAATGGGGTTTAGCTGCTTTTCACGGCTGTGTTTATGCCGCTTTACACCCACTTGACACACTAACAGAGAGATATCAATACATAGGTTTTAAGATTATTACTAGTCAGATATATTCTTGTGCGGTGAATCGGGCGTGTTGAGTCCAGTTCTCTGAGCAAGGAGTAGGTCTTGTCTATTACATATTGGGTTTATGGAACGGTATCTGAGCTAATTTGAAACTCTTGTTTTATGTATCACCCCACCTCACCTTTCCCGTTAAGCAGCCATAGTGTGTTTTCTGCATGTGTGACTCTGTTCTGTTTTGTAATTCAGTTCAAGTGTAACGGTTTTTACATTCCCTCTATAAGTGACACCTTAGGAGAAGTGTCCTTTTCTGTGTGACTTATTTCACTTAGAATCGTCTTACCTAAATCCACTCATCATGCTGCTACTAGCCTTATGACATTGATTTCATGGCTGAGTGATATTCCATTGTACATAAGGACCACAACTTTTTGATCCATTTTTCGCTTTCCTGGGATATTTAAGGTGGAATGAAGTGGAGGTCCTTGTCAACAGAGCAGCCCTAAACTTTGGGGTGCTTGTGTCTTGCTGATTTTCAATTTTCCCACTTTATCCCCCCATGCGTGGAAGTGCCCTATGCTCTCTAAGCTGTGTTTTTTAGATGTTTCAGGACACACCGTACACTTCTCCAGAGTGGCTGTTGGCGATTTACATCCCGCCCATCAGTGTAGCAAGGCTCCCATTTCTCCATGGCCTGTCCTGCATTTCTGGTTTTGACACTTTTTTCAGCATGGCCCTTTTGACCGATGGGAAGCGAGACTTCTTTGTAGCGCTGATTTGCCTTTCCAGGTTGCTTGGTTGGCCAAAAAGGGCGTATGCGTTTTTTCCTGAATATATGCAGGAAAAAACGCATACGCCCTTTTTGGCCAAGGGCATCATTGTCAACGTTTTGCCGCTTTTCATGTGCTTTAAAGGCGATTCGAATCTACCTCCTGAAATCTGTTTCCTGCAATTCTGCCTTGATTTCAAATCCTCTTCTTTGCCTTCCCTCAATATATTTGTGGACGAGAGTAATCATTTATAACTCGCAGGTTTGTGAATTGCAGTGCCCTGAAGCTCCATTTTACAAGACGCTTCTTTGGGAGCTGGCCGCAAAAGCGCAGGATGGCTTCAGGCCCTGTTCTGGTTCCGGGGGGCAGGCTGAGCCTGTGGTTAATTCTTCTTCCTGATGGGAAAATAGAGTGACCTGTGCCTGTCCCAACACCAAGAGCTAGTCTCTCATTGGTTCCCCGTCTTCCCGTGCATCCTCAGGACAAATTGCAACCTGTACGGAACAGGAGGTTAAAGGTGCTGATGCTCCAAGTAGGGAGATTGCTAGTAAAGTGGCTGGAATGGCGAACCCGAGCACAAGGAGATGAGAAATGAGGTGCGTTTTAGAAACCTTTCCCCATCACACGGTGTACCATCTTCTGGGTTTCTCATGCATGTTTTCGATGTAGGAAGATGCCCTTGAACCTGGAGATTTGGGACCCATGCGATGGGTAGCACGCAGTATTACTTTAAAGGGTCTGCGTTTGCTCACCCAACCTCACCAAACCTCTCAGCCCCAAGAGTGTCCACCCTTATGTCTCATCCAGCTGTGGGTCTAGATATGGTCAATCCAGGTTGCATCACAGCCCCTGAACGAATTGTGTAAGAATTTCTCTGTCTTTCCCTGTCTTTGTTTCATGGGTTTTTAAAAGTAATTTATTTTTATAATGGGGTTTAGCTGCTTTTCACGGCTGTGTTTATGCCGCTTTACACCCACTTGACACACTAACAGAGAGATATCAATACATAGGTTTTAAGATTATTACTAGTCAGATATATTCTTGTGCGGTGAATCGGGCGTGTTGAGTCCAGTTCTCTGAGCAAGGAGTAGGTCTTGTCTATTACATATTGGGTTTATGGAACGGTATCTGAGCTAATTTGAAACTCTTGTTTTATGTATCACCCCACCTCACCTTTCCCGTTAAGCAGCCATAGTGTGTTTTCTGCATGTGTGACTCTGTTCTGTTTTGTAATTCAGTTCAAGTGTAACGGTTTTTACATTCCCTCTATAAGTGACACCTTAGGAGAAGTGTCCTTTTCTGTGTGACTTATTTCACTTAGAATCGTCTTACCTAAATCCACTCATCATGCTGCTACTAGCCTTATGACATTGATTTCATGGCTGAGTGATATTCCATTGTACATAAGGACCACAACTTTTTGATCCATTTTTCGCTTTCCTGGGATATTTAAGGTGGAATGAAGTGGAGGTCCTTGTCAACAGAGCAGCCCTAAACTTTGGGGTGCTTGTGTCTTGCTGATTTTCAATTTTCCCACTTTATCCCCCCATGCGTGGAAGTGCCCTATGCTCTCTAAGCTGTGTTTTTTAGATGTTTCAGGACACACCGTACACTTCTCCAGAGTGGCTGTTGGCGATTTACATCCCGCCCATCAGTGTAGCAAGGCTCCCATTTCTCCATGGCCTGTCCTGCATTTCTGGTTTTGACACTTTTTTCAGCATGGCCCTTTTGACCGATGGGAAGCGAGACTTCTTTGTAGCGCTGATTTGCCTTTCCAGGTTGCTTGGTTGGCCAAAAAGGGCGTATGCGTTTTTTCCTGAATATATGCAGGAAAAAACGCATACGCCCTTTTTGGCCAAGGGCATCATTGTCAACGTTTTGCCGCTTTTCATGTGCTTTAAAGGCGATTCGAATCTACCTCCTGAAATCTGTTTCCTGCAATTCTGCCTTGATTTCAAATCCTCTTCTTTGCCTTCCCTCAATATATTTGTGGACGAGAGTAATCATTTATAACTCGCAGGTTTGTGAATTGCAGTGCCCTGAAGCTCCATTTTACAAGACGCTTCTTTGGGAGCTGGCCGCAAAAGCGCAGGATGGCTTCAGGCCCTGTTCTGGTTCCGGGGGGCAGGCTGAGCCTGTGGTTAATTCTTCTTCCTGATGGGAAAATAGAGTGACCTGTGCCTGTCCCAACACCAAGAGCTAGTCTCTCATTGGTTCCCCGTCTTCCCGTGCATCCTCAGGACAAATTGCAACCTGTACGGAACAGGAGGTTAAAGGTGCTGATGCTCCAAGTAGGGAGATTGCTAGTAAAGTGGCTGGAATGGCGAACCCGAGCACAAGGAGATGAGAAATGAGGTGCGTTTTAGAAACCTTTCCCCATCACACGGTGTACCATCTTCTGGGTTTCTCATGCATGTTTTCGATGTAGGAAGATGCCCTTGAACCTGGAGATTTGGGACCCATGCGATGGGTAGCACGCAGTATTACTTTAAAGGGTCTGCGTTTGCTCACCCAACCTCACCAAACCTCTCAGCCCCAAGAGTGTCCACCCTTATGTCTCATCCAGCTGTGGGTCTAGATATGGTCAATCCAGGTTGCATCACAGCCCCTGAACGAATTGTGTAAGAATTTCTCTGTCTTTCCCTGTCTTTGTTTCATGGGTTTTTAAAAGTAATTTATTTTTATAATGGGGTTTAGCTGCTTTTCACGGCTGTGTTTATGCCGCTTTACACCCACTTGACACACTAACAGAGAGATATCAATACATAGGTTTTAAGATTATTACTAGTCAGATATATTCTTGTGCGGTGAATCGGGCGTGTTGAGTCCAGTTCTCTGAGCAAGGAGTAGGTCTTGTCTATTACATATTGGGTTTATGGAACGGTATCTGAGCTAATTTGAAACTCTTGTTTTATGTATCACCCCACCTCACCTTTCCCGTTAAGCAGCCATAGTGTGTTTTCTGCATGTGTGACTCTGTTCTGTTTTGTAATTCAGTTCAAGTGTAACGGTTTTTACATTCCCTCTATAAGTGACACCTTATGAGAAGTGTCCTTTTCTGTGTGACTTATTTCACTTAGAATCGTCTTACCTAAATCCACTCATCATGCTGCTACTAGCCTTATGACATTGGTTTCATGGCTGAGTGATATTCCATTGTACATAAGGACCACCACTTCTTTATCCATTTTTCGCTTTCCTGGGATATTTAAGGTGTCATGAAGTGGAGGTTCTTGTCAACAGAGCAGCCCTAAACTTTGGGGTGCCTGTGTCTTGCTGATTTTTAGTTTTCCCAATTTATATGCCAATGAGTGGATGTGCCCTATGCGCTCTAAGCTGTGTTTTTTCGATGTTTCAGGACACACCGTACAATTCTCCAGAGTGGCTGTTGGTGATTTACATCCCGCCCATCAGTGTAGCAAGGCTCCCATTTCTCCATGGCCTGTCCTGCATTTCTGGTTTTGACACTTTTTTCAGCATGGCCCTTTTGACCGATGGGAAGCGAGACTTCTTTGTAGCGCTGATTTGCCTTTCCAGGTTGCTTGGTTGGCCAAAAAGGGCGTATGGGTTTTTTCCTGAATATATTCAGGAAAAAACGCATACGCCCTTTTTGGCCAAGGGCATCATTGTCAACGTTTTGCCGCTTTTCATGTGCTTTAAAGGCGATTCGAATCTACCTCCTGAAATCTGTTTCCTGCAATTCTGCCTTGATTTCAAATCCCCTTCTTTGCCTTCCCTCAATATATTTGTGGACGAGAGTTATCATTTATAACTCTGCAGGTTTGTGAATTGCAGTGCCCTGAAGCTCCATTTTACAAGTCGCTTTTTTGGGAGCTGGCCGCAAAAGCGCAGGATGGCTTCAGGCCCTTTTCTGCTTCCGGGGGGCAGGCTGAGCCTGTGGTTAATTCTTCTTCCTGATGGGAAAATAGAGTGACCTGTGCCTGTCCCAACACCAAGAGCTAGTCTCTCATTGGTTCCCCGTCTTCCCGTTCATCCTCAGGACAAATTGCAACCTGTACGGAACAGGAGGTTAAAGGTGCTGATGCTCCAAGTAGGGAGATTGCTAGTAAAGTGGCTGGAATGGCGAACCCGAGCACAAGGAGATGAGAAATGAGGTGCGTTTTAGAAACCTTACCCCATCACACGGTGTACCATCTTCTGGGTTTCTCATGCATGTTTTCGATGTAGGAAGATGCCCTTGAACCTGGAGATTTGGGACCCATGCGATGGGTAGCACGCAGTATTACTTTAAAGGGTCTGCGTTTGCTCACCCAACCTCACCAAACCTCTCAGCCCCAAGAGTGTCCACCCTTATGTCTCATCCAGCTGTGGGTCTAGATATGGTCAATCCAGGTTGCATCACAGCCACTGAACGAATTGTGTAAGAGTTTCTCTGTCTTTCCCTGTCTTTGTTTCATGGGTTTTTAAAAGTAATTTATTTTTATAATGGGGTTTAGCTGCTTTTCACGGCTGTGTTTATGCCGCTTTACACCCACTTGACACACTAACAGAGAGATATCAATACATAGGTTTTAAGATTATTACTAGTCAGATATATTCTTGTGCGGTGAATCGGGCGTGTTGAGTCCAGTTCTCTGAGCAAGGAGTAGGTCTTGTCTATTACATATTGGGTTTATGGAACGGTATCTGAGCTAATTTGAAACTCTTGTTTTATGTATCACCCCACCTCACCTTTCCGGTTAAGCCGCCATAGTGTGTTTTCTGCATGTGTGACTCTGTTCTGTTTTGTAATTCAGTTCAAGTGTAACGGTTTTTACATTCCCTCTATAAGTGACACCTTAGGAGAAGTGTCCTTTTCTGTGTGACTTATTTCACTTAGAATCGTCTTACCTAAATCCACTCATCATGCTGCTACTAGCCTTATGACATTGATTTCATGGCTGAGTGATATTCCATTGTACATAAGGACCACAACTTTTTGATCCATTTTTCGCTTTCCTGGGATATTTAAGGTGGAATGAAGTGGAGGTCCTTGTCAACAGAGCAGCCCTAAACTTTGGGGTGCCTGTGTCTTGCTGATTTTTAGTTTTCCCAATTTATATGCCAATGAGTGGATGTGCCCTATGCGCTCTAAGCTGTGTTTTTTAGATGTTTCAGGACACACCGTACAATTCTCCAAGTGGCTGTTGGCGATTTACATCCCGCCCATCAGTGTAGCAAGGCTCCCATTTCTCCATGGCCGGTTCTGCATTTCTGGTTTTGACACTTTTTTCAGCATGGCCCTTTTGACCGATGGGAAGCGAGACTTCCTTGTAGCGCTGATTTGCCTTTCCAGGTTGCTTGGTTGGCCAAAAAGGGCGTATGCGTTTTTTCCTGAATATATTCAGGAAAAAACGCATACGCCCTTTTTGGCCAAGGGCATCATTGTCAACGTTTTGCCGCTTTTCATGTGCTTTAAAGGCGATTCGAATCTACCTCCTGAAATCTGTTTCCTGCAATTCTGCCTTGATTTCAAATCCTCTTCTTTGCCTTCCCTCAATATATTTGTGGACGAGAGTAATCATTTATAACTCGCAGGTTTGTGAATTGCAGTGCCCTGAAGCTCCATTTTACAAGACGCTTCTTTGGGAGCTGGCCGCAAAAGCGCAGGATGGCTTCAGGCCCTGTTCTGGTTCCGGGGGGCAGGCTGAGCCTGTGGTTAATTCTTCTTCCTGATGGGAAAATAGAGTGACCTGTGCCTGTCCCAACACCAAGAGCTAGTCTCTCATTGGTTCCCCGTCTTCCCGTTCATCCTCAGGACAAATTGCAACCTGTACGGAACAGGAGGTTAAAGGTGCTGATGCTCCAAGTAGGGAGATTGCTAGTAAAGTGGCTGGAATGGCGAACCCGAGCACAAGGAGATGAGAAATGAGGTGCGTTTTAGAAACCTTTCCCCATCACACGGTGTACCATCTTCTGGGTTTCTCATGCATGTTTTCGATGTAGGAAGATGCCCTTGAACCTGGAGATTTGGGACCCATGCGATGGGTAGCACGCAGTATTACTTTAAAGGGTCTGCGTTTGCTCACCCAACCTCACCAAACCTCTCAGCCCCAAGAGTGTCCACCCTTATGTCTCATCCAGCTGTGGGTCTAGATATGGTCAATCCAGGTTGCATCACAGCCCCTGAACGAATTGTGTAAGAGTTTCTCTGTCTTTCCCTGTCTTTGTTTCATGGGTTTTTAAAAGTAATTTATTTTTATAATGGGGTTTAGCTGCTTTTCACGGCTGTGTTTATGCCGCTTTACACCCACTTGACACACTAACAGAGAGATATCAATACATAGGTTTTAAGATTATTACTAGTCAGATATATTCTTGTGCGGTGAATCGGGCGTGTTGAGTCCAGTTCTCTGAGCAAGGAGTAGGTCTTGTCTATTACATATTGGGTTTATGGAACGGTATCTGAGCTAATTTGAAACTCTTGTTTTATGTATCACCCCACCTCACCTTTCCCGTTAAGCAGCCATAGTGTGTTTTCTGCATGTGTGACTCTGTTCTGTTTTGTAATTCAGTTCAAGTGTAACGGTTTTTACATTCCCTCTATAAGTGACACCTTAGGAGAAGTGTCCTTTTCTGTGTGACTTATTTCACTTAGAATCGTCTTACCTAAATCCACTCATCATGCTGCTACTAGCCTTATGACATTGATTTCATGGCTGAGTGATATTCCATTGTACATAAGGACCACAACTTTTTGATCCATTTTTCGCTTTCCTGGGATATTTAAGGTGGAATGAAGTGGAGGTCCTTGTCAACAGAGCAGCCCTAAACTTTGGGGTGCCTGTGTCTTGCTGATTTTTAGTTTTCCCAATTTATATGCCAATGAGTGGATGTGCCCTATGCGCTCTAAGCTGTGTTTTTTAGATGTTTCAGGACACACCGTACAATTCTCCAAGTGGCTGTTGGCGATTTACATCCCGCCCATCAGTGTAGCAAGGCTCCCATTTCTCCATGGCCGGTTCTGCATTTCTGGTTTTGACACTTTTTTCAGCATGGCCCTTTTGACCGATGGGAAGCGAGACTTCCTTGTAGCGCTGATTTGCCTTTCCAGGTTGCTTGGTTGGCCAAAAAGGGCGTATGCGTTTTTTCCTGAATATATTCAGGAAAAAACGCATACGCCCTTTTTGGCCAAGGGCATCATTGTCAACGTTTTGCCGCTTTTCATGTGCTTTAAAGGCGATTCGAATCTACCTCCTGAAATCTGTTTCCTGCAATTCTGCCTTGATTTCAAATCCTCTTCTTTGCCTTCCCTCAATATATTTGTGGACGAGAGTAATCATTTATAACTCGCAGGTTTGTGAATTGCAGTGCCCTGAAGCTCCATTTTACAAGACGCTTCTTTGGGAGCTGGCCGCAAAAGCGCAGGATGGCTTCAGGCCCTGTTCTGGTTCCGGGGGGCAGGCTGAGCCTGTGGTTAATTCTTCTTCCTGATGGGAAAATAGAGTGACCTGTGCCTGTCCCAACACCAAGAGCTAGTCTCTCATTGGTTCCCCGTCTTCCCGTTCATCCTCAGGACAAATTGCAACCTGTACGGAACAGGAGGTTAAAGGTGCTGATGCTCCAAGTAGGGAGATTGCTAGTAAAGTGGCTGGAATGGCGAACCCGAGCACAAGGAGATGAGAAATGAGGTGCGTTTTAGAAACCTTTCCCCATCACACGGTGTACCATCTTCTGGGTTTCTCATGCATGTTTTCGATGTAGGAAGATGCCCTTGAACCTGGAGATTTGGGACCCATGCGATGGGTAGCACGCAGTATTACTTTAAAGGGTCTGCGTTTGCTCACCCAACCTCACCAAACCTCTCAGCCCCAAGAGTGTCCACCCTTATGTCTCATCCAGCTGTGGGTCTAGATATGGTCAATCCAGGTTGCATCACAGCCCCTGAACGAATTGTGTAAGAGTTTCTCTGTCTTTCCCTGTCTTTGTTTCATGGGTTTTTAAAAGTAATTTATTTTTATAATGGGGTTTAGCTGCTTTTCACGGCTGTGTTTATGCCGCTTTACACCCACTTGACACACTAACAGAGAGATATCAATACATAGGTTTTAAGATTATTACTAGTCAGATATATTCTTGTGCGGTGAATCGGGCGTGTTGAGTCCAGTTCTCTGAGCAAGGAGTAGGTCTTGTCTATTACATATTGGGTTTATGGAACGGTATCTGAGCTAATTTGAAACTCTTGTTTTATGTATCACCCCACCTCACCTTTCCCGTTAAGCAGCCATAGTGTGTTTTCTGCATGTGTGACTCTGTTCTGTTTTGTAATTCAGTTCAAGTGTAACGGTTTTTACATTCCCTCTATAAGTGACACCTTAGGAGAAGTGTCCTTTTCTGTGTGACTTATTTCACTTAGAATCGTCTTACCTAAATCCACTCATCATGCTGCTACTAGCCTTATGACATTGATTTCATGGCTGAGTGATATTCCATTGTACATAAGGACCACAACTTTTTGATCCATTTTTCGCTTTCCTGGGATATTTAAGGTGGAATGAAGTGGAGGTCCTTGTCAACAGAGCAGCCCTAAACTTTGGGGTGCTTGTGTCTTGCTGATTTTCAATTTTCCCACTTTATCCCCCCATGCGTGGAAGTGCCCTATGCTCTCTAAGCTGTGTTTTTCAGATGTTTCAGGACACACCGTACACTTCTCCAGAGTGGCTGTTGGCGATTTACATCCCGCCCATCAGTGTAGCAAGGCTCCCATTTCTCCATGGCCTGTCCTGCATTTCTGGTTTTGACACTTTTTTCAGCATGGCCCTTTTGACCGATGGGAAGCGAGACTTCTTTGTAGCGCTGATTTGCCTTTCCAGGTTGCTTGGTTGGCCAAAAAGGGCGTATGCGTTTTTTCCTGAATATATTCAGGAAAAAACGCATACGCCCTTTTCGGCCAAGGGCATCATTGTCAACGTTTTGCCGCTTTTCATGTGCTTTAAAGGCGATTCGAATCTACCTCCTGAAATCTGTTTCCTGCAATTCTGCCTTGATTTCAAATCCTCTTCTTTGCCTTCCCTCAATATATTTGTGGACGAGAGTTATCATTAATAACTCTGCAGGTTTGTGAATTGCAGTGCCCTGAAGCTCCATTTTACAAGTCGCTTCTTTGGGAGCTGGCCGCAAAAGCGCAGGATGGCTTCAGGCCCTGTTCTGCTTCCGGGGGGCAGGCTGAGCCTGTGGTTAATTCTTCTTCCTGATGGGAAAATAGAGTGACCTGTGCCTGTCCCAACACCAAGAGCTAGTCTCTCATTGGTTCCCCGTCTTCCCGTGCATCCTCAGGACAAATTGCAACCTGTACGGAACAGGAGGTTAAAGGTGCTGATGCTCCAAGTAGGGAGATTGCTAGTAAAGTGGCTGGAATGGCCAACCCGAGCACAAGGAGATGAGAAATGAGGTGCGTTTTAGAAACCTTTCCCCATCACACGGTGTACCATCTTCTGGGTTTCTCATGCATGTTTTCGATGTAGGAAGATGCCCTTGAACCTGGAGATTTGGGACCCATGCGATGGGTAGCACGCAGTATTACTTTAAAGGGTCTGCGTTTGCTCACCCAACCTCACCAAACCTCTCAGCCCCAAGAGTGTCCACCCTTATGTCTCATCCAGCTGTGGGTCTAGATATGGTCAATCCAGGTTGCATCACAGCCCCTGAACGAATTGTGTAAGAGTTTCTCTGTCTTTCCCTGTCTTTGTTTCATGGGTTTTTAAAAGTAATTTATTTTTATAATGGGGTTTAGCTGCTTTTCACGGCTGTGTTTATGCCGCTTTACACCCACTTGACACACTAACAGAGAGATATCAATACATAGGTTTTAAGATTATTACTAGTCAGATATATTCTTGTGCGGTGAATCGGGCGTGTTGAGTCCAGTTCTCTGAGCAAGGAGTAGGTCTTGTCTATTACATATTGGGTTTATGGAACGGTATCTGAGCTAATTTGAAACTCTTGTTTTATGTATCACCCCACCTCACCTTTCCCGTTAAGCAGCCATAGTGTGTTTTCTGCATGTGTGACTCTGTTCTGTTTTGTAATTCAGTTCAAGTGTAACGGTTTTTACATTCCCTCTATAAGTGACACCTTAGGAGAAGTGTCCTTTTCTGTGTGACTTATTTCACTTAGAATCGTCTTACCTAAATCCACTCATCATGCTGCTACTAGCCTTATGACATTGATTTCATGGCTGAGTGATATTCCATTGTACATAAGGACCACAACTTTTTGATCCATTTTTCGCTTTCCTGGGATATTTAAGGTGGAATGAAGTGGAGGTCCTTGTCAACAGAGCAGCCCTAAACTTTGGGGTGCTTGTGTCTTGCTGATTTTCAATTTTCCCACTTTATCCCCCCATGCGTGGAAGTGCCCTATGCTCTCTAAGCTGTGTTTTTTAGATGTTTCAGGACACACCGTACACTTCTCCAGAGTGGCTGTTGGCGATTTACATCCCGCCCATCAGTGTAGCAAGGCTCCCATTTCTCCATGGCCTGTCCTGCATTTCTGGTTTTGACACTTTTTTCAGCATGGCCCTTTTGACCGATGGGAAGCGAGACTTCTTTGTAGCGCTGATTTGCCTTTCCAGGTTGCTTGGTTGGCCAAAAAGGGCGTATGCGTTTTTTCCTGAATATATTCAGGAAAAAACGCATACGCCCTTTTTGGCCAAGGGCATCATTGTCAACGTTTTGCCGCTTTTCATGTGCTTTAAAGGCGATTCGAATCTACCTCCTGAAATCTGTTTCCTGCAATTCTGCCTTGATTTCAAATCCTCTTCTTTGCCTTCCCTCAATATATTTGTGGACGAGAGTAATCATTTATAACTCGCAGGTTTGTGAATTGCAGTGCCCTGAAGCTCCATTTTACAAGACGCTTCTTTGGGAGCTGGCCGCAAAAGCGCAGGATGGCTTCAGGCCCTGTTCTGGTTCCGGGGGGCAGGCTGAGCCTGTGGTTAATTCTTCTTCCTGATGGGAAAATAGAGTGACCTGTGCCTGTCCCAACACCAAGAGCTAGTCTCTCATTGGTTCCCCGTCTTCCCGTGCATCCTCAGGACAAATTGCAACCTGTACGGAACAGGAGGTTAAAGGTGCTGATGCTCCAAGTAGGGAGATTGCTAGTAAAGTGGCTGGAATGGCGAACCCGAGCACAAGGAGATGAGAAATGAGGTGCGTTTTAGAAACCTTTCCCCATCACACGGTGTACCATCTTCTGGGTTTCTCATGCATGTTTTCGATGTAGGAAGATGCCCTTGAACCTGGAGATTTGGGACCCATGCGATGGGTAGCACGCAGTATTACTTTAAAGGGTCTGCGTTTGCTCACCCAACCTCACCAAACCTCTCAGCCCCAAGAGTGTCCACCCTTATGTCTCATCCAGCTGTGGGTCTAGATATGGTCAATCCAGGTTGCATCACAGCCCCTGAACGAATTGTGTAAGAATTTCTCTGTCTTTCCCTGTCTTTGTTTCATGGGTTTTTAAAAGTAATTTATTTTTATAATGGGGTTTAGCTGCTTTTCACGGCTGTGTTTATGCCGCTTTACACCCACTTGACACACTAACAGAGAGATATCAATACATAGGTTTTAAGATTATTACTAGTCAGATATATTCTTGTGCGGTGAATCGGGCGTGTTGAGTCCAGTTCTCTGAGCAAGGAGTAGGTCTTGTCTATTACATATTGGGTTTATGGAACGGTATCTGAGCTAATTTGAAACTCTTGTTTTATGTATCACCCCACCTCACCTTTCCCGTTAAGCAGCCATAGTGTGTTTTCTGCATGTGTGACTCTGTTCTGTTTTGTAATTCAGTTCAAGTGTAACGGTTTTTACATTCCCTGTATAAGTGACACCTTAGGAGAAGTGTCCTTTTCTGTGTGACTTATTTCACTTAGAATCGTCTTACCTAAATCCACTCATCATGCTGCTACTAGCCTTATGACATTGATTTCATGGCTGAGTGATATTCCATTGTACATAAGGACCACAACTTTTTGATCCATTTTTCGCTTTCCTGGGATATTTAAGGTGGAATGAAGTGGAGGTCCTTGTCAACAGAGCAGCCCTAAACTTTGGGGTGCCTGTGTCTTGCTGATTTTTAGTTTTCCCAATTTATATGCCAATGAGTGGATGTGCCCTATGCTCTCTAAGCTGTGTTTTTTAGATGTTTCAGGACACACCGTACACTTCTCCAGAGTGGCTGTTGGCGATTTACATCCCGCCCATCAGTGTAGCAAGGCTCCCATTTCTCCATGGCCTGTCCTGCATTTCTGGTTTTGACACTTTTTTCAGCATGGCCCTTTTGACCGATGGGAAGCGAGACTTCTTTGTAGCGCTGATTTGCCTTTCCAGGTTGCTTGGTTGGCCAAAAAGGGCGTATGCGTTTTTTCCTGAATATATTCAGGAAAAAACGCATACGCCCTTTTTGGCCAAGGGCATCATTGTCAACGTTTTGCCGCTTTTCATGTGCTTTAAAGGCGATTCGAATCTACCTCCTGAAATCTGTTTCCTGCAATTCTGCCTTGATTTCAAATCCTCTTCTTTGCCTTCCCTCAATATATTTGTGGACGAGAGTAATCATTTATAACTCGCAGGTTTGTGAATTGCAGTGCCCTGAAGCTCCATTTTACAAGACGCTTCTTTGGGAGCTGGCCGCAAAAGCGCAGGATGGCTTCAGGCCCTGTTCTGGTTCCGGGGGGCAGGCTGAGCCTGTGGTTAATTCTTCTTCCTGATGGGAAAATGGAGTGACCTGTGCCTGTCCCAACACCAAGAGCTAGTCTCTCATTGGTTCCCCGTCTTCCCGTGCATCCTCAGGACAAATTGCAACCTGTACGGAACAGGAGGTTAAAGGTGCTGAGGCTCCAAGTAGGGAGATTGCTAGTAAAGTGGCTGGAATGGCGAACCCGAGCACAAGGAGATGAGAAATGAGGTGCGTTTTAGAAACCTTTCCCCATCACACGGTGTACCATCTTCTGGGTTTCTCATGCATGTTTTCGATGTAGGAAGATGCCCTTGAACCTGGAGATTTGGGACCCATGCGATGGGTAGCACGCAGTATTACTTTAAAGGGTCTGCGTTTGCTCACCCAACCTCACCAAACCTCTCAGCCCCAAGAGTGTCCACCCTTATGTCTCATCCAGCTGTGGGTCTAGATATGGTCAATCCAGGTTGCATCACAGCCCCTGAACGAATTGTGTAAGAATTTCTCTGTCTTTCCCTGTCTTTGTTTCATGGGTTTTTAAAAGTAATTTATTTTTATAATGGGGTTTAGCTGCTTTTCACGGCTGTGTTTATGCCGCTTTACACCCACTTGACACACTAACAGAGAGATATCAATACATAGGTTTTAAGATTATTACTAGTCAGATATATTCTTGTGCGGTGAATCGGGCGTGTTGAGTCCAGTTCTCTGAGCAAGGAGTAGGTCTTGTCTATTACATATTGGGTTTATGGAACGGTATCTGAGCTAATTTGAAACTCTTGTTTTATGTATCACCCCACCTCACCTTTCCCGTTAAGCAGCCATAGTGTGTTTTCTGCATGTGTGAGTCTGTTCTGTTTTGTAATTCAGTTCAAGTGTAACGGTTTTTACATTCCCTCTATAAGTGACACCTTAGGAGAAGTGTCCTTTTCTGTGTGACTTATTTCACTTAGAATCGTCTTACCTAAATCCACTCATCATGCTGCTACTAGCCTTATGACATTGATTTCATGGCTGAGTGATATTCCATTGTACATAAGGACCACAACTTTTTGATCCATTTTTCGCTTTCCTGGGATATTTAAGGTGGAATGAAGTGGAGGTCCTTGTCAACAGAGCAGCCCTAAACTTTGGGGTGCTTGTGTCTTGCTGATTTTCAATTTTCCCACTTTATCCCCCCATGCGTGGAAGTGCCCTATGCTCTCTAAGCTGTGTTTTTTAGATGTTTCAGGACACACCGTACACTTCTCCAGAGTGGCTGTTGGCGATTTACATCCCGCCCATCAGTGTAGCAAGGCTCCCATTTCTCCATGGCCTGTCCTGCATTTCTGGTTTTGACACTTTTTTCAGCATGGCCCTTTTGACCGATGGGAAGCGAGACTTCTTTGTAGCGCTGATTTGCCTTTCCAGGTTGCTTGGTTGGCCAAAAAGGGCGTATGCGTTTTTTCCTGAATATATTCAGGAAAAACGCATACGCCCTTTTTGGCCAAGGGCATCATTGTCAACGTTTTGCCGCTTTTCATGTGCTTTAAAGGCGATTCGAATCTACCTCCTGAAATCTGTTTCCTGCAATTCTGCCTTGATTTCAAATCCTCTTCTTTGCCTTCCCTCAATATATTTGTGGACGAGAGTAATCATTTATAACTCGCAGGTTTGTGAATTGCAGTGCCCTGAAGCTCCATTTTACAAGACGCTTCTTTGGGAGCTGGCCGCAAAAGCGCAGGATGGCTTCAGGCCCTGTTCTGGTTCCGGGGGGCAGGCTGAGCCTGTGGTTAATTCTTCTTCCTGATGGGAAAATAGAGTGACCTGTGCCTGTCCCAACACCAAGAGCTAGTCTCTCATTGGTTCCCCGTCTTCCCGTGCATCCTCAGGACAAATTGCAACCTGTACGGAACAGGAGGTTAAAGGTGCTGATGCTCCAAGTAGGGAGATTGCTAGTAAAGTGGCTGGAATGGCGAACCCGAGCACAAGGAGATGAGAAATGAGGTGCGTTTTAGAAACCTTTCCCCATCACACGGTGTACCATCTTCTGGGTTTCTCATGCATGTTTTCGATGTAGGAAGATGCCCTTGAACCTGGAGATTTGGGACCCATGCGATGGGTAGCACGCAGTATTACTTTAAAGGGTCTGCGTTTGCTCACCCAACCTCACCAAACCTCTCAGCCCCAAGAGTGTCCACCCTTATGTCTCATCCTGCTGTGGGTCTAGATATGGTCAATCCAGGTTGCATCACAGCCCCTGAACGAATTGTGTAAGAGTTTCTCTGTCTTTCCCTGTCTTTGTTTCATGGGTTTTTAAAAGTAATTTATTTTTATAATGGGGTTTAGCTGCTTTTCACGGCTGTGTTTATGCCGCTTTACACCCACTTGACACACTAACAGAGAGATATCAATACATAGGTTTTAAGATTATTACTAGTCAGATATATTCTTGTGCGGTGAATCGGGCGTGTTGAGTCCAGTTCTCTGAGCAAGGAGTAGGTCTTGTCTATTACATATTGGGTTTATGGAACGGTATCTGAGCTAATTTGAAACTCTTGTTTTATGTATCACCCCACCTCACCTTTCCCGTTAAGCAGCCATAGTGTGTTTTCTGCATGTGTGACTCTGTTCTGTTTTGTAATTCAGTTCAAGTGTAACGGTTTTTACATTCCCTCTATAAGTGACACCTTAGGAGAAGTGTCCTTTTCTGTGTGACTTATTTCACTTAGAATCGTCTTACCTAAATCCACTCATCATGCTGCTACTAGCCTTATGACATTGATTTCATGGCTGAGTGATATTCCATTGTACATAAGGACCACAACTTTTTGATCCATTTTTCGCTTTCCTGGGATATTTAAGGTGGAATGAAGTGGAGGTCCTTGTCAACAGAGCAGCCCTAAACTTTGGGGTGCCTGTGTCTTGCTGATTTTTAGTTTTCCCAATTTATATGCCAATGAGTGGATGTGCCCTATGCGCTCTAAGCTGTGTTTTTTCGATGTTTCAGGACACACCGTACAATTCTCCAGAGTGGCTGTTGGTGATTTACATCCCGCCCATCAGTGTAGCAAGGCTCCCATTTCTCCATGGCCTGTCCTGCATTTCTGGTTTAGACACTTTTTTCAGCATGGCCCTTTTGACCGATGGGAAGCGAGACTTCTTTGTAGCGCTGATTTGCCTTTCCAGGTTGCTTGGTTGGCCAAAAAGGGCGTATGCGTTTTTTCCTGAATATATTCAGGAAAAAACGCATACGCCCTTTTTGGCCAAGGGCATCATTGTCAACGTTTTGCCGCTTTTCATGTGCTTTAAAGGCGATTCGAATCTACCTCCTGAAATCTGTTTCCTGCAATTCTGCCTTGATTTCAAATCCCCTTCTTTGCCTTCCCTCAATATATTTGTGGACGAGAGTTATCATTTATAACTCTGCAGGTTTGTGAATTGCAGTGCCCTGAAGCTCCATTTTACAAGTCGCTTTTTTGGGAGCTGGCCGCAAAAGCGCAGGATGGCTTCAGGCCCTGTTCTGCTTCCGGGGGGCAGGCTGAGCCTGTGGTTAATTCTTCTTCCTGATGGGAAAATAGAGTGACCTGTGCCTGTCCCAACACCAAGAGCTAGTCTCTCATTGGTTCCCCGTCTTCCCGTGCATCCTCAGGACAAATTGCAACCTGTACGGAACAGGAGGTTAAAGGTGCTGAGGCTCCAAGTAGGGAGATTGCTAGTAAAGTGGCTGGAATGGCGAACCCGAGCACAAGGAGATGAGAAATGAGGTGCGTTTTAGAAACCTTTCCCCATCACACGGTGTACCATCTTCTGGGTTTCTCATGCATGTTTTCGATGTAGGAAGATGCCCTTGAACCTGGAGATTTGGGACCCATGCGATGGGTAGCACGCAGTATTACTTTAAAGGGTCTGCGTTTGCTCACCCAACCTCACCAAACCTCTCAGCCCCAAGAGTGTCCACCCTTATGTCTCATCCAGCTGTGGGTCTAGATATGGTCAATCCAGGTTGCATCACAGCCCCTGAACGAATTGTGTAAGAATTTCTCTGTCTTTCCCTGTCTTTGTTTCATGGGTTTTTAAAAGTAATTTATTTTTATAATGGGGTTTAGCTGCTTTTCACGGCTGTGTTTATGCCGCTTTACACCCACTTGACACACTAACAGAGAGATATCAATACATAGGTTTTAAGATTATTACTAGTCAGATATATTCTTGTGCGGTGAATCGGGCGTGTTGAGTCCAGTTCTCTGAGCAAGGAGTAGGTCTTGTCTATTACATATTGGGTTTATGGAACGGTATCTGAGCTAATTTGAAACTCTTGTTTTATGTATCACCCCACCTCACCTTTCCCGTTAAGCAGCCATAGTGTGTTTTCTGCATGTGTGACTCTGTTCTGTTTTGTAATTCAGTTCAAGTGTAACGGTTTTTACATTCCCTCTATAAGTGACACCTTAGGAGAAGTGTCCTTTTCTGTGTGACTTATTTCACTTAGAATCGTCTTACCTAAATCCACTCATCATGCTGCTACTAGCCTTATGACATTGATTTCATGGCTGAGTGATATTCCATTGTACATAAGGACCACAACTTTTTGATCCATTTTTCGCTTTCCTGGGATATTTAAGGTGGAATGAAGTGGAGGTCCTTGTCAACAGAGCAGCCCTAAACTTTGGGGTGCTTGTGTCTTGCTGATTTTCAATTTTCCCACTTTATCCCCCCATGCGTGGAAGTGCCCTATGCTCTCTAAGCTGTGTTTTTTAGATGTTTCAGGACACACCGTACACTTCTCCAGAGTGGCTGTTGGCGATTTACATCCCGCCCATCAGTGTAGCAAGGCTCCCATTTCTCCATGGCCTGTCCTGCATTTCTGGTTTTGACACTTTTTTCAGCATGGCCCTTTTGACCGATGGGAAGCGAGACTTCTTTGTAGCGCTGATTTGCCTTTCCAGGTTGCTTGGTTGGCCAAAAAGGGCGTATGCGTTTTTTCCTGAATATATTCAGGAAAAAACGCATACGCCCTTTTTGGCCAAGGGCATCATTGTCAACGTTTTGCCGCTTTTCATGTGCTTTAAAGGCGATTCGAATCTACCTCCTGAAATCTGTTTCCTGCAATTCTGCCTTGATTTCAAATCCCCTTCTTTGCCTTCCCTCAATATATTTGTGGACGAGAGTTATCATTTATAACTCTGCAGGTTTGTGAATTGCAGTGCCCTGAAGCTCCATTTTACAAGTCGCTTTTTTGGGAGCTGGCCGCAAAAGCGCAGGATGGCTTCAGGCCCTGTTCTGCTTCCGGGGGGCAGGCTGAGCCTGTGGTTAATTCTTCTTCCTGATGGGAAAATAGAGTGACCTGTGCCTGTCCCAACACCAAGAGCTAGTCTCTCATTGGTTCCCCGTCTTCCCGTGCATCCTCAGGACAAATTGCAACCTGTACGGAACAGGAGGTTAAAGGTGCTGAGGCTCCAAGTAGGGAGATTGCTAGTAAAGTGGCTGGAATGGCGAACCCGAGCACAAGGAGATGAGAAATGAGGTGCGTTTTAGAAACCTTTCCCCATCACACGGTGTACCATCTTCTGGGTTTCTCATGCATGTTTTCGATGTAGGAAGATGCCCTTGAACCTGGAGATTTGGGACCCATGCGATGGGTAGCACGCAGTATTACTTTAAAGGGTCTGCGTTTGCTCACCCAACCTCACCAAACCTCTCAGCCCCAAGAGTGTCCACCCTTATGTCTCATCCAGCTGTGGGTCTAGATATGGTCAATCCAGGTTGCATCACAGCCCCTGAACGAATTGTGTAAGAATTTCTCTGTCTTTCCCTGTCTTTGTTTCATGGGTTTTTAAAAGTAATTTATTTTTATAATGGGGTTTAGCTGCTTTTCACGGCTGTGTTTATGCCGCTTTACACCCACTTGACACACTAACAGAGAGATATCAATACATAGGTTTTAAGATTATTACTAGTCAGATATATTCTTGTGCGGTGAATCGGGCGTGTTGAGTCCAGTTCTCTGAGCAAGGAGTAGGTCTTGTCTATTACATATTGGGTTTATGGAACGGTATCTGAGCTAATTTGAAACTCTTGTTTTATGTATCACCCCACCTCACCTTTCCCGTTAAGCAGCCATAGTGTGTTTTCTGCATGTGTGACTCTGTTCTGTTTTGTAATTCAGTTCAAGTGTAACGGTTTTTACATTCCCTCTATAAGTGACACCTTAGGAGAAGTGTCCTTTTCTGTGTGACTTATTTCACTTAGAATCGTCTTACCTAAATCCACTCATCATGCTGCTACTAGCCTTATGACATTGATTTCATGGCTGAGTGATATTCCATTGTACATAAGGACCACAACTTTTTGATCCATTTTTCGCTTTCCTGGGATATTTAAGGTGGAATGAAGTGGAGGTCCTTGTCAACAGAGCAGCCCTAAACTTTGGGGTGCCTGTGTCTTGCTGATTTTTAGTTTTCCCAATTTATATGCCAATGAGTGGATGTGCCCTATGCGCTCTAAGCTGTGTTTTTTCGATGTTTCAGGACACACCGTACAATTCTCCAGAGTGGCTGTTGGTGATTTACATCCCGCCCATCAGTGTAGCAAGGCTCCCATTTCTCCATGGCCTGTCCTGCATTTCTGGTTTAGACACTTTTTTCAGCATGGCCCTTTTGACCGATGGGAAGCGAGACTTCTTTGTAGCGCTGATTTGCCTTTCCAGGTTGCTTGGTTGGCCAAAAAGGGCGTATGCGTTTTTTCCTGAATATATTCAGGAAAAAACGCATACGCCCTTTTTGGCCAAGGGCATCATTGTCAACGTTTTGCCGCTTTTCATGTGCTTTAAAGGCGATTCGAATCTACCTCCTGAAATCTGTTTCCTGCAATTCTGCCTTGATTTCAAATCCCCTTCTTTGCCTTCCCTCAATATATTTGTGGACGAGAGTTATCATTTATAACTCTGCAGGTTTGTGAATTGCAGTGCCCTGAAGCTCCATTTTACAAGTCGCTTTTTTGGGAGCTGGCCGCAAAAGCGCAGGATGGCTTCAGGCCCTGTTCTGCTTCCGGGGGGCAGGCTGAGCCTGTGGTTAATTCTTCTTCCTGATGGGAAAATAGAGTGACCTGTGCCTGTCCCAACACCAAGAGCTAGTCTCTCATTGGTTCCCCGTCTTCCCGTGCATCCTCAGGACAAATTGCAACCTGTACGGAACAGGAGGTTAAAGGTGCTGAGGCTCCAAGTAGGGAGATTGCTAGTAAAGTGGCTGGAATGGCGAACCCGAGCACAAGGAGATGAGAAATGAGGTGCGTTTTAGAAACCTTTCCCCATCACACGGTGTACCATCTTCTGGGTTTCTCATGCATGTTTTCGATGTAGGAAGATGCCCTTGAACCTGGAGATTTGGGACCCATGCGATGGGTAGCACGCAGTATTACTTTAAAGGGTCTGCGTTTGCTCACCCAACCTCACCAAACCTCTCAGCCCCAAGAGTGTCCACCCTTATGTCTCATCCAGCTGTGGGTCTAGATATGGTCAATCCAGGTTGCATCACAGCCCCTGAACGAATTGTGTAAGAATTTCTCTGTCTTTCCCTGTCTTTGTTTCATGGGTTTTTAAAAGTAATTTATTTTTATAATGGGGTTTAGCTGCTTTTCACGGCTGTGTTTATGCCGCTTTACACCCACTTGACACACTAACAGAGAGATATCAATACATAGGTTTTAAGATTATTACTAGTCAGATATATTCTTGTGCGGTGAATCGGGCGTGTTGAGTCCAGTTCTCTGAGCAAGGAGTAGGTCTTGTCTATTACATATTGGGTTTATGGAACGGTATCTGAGCTAATTTGAAACTCTTGTTTTATGTATCACCCCACCTCACCTTTCCCGTTAAGCAGCCATAGTGTGTTTTCTGCATGTGTGACTCTGTTCTGTTTTGTAATTCAGTTCAAGTGTAACGGTTTTTACATTCCCTCTATAAGTGACACCTTAGGAGAAGTGTCCTTTTCTGTGTGACTTATTTCACTTAGAATCGTCTTACCTAAATCCACTCATCATGCTGCTACTAGCCTTATGACATTGATTTCATGGCTGAGTGATATTCCATTGTACATAAGGACCACAACTTTTTGATCCATTTTTCGCTTTCCTGGGATATTTAAGGTGGAATGAAGTGGAGGTCCTTGTCAACAGAGCAGCCCTAAACTTTGGGGTGCTTGTGTCTTGCTGATTTTCAATTTTCCCACTTTATCCCCCCATGCGTGGAAGTGCCCTATGCTCTCTAAGCTGTGTTTTTTAGATGTTTCAGGACACACCGTACACTTCTCCAGAGTGGCTGTTGGCGATTTACATCCCGCCCATCAGTGTAGCAAGGCTCCCATTTCTCCATGGCCTGTCCTGCACTTCTGGTTTTGACACTTTTTTCAGCATGGCCCTTTTGACCGATGGGAAGCGAGACTTCTTTGTAGCGCTGATTTGCCTTTCCAGGTTGCTTGGTTGGCCAAAAAGGGCGTATGCGTTTTTTCCTGAATATATTCAGGAAAAAACGCATACGCCCTTTTTGGCCAAGGGCATCATTGTCAACGTTTTGCCGCTTTTCATGTGCTTTAAAGGCGATTCGAATCTACCTCCTGAAATCTGTTTCCTGCAATTCTGCCTTGATTTCAAATCCTCTTCTTTGCCTTCCCTCAATATATTTGTGGACGAGAGTAATCATTTATAACTCGCAGGTTTGTGAATTGCAGTGCCCTGAAGCTCCATTTTACAAGACGCTTCTTTGGGAGCTGGCCGCAAAAGCGCAGGATGGCTTCAGGCCCTGTTCTGGTTCCGGGGGGCAGGCTGAGCCTGTGGTTAATTCTTCTTCCTGATGGGAAAATAGAGTGACCTGTGAATGTCCCAACACCAAGAGCTAGTCTCTCATTGGTTCCCCGTCTTCCTGTGCATCCTCAGGACAAATTGCAACCTGTACGGAACAGGAGGTTAAAGGTGCTGATGCTCCAAGTAGGGAGATTGCTAGTAAAGTGGCTGGAATGGCGAACCCGAGCACAAGGAGATGAGAAATGAGGTGCGTTTTAGAAACCTTTCCCCATCACACGGTGTACCATCTTCTGGGTTTCTCATGCATGTTTTCGATGTAGGAAGATGCCCTTGAACCTGGAGATTTGGGACCCATGCGATGGGTAGCACGCAGTATTACTTTAAAGGGTCTGCGTTTGCTCACCCAACCTCACCAAACCTCTCAGCCCCAAGAGTGTCCACCCTTATGTCTCATCCAGCTGTGGGTCTAGATATGGTCAATCCAGGTTGCATCACAGCCCCTGAACGAATTGTGTAAGAATTTCTCTGTCTTTCCCTGTCTTTGTTTCATGGGTTTTTAAAAGTAATTTATTTTTATAATGGGGTTTAGCTGCTTTTCACGGCTGTGTTTATGCCGCTTTACACCCACTTGACACACTAACAGAGAGATATCAATACATAGGTTTTAAGATTATTACTAGTCAGATATATTCTTGTGCGGTGAATCGGGCGTGTTGAGTCCCGTTCTCTGAGCAAGGAGTAGGTCTTGTCTATTACATATTGGGTTTATGGAACGGTGTCTGAGCTAATTTGAAACTCTTGTTTTATGTATCACCCCACCTCACCTTTCCCGTTAAGCAGCCATAGTGTGTTTTCTGCATGTGTGACTCTGTTCTGTTTTGTAATTCAGTTCAAGTGTAACGGTTTTTACATTCCCTCTATAAGTGACACCTTAGGAGAAGTGTCCTTTTCTGTGTGACTTATTTCACTTAGAATCGTCTTACCTAAATCCACTCATCATGCTGCTACTAGCCTTATGACATTGATTTCATGGCTGAGTGATATTCCATTGTACATAAGGACCACAACTTTTTGATCCATTTTTCGCTTTCCTGGGATATTTAAGGTGGAATGAAGTGGAGGTCCTTGTCAACAGAGCAGCCCTAAACTTTGGGGTGCCTGTGTCTTGCTGATTTTTAGTTTTCCCAATTTATATGCCAATGAGTGGATGTGCCCTATGCGCTCTAAGCTGTGTTTTTTCGATGTTTCAGGACACACCGTACAATTCTCCAGAGTGGCTGTTGGTGATTTACATCCCGCCCATCAGTGTAGCAAGGCTCCCATTTCTCCATGGCCTGTCCTGCATTTCTGGTTTAGACACTTTTTTCAGCATGGCCCTTTTGACCGATGGGAAGCGAGACTTCTTTGTAGCGCTGATTTGCCTTTCCAGGTTGCTTGGTTGGCCAAAAAGGGCGTATGCGTTTTTTCCTGAATATATTCAGGAAAAAACGCATACGCCCTTTTTGGCCAAGGGCATCATTGTCAACGTTTTGCCGCTTTTCATGTGCTTTAAAGGCGATTCGAATCTACCTCCTGAAATCTGTTTCCTGCAATTCTGCCTTGATTTCAAATCCCCTTCTTTGCCTTCCCTCAATATATTTGTGGACGAGAGTTATCATTTATAACTCTGCAGGTTTGTGAATTGCAGTGCCCTGAAGCTCCATTTTACAAGTCGCTTTTTTGGGAGCTGGCCGCAAAAGCGCAGGATGGCTTCAGGCCCTGTTCTGCTTCCGGGGGGCAGGCTGAGCCTGTGGTTAATTCTTCTTCCTGATGGGAAAATAGAGTGACCTGTGCCTGTCCCAACACCAAGAGCTAGTCTCTCATTGGTTCCCCGTCTTCCCGTGCATCCTCAGGACAAATTGCAACCTGTACGGAACAGGAGGTTAAAGGTGCTGAGGCTCCAAGTAGGGAGATTGCTAGTAAAGTGGCTGGAATGGCGAACCCGAGCACAAGGAGATGAGAAATGAGGTGCGTTTTAGAAACCTTTCCCCATCACACGGTGTACCATCTTCTGGGTTTCTCATGCATG
This sequence comes from Balaenoptera physalus, assembly GCF_965194825.1. NCBI lineage: Eukaryota > Metazoa > Chordata > Mammalia > Artiodactyla > Balaenopteridae > Balaenoptera > Balaenoptera physalus. The sequence continues at coordinate 130,272 of NW_028126269.1, read as the reverse complement.
TTTTCGATGTAGGAAGATGCCCTTGAACCTGGAGATTTGGGACCCATGCGATGGGTAGCACGCAGTATTACTTTAAAGGGTCTGCGTTTGCTCACCCAACCTCACCAAACCTCTCAGCCCCAAGAGTGTCCACCCTTATGTCTCATCCAGCTGTGGGTCTAGATATGGTCAATCCAGGTTGCATCACAGCCCCTGAACGAATTGTGTAAGAATTTCTCTGTCTTTCCCTGTCTTTGTTTCATGGGTTTTTAAAAGTAATTTATTTTTATAATGGGGTTTAGCTGCTTTTCACGGCTGTGTTTATGCCGCTTTACACCCACTTGACACACTAACAGAGAGATATCAATACATAGGTTTTAAGATTATTACTAGTCAGATATATTCTTGTGCGGTGAATCGGGCGTGTTGAGTCCAGTTCTCTGAGCAAGGAGTAGGTCTTGTCTATTACATATTGGGTTTATGGAACGGTATCTGAGCTAATTTGAAACTCTTGTTTTATGTATCACCCCACCTCACCTTTCCCGTTAAGCAGCCATAGTGTGTTTTCTGCATGTGTGACTCTGTTCTGTTTTGTAATTCAGTTCAAGTGTAACGGTTTTTACATTCCCTCTATAAGTGACACCTTAGGAGAAGTGTCCTTTTCTGTGTGACTTATTTCACTTAGAATCGTCTTACCTAAATCCACTCATCATGCTGCTACTAGCCTTATGACATTGATTTCATGGCTGAGTGATATTCCATTGTACATAAGGACCACAACTTTTTGATCCATTTTTCGCTTTCCTGGGATATTTAAGGTGGAATGAAGTGGAGGTCCTTGTCAACAGAGCAGCCCTAAACTTTGGGGTGCTTGTGTCTTGCTGATTTTCAATTTTCCCACTTTATCCCCCCATGCGTGGAAGTGCCCTATGCTCTCTAAGCTGTGTTTTTTAGATGTTTCAGGACACACCGTACACTTCTCCAGAGTGGCTGTTGGCGATTTACATCCCGCCCATCAGTGTAGCAAGGCTCCCATTTCTCCATGGCCTGTCCTGCACTTCTGGTTTTGACACTTTTTTCAGCATGGCCCTTTTGACCGATGGGAAGCGAGACTTCTTTGTAGCGCTGATTTGCCTTTCCAGGTTGCTTGGTTGGCCAAAAAGGGCGTATGCGTTTTTTCCTGAATATATTCAGGAAAAAACGCATACGCCCTTTTTGGCCAAGGGCATCATTGTCAACGTTTTGCCGCTTTTCATGTGCTTTAAAGGCGATTCGAATCTACCTCCTGAAATCTGTTTCCTGCAATTCTGCCTTGATTTCAAATCCTCTTCTTTGCCTTCCCTCAATATATTTGTGGACGAGAGTAATCATTTATAACTCGCAGGTTTGTGAATTGCAGTGCCCTGAAGCTCCATTTTACAAGACGCTTCTTTGGGAGCTGGCCGCAAAAGCGCAGGATGGCTTCAGGCCCTGTTCTGGTTCCGGGGGGCAGGCTGAGCCTGTGGTTAATTCTTCTTCCTGATGGGAAAATAGAGTGACCTGTGAATGTCCCAACACCAAGAGCTAGTCTCTCATTGGTTCCCCGTCTTCCTGTGCATCCTCAGGACAAATTGCAACCTGTACGGAACAGGAGGTTAAAGGTGCTGATGCTCCAAGTAGGGAGATTGCTAGTAAAGTGGCTGGAATGGCGAACCCGAGCACAAGGAGATGAGAAATGAGGTGCGTTTTAGAAACCTTTCCCCATCACACGGTGTACCATCTTCTGGGTTTCTCATGCATGTTTTCGATGTAGGAAGATGCCCTTGAACCTGGAGATTTGGGACCCATGCGATGGGTAGCACGCAGTATTACTTTAAAGGGTCTGCGTTTGCTCACCCAACCTCACCAAACCTCTCAGCCCCAAGAGTGTCCACCCTTATGTCTCATCCAGCTGTGGGTCTAGATATGGTCAATCCAGGTTGCATCACAGCCCCTGAACGAATTGTGTAAGAATTTCTCTGTCTTTCCCTGTCTTTGTTTCATGGGTTTTTAAAAGTAATTTATTTTTATAATGGGGTTTAGCTGCTTTTCACGGCTGTGTTTATGCCGCTTTACACCCACTTGACACACTAACAGAGAGATATCAATACATAGGTTTTAAGATTATTACTAGTCAGATATATTCTTGTGCGGTGAATCGGGCGTGTTGAGTCCCGTTCTCTGAGCAAGGAGTAGGTCTTGTCTATTACATATTGGGTTTATGGAACGGTGTCTGAGCTAATTTGAAACTCTTGTTTTATGTATCACCCCACCTCACCTTTCCCGTTAAGCAGCCATAGTGTGTTTTCTGCATGTGTGACTCTGTTCTGTTTTGTAATTCAGTTCAAGTGTAACGGTTTTTACATTCCCTCTATAAGTGACACCTTAGGAGAAGTGTCCTTTTCTGTGTGACTTATTTCACTTAGAATCATCTTACCTAAATCCACTCATCATGCTGCTACTAGCCTTATGACATTGATTTCATGGCTGAGTGATATTCCATTGTACATAAGGACCACAACTTTTTGATCCATTTTTCGCTCTCCTGGGATATTTAAGGTGGAATGAAGTGGAGGTCCTTGTCAACAGAGCAGCCCTAAACTTTGGGGTGCTTGTGTCTTGCTGATTTTCAATTTTCCCACTTTATCCCCCCATGCGTGGAAGTGCCCTATGCTCTCTAAGCTGTGTTTTTTAGATGTTTCAGGACACACCGTACACTTCTCCAGAGTGGCTGTTGGCGATTTACATCCCGCCCATCAGTGTAGCAAGGCTCCCATTTCTCCATGGCCTGTCCTGCATTTCTGGTTTTGACACTTTTTTCAGCATGGCCCTTTTGACCGATGGGAAGCGAGACTTCTTTGTAGCGCTGATTTGCCTTTCCAGGTTGCTTGGTTGGCCAAAAAGGGCGTATGCGTTTTTTCCTGAATATATTCAGGAAAAAACGCATACGCCCTTTTTGGCCAAGGGCATCATTGTCAACGTTTTGCCGCTTTTCATGTGCTTTAAAGGCGATTCGAATCTACCTCCTGAAATCTGTTTCCTGCAATTCTGCCTTGATTTCAAATCCTCTTCTTTGCCTTCCCTCAATATATTTGTGGACGAGAGTAATCATTTATAACTCGCAGGTTTGTGAATTGCAGTGCCCTGAAGCTCCATTTTACAAGACGCTTCTTTGGGAGCTGGCCGCAAAAGCGCAGGATGGCTTCAGGCCCTGTTCTGGTTCCGGGGGGCAGGCTGAGCCTGTGGTTAATTCTTCTTCCTGATGGGAAAATAGAGTGACCTGTGCCTGTCCCAACACCAAGAGCTAGTCTCTCATTGGTTCCCCGTCTTCCCGTGCATCCTCAGGACAAATTGCAACCTGTACGGAACAGGAGGTTAAAGGTGCTGATGCTCCAAGTAGGGAGATTGCTAGTAAAGTGGCTGGAATGGCGAACCCGAGCACAAGGAGATGAGAAATGAGGTGCGTTTTAGAAACCTTTCCCCATCACACGGTGTACCATCTTCTGGGTTTCTCATGCATGTTTTCGATGTAGGAAGATGCCCTTGAACCTGGAGATTTGGGACCCATGCGATGGGTAGCACGCAGTATTACTTTAAAGGGTCTGCGTTTGCTCACCCAACCTCACCAAACCTCTCAGCCCCAAGAGTGTCCACCCTTATGTCTCATCCAGCTGTGGGTCTAGATATGGTCAATCCAGGTTGCATCACAGCCACTGAACGAATTGTGTAAGAGTTTCTCTGTCTTTCCCTGTCTTTGTTTCATGGGTTTTTAAAAGTAATTTATTTTTATAATGGGGTTTAGCTGCTTTTCACGGCTGTGTTTATGCCGCTTTACACCCACTTGACACACTAACAGAGAGATATCAATACATAGGTTTTAAGATTATTACTAGTCAGATATATTCTTGTGCGGTGAATCGGGCGTGTTGAGTCCAGTTCTCTGAGCAAGGAGTAGGTCTTGTCTATTACATATTGGGTTTATGGAACGGTATCTGAGCTAATTTGAAACTCTTGTTTTATGTATCACCCCACCTCACCTTTCCCGTTAAGCAGCCATAGTGTGTTTTCTGCATGTGTGACTCTGTTCTGTTTTGTAATTCAGTTCAAGTGTAACGGTTTTTACATTCCCTCTATAAGTGACACCTTAGGAGAAGTGTCCTTTTCTGTGTGACTTATTTCACTTAGAATCGTCTTACCTAAATCCACTCATCATGCTGCTACTAGCCTTATGACATTGATTTCATGGCTGAGTGATATTCCATTGTACATAAGGACCACAACTTTTTGATCCATTTTTCGCTTTCCTGGGATATTTAAGGTGGAATGAAGTGGAGGTCCTTGTCAACAGAGCAGCCCTAAACTTTGGGGTGCTTGTGTCTTGCTGATTTTCAATTTTCCCACTTTATCCCCCCATGCGTGGAAGTGCCCTATGCTCTCTAAGCTGTGTTTTTTAGATGTTTCAGGACACACCGTACACTTCTCCAGAGTGGCTGTTGGCGATTTACATCCCGCCCATCAGTGTAGCAAGGCTCCCATTTCTCCATGGCCTGTCCTGCACTTCTGGTTTTGACACTTTTTTCAGCATGGCCCTTTTGACCGATGGGAAGCGAGACTTCTTTGTAGCGCTGATTTGCCTTTCCAGGTTGCTTGGTTGGCCAAAAAGGGCGTATGCGTTTTTTCCTGAATATATTCAGGAAAAAACGCATACGCCCTTTTTGGCCAAGGGCATCATTGTCAACGTTTTGCCGCTTTTCATGTGCTTTAAAGGCGATTCGAATCTACCTCCTGAAATCTGTTTCCTGTAATTCTGCCTTGATTTCAAATCCTCTTCTTTGCCTTCCCTCAATATATTTGTGGACGAGAGTAATCATTTATAACTCGCAGGTTTGTGAATTGCAGTGCCCTGAAGCTCCATTTTACAAGACGCTTCTTTGGGAGCTGGCCGCAAAAGCGCAGGATGACTTCAGGCCCTGTTCTGGTTCCGGGGGGAAGGCTGAGCCTGTGGTTAATTCTTCTTCCTGATGGGAAAATGGAGTGACCTGTGCCTGTCCCAACACCAAGAGCTAGTCTCTCATTGGTTCCCCGTCTTCCCGTGCATCCTCAGGACAAATTGCAACCTGTACGGAACAGGAGGTTAAAGGTGCTGATGCTCCAAGTAGGGAGATTGCTAGTAAAGTGGCTGGAATGGCGAACCCGAGCACAAGGAGATGAGAAATGAGGTGCGTTTTAGAAACCTTTCCCCATCACACGGTGTACCATCTTCTGGGTTTCTCATGCATGTTTTCGATGTAGGAAGATGCCCTTGAACCTGGAGATTTGGGACCCATGCGATGGGTAGCACGCAGTATTACTTTAAAGGGTCTGCGTTTGCTCACCCAACCTCACCAAACCTCTCAGCCCCAAGAGTGTCCACCCTTATGTCTCATCCAGCTGTGGGTCTAGATATGGTCAATCCAGGTTGCATCACAGCCCCTGAACGAATTGTGTAAGAATTTCTCTGTCTTTCCCTGTCTTTGTTTCATGGGTTTTTAAAAGTAATTTATTTTTATAATGGGGTTTAGCTGCTTTTCACGGCTGTGTTTATGCCGCTTTACACCCACTTGACACACTAACAGAGAGATATCAATACATAGGTTTTAAGATTATTACTAGTCAGATATATTCTTGTGCGGTGAATCGGGCGTGTTGAGTCCCGTTCTCTGAGCAAGGAGTAGGTCTTGTCTATTACATATTGGGTTTATGGAACGGTGTCTGAGCTAATTTGAAACTCTTGTTTTATGTATCACCCCACCTCACCTTTCCCGTTAAGCAGCCATAGTGTGTTTTCTGCATGTGTGACTCTGTTCTGTTTTGTAATTCAGTTCAAGTGTAACGGTTTTTACATTCCCTCTATAAGTGACACCTTAGGAGAAGTGTCCTTTTCTGTGTGACTTATTTCACTTAGAATCATCTTACCTAAATCCACTCATCATGCTGCTACTAGCCTTATGACATTGATTTCATGGCTGAGTGATATTCCATTGTACATAAGGACCACAACTTTTTGATCCATTTTTCGCTTTCCTGGGATATTTAAGGTGGAATGAAGTGGAGGTCCTTGTCAACAGAGCAGCCCTAAACTTTGGGGTGCTTGTGTCTTGCTGATTTTCAATTTTCCCACTTTATCCCCCCATGCGTGGAAGTGCCCTATGCTCTCTAAGCTGTGTTTTTTAGATGTTTCAGGACACACCGTACACTTCTCCAGAGTGGCTGTTGGCGATTTACATCCCGCCCATCAGTGTAGCAAGGCTCCCATTTCTCCATGGCCTGTCCTGCATTTCTGGTTTTGACACTTTTTTCAGCATGGCCCTTTTGACCGATGGGAAGCGAGACTTCTTTGTAGCGCTGATTTGCCTTTCCAGGTTGCTTGGTTGGCCAAAAAGGGCGTATGCGTTTTTTCCTGAATATATTCAGGAAAAAACGCATACGCCCTTTTTGGCCAAGGGCATCATTGTCAACGTTTTGCCGCTTTTCATGTGCTTTAAAGGCGATTCGAATCTACCTCCTGAAATCTGTTTCCTGCAATTCTGCCTTGATTTCAAATCCTCTTCTTTGCCTTCCCTCAATATATTTGTGGACGAGAGTAATCATTTATAACTCGCAGGTTTGTGAATTGCAGTGCCCTGAAGCTCCATTTTACAAGACGCTTCTTTGGGAGCTGGCCGCAAAAGCGCAGGATGGCTTCAGGCCCTGTTCTGGTTCCGGGGGGCAGGCTGAGCCTGTGGTTAATTCTTCTTCCTGATGGGAAAATAGAGTGACCTGTGCCTGTCCCAACACCAAGAGCTAGTCTCTCATTGGTTCCCCGTCTTCCCGTGCATCCTCAGGACAAATTGCAACCTGTACGGAACAGGAGGTTAAAGGTGCTGATGCTCCAAGTAGGGAGATTGCTAGTAAAGTGGCTGGAATGGCGAACCCGAGCACAAGGAGATGAGAAATGAGGTGCGTTTTAGAAACCTTTCCCCATCACACGGTGTACCATCTTCTGGGTTTCTCATGCATGTTTTCGATGTAGGAAGATGCCCTTGAACCTGGAGATTTGGGACCCATGCGATGGGTAGCACGCAGTATTACTTTAAAGGGTCTGCGTTTGCTCACCCAACCTCACCAAACCTCTCAGCCCCAAGAGTGTCCACCCTTATGTCTCATCCAGCTGTGGGTCTAGATATGGTCAATCCAGGTTGCATCACAGCCCCTGAACGAATTGTGTAAGAGTTTCTCTGTCTTTCCCTGTCTTTGTTTCATGGGTTTTTAAAAGTAATTTATTTTTATAATGGGGTTTAGCTGCTTTTCACGGCTGTGTTTATGCCGCTTTACACCCACTTGACACACTAACAGAGAGATATCAATACATAGGTTTTAAGATTATTACTAGTCAGATATATTCTTGTGCGGTGAATCGGGCGTGTTGAGTCCCGTTCTCTGAGCAAGGAGTAGGTCTTGTCTATTACATATTGGGTTTATGGAACGGTGTCTGAGCTAATTTGAAACTCTTGTTTTATGTATCACCCCACCTCACCTTTCCCGTTAAGCAGCCATAGTGTGTTTTCTGCATGTGTGACTCTGTTCTGTTTTGTAATTCAGTTCAAGTGTAACGGTTTTTACATTCCCTCTATAAGTGACACCTTAGGAGAAGTGTCCTTTTCTGTGTGACTTATTTCACTTAGAATCGTCTTACCTAAATCCACTCATCATGCTGCTACTAGCCTTATGACATTGATTTCATGGCTGAGTGATATTCCATTGTACATAAGGACCACAACTTTTTGATCCATTTTTCGCTTTCCTGGGATATTTAAGGTGGAATGAAGTGGAGGTCCTTGTCAACAGAGCAGCCCTAAACTTTGGGGTGCTTGTGTCTTGCTGATTTTCAATTTTCCCACTTTATCCCCCCATGCGTGGAAGTGCCCTATGCTCTCTAAGCTGTGTTTTTTAGATGTTTCAGGACACACCGTACACTTCTCCAGAGTGGCTGTTGGCGATTTACATCCCGCCCATCAGTGTAGCAAGGCTCCCATTTCTCCATGGCCTGTCCTGCATTTCTGGTTTTGACACTTTTTTCAGCATGGCCCTTTTGACCGATGGGAAGCGAGACTTCTTTGTAGCGCTGATTTGCCTTTCCAGGTTGCTTGGTTGGCCAAAAAGGGCGTATGCGTTTTTTCCTGAATATATTCAGGAAAAAACGCATACGCCCTTTTTGGCCAAGGGCATCATTGTCAACGTTTTGCCGCTTTTCATGTGCTTTAAAGGCGATTCGAATCTACCTCCTGAAATCTGTTTCCTGTAATTCTGCCTTGATTTCAAATCCTCTTCTTTGCCTTCCCTCAATATATTTGTGGACGAGAGTAATCATTTATAACTCGCAGGTTTGTGAATTGCAGTGCCCTGAAGCTCCATTTTACAAGACGCTTCTTTGGGAGCTGGCCGCAAAAGCGCAGGATGACTTCAGGCCCTGTTCTGGTTCCGGGGGGCAGGCTGAGCCTGTGGTTAATTCTTCTTCCTGATGGGAAAATGGAGTGACCTGTGCCTGTCCCAACACCAAGAGCTAGTCTCTCATTGGTTCCCCGTCTTCCCGTGCATCCTCAGGACAAATTGCAACCTGTACGGAACAGGAGGTTAAAGGTGCTGATGCTCCAAGTAGGGAGATTGCTAGTAAAGTGGCTGGAATGGCGAACCCGAGCACAAGGAGATGAGAAATGAGGTGCGTTTTAGAAACCTTTCCCCATCACACGGTGTACCATCTTCTGGGTTTCTCATGCATGTTTTCGATGTAGGAAGATGCCCTTGAACCTGGAGATTTGGGACCCATGCGATGGGTAGCACGCAGTATTACTTTAAAGGGTCTGCGTTTGCTCACCCAACCTCACCAAACCTCTCAGCCCCAAGAGTGTCCACCCTTATGTCTCATCCAGCTGTGGGTCTAGATATGGTCAATCCAGGTTGCATCACAGCCCCTGAACGAATTGTGTAAGAATTTCTCTGTCTTTCCCTGTCTTTGTTTCATGGGTTTTTAAAAGTAATTTATTTTTATAATGGGGTTTAGCTGCTTTTCACGGCTGTGTTTATGCCGCTTTACACCCACTTGACACACTAACAGAGAGATATCAATACATAGGTTTTAAGATTATTACTAGTCAGATATATTCTTGTGCGGTGAATCGGGCGTGTTGAGTCCAGTTCTCTGAGCAAGGAGTAGGTCTTGTCTATTACATATTGGGTTTATGGAACGGTATCTGAGCTAATTTGAAACTCTTGTTTTATGTATCACCCCACCTCACCTTTCCCGTTAAGCAGCCATAGTGTGTTTTCTGCATGTGTGACTCTGTTCTGTTTTGTAATTCAGTTCAAGTGTAACGGTTTTTACATTCCCTCTATAAGTGACACCTTAGGAGAAGTGTCCTTTCCTGTGTGACTTATTTCACTTAGAATCGTCTTACCTAAATCCACTCATCATGCTGCTACTAGCCTTATGACATTGATTTCATGGCTGAGTGATATTCCATTGTACATAAGGACCACAACTTTTTGATCCATTTTTCGCTTTCCTGGGATATTTAAGGTGGAATGAAGTGGAGGTCCTTGTCAACAGAGCAGCCCTAAACTTTGGGGTGCTTGTGTCTTGCTGATTTTCAATTTTCCCACTTTATCCCCCCATGCGTGGAAGTGCCCTATGCTCTCTAAGCTGTGTTTTTTAGATGTTTCAGGACACACCGTACACTTCTCCAGAGTGGCTGTTGGCGATTTACATCCCGCCCATCAGTGTAGCAAGGCTCCCATTTCTCCATGGCCTGTCCTGCATTTCTGGTTTTGACACTTTTTTCAGCATGGCCCTTTTGACCGATGGGAAGCGAGACTTCTTTGTAGCGCTGATTTGCCTTTCCAGGTTGCTTGGTTGGCCAAAAAGGGCGTATGCGTTTTTTCCTGAATATATTCAGGAAAAAACGCATACGCCCTTTTTGGCCAAGGGCATCATTGTCAACGTTTTGCCGCTTTTCATGTGCTTTAAAGGCGATTCGAATCTACCTCCTGAAATCTGTTTCCTGTAATTCTGCCTTGATTTCAAATCCTCTTCTTTGCCTTCCCTCAATATATTTGTGGACGAGAGTAATCATTTATAACTCGCAGGTTTGTGAATTGCAGTGCCCTGAAGCTCCATTTTACAAGACGCTTCTTTGGGAGCTGGCCGCAAAAGTGCAGGATGACTTCAGGCCCTGTTCTGGTTCCGGGGGGCAGGCTGAGCCTGTGGTTAATTCTTCTTCCTGATGGGAAAATGGAGTGACCTGTGCCTGTCCCAACACCAAGAGCTAGTCTCTCATTGGTTCCCCGTCTTCCCGTGCATCCTCAGGACAAATTGCAACCTGTACGGAACAGGAGGTTAAAGGTGCTGATGCTCCAAGTAGGGAGATTGCTAGTAAAGTGGCTGGAATGGCGAACCCGAGCACAAGGAGATGAGAAATGAGGTGCGTTTTAGAAACCTTTCCCCATCACACGGTGTACCATCTTCTGGGTTTCTCATGCATGTTTTCGATGTAGGAAGATGCCCTTGAACCTGGAGATTTGGGACCCATGCGATGGGTAGCACGCAGTATTACTTTAAAGGGTCTGCGTTTGCTCACCCAACCTCACCAAACCTCTCAGCCCCAAGAGTGTCCACCCTTATGTCTCATCCAGCTGTGGGTCTAGATATGGTCAATCCAGGTTGCATCACAGCCCCTGAACGAATTGTGTAAGAATTTCTCTGTCTTTCCCTGTCTTTGTTTCATGGGTTTTTAAAAGAAATTTATTTTTATAATGGGGTTTAGCTGCTTTTCACGGCTGTGTTTATGCCGCTTTACACCCACTTGACACACTAACAGAGAGATATCAATACATAGGTTTTAAGATTATTACTAGTCAGATATATTCTTGTGCGGTGAATCGGGCGTGTTGAGTCCAGTTCTCTGAGCAAGGAGTAGGTCTTGTCTATTACATATTGGGTTTATGGAACGGTATCTGAGCTAATTTGAAACTCTTGTTTTATGTATCACCCCACCTCACCTTTCCCGTTAAGCAGCCATAGTGTGTTTTCTGCATGTGTGACTCTGTTCTGTTTTGTAATTCAGTTCAAGTGTAACGGTTTTTACATTCCCTCTATAAGTGACACCTTAGGAGAAGTGTCCTTTTCTGTGTGACTTATTTCACTTAGAATCGTCTTACCTAAATCCACTCATCATGCTGCTACTAGCCTTATGACATTGATTTCATGGCTGAGTGATATTCCATTGTACATAAGGACCACAACTTTTTGATCCATTTTTCGCTTTCCTGGGATATTTAAGGTGGAATGAAGTGGAGGTCCTTGTCAACAGAGCAGCCCTAAACTTTGGGGTGCTTGTGTCTTGCTGATTTTCAATTTTCCCACTTTATCCCCCCATGCGTGGAAGTGCCCTATGCTCTCTAAGCTGTGTTTTTTAGATGTTTCAGGACACACCGTACCCTTCTGCAGAGTGGCTGTTGGCGATTTACATCCCGCCCATCAGTGTAGCAAGGCTCCCATTTCTCCATGGCCTGTCCTGCATTTCTGGTTTTGACACTTTTTTCAGCATGGCCCTTTTGACCGATGGGAAGCGAGACTTCTTTGTAGCGCTGATTTGCCTTTCCAGGTTGCTTGGTTGGCCAAAAAGGGCGTATGCGTTTTTTCCTGAATATATTCAGGAAAAAACGCATACGCCCTTTTTGGCCAAGGGCATCATTGTCAACGTTTTGCCGCTTTTCATGTGCTTTAAAGGCGATTCGAATCTACCTCCTGAAATCTGTTTCCTGCAATTCTGCCTTGATTTCAAATCCTCTTCTTTGCCTTCCCTCAATATATTTGTGGACGAGAGTAATCATTTATAACTCGCAGGTTTGTGAATTGCAGTGCCCTGAAGCTCCATTTTACAAGACGCTTCTTTGGGAGCTGGCCGCAAAAGCGCAGGATGGCTTCAGGCCCTGTTCTGCTTCCGGGGGGCAGGCTGAGCCTGTGGTTAATTCTTCTTCCTGATGGGAAAATAGAGTGACCTGTGAATGTCCAAACACCAAGAGCTAGTCTCTCATTGGTTCCCCGTCTTCCCGTGCATCCTCAGGACAAATTGCAACCTGTACGGAACAGGAGGTTAAAGGTGCTGATGCTCCAAGTAGGGAGATTGCTAGTAAAGTGGCTGGAATGGCGAACCCGAGCACAAGGAGATGAGAAATGAGGTGCGTTTTAGAAACCTTTCCCCATCACACGGTGTACCATCTTCTGGGTTTCTCATGCATGTTTTCTATGTAGGAAGATGCCCTTGAACCTGGAGATTTGGGACCCATGCGATGGGTAGCACGCAGTATTACTTTAAAGGGTCTGCGTTTGCTCACCCAACCTCACCAAACCTCTCAGCCCCAAGAGTGTCCACCCTTATGTCTCATCCAGCTGTGGGTCTAGATATGGTCAATCCAGGTTGCATCACAGCCCCTGAACGAATTGTGTAAGAATTTCTCTGTCTTTCCCTGTCTTTGTTTCATGGGTTTTTAAAAGTAATTTATTTTTATAATGGGGTTTAGCTGCTTTTCACGGCTGTGTTTATGCCGCTTTACACCCACTTGACACACTAACAGAGAGATATCAATACATAGGTTTTAAGATTATTACTAGTCAGATATATTCTTGTGCGGTGAATCGGGCGTGTTGAGTCCCGTTCTCTGAGCAAGGAGTAGGTCTTGTCTATTACATATTGGGTTTATGGAACGGTGTCTGAGCTAATTTGAAACTCTTGTTTTATGTATCACCCCACCTCACCTTTCCCGTTAAGCAGCCATAGTGTGTTTTCTGCATGTGTGACTCTGTTCTGTTTTGTAATTCAGTTCAAGTGTAACGGTTTTTACATTCCCTCTATAAGTGACACCTTAGGAGAAGTGTCCTTTTCTGTGTGACTTATTTCACTTAGAATCGTCTTACCTAAATCCACTCATCATGCTGCTACTAGCCTTATGACATTGATTTCATGGCTGAGTGATATTCCATTGTACATAAGGACCACAACTTTTTGATCCATTTTTCGCTTTCCTGGGATATTTAAGGTGGAATGAAGTGGAGGTCCTTGTCAACAGAGCAGCCCTAAACTTTGGGGTGCTTGTGTCTTGCTGATTTTCAATTTTCCCACTTTATCCCCCCATGCGTTGAAGTGCCCTATGCTCTCTAAGCTGTGTTTTTTAGATGTTTCAGGACACACCGTACCCTTCTGGAGAGTGGCTGTTGGCGATTTACATCCCGTCCATCAGTGTAGCAAGGCTCCCATTTCTCCATGGCCTGTCCTGCATTTCTGGTTTTGACACTTTTTTCAGCATGGCCCTTTTGACCGATGGGAAGCGAGACTTCTTTGTAGCGCTGATTTGCCTTTCCAGGTTGCTTGGTTGGCCAAAAAGGGCGTATGCGTTTTTTCCTGAATATATTCAGGAAAAAACGCATACGCCCTTTTTGGCCAAGGGCATCATTGTCAACGTTTTGCCGCTTTTCATGTGCTTTAAAGGCGATTCGAATCTACCTCCTGAAATCTGTTTCCTGCAATTCTGCCTTGATTTCAAATCCTCTTCTTTGCCTTCCCTCAATATATTTGTGGACGAGAGTAATCATTTATAACTCGCAGGTTTGTGAATTGCAGTGCCCTGAAGCTCCATTTTACAAGACGCTTCTTTGGGAGCTGGCCGCAAAAGCGCAGGATGGCTTCAGGCCCTGTTCTGGTTCCGGGGGGCAGGCTGAGCCTGTGGTTAATTCTTCTTCCTGATGGGAAAATAGAGTGACCTGTGAATGTCCCAACACCAAGAGCTAGTCTCTCATTGGTTCCCCGTCTTCCCGTGCATCCTCAGGACAAATTGCAACCTGTACGGAACAGGAGGTTAAAGGTGCTGATGCTCCAAGTAGGGAGATTGCTAGTAAAGTGGCTGGAATGGCGAACCCGAGCACAAGGAGATGAGAAATGAGGTGCGTTTTAGAAACCTTTCCCCATCACACGGTGTACCATCTTCTGGGTTTCTCATGCATGTTTTCGATGTAGGAAGATGCCCTTGAACCTGGAGATTTGGGACCCATGCGATGGGTAGCACGCAGTATTACTTTAAAGGGTCTGCGTTTGCTCACCCAACCTCACCAAACCTCTCAGCCCCAAGAGTGTCCACCCTTATGTCTCATCCAGCTGTGGGTCTAGATATGGTCAATCCAGGTTGCATCACAGCCCCTGAACGAATTGTGTAAGAATTTCTCTGTCTTTCCCTGTCTTTGTTTCATGGGTTTTTAAAAGTAATTTATTTTTATAATGGGGTTTAGCTGCTTTTCACGGCTGTGTTTATGCCGCTTTACACCCACTTGACACACTAACAGAGAGATATCAATACATAGGTTTTAAGATTATTACTAGTCAGATATATTCTTGTGCGGTGAATCGGGCGTGTTGAGTCCCGTTCTCTGAGCAAGGAGTAGGTCTTGTCTATTACATATTGGGTTTATGGAACGGTGTCTGAGCTAATTTGAAACTCTTGTTTTATGTATCACCCCACCTCACCTTTCCCGTTAAGCAGCCATAGTGTGTTTTCTGCATGTGTGACTCTGTTCTGTTTTGTAATTCAGTTCAAGTGTAACGGTTTTTACATTCCCTCTATAAGTGACACCTTAGGAGAAGTGTCCTTTTCTGTGTGACTTATTTCACTTAGAATCGTCTTACCTAAATCCACTCATCATGCTGCTACTAGCCTTATGACATTGATTTCATGGCTGAGTGATATTCCATTGTACATAAGGACCACAACTTTTTGATCCATTTTTCGCTTTCCTGGGATATTTAAGGTGGAATGAAGTGGAGGTCCTTGTCAACAGAGCAGCCCTAAACTTTGGGGTGCTTGTGTCTTGCTGATTTTCAATTTTCCCACTTTATCCCCCCATGCGTGGAAGTGCCCTATGCTCTCTAAGCTGTGTTTTTTAGATGTTTCAGGACACACCGTACCCTTCTGCAGAGTGGCTGTTGGCGATTTACATCCCGCCCATCAGTGTAGCAAGGCTCCGATTCCTCCATGGCCTGTCCTGCATTTCTGGTTTTGACACTTTTTTCAGCATGGCCCTTTTGACCGATGGGAAGCGAGACTTCTTTGTAGCGCTGATTTGCCTTTCCAGGTTGCTTGGTTGGCCAAAAAGGGCGTATGCGTTTTTTCCTGAATATATTCAGAAAAAAACGCATACGCCCTTTTTGGCCAAGAGCATCATTGTCAACGTTTTGCCACTTTTCATGTGCTTTAAAGGCGATTCGAATCTACCTCCTGAAATCTGTTTCCTGCAATTCTGCCTTGATTTCAAATCCTCTTCTTTGCCTTCCCTCAATATATTTGTGGACGAGAGTTATCATTTATAACTCTGCAGGTTTGTGAATTGCAGTGCCCTGAAGCTCCATTTTACAAGTCGCTTTTTTGGGAGCTGGCCGCAAAAGCGCAGGATGGCTTCAGGCCCTGTTCAGGTTCCGGGGGGCAGGCGGAGCCTGTGGTTAATTCTTCTTCCTGATGGGAAAATAGAGTGACCTGTGCCTGTCCCAACACCAAGAGCTAGTCTCTCATTGGTTCCCCGTCTTCCCGTTCATCCTCAGGACAAATTGCAACCTGTACGGAACAGGAGGTTAAAGGTGCTGAGGCTCCAAGTAGGGAGATTGCTAGTAAAGTGGCTGGAATGGCGAACCCGAGCACAAGGAGATGAGAAATGAGGTACGTTTTAGAAACCTTTCCCCATCACACGGTGTACCATCTTCTCGATTTCTCATGCATGTTTTCGATGTAGGAAGATGCCCTTGAACCTGGAGATTTGGGACCCATGCGATGGGTAGCACGCAGTATTACTTTAAAGGGTCTGCGTTTGCTCACCCAACCTCACCACACCTCTCAGCCCCAAGAGTGTCCACCCTTATGTCTCATCCAGCTGTGGGTCTAGATATGGTCAATCCAGGTTGCATCACAGCCCCTGAACGAATTGTGTAAGAGTTTCTCTGTCTTTCCCTGTCTTTGTTTCATGGGTTTTTAAAAGTAATTTATTTTTATAATGGGGTTTAGCTGCTTTTCACGGCTGTGTTTATGCCGCTTTACACCCACTTGACACACTAACAGAGAGATATCAATACATAGGTTTTAAGATTATTACTAGTCAGATATATTCTTGTGCGGTGAATCTGGCGTGTTGAGTCCTGTTCTCTGAGCAAGGAGTAGGTCTTGTCTATTACATATTGGGTTTATGGAACGGTATCTGAGCTAATTTGAAACTCTTGTTTTATGTATCACCCCACCTCACCTTTCCCGTTAAGCAGCCATAGTGTGTTTTCTGCATGTGTGACTCTGTTCTGTTTTGTAATTCAGTTCAAGTGTAACGGTTTTTACATTCCCTCTATAAGTGACACCTTATGAGAAGTGTCCTTTTCTGTGTGACTTATTTCACTTAGAATCGTCTTACCTAAATCCACTCATCATGCTGCTACTAGCCTTATGACATTGGTTTCATGGCTGAGTGATATTCCATTGTACATAAGGACCACAACTTTTTGATCCATTTTTCGCTTTCCTGGGATATTTAAGGTGGAATGAAGTGGAGGTCCTTGTCAACAGAGCAGCCCTAAACTTTGGGGTGCTTGTGTCTTGCTGATTTTCAATTTTCCCACTTTATCCCCCCATGCGTGGAAGTGCCCTATGCTCTCTAAGCTGTGTTTTTTAGATGTTTCAGGACACACCGTACACTTCTCCAGAGTGGCTGTTGGCGATTTACATCCCGCCCATCAGTGTAGCAAGGCTCCCATTTCTCCATGGCCTGTCCTGCATTTCTGGTTTTGACACTTTTTTCAGCATGGCCCTTTTGACCGATGGGAAGCGAGACTTCTTTGTAGCGCTGATTTGCCTTTCCAGGTTGCTTGGTTGGCCAAAAAGGGCGTATGCGTTTTTTCCTGAATATATTCAGGAAAAAACGCATACGCCCTTTTTGGCCAAGGGCATCATTGTCAACGTTTTGCCGCTTTTCATGTGCTTTAAAGGCGATTCGAATCTACCTCCTGAAATCTGTTTCCTGCAATTCTGCCTTGATTTCAAATCCTCTTCTTTGCCTTCCCTCAATATATTTGTGGACGAGAGTTATCATTTATAACTCTGCAGGTTTGTGAATTGCAGTGCCCTGAAGCTCCATTTTACAAGTCACTTTTTTGGGAGCTGGCCGCAAAAGCGCAGGATGGCTTCAGGCCCTGTTCTGGTTCCGGGGGGCAGGCTGAGCCTGTGGTTAATTCTTCTTCCTGATGGGAAAATAGAGTGACCTGTGCCTGTCCCAACACCAAGAGCTAGTCTCTCATTGGTTCCCCGTCTTCCCGTGCATCCTCAGGACAAATTGCAACCTGTACGGAACAGGAGGTTAAAGGTGCTGATGCTCCAAGTAGGGAGATTGCTAGTAAAGTGGCTGGAATGGCGAACCCGAGCACAAGGAGATGAGAAATGGGGTGCGTTTTAGAAACCTTTCCCCATCACACGGTGTACCATCTTCTGGGTTTCTCATGCATGTTTTCGATGTAGGAAGATGCCTTTGAACCTGGAGATTTGTGACCCATGCGATGGGTAGCACGCAGTATTACTTTAAAGGGTCTGCGTTTGCTCACCCAACCTCACCAAACCTCTCAGCCCCAAGAGTGTCCACCCTTATGTCTCATCCAGCTGTGGGTCTAGATATGGTCAATCCAGGTTGCATCACAGCCCCTGAACAAATTGTGTAAGAATTTCTCTGTCTTTCACTGTCTTTGTTTCAAGGGTTTTTAAAAGTAATTTATTTTTATAATGGGGTTTAGCTGCTTTTCACGGCTGTGTTTATGCCGCTTTACACCCACTTGACACACTAACAGAGAGATATCAATACATAGGTTTTAAGATTATTACTAGTCAGATATATTCTTGTGCGGTGAATCGGGCGTGTTGAGTCCAGTTCTCTGAGCAAGGAGTAGGTCTTGTCTATTATATATTGGGTTTATGGAACGGTATCAGAGCTAATTTGAAACTCTTGTTTTATGTATCACCCCACCTCACCTTTCCCGTTAAGCAGCCATAGTGTGTTTTCTGCATGTGTGACTCTGTTCTGTTTTGTAATTCAGTTCAAGTGTAACGGTTTTTACATTCCCTTTATAAGTGACACCTTATGAGAAGTGTCCTTTTCTGTGTGACTTATTTCACTTAGAATCGTCGTACCTAAATCCACTCATCATGCTGCTACTAGCCTTATGACATTGATTTCATGGCTGAGTGATATTCCATTGTACATAAGGACCACAACTTTTTTATCCATTTTTCTCTTTCCTGGGATATTTAAGGTGGAATGAAGTGGAGGTCCTTGTCAACAGAGCAGCCCTAAACTTTGGGGTGCTTGTGTCTTGCTGATTTTCAATTTTCCCACTTTATACCCCCATGCGTGGAAGTGCCCTGTGCTCTCTAAGCTTTGTTTTTTAGATGTTTCCGGACACACCATACACTTCTCCAGAGTGCCTGTTGGCAATTTACATCCCGCCCATCAGTGTAGCAAGGCTCCCATTTCTCCATGGCCTGTCCTGCATTTCTGGTTTTGACAATTTTTTCAGCATGGCCCTTTTGACCGATGGGAAGCGAGACTTCTTTGTAGCGCTGATTTGCCTTTCCAGGTTGCTTGGTTGGCCAAAAAGGGCGTATGCGTTTTTTCCTGAATATATTCAGGAAAAAACGCATACGCCCTTTTTGGCCAAGGGCATCATTGTCAAAGTTTTTCTGCTTTTCATGTGCGTTAAAGGCGATTCGAATCTACCTCCTGAAATCTGTTTCCTGCACTTATGCCTTTATTTCAAATCCTCTTCTTTGCCTTCCCTCAATATATTTGTGGACGAGAGTTATCATTTATAACTGTGCAGGTTTGTGAATTGCAGTGCCCTGAAGCTCCATTTTACAACTCGCTTTTTCAGGAGATGGCCGCAAAAGCACAGGATGGCTTCAGGCCCTGTTCTGGTTCCGGGGGGCAGGCTGAGCCTGTGGTTAATTCTTCTTCCTGATGGGAAAAGAGAGTGACCTGTGCCTGTCCCAACACCAAGAGCTAGTCTCTCATTGGTTCCCCGTCTTCCCGTTCATCCTCAGGACAAATTGCAACCTGTACGGAACTGGAGGTTAAAAGTGCTGATGTTCCAAGTAGGGAGATTGCTAGTAAAGTGGCTGGAATGGCGAAGCCGAGCACAAGGAGATGAGAAATGAGGTGCGTTTTACAAACCTTTCCCCATCACATGGTGTACCATCTTCTGGGTTTCTCATGCATGTTTTCGATGTAGGAAGATGCCCCTGAACCTGAGATTTGGGACCCATGCGATGGGTAGCACGCTGTATTACTTTAAACGGTCTGCGTTTGCTCACCCAACCTCACCAAACCTCTCAGCCCCAAGAGTGTCCATCCTTATGTCTCATCCAGCTGTGGGTCTAGATATGGTCAATCCAAGTTGCATCACAGCCCCTGAACGAATTGTGTAAGAATTTCTCTCTCTTTCACTGTCTTTGTTTCATGGGTTTTTAAAAGTAAATTATTTTTATAATGGGGTTTAGCTGCTTTTCACTGCTGTGTTTATGCCGCTTTACACCCACTTGACACACTAACAGAGAGATATCAATACATAGGTTTTAAGATTCTTACTAGTCAGATATGTTCTTGTGCGGTGAATAGGGGGTGTTGAGTCCAGTTCACTGAGCAAGGAGTAAGTCTTGTCTATTACATATTGGGTTTATGGAACGTTATTTGAGCTAATTTGAAATCCTTGTTTTTGCATCACCCCAGCTCACCTTTCCCATTAAGCAACCATAGTGTGTTTTCTAAATGTGTGACTCTGTTCTGTTTTGTAATTCCGTTCAAGTGTAACGGTTTTTACATTACTTCTGTTAGTTATATCTTATGATAAGTGTCATTTTCTGTGTGACTTATTTCACTTAGAATTGTCGTACCTAAATCCACTCATCATGCTGCTACTAGCCTTATGATATTGATTTCACGCCCGAGTGATATTGTATTGTACATAAGAACCACAAATTCTTTATCCATTTTTCTCTTTCCTGGGATATTTAAGGTAGAATTAAGTGGAGGTCCTTGTCAACAGAGCAGCCCTAAACTTTGGGGTGCCTGTGTCTTGCTGATTTTTAGTTTTCCCAATTTATACCCCCATGAGTGGATGTGCCCCTTTCTCTCTAGCTGTGTTTTTTAGATGTTTTAGGAAACACCATACCCTTCTCCAGAGTTGTCATTGGCAATTTACATCCCTCCCATCAGTGTAACAAGGCTCCCTTTCCTCCCTGGCCTCTCCTGCATTTCTTGTTTTTACACTTTTTTAGGAAGGACCTTTTGACCGATGGGAAGTGAGACTCCTTTGTAGTGCTGAATTGCATTTCAGGCTTGCTTGGTTGGCCAAAAAGGGCCTATGGGTTTTTTCCTGAATTTATTCAGAAAAAAACGCATATTGTCTTTTTGGCCAAGTGCATCATTGTGGACGTTTGGCCGCTTTTCTTGTACTTTAGGGGCGATTCAAATCTAACTCCTGAAATCTGTTTCCTGCAATTCTGCCTTGATTTCAAATCCTCTTCGTTGCCTTCCCTCAATATATTTGTGGACGAGAGTTATCATTTATAACTCTGCAGGTTTGTGAATTGCAGGGCCCCTGAGCTCCATTTTTCAACTCGCTTTTTTGGGAGCTTTCTGCAGAACCGCTGGTTTGCTTTTGGCCCTCTTCTTGTTCCCGGTTGCAGGCTAAGCCTTTGCTTAATTCTTCTTCCTGACTGGAAAGTAGAGTGACATGTGCCTCTCTGAACATCTTGGGCTTGGCTCTCCTTGTTTCTCCTCCTTCCCCTTCTTCCTTTGGACAAATTCCAGTTTCTGTGCAACTGGTTGTTGAAGGTGCTGACATACTCAAGTGGGGAGATTTTAAGGAAAAAGGCTGGAGGGGTGAACCCAATAACCAGGAAATTAGGAGTTTTAGTGCCTTTTCCAAAATCTTCCTGATCCAACCGTGTTCCATCTTCTGGGTGTCACAGGCATGTTGTAGCTGTAGGAAAGGTCCCGTGTATGTAAGGAGAACACAAGGGATTTTTCCAAATCAGTGTCTCCCCGAACTCCAATCTGGGGAATTTTTAAGCTACTGGTACATGTGTGTTCATTAAGGGACTTGGGCCGTAGGCAGAGTCCGAACTTTAGATGATTGAAGTCTTCAGGTTCAGAAACGCTCACCATCGGCCTCCTTTAGTTTCCATTTTATCTGTAGTTGATAGATGATGTCGATATAGATATCTATGGTTTTTCAGATTATTTCCCCTCAGGAGTCATTACAAAATATTGAGTATAGTTCCCTGTGCTATACAGTAGTTCCTTGTTGATGATATATTTTATACATAGCAGTGTGTATATGTTAATCTGAAACTGTTAATTTATCCCTCCTCCCACCTTTCCCCTTTGGTAATAAAAAATATAAGATTTTATACTTCTCAGAAATCTAGGAGCTGAAAGACAGGTATCATTTTCAATGGAAAATCATTCGAAACAAGGTTGAAACTTCAACCAAGATTATTAGATGTACATCCTTGGAAAGAAATCACTGCATTTCTCTACTGTTGACCTGACAAATAAGACAAACCCCTCCACTGAACTTGCTTATAATAAAGTGATGGAAATATCAAATGGAAGTGTTAGAAACATCTTATTTTACACGAGCCTTATACACTGCTCTATGTTAATTACAGTTTGGCTCACACATCTGTTCATTGAAGTTACAATGTTCTCAAATTCTGTTCTGATCCTGCAGAGTGGGCCCCAACAAGGGTCTCCCTGCCCAGTGTCATTGGAGCCAACAGATCGAGACTGACTTTGGTTCAGAAGCAAAGGAAATCTTTATATTTTGATCAGAGAATGGAGAGGTGATAGTGTGTGCTCCCCTGCGGGTTGTGGGCCTGGCTGCTGTGTAGGGATCCTGTCAGCATCAGCGGGAGTGAGGGGGCGGAGGTCTCGAGGGCTGGGTTGCCTGGAGCTCAGGCTCTATGTCGCAGAGTCTGCACGGGGCCCCACGAGCTGAGGTGTCGGCCCAGCCATTTTGCACTAGGAAATCGGGTCTGAAGTGTCGGGTGTGGGACCTCTGCATGTGGAAACCTAGGAGCAAGTGAAATTAGACAAAGCACAAAGGAAAAAATGGTTAGACTTTATTTTATTGCCCAGATTCTATTTTTATCTCCCAGGAATTTTTAATGGGCTTTGCCAGTGACAAAGCCCTCCTCTGCCTTTTGTCCCATTCCTCATTCTTGGGGCGCTGAGGGTGCAGACACGTCTTCTGTAAATGCTTCGTGCTGAGTTGGGTGTCCTCATACCCGGGTGTAGGGGCAGGACTTCTCCCCAGCAGCGTCCAGGTGAGATTGATTGTCCGCAGGCCTCCTCCCTCACTGCTCGTCTGCCTGAGCACCAGCATTGGCAGTTTTATAGATTCTAATGACCTTTAAGGGTCCAGGAAAGAGATGTGCAGAGACGCTGAGGGGGTGGGCGGTTTTACCCTGCTCCACATTGGTTCGGCCCCCTTAGGCTGACGGTTTCTGCCAGCCTAGATGCTCTGACCAGTAGTCTGTGCTTTCTTCAGTTAGGCCAACTGAATTAACGTACAAAGAGCACCAGGTGTCAGAGCCCTGCTTGCTCAACTCCCAGACATTCCAGGGCCGGTGGTGATCCAGGACCATGACGGCCACTCAGTCAACGGCCTTTTGAAGTAGCCAGGAGTACAGCCGGTCTCATTGGCCCCCGTCACCACGGTGTCTGTAGGTTTTTCTATGGTGGCAGCGTTATTTACGGTTCCCCTGCCAAGTTTATTAGCTCGGCTCTGGGTGCAGTAAGTCCTGTAAGCAATAGTCAGCTCTTTAGGGGCACACTCTTGTTGTTTTCTGAGAGAAGCTCCAGGTCAAGTGATGGTCACACGAGTCGTCATGGGGGCCCATTGCCCCAGGTTGTCTCTCTGGAGGTTGGTGTTGGAGGGCCTCCTCACTCGAGATCATTGTGCCCACGGAGCAATCCCTGCAACTTCATGGCATGGTGGGTGGTTAGGATCACCAAGTGGCGTCCTTTTCCCTTAGGAGGGAGCTGGCCTTGCGGGCTGCTGATTTCCAGGTTTTTAGATACCCCCAGTATCCTGGTCGGATGGGGTGGCTGGCCAATGCCTGGAGGGCATTCTTGCATTGTTCCATTTCAAGTGGTCCCAGTTTTTGCACTAATACTCCAAGGGCGATTCACCTTGGACCAGGAATGTAAAGGTCAAAGGGTTTAGCTAACTTAGGGAGGTCCAGGGCCAGGGTCTGAATTGACTGCTCTTTCCATTCTTGAAAGGCCGCTTCTGGATTCTATTCAAAAGGATCATCATCTTTTCCTTTCAGTGTTTCATATAGAGGCCCAGCTATTAGACTCTAGTTAGGGATCCAGATGCAGCAAACCCTGGTCTCCCCAGGAACCCCTAAGCTGTCTTCTAGTTTCAGGAAGGCTGAGGCTGCAAATGGCTTCTTCCCTTTCCTGGTGTGGGCTTCTCCGACCTTCTGTGCGAATGAAGCCCAGGAAGGCCACTTTAGTTTGTGATATTTGAGCCTTTTCCTTGGACACCTTCTATCTTTTATTGGCTAGGTAGTTCAGAGGCCTCCTTAGTCGGGCTGGTGATCAGAATGTCATCTGCATATTGAAGGAGGGTTCCCTTCTCCAGAGGTAGATCTTTTAGGTCTTTAGCTAACGTTTCCCCAAAGATGGTGTGGGAATTTTTGAACCCCTGGGGCAGGACGGCCCAGCAGTATTGTTTTTGTTGTATGTTGAGTCCTGCCACTCACAGCCAAAATTTCTTGTGACTCTGGGACTAATGGAATACAGAAGAAGGCATCATTGAAATCTAATACAGAATACCATGTCCTGGTGGATGGTAGAATGACCAGCAGGGTGTAGGAATTAGGAACTACTAGATGTATATCCTCTGTGGCTTCACTGACTGTCCTGGCGTCCTCTACCAGGTCCCCAGCAGCCCACGGGGCTCTTGTGGTCAGGCCCCTCCCAGGATATGGAGCTCACCTAGGCAGGTACCCAGCAGCCCATGGGGCCCTCATGGTCAGGCCCCTCCCAGGATATGGAGCTCACTTGGGCAGGTACGCAGCAGCCCACGGGGCTCTCGGTGGCAGGCCCCTCCCTGGATATGGAGCTCCCGTGGACAGGTACCCCGGCAGGGCTGGGCTCACAGGAACCGTGCACATAGCCCTCATTGCAGAGCACCCCCAGCCCACCTGTCACTCAGAGCTGACACAGAGCACCTCAGAGCAGAGCTTGAACTAACAAACAGCAGCTCCAACAGGTCTGTGACCCTAGGCTTCACTCTGTGCAGCCTCCCTCTGCCTGGTCTTCCAGGGGCTTCCACTGCAGCCGGGGCACCAGGCCTCTGTCTCCACCCACCACCCCTCCACTCCCTGACTCCTGGGTTCCTCTCATTAGCAGAGGTTCTTCTTGAAGTTGTCTCCCACTCATGGACCAGATAAAATGATTAGAAAACAAGCCAGGGCTGCCGCCCCTTATCTATCCTGACTCTCGGGACCCTACACCTGTTTCTTGGATCTGGCCGGTGCAGCAAGGCCCATTCTCTGCAACTCTGAGCCCCTGAGGGGCGAGGATTGGCTGACCTGGGCAGCCTGACCCGGCCGGCCAGCCCTTCCCAGGTGTGCCTGGGTTGAGGTCAATATAAACACCCCTCCAGGCAGCAAAAGCCTCTGCAGCTGTGCCTGACGCCATATTCTCTGCCCCGTCAGCAGTCTCGGGGTTGGGCTGGTGGGAGGGAGTAGGGCCCACGGCTCTATGAGTGGCCCGGTGTGACTGGAGCTCTGCTGGACTTTCTGCAGGAGTTGCCGGGCTGCCACCTGCTAAAGAAGAGGATGTGTCACCCATACTTGCTGCTGGAATTTCTCCCCGGGCAGAGGTGAGGAAGGAAAAAAGCAGTGGGGGCCGGGACAGGAGGGGTACCTCAGGCAGGGAAATGGAAAGCTTCCAGACGAGCGCCCGGGATCAGGACCATCCTGGCTGGCCTGCAGGCACCATGTCGGCCTGCGTGCTGTCACTGGTGTGACTCCAAGCCCCTTCCTCTAGTTTTTAAAGTCTTTGCACACATTCAGGTGTTTTACCTGGGAAGGGTGGGAAAAGTTCAGCAGCAGCTGGCCTGGGGCTCAGCTCACGTTTACTCAGAGACGCCTCCTCACGGTCCCCCAGCTTTGCAATGAGGACGCTCCTCGTTTGGGGGCTGCTGGCTGCATTGGAGATGATTCCCCACCTGTGACCAACTTCAGAATTGTTTACCACTGGAGCAAGTGCCCTGATAGGGTTTTCCTCTGTATGACCAGTGGGTTCTGTTTTTTTTTTTTTCTTTTTTGGTTCAAGGTAAGTTTTATTCCTCATTTTGTATTTATGGATATAAGCATGGAAATAATTCATTCATATAAATACGTCTATGGGAAGGACAGAACTTTTTTTTCTGTTTTATTTCTTTAAGTATTATTTCTTTTTTAATTTTTGAATTTATTTTATTCATTTTTTTATACAGCAGGCTCTTATTGGTTATCTATTTTATACATATAAGTGTATATATGTCAATCCCAGCCTCGCAATTCATCCCACCACCACCACCCTGCCACTTTCCCCCCTTGGTGTCCATACATTTGTTCTCTACATCTGTGTCTCTATTTCTCCCTTGCAAACCGGTTCATCTTTACCATTTTTCTAGGTTCCCCATGTATGCATTAATATACGATATTTGTTTTCTCTTTCTGACTTACTTCACTCTGTATGACAGTCTCTAGATCTATCCACGTCTCTACAAATGACCCAATTTCATTCCTTTTTATGGCTGAGTAATATTCCATTTTATACATGTAGCACATCTTTTCTGTTCGTCTGTCTATGGGCATTTAAGTTGCTTCCATGACCTGGCTATTATAAATAGTGCTGCAATGAATATTGTGGTGAATATGTCTTTTTGAATTATGGTTTTCTCTGGGTATATGGCCAGTAGTGGGATTGCTGGGTCATATGGTAATTCTATTTTTAGTTTTTTAAGGAACCTCCATACTGTTCTCCATAGTGACTGTATCAATTTACATTCCCACAAATAGTGTAAGAGGGTTCCCTTTTCTCCACACCCTCTCCAGCATTTGTTGCTTGTAGATTTTCTGATGATGCCCATTCTAACTCGTGTGAAGTGATACCTCATTGTAGTTTTGGTGTATATTTCTCTAATAATTAGTGATGTTGAGCAGCTTTTCATGTGCTTCTTAGTCATCTGTATGTCTTCTTGGGACAAATGTCTATTTACATCATCTGCCCATTTTTGGATTGGGTTGTTTGTTTTTTTACTGTTGAGCTGCATGAGCTGTTTATATACATTGGAGATTACTCCTTTGTCCATTGATTCGTTTGCAAATATTTTCTCCCATTGTGAGGGTTGTCTTTTCGTCTTGTTTGTACTTTCCTTTGCTTTGCAAAAGCTTTTAGGTTTCATTTGCTCCCATATGTTTATTTATTTTTTATTCCATTACTCTACAAGGTGGATCAAAAAAGATCTTGCTGTGATTTATGTCAAAGAGTATTCTTCCTATGTTTTCCTCTAAGAGTTTTATAGTGTCCGGTCTTACATTTTGGTCTCTAATCCATTTTGAGTTTATTTTTTGTGTATGGTGTTAGGGAGTGTTCTAATTTCATTCTTTTACATGTAGCTGTCCATTTTTCCCAGCACCACTTATTGAAGAGACTGTCTTTTCTCCTTTGTATACCCTTGCCTCCTTTGTCATAGATTAGTGGGCCATAGGTGTGTAGGTTTATCTCTGGGCTTTCATTTTTTTTTTCTTTTACATCTTTATTGGAGTATAATTGCTTTACAATTGTGTGTTAGTTTCTGCTGTATAAAAAAGTGAATCAGCTGTGCGTATACATATAACACCATATCCCCTCCCTCTTGCACCTCCCTCTCACTCCCTTATCCCACCCTTTTAGGTGGTCACAAAGCACAGAGCTGATCTCCCTGTGCTATGTGGCTGCTTCCCAGTAGCTATCAATTTTACATTTGGTAGTGTATATTTGTCCATACCACTCTCGCACTTTGTCCCAGCTTACCCTTCCCTCTCCCCATGTCCTCAAGTCCTTTCTCTACGTCTGTGTCCTTAATCCTTTCCTGCCCCTAGGTTCTTCATAAACTTTTTTTTTTAGATTCCATATATATGTGTTAGCATACGGTATTTGTTTTTCTCTTTCTGACTTACTTCACTCTGTAGGACAGACTCTAGATCCATCCACCTCACTAAAAATAACTCAATTTCGTTTCTTTTTATGGCTGAATAATGTTCCATTGTATATATGTGCCACATCTTCTTTATCCATTTATCTGTTGATGGACACTTAGGTTGCTTCCATGCCCTGGCTATTGTAAATAGAGCTACAGTGAACATTGTGGTACATGACTCTTTTTGAATTATGGTTTTCTCAGGGTAAATGTCCAGGAGTGGGTTTGCTGGGTTGTATGGTAGTTCTATTTTTAGGTTTTAAGGAACCCCCATACCGTTCTCCCTAGTGGCTATGTCAATTTACATTCCCACCAACAGTGCAAGAGGGTTCCCTTGGCTCCAATAAATGCCTCTCCAGCATTTATTGTTGGTAGATTTTTTGATGATGGCCAATCTGACTGGTGTGAGGTGATACCTCACTGTAGTTTTGATTTGCATTTTTCTAATGATTAGTGATGTTCAGCATCCTTTCATGTGTTTGTTGGCAACCTGTATATCTTCTTTGGAGAAATGTCTATTTAGGTCTTCTGCCCATTTTTGGATTGGGTTGTTTGGTTTTGTGATATTGAGCTACATGAGCTGCTTTTTGGAGATTAATCCTTTGCCATTTGCTTCATTTGAAAATATTTTCTCCCATTCTGATGGTTGTCTTTTCATCTTGCTAATGTTTTCCTTTGCTGTGCAAAAGAATTTATGTTTCATTCGGTCCCATTTTTTAATTTTTGTTTTTATTTCCATTTCTCTAGGAGGTGGGTCAAAAAGGATCTTGCTGTGATTTATGTCATAGACTGTTCTGCTTATGTTTTCCTCTAAGAGTTTTATAGTGGCTGGTCTTATATTTAGGTCTCTAATCCATTTTGAGTTTACTTTTGTGTATGGTGTTAGGGAGTGTACTAATTTCATTCTTTTACATGTAACTGTCCAGTTTTCCCAGCACCACTTACTGAAGACACTGTCTTTTCTCCATTGTATACCCTTGCCTCCTTTGTCATAGATTAGTGAACCATAGGTACATGGGTTTATCTCTGTGCTTTATATCCTGTTCTATTGACCTATATTACTGTTTTTGTGTCAGTACCATATTATCTTGATTACTCTAGCTTTGTAATATAGTCTGAAGTCTGGAAGTCTGATTCCTCCAGCTCTTTTTTTTCCCCCTCAAGACTGCTTTGGCTATCCAGGGTCTTTTGTGTCTCCCTACAAATTTTAAGATTTTTTTTTCTTGTTCTGTAGAAAATGCCAAAGGTATTTTGATCGGGATTGCATTGAATATGTAGATTGCTTTGGGTAGTATAGTCATTTTCACAATATTGATTCTTCTACTCCAAGAACATGGTATATGTCTCCATCTGTTTATATCATCTTTGATTTC
The DNA here is from genome assembly GCF_965194825.1 of Balaenoptera physalus. Taxonomy (NCBI): domain Eukaryota; kingdom Metazoa; phylum Chordata; class Mammalia; order Artiodactyla; family Balaenopteridae; genus Balaenoptera; species Balaenoptera physalus. The sequence continues at coordinate 101,513 of NW_028126269.1, read as the reverse complement.
TTTCATCAGTGTCTTATAGTTTTCTGAGTACAGGTCTTTTACTTCCTTAGGTAGGTTTATTCCTAGGTATTTTATTCTTTTTGTTGCAGTGGTAATGGGATTGTTTCCTTAATTTCTCTTTCTGATCTTTCATTGTTAGTGTAGAGGAATGCAAGCAATTTCTGTGCGTTAATTTTGTATCCTGCAACTTTACCAAATTCATTGATTAGCTCCAGTGGTTTTCTGGTGGCATCTTTAGGATTCTCTATCTATGATATCATGTCATCTGCAAACAGTGACAATTTTACTTCTTCTTTTCCTTTTTGTATTCCTTTTATTTCTTTTTCTTCTCTGATTGCCATGGCTAGGACTTCCAAAACTATGTTGAATAGCAGTGGTGAGAGTGGACATCCTCATCTTGTTCCTGATCTTAGAGGAAACGCTTTCAGTTTTTCACCATTGAGAATGCTGTTTGCTGTGGGTTTGTCATATATGGCCTTTATTATGTTGAGGTAGTTTCCCTCTATGCCCACACTCTGCAGAGTTTTTATCGTAAATGAGTGTTGAATTTTCTCAAAATCTTTTCCTTCATCTATTGAGATGATCATATGGTTTTATTCTACAATTTGTTAATATGGTGTATCACATTGATTTGTGTATATTGAAGAATCCTTGCATCCCTGGGATAAACCCCATTTGATCATGGTGTATGATCCTTTTAATGTGTTGTTCGATTCTGTTTGCTAGTATTTTGTTGAGGATTTTTACATCTATATTCATCAGTGATATTGGTCTATAATTTTCTTTCCTTGTAGTATCTGTGTCTGATTTTGGTATCAGGGTGATGGTGGTCTCATAGAATGAGTTTGGGAGTGTTCCTTCCCCTGCAATTGTTTTGAAGAATTTGAGAAGGTTGGGTGTTAGCTCTTCTCTAAATGTTTGATAGAATTCACCTGTGATGCCATCTGGTTCTGAACTTTTGTTTGTTGGAAGATTTTTAATCACAGTTTCAATTTCATTGCTTGCGATAGGTTTGTTCATATTTTCTATTTCTTCCTGGTTCAGTCTTAGAAGGTTATCCCTTTCTAAGAATTTGTCCATTTCTTCCAGATTGTCCATTTTATTGCCCTAGAGTTGCTTGTAGTAGTCTCTTAGGATGCTTTGTATTCCTGTGGTGTCTGTTGTAACTTCTGCTTTTTCACTTCTAATTTTGTTGATTTGCGTCCTCTCTCTCTTTTTCTGGAGTCTGGCTAAAGGTTGATCATTTTTGCTTATCTTCTCAAAGAACCAGCTTTTAGTTTTATTGATCTTTGCTTTCGTTTTCTTTGTTTCTATTTCATTTATTTCCGCTCTGATCTTTATGATTGCTTTCATTCTACTAACTTTGGGTTTTGTTCTTCTTTCTCTAGTTCCTCTAGGTGTAAGGTTAGATTATTTATTTGAGATTTTTCTTGTTTCTTGAGGTAGGCTTGTATTGCTATAAACTTCCCTCTTAGAACTCCTTTTGCTGCATCCCATAGGTTTTGGATCATCGTGTTTTTGTTATCATTTGTCTCTAGGTAGTTTTTGATTTCCTCTTTGATTTCCTCAGTGATCTCTTGGTTATTTATTAACGTATTGTTTAGCCTCCATGTGTTTGTGTTTTTTACGTTTTTTTCCATGTAATTGATTTCTAATCTCATAGCATTGTGGTCGGAACAGCTGCTTGATATGATTTCAGGTTTCTTAAATTTACTGAGGCTTTATCTGTGACCCAAGATGTGATCTATCCTGGAGAATGTTCCGTGTGCAGTTGAGAAGAACGTGTAATCTGCTGCTTTTGGATGGAATGTCCTATAAATATCAATTAACTCTATCTGGTCTGTTGTGTCATTTAAAGCTTGTGTTTCCTTATTAATTTTCTGTCTGGCTGATCTCCACTGGCGTAAATGAGCTGTTAAAGTCCCCCGCTATTATTGTGTTACTGTCGATTTCCTCTTTTATAGCTGTTAGCAGTTGCCTTATACATTGAGGTGCTCCTATTTTGGGTGCATATATATTTATAATTGTTATATCTTCTTCTTGGATTGATCCCTTGACCATTATGTAGTGTCTTTCCTTGTCTCTTGTAACATTCTTTATTTTAAAGTCTATTTTATCTGATATGAGTATTGCTACTCCAGCTTTCTTTTGATTTTCATTTGCATAGAATATATTTTTCCATCGCCTCACTTTGAGTCTGTATGTGTCCCTAGGTCTGAAATAGATCTCTTGTAGACAGCATATATATGGGTCTTGTTTTTGTATCCATTCAGCGAGCCTGTGTCTTTTGGTTGGAACATTTAGTGCATTCACGTTTAAGGTAATTATCGATATGTATGTTCCTACTACTATTTTCTTAATTGTTATGGGTTTGTCTTGGTGGGTCCTTTTCTTCTCTTGTGTTTCCCACTGAGAGAAGTTCCTTCAGCATTTGGTGTAGAGCTGGTTTCATGGTGCTGAATCCTCTTAGCTTTTGCTTGTCTGTAACGCTTTTGATTTCTCCATCAAATCTGAATGAGCTCTTTGCAGGGTGGAGTACTCTTGGTTGTAGGTTCTTCCCTTTCATCACTTTAAATTTATCATGCCCCTTCCTTCTGGCTTGTAGATTTTCTACTGAGAAATCAGCTGTTCTCCTTATGGGAGTTCCCTTGTATGTTATTTGTCATTTTCCCCTTGCTGCTTTCAATCATTTCTCTTTGTCGTTAATTTTTGTCAATTTGATTACTATGTGTCTTGTCATTTTTCTCCTTTGGTTTATCCTGCCTGGGACACTCTGTGCTTCTGGACTTGGGTGGCTATTTCTTTTCCCATGCTAGGGAAGTTTTTGACCATAATCTCTTCAAATATATTCTCGGGTCCTTTCTCTCTCTCTTCTCCTTCTGGGACCCCTATAATGCGAATGTTGTTGTGTTTAATGTTGTCCCAGAGGACTCTTGCGGTGTCTTCATTTATTTTCATTCTTTTTCTTTATTCTGTTCCATGGCAGTGATTTCCACCTTTCTGTCTTCCAGGTCACTTATCCGTTCTTCTGCCACAGTTATTCTGCTACTGATTCCTTCTAGTGTATTTTTCATTTCAGTTATTCCATTGTTCACCTCTGTTTGTTTGTTCTTTAATTCTTCTAGGTGTTTGTTCCTTAATTCTTCTAGGTCTTTGTTAAGCATTTCTTGCGTCTTCTCGATCTTTGCCTCCTTTCTTTTTCCAAGGTCTTGGCTCAACTTCACTATCATTATTCTGAATTCTTTTTCTGGAAGGTTCCCTATCTCCACCTCATTTCATTTTTTTCTTGGGTTTTATCTTGTTCCTTGATCTGGTATAATGTCCTCTGCCTTTTCATTTTGTCTATCTTTCTGTGAATGTGGTTTTCCTTCCACAGGCTGCAGAATTGTAGTTCTTCTTGCTTCTGCTGTCTGCTCTCTGGTGGATGAGTCTATCTTAGAGGCTTGTGCAAGCTTCCTGATGGGAGGGACTGGTGGTAGGTAGAGCTGGGTGTTGCTTTGGTGGACAGAGCTTTAAACTGCTTGTCTACGGATTAAATAAAACTTTAATAAAAAGTTTAATCTGCTTGTCTGCTGATGCATGGGGCTGGGTTCCCTCCCTGTTGGTTGTTTGGCCTTAGGCGACCCAGCACTGGAGCCTACCTTGCTCTTGGTGGGGCTAACGGCGGACTCTGGGAGGGCTCACACCAAGGAGTATTTCCCAGAACTTCTGCTGCCAGTGTCGTTGTCCTCACGGTGAGCCACAGCCACAGACACCACCTGCCTCTGCAGGAGACCCTCTAAAAGTAGCAGGTAATTCTGGTCATTCTCCTATGGTGTCACTGCTCCTTCCCCTGGGTCCTGATGTGCACACTACTTTGTGTGTGCCTTCCAAGAGTGGAGTATCTGAGTGGAGTTGAGACTCTGATTCTCTGTGTGGAGTCGCACAGACTCTGGGTCCTGTGAAGCTTCGATGTTTTCTGATTCTAGAAATCCTATAGGAGACGGTCCACAGCAGGTGACACTAATGTTGTCAGTAAAGGTGTTGAAGCCAAAGATCTGCAGTTCCAACTAGAGGTGCCGATGTACATACAGGACAAAATCATCTCGTGTGAATGTAGTTCAGGCATGTTTAAGATGAATGCAGTCATGTTAATGCCTACCATATTCTATCTTGAGCCTCTCCTCAGGGACCCCCTCCTCAGTTCCTGAGGCTCCTGTAAGTCATGTACAGGGGACTGAAGAGTGGGCTCCGTCAAGTCTGAGCCCTGAGTTACCCTGTGTGTATCTTAGGATACTTTGTATTTCTGTGGTGTCTGTTGTAACATCATCTCTTTCATTTCAGATTTATTTGGGCCCTCTCTTTTTAAAAAAACATACGACTGTTTTCTTTTATTCTTTACAGAAGTTTAATAAGTGTTTGATCTACTATCCTTACCGTATGTATACTTTTTGCAGTGAGATTTTTACTTTTCTTTGTTTCCTTGTTACTATCAATAATTAGTGAGACTTCTTTTAAGCTACCTTCAACATTGCTTATAAAGCTGCTTTATTAGTGATGACAGAGCCTTAATGGAAGTCATGTTCTGGTTGTAAATTAGAATGCAATGTGCCAGCAAAAAGCCCCTTAAGTTTATGTCTCATTACTTCTTGTTCTTTTTTTAATTTAATTTTTATTTTTTGTCAGAGCAAATGTAATTAAAATGTTTTGTTTCTTCTAGGTGTGCAAGATGTGGTTCTTTTAAACATATACATATATCTATTCTTCTTTGGATCATTTTCCCATGTAGGTTATGATACAATGTTGAGTAGTCTTGTCTTGGTATTACGTAGGTCTTTGGTGATTACATATTTCACATGTGTTTCTATATCTATCTTAACCCCAATATCCTAATGTTTCCAATCCTCACACCTTTCCATTTGGTGAACCATAAGTTTGTTTAATGAACCTGTGATTGCATTTCTCTGTGGAAATATCTTCATTGGTATCAATTTTTAGCTAAGACCTATAAGTGATATTATAGGATATGTGTCTTTTGCTTTCTGACTTAGTACAATTTGCCTGATTACCTCAAGAATCATACATGGTGCTGCAAATGGCATTGTTTCATTTTTTTCCCTGGCTAATAGTCCATCTGTACGTGCACCAGTTCTTCTTTGGCCACGCACCTGTTGATGGACTTTCTGGTTGCCTCCATGTCTTGGCTATTGTAATACTGCTGCAATGCACATTTGCTTGCCTGTGTCTTTCCAGTTCTATCTTCTTATGTTATAGGCCAAGGAGTGGGCTTGCTGTATCATATGGTAGCTCAGTGTGTACGTTTTAAAGGCACCACCATTCAGTTCTCATTAGTGGCTCTTTCCAGGTTACGTCCCACTTAAAATTGAGGGTATGCATTTCTCCAAAACACCTTCAATATTTATTGTTTGTAATTTTCTTGCTGATGGATATTCTAACAGGTGTGAGCTGATACCTCTCTGTGGTTGAATTTGCATGTGTCCCATAATCTGTTGAAATTGAGCTTTAAAGCATGCCCTTTTTATTTATCAAACTGTGATTACAGCTTAGTTGTTCAAAGTGTTTTCTTAAAATAAGTGTCACATTTTGAAAATTTTTGGCCATTACCTCCATCAAGACATTTTGAGGGCAGGTTTCATTTACAGCCCTGAAGTACTTGTTCATATGAAGTGACCATTAGCACAGGTTTTAATGCTGTTTTACAGGTAAAGGCAAGAGGGCGGCAGCCTTTCTACGTTCCCCAATCTGGTAACTAGGGAAAGAGACCTTCAGCCCCAAGAGTGTCCAGCTTTATTTCTCATCCAGCTGTGGGTCTAGATATGGCCACACCAGGTTGCATCACAGCCCCGGAACGAATTATGTAAAAATTACTCCCTCTATCACTGTCTTTGTTTTTTGGGTTTTTTAAAGTAATTTATTTTTATAATGGGGTTTACCTGATTTTCACTGCTGTGTTTATGCCACTTTACACCCACTTCTTTCACTTACAGAGAGATATCAATACATAGGTTTTAAGATTTTTACTAGTCAGATATATTCTTCTTCGTTGAATAGGGGGTGTTGCGTCCACTTCACTGAGCAAGGAGTAGGTCTTGTCTATTACATATTGGGTTTATGGAACGGTATCTGAGCTAATTTGAAACCCTTGTTTTATGCATCACCCCACCTCAGCTTTCCCGTTAAGCAGCCATAGTCTGTTTTCTAAATATGTGACTCTATTCTGTTTAGTAATTCAGTTCAAGTGTAACGGTTTTTACACTCCCTCTATAAGTGATATCTTATGATAAGTGCCGTTTTCTGTGTGACTTCTTTCACTTAGATTCGTCGTACCTAAATCCACTCATCATGCAGCTACTAGCATTATGACATTGATTTCATGGCTGAATGATATTCCATTGTACATAAGGATCACAACTTCTTTATCCATTTTTCTCTTTCCTGGGATATTTAAGGTGGAATGAATTGGAGGTCCTTGTCAACAGAGTACCCCTAAACTTTGGGGTGCCTGTATCTTGCTGATTTTTCATTTTCCCGATTTATACCCCATGCGTGGAAGTGCACTATGCTCTCTAAGCTGTGTTTTTTAGATGTTTCAGGACACACCGTACACTTCTAAAGCGTGGCTGTTGGCAATTTACATCCCACCCATGAGCGTAGCAAGGCTCACATTTCTCCATGGTCTGTCCTGCATTTCTGGATTTTACACGTTTTTCAGCATGGCCCTTTTGACCGTTGGGAAGCGAGACTTCTTTGTAGCGCTGATTTGCCTTTCCAGGTTGCTTGGTTGGCCAAAAAGAGCGTATGCGTTTTTTCCTGAATATATTCAGGAAAAAACGCTTACGCTCTTTTTGGCCAAGGGCATCATTGTCCACGTTTTGCCCCTTTTCATGTGCTTTAAAGCCGATTCGCATCTACCTCCTGAAATCTGTTTCCTGCAATTCTTCCTTGCTTTCAAATCCTCTTCGTTGCCTTACCTCAATATATTTGTGAATGAGTGTTATCATTTATAACTCTGCAGGTTTGTGAATTGCTGTGCCCTTGAGCTCCATTTTTCAACTCGCTTTTTTGGGAGCTCTCCGCAAAAGCGCAGGTTTCTTTCAGGCCCTATTCTGGTTCTGGAGGGAAGGCAGAGCCTATGTTTAATTCTTCTTCCCGACGGGAAAATAGAGTAACCTGTGCCTGTTCCAACAACTAGAGCTAGTCTCTCATTGGTTCCCCCTCTTCCCGTTCACCCTCAGGACAAATTGCAACCTGTACGGAACAAGAGGTTAAAGGTGCTGATGCTCCAAGTAGTGAGATTGCTAGTATAGAGGCTGGAATGGCGAACCCAAGCACAAGGAGATGAGGAATGAGGTACGTTTTAGAAACTTTTCCCCATCACACGGTGTACCATCTTCTGGGTTTCTCTTGCATGTTTTCGATGTAGGAAGATTCCCTTGAACCTGGAGATTTGGGACCCATGCGATGGGTAGCACGCAGTATTACTGTGAAGGGTCTGCGTTTGCTTACCCAACCTCACCAAACCTCTCAGCCCCAAGAGTGTCCACCCTTATGTCTCATCCAGCTGTGGGTCTAGATATCGTCAATCCAGGTTGCATCACTGCCCCTGAAAGAATTGTGTAAGTATTTCTCGCTCTTTCACTGTCTTTTTTCATGGGTTTTTAAAAGTAATTTATTTTTATAATGGGGTTTGGCTGCTTTTCACTGCTGTGTTTATGCCGCTTTACACCCACTTGACACACTTACAGAGAGATATCAATACATATTTTAAGATTCTTACTAGTCAGATATATTCTTATGCGGTGAATAGCGGGTGTTGTGTTCAGTTCTCTGAGCAAGGAGTAGGTCTTGTCTATTACATATTTGGTTTATGGAATGGTATCTGAGCTAATTTGAAACACTTCTTTTATGCATTACCTCACCTCACCCTTCCCATTAAGCAGCCATCGTGTATTTTCTGCATGTGTGACTCTGTTTTATTTTGTAAATCAGTTCAAGTGTAACGGATTTTACATTCCCTCTATAAGTGATATCTTATGATAAGTGTCTATTTCTGTGTGACTAATTTCACTTAGAATCGTCGTACCTAAATCCACTCCTCCTGCTGCTACTAGCCTTATGACATTGATTTCATGGCTGAGTGATATTCCATTGTACATAAGGAACACAACTTCTTTATCCATTTTTCTCTTTCCTGGGATACTTAAGCTGGAATGAAGTGGAGGATCCTGTCAACAGAGAAGCCCTAAACTTTGGAGTGCCTGTGTCCTGCTGATTTTTGGTGTACCCAATTTATACCCCCATGAGTGGAAGTGCCCTATGCTCTCTAAGCTGTGTTTTTTATATGTCTCAGGACACACCGTACACTTCTCCAGAGTGGCTGTTGGCAATTTACATCCCATCCATCAGAATAGCAAGGCTCCCATTTCTCCATGGCCTGTCCGGCATTTCTGGTTTGTACAGTTTTTTCAGCATGGCACTTTTGACCAATGGGAAGCGATACTTCTTTGTACCTCTGATTTGCATTTCCACGTTGCTTGGTTGGCCAAAAAGGGCGTATGCGTTTTTTCCTGAATATATTCAGGAAAAAACGCATACGCCCTTTTGGCCAAGGGCATCATTGTCGACGTTTTTCCTCTTTTCATGTGCGATAAAGGCGATTCGAATCTACCTCCTGAAATCTGTTTCCGGCAATTCTGCCTTGCTTTCAAATCCTCTTTGCTGCCTTCCCTCAATATATTTGTGGATGAGAGTTATCATTTATAACTCCGCAGGTTTGTGAATTGCAGTGCCCCTGACGCCCATTTTTCAACTCGCTTTTTAGGGAGCTGACCGCAGAAGCACAGGCTTGCTTCAGGCCCTATTCTGTTTCCGGGGGGAAGGCTGAGCCTATGTTTAATTCTTCTTCCCGATGGGAAAATAGAGTGAACTGTGCCTGTTCCAACACCTAGAGCTAGTCTATCATTGGTTCCCCCTATTCCCGTTCACCCTCAGGACAAATTGCAACCTGTACGGAACAGGAGCTTAAAGGTGCTGATGCTCCAAGTAGGGAAATTGCTAGTAAAGCGACTGGAATGGGGCACTCTAGCACAAGGAGATGAGAAATGAGGTGCGTTTTAGAAACCTTTCGCCATCACATGCTGTACCATCTTCTGGGTTTCTCATGCATGTTTTTGATGTAGGAAGATGCCCTTGAACCTGGAGATTAGGGACCCATGGGAGGGGTAACACGCAGTATTATTTTAAGGGTCTGCGTTTGCTCACCCAACCTCAACAAACCTCTCAGCCCCAAGAGTGTCCACCCATATGTCTCATCCAGCTGTGGGTCTAGATATGGTCAATCCAGGTGGCATCAAAGCCCCTGAACGAATTCTGTAAGAATTTCTCTCTTTTTCACTGTCTTTGTTCCATGGGGTTTTAAAAGTAATTTATTTTTATAATGCGGTATAGCTGCTTTTCACTCCTGTTGTTATGCCACTTTACACCCACTTAACACATTTACAGGGATATATCAATACACAGGTTTTAAGATTCTTACTAGTCAGATATATCCTTTTGCGGTGAATAGGGGGTGTAGAGTCCATTTCCTTAGCAAGGAGTAGGTCTTGTCTATTACATATTGGGTTTAAGGAACGGTATCTGAGCTAATTTGAAACCCTTGTTTTATGTATCACCCCACCTCACCTTTCCCGTTAAGCAGCCATAGTGTGTTTTCTGCATGTGTGACTCTGTTCTGTTTTGTAATTCAGTTCAAGTGTAACGGTTTTTACATTCCCTCTATAAGTGACACCTTAGGAGAAGTGTCATTTTCTGTGTGACTTATTTCACTTAGAATCGTCTTACCTAAATCCACTCATCATGCTGCTACTAGCCTTATGACATTGGTTTCATGGCTGAGTGATATTCCATTGTACATAAGGACCACAACTTTTTTATCCATTTTTCTCTTTCCTGGGATATTTAAGGTGGAATGAAGTGGAGGTCCTTGTCAACAGAGCAGCCCTAAACTTTGGGGTGCTTGTGTCTTGCTGATTTTCAATTTTCCCACTTTATCCCCCCATGCGTGGAAGTGCCCTATGCTCTCTAAGCTGTGTTTTTTAGATGTTTCAGGACACACCGTACACTTCTCCAGAGTGGCTGTTGGCGATTTACATCCCGCCCATCAGTGTAGCAAGGCTCCCATTTCTCCATGGCATGTCCTGCATTTCTGGTTTTGACACTTTTTTCAGCATGGCCCTTTTGACCGATGGGAAGCGAGACTTCTTTGTAGCGCTGATTTGCCTTTCCAGGTTGCTTGGTTGGCCAAAAAGGGCGTATGCGTTTTTTCCTGAATATATTCAGGAAAAAACGCATACGCCCTTTTTGGCCAAGGGCATCATTGTCAACGTTTTGCCGCTTTTCATGTGCTTTAAAGGCGATTCGAATCTACCTCCTGAAATCTGTTTCCTGCAATTCTGCCTTGATTTCAAATCCTCTTCTTTGCCTTCCCTCAATATATTTGTGGACGAGAGTTATCATTTATAACTCTGCAGGTTTGTGAAATGCAGTGCCCTGAAACTCCATTTTACAAGTCGCTTTTTTGGGAGCTGGCCGCAAAAGTGCAGGATGGCTTCAGGCCCTTTTCTGGTTCTGGGCGGCAGGCTGAGCCTGTGGTTAATTCTTCTTCCTGATGGGAAAATAGGGTGACCTGGGCCTGTCCCAACACCTAGATCCAATCTCTCATTGGTTGCCCCTCTTCCCGTTCATCCTCAGGACAAATTGCAACCTGTATGGAACAGGAGGTTAAAGGTGCTGATTCTGCAAGTAGGGAGATTGCTAGTAAAGTAGCTTAAATGGTGAACCTGAGCACAAGGAGATGAGAAATGAGGTGCGTTTTAGAAACCTTTCCCGATCACACGGTGTACCACCTTCTGGGTTTCTCATGCATGTTTTCGATGTACGAAGATGCCCTTGAACCTGGAGATTTGGGACCCATGGGATGGGTACCACGCAGTATTACTTTAAAGGGTCTGCGTTTGCTCCCCCAACCTCACCAAACCTCTCAGCCCCAAGAGTGTCCACCCTTATGTCTCATCCAGCTGTGGGTCTAGATATGGTCAATCCAGGTTGCATCACAGCCCCTGAACGAATTGTGTAAGAGTTTCTCTGTCTTTCCCTGTCTTTGTTTCATGGGTTTTTAAAAGTAATTTATTTTTATAATGGGGTTTAGCTGCTTTTCACGGCTGTGTTTATGCCGCTTTACACCCACTTGACACACTAACAGAGAGATATCAATACATAGGTTTTAAGATTCTTACTACTCAGATATATCCTTGTGCGGTGAATAGGGGTTGTTGAGTCCAGTTCACTGAGCAAGGAGTATGTCTTGTCTATTACATATTGGGTTTATGGAACGGTATCTGAGCTAATGGAAACCCCTGTTTTATGCATCACCCCACCTCACCTTTCCCGTTAAGCAGCCATAGTGTGTTTTCTAAACGTGTGACTCTCTTCTGTTTTGTAATTCAGTTCAAGTGTAGCGGTTTTTACATTCCCTCTATAAGTGATAGCTTATGATAAGTGTCTTTTTCTGTGTGTCTTATTTCACTTAGAATCGTCGTACCTAAATCCACTCATCATGCTGCTACTACCCTTATGACATTGATTTCATGGCTGAGTGATATTCCATTGTACATAAGGACCACAACTTTTGTATCCATTTTTCGCTTTCCTGGGATATTTAAGGTGGAATGAAGTGGAGGTCCTTGTCAACAGAGCAGCCCTAAACTTTGGGGTGCTTGTGTCTTGCTGATTTTCAATTTTCCCACTTTATCCCCCCATGCGTGGAAGTGCCCTATGCTCTCTAAGCTGTGTTTTTTATATGTTTCAGGACACACCGTACACTTCTCCAGAGTGGCTGTTGGCGATTTACATCCCGCCCATCAGTGTAGCAAGGCTCCGATTCCTCCATGGCCTGTCCTGCATTTCTGGTTTTGACACTTTTTTCAGCATGGCCCTTTTGACCGATGGGAAGCGAGACTTCTTTGTAGCGCTGATTTGCCTTTCCAGGTTGCTTGGTTGGCCAAAAAGGGCGTATGCGTTTTTTCCTGAATATATTCAGGAAAAAACGCATACGCCCTTTTTGGCCAAGGGCATCATTGTCAACGTTTTGCCACTTTTCATGTGCTTTAAAGGCGATTCGAATCTACCTCCTGAAATCTGTTTCCTGCAATTCTGCCTTGATTTCAAATCCTCTTCTTTGCCTTCCCTCAATATATTTGTGGACGAGAGTTATCATTTATAACTCTGCAGGTTTGTGAATTGCAGTGCCCTGAAGCTCCATTTTACAAGTCGCTTTTTTGGGAGCTGGCCGCAAAAGCGCAGGATGGCTTCAGGCCCTGTTCTGGTTCCGGGGGGCAGGCTGAGCCTGTGGTGAATTCTTCTTCCTGATGGGAAAATAGAGTGACCTGTGCCTGTCCCAACACCAAGAGCTAGTCTCTCATTGGTTCTCCGTCTTCCTGTTCATCCTCAGGACAAATTGCAAGCTGTACGGAACAGGAGGTTAAAGTTGCTGAGGCTCCAAGTAGGGAGATTGCTAGTAAAGTGGCTGGAATGGCGAACCCGAGCACAAGGAGATGAGAAATGAGGTGCGTTTTAGAAACCTTTCCCGGTCACACGGTCTACCACCTTCTGGGTTTCTCATGCATGTTTTAGATGTAGGAAGATGCCCTTGAACCTGGAGATTTGGGACCCATGGGATGGGTAACAGGCAGTAGTACTTTAAAGGCTCTGCGTTTGCTCCCCCAACCTCACCAAATCTCTCAGCCCCGAAAGTATCCACCCTTACGTCTCATCCAGCTGTGGGTCTAGATATGGTCAATCCAGGTGGCATCACAGCCCCTGAACGAATTTTGTAAGAATTTCTCTCTCTTTCACTGTCTTTGTTTCACGGGTTTTTAAAATTAATTTATTTTTATAATGGGGTTTAGCTGCTTTTCACGGCTGTGTTTATGCCGCTTTACACCCACTTGACTCACATCCAGAGAGATATCAATACATAGGTTTTAAGATTCTTACTAGTCAGATATATTCTTGTGCGGTGAATAAGGGGTGTTGAGTCCAGTTCACTGAGCAAGGAGTAGGTCTTTCTATTACATATTGGGTTTATGGAACGGTATCTGAGCTAATTTGAAAGCCTTGTTTTATGCATCACCCACCTCACCTTTCCCGTTAAGCAGCCATAGTGTGTTTTCTAAACGTGTGACTCTGTTCTGTTTTGTAATTCAGTTCAAGTGTAGCGGTTCTTACATTCCCTCTATAAGTGATAGCTTATGAGAAGTGTCTTTTTCTGTGTGACTTATTTCACTTAGAAATGTCTTACCTAAATCCACTCATCATGCTGCTACTAGCCTTATGACATTGATTTTATGGCTGAGTGATATTCCATTGTACATATGGACCACCACTTCTTTATCCATTTTTCTCTTTCCTGGGATATTTAAGGTGTCATGAAGTGGAGGTTCTTGTCAACAGAGCAGCCCTAAACTTTGGGGTGCCTGTGTCTTGCTGATTTTTAGTTTTCCCAATTTATACGCCCGTGAGTGGAAGTGCCCTATGCGCTCTAAGCTGTGTTTTTTCGATGTTTCAGGACACACCGTACACTTCTCCAGAGTGGCTGTTGGCAGTTTACATCCCGCCCATCAGCGTAGCAAGGCTCTCATTTCTCCATGGCCTGTCCTGCATTTCTGGTTTTGACACTTTTTTCAGCATGGCCATTTTGACCGATGGGAAGCGAGACTTCTTTGTAGTGCTGATTTGCCTTTCCAGGTTGCTTGGTTGGCCAAAAAGGGCGTATGCGTTTTTTCCTGAATATATTCAGGAAAAAACGCATACGCCCTTTTTGGCCAAGGGCATCATTGTCGACGTTTTGCCGCTTTTCATGTGCTTTAAAGGCGATTCGAATCTACCTCCTGAAATCTGTTTCATGCAATTCTGCCTTGCTTTCAAATCCTCTTCGTTGCCTTCCCTCAATATATTTGAGGAGGAGAATTATCATTTATAACTCTGCTGGTTTGTGAATTGCAGTGCCCCTGAGCTCCATTTTTCAACTCGCTTTTTTGTGAGCTGGCCGCAAAAGCGCAGGATGGCCTCAGGCCCTATTTTGGTTCCGGGTTTCAGGCTGAGCCTGTGGTTAATTCTTCTTCCTGATGGGAAAATAGAGTGACCTGTGCCTGTCCCAACACCGAGAGCTAGTCTTTCATTGGCTCCCCCTCTTCCCGTTCATCCTCAGGACAAATTGAAAGTTGTACGGAACAGGAGGTTACAGGTGCTGATTCTCCAAGGAGGGAGATTGCTAGTAAAGGGGCTGGAATGGCGAACCCGAGCACAAGGATATTAGAAATGGAGTGCGTTTTAGAAACCTTTCCCGGTCACACGGTCTACCACCTTTTGGGTTTCTCATGCATGTTTTTGATGTAGGAAGATGCCCTTGAACCTGGAGATTTGGGACCCATGGGATGGGTAACAGGCAGTAGTACTTTAAAGGCTCTGCGTTTGCTCCCCCAACCTAACCAAATCTCTCAGCCCCGAGAGTATCCACCCTTACGTCTCATCCAGCTGTGGGTCTAGATATGGTCAATCCAGCTGGCATCACAGCCCCTGAACGAATTTTGTAAGAATTTCTCTCTCTTTCACTGTCTTTGTTTCACGGGCTTTTAAAATTAATTTATTTTTATAATGGTGTTTAGCTGCTTTTCACGGCTGTGTTTATTCCGCTTTACACCCACTTGACTCACTTCCAGAGAGATATAAATTCATAGGTTTTAAAATTCTTACTACTTAGATATATTCTTGTGCGGTGAATAAGGGGTGTTGAGACCAGTTCACTGAGCAAGGAGTAGGTCTTGTCTATTACATATTGGGTTTATGGAACGGTATCTGAACTAATTTGAAACCCTTGTTTTATGCATCACCCCAGCTCACCTTTCCCGTTAAGCAGCCATAGTGTGTTTTCTAAACGTGTGACTCTGTTCTGTTTTGTAATTCAGTTCAAGTGTAGCGGTTTTTACATTCCCTGTATAAGTGATAGCTTATGATAAGTGTCTTTTTCTGTGTGACTTATTTCACTTAGAATCGTCGTACCTAAATCCACTCATCATGCTGCTACTAGCCATATGACATTGATTTCATGGCTGAGTGATATTCCATTGTACATAAGGACCACCACTTCTTTATCCATTTTTCTCTTTCCTGGGATATTTAAGGTGTCATGAAGTGGAGGTCCTTGTCAACAGAGCAGCCCTAAACTTTGGGGTGCCTGTGTCTTGCTGATTTTTAGTTTTCTCAATATATACGCACGTGAGTGGAAGTGCCCTATGCGCTCTAAGCTGTGTTTTTTAGATGTTTCAGGACACACCGTAAACTTCTCCAGAGTGGCTGTTGGCAGTTTACATCCCGCCCATCAGCGTAGCAAGGCTCTCATTTCTCCATGGCCTGTCCTGCATTTCTGGTTTTGACACTTTTTTCAGCATGGCCCTTTTGACCGATGGGAAGCGAGACTTCTTTGTAGCGCTGATTTGCCTTTCCAGGTTGCTTGGTTGGCCAAAAAGGGCGTATGCGTTTTTTCCTGAATATATTCAGGAAAAAACGCATACGCCCTTTTTGGCCAAGGGCATCATTGTCGACGTTTTGCCGCTTTTCATGTGCTTTAAAGGTGATTCGTATCTACCTCCTGAAATCTGTTTCCTGCAATTCTGCCTTGCTTCCAAATCCTCTTCGTTGCCTTCCCTCAATATATTTGTGGACGAGAGTTATCATTTATAACTCTGCAGGTTTGTGAATTTCAGTGCCCCTGATCTCCATTTTTCAACGCGCTTTTTTGGGAGCTGGCCGCAAAAGTGTAGGATGGCCTCAGGCCCTATTCTGGTTCCGGGCGGCAGGCTGAGCCTGTGGTTAATTCTTCTTCCTGATGGGAAAATATAGTGACCTGTGCCTGTCCCAACACCTAGAGCTAGTCTCTCATTGGCTCCCCCTCTTCCCGTTCATCCTCAGGACAAATTGAAAGCTGTACGGAACAGGAGGTTAAAGGTGCTGATTCTCCAAGGAGGGAGATTGCTAGTAAAGCGGCTGGAATAACGAACCCGAGCACAAGGAGATGAGAAATGAGGTGCGTTTTAGAAACCTTTCTCGGTCACACGGTCTACCACCTTCTGGGTTTCTCATGCATGTTTTCGATGTAGGAAGATGCCCTTGAACCTGGAGATTTGGGACCCATGGGATGGGTAACAGGCAGTAGTACTTTAAAGGCTCTGCGTTTGCTCCCCCAACCTCACCAAATCTCTCAGCCCCAAAAGTATCCACCCTTACATCTCATCCAGCTGTGGGTCTAGATATGGTCAATCCAGGTGGCATCACAGCCCCTGAACGAATTTTGTAAGAATTTCTCTCTCTTTCACTGTCTTTGTTTCACGGGTTTTTAAAATTAATTTATTTTTATAATGGGGTTTAGCTGCTTTTCACGGCTGTGTTTATGCCGCTTTACACCCACTTGACTCACATCCAGAGAGATATCAATACATAGGTTTTAAGATTCTTACTAGTCAGATATATTCTTGTGCGGTGAATAGGGGGTGTTGAGTCCAGTTCACTGAGCAAGGAGTAGGTCTTTCTATTACATATTGGGTTTATGGAACGGTATCTGAGCTAATTTGAAACCCTTGTTTTATGCATCACCCCACCTCACCTTTCCCGTTAAGCAGCCATAGTGTGTTTTCTAAACGTGTGACTCTGTTCTGTTTTGTAATTCAGTTCAAGTGTAGCGGTTTTTACATTCCCTCTATAAGTGATAGCTTATGATAAGTGTCTTTTTCTCTGTGACTTATTTCACTTAGAATTGTCGTACCTAAATCCACTCATCATGCTGCTACTAGCCTTATGACATTGATTTCATGGCTGAATGATATTCCATTGTACATAAGGACCACCACTTCTTTATCCATTTTTCTCTTTCCCGGGGTATTTAAGGTGTCATGAAGTGGAGGTTCTTGTCAACAGAGCAGCCCTAAACTTTGGGGTGCCTGTGTCTTGCTGATTTTTAGTTTTCCCAATTTATACGCCAGTGAGTGGATGTGCCCTATGCGCACTAAGCTGTGTTTTTTCGATGTTTCAGGACACATCGTACACTTCTCCAGAGTGGCTGTTGGCAATTTACATCCCGCCCATCAGCGTAGCAAGGCTCCCATTTTCCATGGCCTGTCCTGCATTTCTGGTTTTGACACTTTTTTCAGGATGGCCCTTTTGACCCATGGGAAGCGAGACTTCTTTGTAGCGCTGATTTGCCTTTCCAGGTTTCTTGGTTGGCCAAAAAGGGCGTATGCGTTTTTTCCTGATTATATTCAGGAAAAAACGCATACGCCCTTTTTGGCCAAGGGCATCATTGTCGACGTTTTGCTGCTTTTCATGTGCTTTAAAGGCGATTCGAATCTACCTTCTGAAATCTGTTTCCTGCAATTCTGCCTTGATTTCAAATCCTCTTCTTTGCCTTCCCTCAATATATTTGTGGACGAGAGTTATCATTTATAACTCTGCAGGTTTGTGAATTGCAGTGCCCTGAAGCTCCATTTTACAAGTCGCTTTTTTGGGAGCTGGCCGCAAAAGCGCAGGATGGCTTCAGGCCCTGTTCTGGTTCCGGGGGGCAGGCTGAGCCTGTGGTTAATTCTTCTTCCTGATGGGAAAATAGAGTGACCTGTGCCTGTCCCAACACCAAGAGCTAGTCTCTCATTGGTTCCCCATCTTCCCGTTCATCCTCAGGACAAATTGCAACCTGTACGGAACAGGAGGTTAAAGGTGCTGATGCTCCAAGTAGGGAGATTGCTAGTAAAGTGGCTGGAATGGCGAACCTGAGCACAAGGAGATGAGAAATGAGGTGCGTTTTAGAAACCTTTCCCCATCACACGGTGTACCATCTTCTGGGTTTCTCATGCATGTTTTCGATGTAGGAAGATGCCCTTGAACCTGGAGATTTGGGACCCATGCGATGGGTAGCACGCAGTATTACTTTAAAGGGTCTGCGTTTGCTCACCCAACCTCACCAAACCTCTCAGCCCCAAGAGTGTCCACCCTTATGTCTCATCCAGCTGTGGGTCTAGATATGGTCAATCCAGGTTGCATCACAGCCCCTGAACGAATTGTGTAAGAATTTCTCTGTCTTTCCCTGTCTTTGTTTCATGGGTTTTTAAAAGTAATTTATTTTTATAATGGGGTTTAGCTGCTTTTCACGGCTCTGTTTATGCCGCTTTACACCCACTTGACACACTAACAGAGAGATATCAATACATAGGTTTTAAGATTATTACTAGTCAGATATATTCTTGTGCGGTGAATCGGGCGTGTTGAGTCCAGTTCTCTGAGCAAGGAGTAGGTCTTGTCTATTACATATTGGGTTTATGGAACGGTATCTGAGCTAATTTGAAACTCTTGTTTTATGTATCACCCCACCTCACCTTTCCCGTTAAGCAGCCATAGTGTGTTTTCTGCATGTGTGACTCTGTTCTGTTTTGTAATTCAGTTCAAGTGTAACGGTTTTTCATTCCCTCTATAAGTGACACCTTATGAGAAGTGTCCTTTTCTGTGTGACTTATTTCACTTAGAATCGTCTTACCTAAATCCACTCATCATGCTGCTACTAGCCTTATGACATTGATTTCATGGCTGAGTGATATTCCATTGTACATAAGGACCACAACTTTTTTATCCATTTTTCGCTCTCCTGGGATATTTAAGGTGGAATGAAGTGGAGGTCTTTGTCAACAGAGCAGCCCTAAACTTTGGGGTGCTTGTGTCTTGCTGATTTTCAATTTTCCCACTTTATCCCCCCATGAGTGGAAGTGCCCTATGCTCTCTAAGCTGTGTTTTTTAGATGTTTCAGGACACACCGTACACTTCTCCAGAGTGGCTGTTGGCGATTTACATCCCGCCCATCAGTGTAGCAAGGCTCCCATTTCTCCATGGCCTGTCCTGCATTTCTGGTTTTGACACTTTTTTCAGCATGGCCCTTTTGACCGATGGGAAGCGAGACTTCTTTGTAGCGCTGATTTGCCTTTCCAGGTTGCTTGGTTGGCCAAAAAGGGCCTATGCGTTTTTTCCTGAATATATTCAGGAAAAAACGCATACGCCCTTTTTGGCCAAGGGCATCATTGTCAACGTTTTGCCGCTTTTCATGTGCTTTAAAGGCGATTCGAATCTACCTCCTGAAATCTGTTTCCTGCAATTCTGCCTTGATTTCAAATCCTCTTCTTTGCCTTCCCTCAATATATTTGTGGACGAGAGTTATCATTTATAACTGTGCAGGTTTGTGAATTGCAGTGCCCTGAAGCTCCATTTTACAAGTCGCTTTTTTGGGAGCTGGCCGCAAAAGCGCAGGATGGCTTCAGGCCCTGTTCTGGTTCCGGGGGGCAGGCTGAGCCTGTGGTTAATTCTTCTTCCTGATGGGAAAATAGAGTGACCTGTGCCTGTCCCAACACCAAGAGCTAGTCTCTCATTGGTTCCCCGTCTTCCCGTTCATCCTCAGGACAAATTGCAACCTGTACGGAACAGGAGGTTAAAGGTGCTGATGCTCCAAGTAGGGAGATTGCTAGTAAAGTGGCTGGAATGGCGAACCCGAGCACAAGGAGATGAGAAATGAGGTGCGTTTTAGAAACCTTTCCCCATCACACGGTGTACCATCTTCTGGGTTTCTCATGCATGTTTTCGATGTAGGAAGATGCCCTTGAACCTGGAGATTTGGGACCCATGCGATGGGTAGCACGCAGTATTACTTTAAAGGGTCTGCGTTTGCTCACCCAACCTCACCAAACCTCTCAGCCCCAAGAGTGTCCACCCTTATGTCTCATCCAGCTGTGGGTCTAGATATGGTCAATCCAGGTTGCATCACAGCCCCTGAACGAATTGTGTAAGAATTTCTCTGTCTTTCCCTGTCTTTGTTTCATGGGTTTTTAAAAGTAATTTATTTTTATAATGGTGTTTAGCTGCTTTTCACGGCTGTGTTTATGCCGCTTTACACCCACTTGACACACTAACAGAGAGATATCAATACATAGGTTTTAAGATTATTACTAGTCAGATATATTCTTGTGCGGTGAATCGGGCGTGTTGAGTCCAGTTCTCTGAGCAAGGAGTAGGTCTTGTCTATTACATATTGGGTTTATGGAACGGTATCTGAGCTAATTTGAAACTCTTGTTTTATGTATCACCCCACCTCACCTTTCCCGTTAAGCAGCCATAGTGTGTTTTCTGCATGTGTGACTCTGTTCTGTTTTGTAATTCAGTTCAAGTGTAACGGTTTTTCATTCCCTCTATAAGTGACACCTTATGAGAAGTGTCCTTTTCTGTGTGACTTATTTCACTTAGAATCGTCTTACCTAAATCCACTCATCATGCTGCTACTAGCCTTATGACATTGATTTCATGGCTGAGTGATATTCCATTGTACATAAGGACCACAACTTTTTGATCCATTTTTCGCTCTCCTGGGATATTTAAGGTGGAATGAAGTGGAGGTCTTTGTCAACAGAGCAGCCCTAAACTTTGGGGTGCTTGTGTCTTGCTGATTTTCAATTTTCCCACTTTATCCCCCCATGAGTGGAAGTGCCCTATGCTCTCTAAGCTGTGTTTTTTAGATGTTTCAGGACACACCGTACACTTCTCCAGAGTGGCTGTTGGCGATTTACATCCCGCCCATCAGTGTAGCAAGGCTCCCATTTCTCCATGGCCTGTCCTGCATTTCTGGTTTTGACACTTTTTTCAGCATGGCCCTTTTGACCGATGGGAAGCGAGACTTCTTTGTAGCGCTGATTTGCCTTTCCAGGTTGCTTGGTTGGCCAAAAAGGGCGTATGCGTTTTTTCCTGAATATATTCAGGAAAAAACGCATACGCCCTTTTTGGCCAAGGGCATCATTGTCAACGTTTTGCCGCTTTTCATGTGCTTTAAAGGCGATTCGAATCTACCTCCTGAAATCTGTTTCCTGCAATTCTGCCTTGATTTCAAATCCTCTTCTTTCCCTTCCCTCAATATATTTGTGGACGAGAGTTATCATTTATAACTCTGCAGGTTTGTGAATTGCAGTGCCCTGAAGCTCCATTTTACAAGTCGCTTTTTTGGGAGCTGGCCGCAAAAGCGCAGGATGGCTTCAGGCCCTGTTCTGGTTCCGGGGGGCAGGCTGAGCCTGTGGTTAATTCTTCTTCCTGATGGGAAAATAGAGTGACCTGTGCCTGTCCCAACACCAAGAGCTAGTCTCTCATTGGTTCCCCGTCTTCCCGTTCATCCTCAGGACAAATTGCAACCTGTACGGAACAGGAGGTTAAAGGTGCTGAGGCTCCAAGTAGGGAGATTGCTAGTAAAGTGGCTGGAATGGCGAACCCGAGCACAAGGAGATGAGAAATGAGGTGCGTTTTAGAAACCTTTCCCCATCACACGGTGTACCATCTTCTGGGTTTCTCATGCATGTTTTCGATGTAGGAAGATGCCCTTGAACCTGGAGATTTGGGACCCATGCGATGGGTAGCACGCAGTATTACTTTAAAGGGTCTGCGTTTGCTCACCCAACCTCACCAAACCTCTCAGCCCCAAGAGTGTCCACCCTTATGTCTCATCCAGCTGTGGGTCTAGATATGGTCAATCCAGGTTGCATCACAGCCCCTGAACGACTTGTGTAAGAATTTCTCTGTCTTTCCCTGTCTTTGTTTCATGGGTTTTTAAAAGTAATTTATTTTTATAATGGGGTTTAGCTGCTTTTCACGGCTGTGTTTATGCCGCTTTACACCCACTTGACACACTAACAGAGAGATATCAATACATAGGTTTTAAGATTATTACTAGTCAGATATATTCTTGTGCGGTGAATCGGGCGTGTTGAGTCCAGTTCTCTGAGCAAGGAGTAGGTCTTGTCTATTACATATTGGGTTTATGGAATGGTATCTGAGCTAATTTGAAACTCTTGTTTTATGTATCACCCCACCTCACCTTTCCCGTTAAGCAGCCATAGTGTGTTTTCTGCATGTGTGACTCTGTTCTGTTTTGTAATTCAGTTCAAGTATAACGGTTTTTACATTCCCTCTATAAGTGACACCTTATGAGAAGTGTCCTTTTCTGTGTGACTTATTTCACTTAGAATCGTCTTACCTAAATCCACTTATCATGCTGCTACTAGCCTTATGACATTGATTTCATGGCTGAGTGATATTCCATTGTACATAAGGACCACAACTTTTTTATCCATTTTTCGCTCTCCTGGGATATTTAAGGTGGAATGAAGTGGAGGTCTTTGTCAACAGAGCAGCCCTAAACTTTGGGGTGCTTGTGTCTTGCAGATTTTCAATTTTCCCACTTTATCCCCCCATGAGTGGAAGTGCCCTATGCTCTCTAAGCTGTGTTTTTTAGATGTTTCAGGACACACCGTACACTTCTCCAGAGTGGCTGTTGGCAATTTACATCCCGCCCATCAGTGTAGCAAGGCTCCCATTATTCCATGGCCTGTCCTGCATTTCTGGTTTGACACTTTTTTCAGCATGGCCCTTTTGACCGATGGGAAGCGAGACTTCTTTGTAGCGCTGATTTGCCTTTCCAGGTTGCTTGGTTGGCCAAAAAGGGCGTATGCGTTTTTTCCTGAATATATTCAGGAAGAAATGCATACGCCCTTTTTGGCCAAGGGCATCATTGTCAACGTTTTGCCGCTTTTCATGTGCTTTAAAGGCGATTCGAATCTACCTCCTGAAATCTGTTTCCTGCAATTCTGCCTTGATTTCAAATCCTCTTCTTTGCCTTCCCTCAATATATTTGTGGACGAGAGTTATCATTTATAACTCTGCAGGTTTGTGAATTGCAGTGCCCTGAAGCTCCATTTTACAAGTCGCTTTTTTGGGAGCTGGCCGCAAAAGCGCAGGATGGCTTCAGGCCCTGTTCTGGTTCCGGGGGGCAGGCTGAGCCTGTGGTTAATTCTTCTTCCTGATGGGTAAATAGAGTGACCTGTGCCTGTCCCAACACCAAGAGCTAGTCTCTCATTGGTTCCCCGTCTTCCCGTTCATCCTCAGGACAAATTGCAACCTGTACGGAACAGGAGGTTAAAGGTGCTGATGCTCCAAGTAGGGAGATTGCTAGTAAAGTGGCTGGAATGGCCAACCCGAGCACAAGGAGATGAGAAATGAGGTGCGTTTTAGAAACCTTTCCCCATCACACGGTGTACCATCTTCTGGGTTTCTCATGCATGTTTTCGATGTAGGAAGATGCCCTTGAACCTGGAGATTTGGGACCCATGCGATGGGTAGCACGCAGTATTACTTTAAAGGGTCTGCGTTTGCTCACCCAACCTCACCAAACCTCTCAGCCCCAAGAGTGTCCACCCTTATGTCTCATCCAGCTGTGGGTCTAGATATGGTCAATCCAGGTTGCATCACAGCCCCTGAACGAATTGTGTAAGAATTTCTCTGTCTTTCCCTGTCTTTGTTTCATGGGTTTTTAAAAGTAATTTATTTTTATAATGGTGTTTAGCTGCTTTTCACGGCTGTGTTTATGCCGCTTTACACCCACTTGACACACTAACAGAGAGATATCAATACATAGGTTTTAAGATTATTACTAGTCAGATATATTCTTGTGCGGTGAATCGGGCGTGTTGAGTCCAGTTCTCTGAGCAAGGAGTAGGTCTTGTCTATTACATATTGGGTTTATGGAACGGTATCTGAGCTAATTTGAAACTCTTGTTTTATGTATCACCCCACCTCACCTTTCCCGTTAAGCAGCCATAGTGTGTTTTCTGCATGTGTGACTCTGTTCTGTTTTGTAATTCAGTTCAAGTGTAACGGTTTTTACATTCCCTCTATAAGTGAAACCTTATGAGAAGTGTCCTTTTCTGTGTGACTTATTTCACTTAGAATCGTCTTACCTAAATCCACTCATCATGCTGCTACTAGCCTTATGACATTGATTTCATGGCTGAGTGATATTCCATTGTACATAAGGACCACAACTTTTTGATCCATTTTTCGCTCTCCTGGGATATTTAAGGTGGAATGAAGTGGAGGTCTTTGTCAACAGAGCAGCCCTAAACTTTGGGGTGCTTGTGTCTTGCTGATTTTCAATTTTCCCACTTTATCCCCCCATGAGTGGAAGTGCCCTATGCTCTCTAAGCTGTGTTTTTTAGATGTTTCAGGACACACCGTACACTTCTCCAGAGTGGCTGTTGGCGATTTACATCCCGCCCATCAGTGTAGCAAGGCTCCCATTTCTCCATGGCCTGTCCTGCATTTCTGGTTTTGACACTTTTTTCAGCATGGCCCTTTTGACCGATGGGAAGCGAGACTTCTTTGTAGCGCTGATTTGCCTTTCCAGGTTGCTTGGTTGGCCAAAAAGGGCGTATGCGTTTTTTCCTGAATATATTCAGGAAAAAACGCATACGCACTTTTTGGCCAAGGGCATCATTGTCAACGTTTTGCCGCTTTTCATGTGCTTTAAAGGCGATTCGAATCTACCTCCTGAAATCTGTTTCCTGCAATTCTGCCTTGATTTCAAATCCTCTTCTTTGCCTTCCCTCAATATATTTGTGGACGAGAGTTATCATTTATAACTCTGCAGGTTTGTGAATTGCAGTGCCCTGAAGCTCCATTTTACAAGTCGCTTTTTTGGGAGCTGGCCGCAAAAGCGCAGGATGGCTTCAGGCCCTGTTCTGGTTCCGGGGGGCAGGCTGAGCCTGTGGTTAATTCTTCTTCCTGATGGGAAAATAGAGTGACCTGTGCCTGTCCCAACACCAAGAGCTAGTCTCTCATTGGTTCCCCGTCTTCCCGTTCATCCTCAGGACAAATTGCAACCTGTACAGAACAGGAGGTTAAAGGTGCTGAGGCTCCAAGTAGGGAGATTGCTAGTAAAGTGGCTGGAATGGCGAACCCGAGCACAAGGAGATGAGAAATGAGGTGCGTTTTAGAAACCTTTCCCCATCACACGGTGTACCATCTTCTGGGTTTCTCATGCATGTTTTCGATGTAGGAAGATGCCCTTGAACCTGGAGATTTGGGACCCATGCGATGGGTAGCACGCAGTATTACTTTAAAGGGTCTGCGTTTGCTCACCCAACCTCACCAAACCTCTCAGCCCCAAGAGTGTCCACCCTTATGTCTCATCCAGCTGTGGGTCTAGATATGGTCAATCCAGGTTGCATCACAGCCCCTGAACGAATTGTGTAAGAATTTCTCTGTCTTTCCCTGTCTTTGTTTCATGGGTTTTTAAAAGTAATTTATTTTTATAATGGGGTTTAGCTGCTTTTCACGGCTGTGTTTATGCCGCTTTACACCCACTTGACACACTAACAGAGAGATATCAATACATAGGTTTTAAGATTATTACTAGTCAGATATATTCTTGTGCGGTGAATCGGGCATGTTGAGTCCAGTTCTCTGAGCAAGGAGTAGGTCTTGTCTATTACATATTGGGTTTATGGAACGGTATCTGAGCTAATTTGAAACTCTTGTTTTATGTATCACCCCACCTCACCTTTCCCTTTAAGCAGCCATAGTGTGTTTTCTGCATGTGTGACTCTATTCTGTTTTGTAATTCAGTTCAAGTGTAACGGTTTTTACATTCCCTCTATAAGTGACACCTTATGAGAAGTGTCCTTTTCTGTGTGACTTATTTCACTTAGAATCGTCTTACCTAAATCCACTCATCATGCTGCTACTAGCCTTATGACATTGATTTCATGGCTGAGTGATATTCCATTGTACATAAGGACCACAACTTTTTTATCCATTTTTCGCTTTCCTGGGATATTTAAGGTGGAATGAAGTGGAGGTCTTTGTCAACAGAGCAGCCCTAAACTTTGGGGTGCTTGTGTCTTGCTGATTTTCAATTTTCCCACTTTATCCCCCCATGAGTGGAAGTGCCCTATGCTCTCTAAGCTGTGTTTTTTAGATGTTTCAGGACACACCGTACACTTCTCCAGAGTGGCTGTTGGCGATTTACATCCCGCCCATCAGTGTAGCAAGGCTCCCATTTCTCCATGGCCTGTCCTGCATTTCTGGTTTTGACACTTTTTTCAGCATGGCCCTTTTGACCGATGGGAAGCGAGACTTCTTTGTAGCGCTGATTTGCCTTTCCAGGTTGCTTGGTTGGCCAACAAGGGCGTATGCGTTTTTTCCTGAATATATTCAGGAAAAAACGCATACGCCCTTTTTGGCCAAGGGCATCATTGTCAACGTTTTGCCGCTTTTCATGTGCTTTAAAGGCGATTCGAATCTACCTCCTGAAATCTGTTTCCTGCAATTCTGCCTTGATTTCAAATCCTCTTCTTTGCCTTCCCTCAATATATTTGTGGACGAGACTTATCATTTATAACTCTGCAGGTTTGTGAATTGCAGTGCCCTGAAGCTCCATTTTACAAGTCGCTTTTTTGGGAGCTGGCCGCAAAAGCGCAGGATGGCTTCAGGCCCTGTTCTGGTTCCGGGGGGCAGGCTGAGCCTGTGGTTAATTCTTCTTCCTGATGGGAAAATAGAGTGACCTGTGCCTGTCCCAACACCAAGAGCTAGTCTCTCATTGGTTCCCCGTCTTCCCGTTCATCCTCAGGACAAATTGCAACCTGTACGGAACAGGAGGTTAAAGGTGCTGAGGCTCCAAGTAGGGAGATTGCTAGTAAAGTGGCTGGAATGGCGAACCCGAGCACAAGGAGATGAGAAATGAGGTGCGTTTTAGAAACCTTTCCCCATCACACGGTGTACCATCTTCTGGGTTTCTCATGCATGTTTTCGATGTAGGAAGATGCCCTTGAACCTGGAGATTTGGGACCCATGCGATGGGTAGCACGCAGTATTACTTTAAAGGGTCTGCGTTTGCTCACCCAACCTCACCAAACCTCTCAGCCCCAAGAGTGTCCACCCTTATGTCTCATCCAGCTGTGGGTCTAGATATGGTCAATCCAGGTTGCATCACAGCCCCTGAACGACTTGTGTAAGAATTTCTCTGTCTTTCCCTGTCTTTGTTTCATGGGTTTTTAAAAGTAATTTATTTTTATAATGGGGTTTAGCTGCTTTTCACGGCTGTGTTTATGCCGCTTTACACCCACTTGACACACTAACAGAGAGATATCAATACATAGGTTTTAAGATTATTACTAGTCAGATATATTCTTGTGCGGTGAATCGGGCGTGTTGAGTCCAGTTCTCTGAGCAAGGAGTAGGTCTTGTCTATTACATATTGGGTTTATGGAATGGTATCTGAGCTAATTTGAAACTCTTGTTTTATGTATCACCCCACCTCACCTTTCCCGTTAAGCAGCCATAGTGTGTTTTCTGCATGTGTGACTCTGTTCTGTTTCGTAATTCAGTTCAAGTGTAACGGTTTTTACATTCCCTCTATAAGTGACACCTTATGAGAAGTGTCGTTTTCTGTGTGACTTATTTCACTTAGAATCGTCTTACCTAAATCCACTTATCATGCTGCTACTAGCCTTATGACATTGATTTCATGGCTGAGTGATATTCCATTGTACATAAGGACCACAACTTTTTTATCCATTTTTCGCTCTCCTGGGATATTTAAGGTGGAATGAAGTGGAGGTCTTTGTCAACAGAGCAGCCCTAAACTTTGGGGTGCTTGTGTCTTGCTGATTTTCAATTTTCCCACTTTATCCCCCCATGAGTGGAAGTGCCCTATGCTCTCTACGCTGTGTTTTTTAGATGTTTCAGGACACACCGTACACTTCTCCAGAGTGGCTGTTGGCAATTTACATCCCGCCCATCAGTGTAGCAAGGCTCCCATTATTCCATGGCCTGTCCTGCATTTCTGGTTTGACACTTTTTTCAGCATGGCCCTTTTGACCGATGGGAAGCGAGACTTCTTTGTAGCGCTGATTTGCCTTTCCAGGTTGCTTGGTTGGCCAAAAAGGGCGTATGCGTTTTTTCCTGAATATATTCAGGAAAAAATGCATACGCCCTTTATGGCCAAGGGCATCATTGTCAACGTTTTACCGCTTTTCATGTGCTTTAAAGGCGATTCGAATCTACCTCCTGAAATCTGTTTCCTGCAATTCTGCCTTGATTTCAAATCCTCTTCTTTGCCTTCCCTCAATATATTTGTGGACGAGAGTTATCATTTATAACTCTGCAGGTTTGTGAATTGCAGTGCCCTGAAGCTCCATTTTACAAGTCGCTTTTTTGGGAGCTGGCCGCAAAAGCGCAGGATGGCTTCAGGCCCTGTTCTGGTTCCGGGGGGCAGGCTGAGCCTGTGGTTAATTCTTCTTCCTGATGGGTAAATAGAGTGACCTGTGCCTGTCCCAACACCAAGAGCTAGTCTCTCATTGGTTCCCCGTCTTCCCGTTCATCCTCAGGACAAATTGCAACCTGTACGGAACAGGAGGTTAAAGGTGCTGAGGCTCCAAGTAGGGAGATTGCTAGTAAAGTGGCTGGAATGGCGAACCCGAGCACAAGGAGATGAGAAATGAGGTGCGTTTTAGAAACCTTTCCCCATCACACGGTGTACCATCTTCTGGGTTTCTCATGCATGTTTTCGATGTAGGAAGATGCCCTTGAACCTGGAGATTTGGGACCCATGCGATGGGTAGCACGCAGTATTACTTTAAAGGGTCTGCGTTTGCTCACCCAACCTCACCAAACCTCTCAGCCCCAAGAGTGTCCACCCTTATGTCTCATCCAGCTGTGGGTCTAGATATGGTCAATCCAGGTTGCATCACAGCCCCTGAACGACTTGTGTAAGAATTTCTCTGTCTTTCCCTGTCTTTGTTTCATGGGTTTTTAAAAGTAATTTATTTTTATAATGGGGTTTAGCTGCTTTTCACGGCTGTGTTTATGCCGCTTTACACCCACTTGACACACTAACAGAGAGATATCAATACATAGGTTTTAAGATTATTACTAGTCAGATATATTCTTGTGCGGTGAATCGGGCGTGTTGAGTCCAGTTCTCTGAGCAAGGAGTAGGTCTTGTCTATTACATATTGGGTTTATGGAATGGTATCTGAGCTAATTTGAAACTCTTGTTTTATGTATCACCCCACCTCACCTTTCCCGTTAAGCAGCCATAGTGTGTTTTCTGCATGTGTGACTCTGTTCTGTTTTGTAATTCAGTTCAAGTGTAACGGTTTTTACATTCCCTCTATAAGTGACACCTTAGGAGAAGTGTCCTTTTCTGTGTGACTTATTTCACTTAGAATCGTCTTACCTAAATCCACTTATCATGCTGCTACTAGCCTTATGACATTGATTTCATGGCTGAGTGATATTCCATTGTACATAAGGACCACAACTTTTTTATCCATTTTTCGCTCTCCTGGGATATTTAAGGTGGAATGAAGTGGAGGTCTTTGTCAACAGAGCAGCCCTAAACTTTGGGGTGCTTGTGTCTTGCTGATTTTCAATTTTCCCACTTTATCCCCCCATGAGTGGAAGTGCCCTATGCTCTCTAAGCTGTGTTTTTTAGATGTTTCAGGACACACCGTACACTTCTCCAGAGTGGCTGTTGGCAATTTACATCCCGCCCATCAGTGTAGCAAGGCTCCCATTATTCCATGGCCTGTCCTGCATTTCTGGTTTGACACTTTTTTCAGCATGGCCCTTTTGACCGATGGGAAGCGAGACTTCTTTGTAGCGCTGATTTGCCTTTCCAGGTTGCTTGGTTGGCCAAAAAGGGCGTATGCGTTTTTTCCTGAATATATTCAGGAAAAAATGCATACGCCCTTTTTGGCCAAGGACATCATTGTCAACGTTTTGCCGCTTTTCATGTGCTTTAAAGGCGATTCGAATCTACCTCCTGAAATCTGTTTCCTGCAATTCTGCCTTGATTTCAAATCCTCTTCTTTGCCTTCCCTCAATATATTTGTGGACGAGAGTTATCATTTATAACTCTGCAGGTTTGTGAATTGCAGTGCCCTGAAGCTCCATTTTACAAGTCGCTTTTTTGGGAGCTGGCCGCAAAAGCGCAGGATGGCTTCAGGCCCTTTTCTGGTTCCGGGGGGCAGGCTGAGCCTGTGGTTAATTCTTCTTCCTGATGGGTAAATAGAGTGACCTGTGCCTGTCCCAACACCAAGAGCTAGTCTCTCATTGGTTCCCCGTCTTCCCGTTCATCCTCAGGACAAATTGCAACCTGTACGGAACAGGAGGTTAAAGGTGCTGATGCTCCAAGTAGGGAGATTGCTAGTAAAGTGGCTGGAATGGCGAACCCGAGCACAAGGAGATGAGAAATGAGGTGCGTTTTAGAAACCTTTCCCCATCACACGGTGTACCATCTTCTGGGTTTCTCATGCATGTTTTCGATGTAGGAAGATGCCCTTGAACCTGGAGATTTGGGACCCATGCGATGGGTAGCACGCAGTATTACTTTAAAGGGTCTGCGTTTGCTCACCCAACCTCACCAAACCTCTCAGCCCCAAGAGTGTCCACCCTTATGTCTCATCCAGCTGTGGGTCTAGATATGGTCAATCCAGGTTGCATCACAGCCCCTGAACGAATTGTGTAAGAATTTCTCTGTCTTTCCCTGTCTTTGTTTCATGGGTTTTTAAAAGTAATTTATTTTTATAATGGGGTTTAGCTGCTTTTCACGGCTGTGTTTATGCCGCTTTACACCCACTTGACACACTAACAGAGAGATATCAATACATAGGTTTTAAGATTATTACTAGTCAGATATATTCTTGTGCGGTGAATCGGGCGTGTTGAGTCCAGTTCTCTGAGCAAGGAGTAGGTCTTGTCTATTACATATTGGGTTTATGGAACGGTATCTGAGCTAATTTGAAACTCTTGTTTTATGTATCACCCCACCTCACCTTTCCCGTTAAGCAGCCATAGTGTGTTTTCTGCATGTGTGACTCTGTTCTGTTTTGTAATTCAGTTCAAGTGTAACGGTTTTTACATTCCCTCTATAAGTGAAACCTTATGAGAAGTGTCCTTTTCTGTGTGACTTATTTCACTTAGAATCGTCTTACCTAAATCCACTCATCATGCTGCTACTAGCCTTATGACATTGATTTCATGGCTGAGTGATATTCCATTGTACATAAGGACCACAACTTTTTGATCCATTTTTCGCTCTCCTGGGATATTTAAGGTGGAATGAAGTGGAGGTCTTTGTCAACAGAGCAGCCCTAAACTTTGGGGTGCTTGTGTCTTGCTGATTTTCAATTTTCCCACTTTATCCCCCCATGAGTGGAAGTGCCCTATGCTCTCTAAGCTGTGTTTTTTAGATGTTTCAGGACACACCGTACACTTCTCCAGAGTGGCTGTTGGCGATTTACATCCCGCCCATCAGTGTAGCAAGGCTCCCATTTCTCCATGGCCTGTCCTGCATTTCTGGTTTTGACACTTTTTTCAGCATGGCCCTTTTGACCGATGGGAAGCGAGACTTCTTTGTAGCGCTGATTTGCCTTTCCAGGTTGCTTGGTTGGCCAAAAAGGGCGTATGCGTTTTTTCCTGAATATATTCAGGAAAAAACGCATACGCACTTTTTGGCCAAGGGCATCATTGTCAACGTTTTGCCGCTTTTCATGTGCTTTAAAGGCGATTCGAATCTACCTCCTGAAATCTGTTTCCTGCAATTCTGCCTTGATTTCAAATCCTCTTCTTTGCCTTCCCTCAATATATTTGTGGACGAGAGTTATCATTTATAACTCTGCAGGTTTGTGAATTGCAGTGCCCTGAAGCTCCATTTTACAAGTCGCTTTTTTGGGAGCTGGCCGCAAAAGCGCAGGATGGCTTCAGGCCCTGTTCTGGTTCCGGGGGGCAGGCTGAGCCTGTGGTTAATTCTTCTTCCTGATGGGAAAATAGAGTGACCTGTGCCTGTCCCAACACCAAGAGCTAGTCTCTCATTGGTTCCCCGTCTTCCCGTTCATCCTCAGGACAAATTGCAACCTGTACGGAACAGGAGGTTAAAGGTGCTGAGGCTCCAAGTAGGGAGATTGCTAGTAAAGTGGCTGGAATGGCGAACCCGAGCACAAGGAGATGAGAAATGAGGTGCGTTTTAGAAACCTTTCCCCATCACACGGTGTACCATCTTCTGGGTTTCTCATGCATGTTTTCGATGTAGGAAGATGCCCTTGAACCTGGAGATTTGGGACCCATGCGATGGGTAGCACGCAGTATTACTTTAAAGGGTCTGCGTTTGCTCACCCAACCTCACCAAACCTCTCAGCCCCAAGAGTGTCCACCCTTATGTCTCATCCAGCTGTGGGTCTAGATATGGTCAATCCAGGTTGCATCACAGCCCCTGAACGAATTGTGTAAGAATTTCTCTGTCTTTCCCTGTCTTTGTTTCATGGGTTTTTAAAAGTAATTTATTTTTATAATGGGGATTAGCTGCTTTTCACGGCTGTGTTTATGCCGCTTTACACCCACTTGACACACTAACAGAGAGATATCAATACATAGGTTTTAAGATTATTACTAGTCAGATATATTCTTGTGCGGTGAATCGGGCGTGTTGAGTCCAGTTCTCTGAGCAAGGAGTAGGTCTTGTCTATTACATATTGGGTTTATGGAACGGTATCTGAGCTAATTTGAAACTCTTGTTTTATGTATCACCCCACCTCACCTTTCCCTTTAAGCAGCCATAGTGTGTTTTCTGCATGTGTGACTCTATTCTGTTTTGTAATTCAGTTCAAGTGTAACGGTTTTTACATTCCCTCTATAAGTGACACCTTATGAGAAGTGTCCTTTTCTGTGTGACTTATTTCACTTAGAATCGTCTTACCTAAATCCACTCATCATGCTGCTACTAGCCTTATGACATTGATTTCATGGCTGAGTGATATTCCATTGTACATAAGGACCACAACTTTTTTATCCATTTTTCGCTTTCCTGGGATATTTAAGGTGGAATGAAGTGGAGGTCTTTGTCAACAGAGCAGCCCTAAACTTTGGGGTGCTTGTGTCTTGCTGATTTTCAATTTTCCCACTTTATCCCCCCATGAGTGGAAGTGCCCTATGCTCTCTAAGCTGTGTTTTTTAGATGTTTCAGGACACACCGTACACTTCTCCAGAGTGGCTGTTGGCGATTTACATCCCGGCCATCAGTGTAGCAAGGCTCCCATTTCTCCATGGCCTGTCCTGCATTTCTGGTTTTGACACTTTTTTCAGCATGGCCCTTTTGACCGATGGGAAGCGAGACTTCTTTGTAGCGCTGATTTGCCTTTCCAGGTTGCTTGGTTGGCCAGCAAGGGCGTATGCGTTTTTTCCTGAATATATTCAGGAAAAAACGCATACGCCCTTTTTGGCCAAGGGCATCATTGTCAACGTTTTGCCGCTTTTCATGTGCTTTAAAGGCGATTCGAATCTACCTCCTGAAATCTGTTTCCTGCAATTCTGCCTTGATTTCAAATCCTCTTCTTTGCCTTCCCTCAATATATTTGTGGACGAGAGTTATCATTTATAACTCTGCAGGTTTGTGAATTGCAGTGCCCTGAAGCTCCATTTTACAAGTCGCTTTTTTGGGAGCTGGCCGCAAAAGCGCAGGATGGCTTCAGGCCCTGTTCTGGTTCCGGGGGGCAGGCTGAGCCTGTGGTTAATTCTTCTTCCTGATGGGAAAATAGAGTGACCTGTGCCTGTCCCAACACCAAGAGCTAGTCTCTCATTGGTTCCCCGTCTTCCCGTTCATCCTCAGGACAAATTGCAACCTGTACGGAACAGGAGGTTAAAGGTGCTGAGGCTCCAAGTAGGGAGATTGCTAGTAAAGTGGCTGGAATGGCGAACCCGAGCACAAGGAGATGAGAAATGAGGTGCGTTTTAGAAACCTTTCCCCATCACACGGTGTACCATCTTCTGGGTTTCTCATGCATGTTTTCAATGTAGGAAGATGCCCTTGAACCTGGAGATTTGGGACCCATGCGATGGGTAGCACGCAGTATTACTTTAAAGGGTCTGCGTTTGCTCACCCAACCTCACCAAACCTCTCAGCCCCAAGAGTGTCCACCCTTATGTCTCATCCAGCTGTGGGTCTAGATATGGTCAATCCAGGTTGCATCACAGCCCCTGAACGAATTGTGTAAGAATTTCTCTGTCTTTCCCTGTCTTTGTTTCATGGGTTTTTAAAAGTAATTTATTTTTATAATGGGGTTTAGCTGCTTTTCACGGCTGTGTTTATGCCGCTTTACACCCACTTGACACACTAACAGAGAGATATCAATACATAGGTTTTAAGATTATTACTAGTCAGATATATTCTTGTGCGGTGAATCGGGCGTGTTGAGTCCAGTTCTCTGAGCAAGGAGTAGGTCTTGTCTATTACATATTGGGTTTATGGAACGGTATCTGAGCTAATTTGAAACTCTTGTTTTATGTATCACCCCACCTCACCTTTCCCGTTAAGCAGCCATAGTGTGTTTTCTGCATGTGTGACTCTGTTCTGTATTGTAATTCAGTTCAAGTGTAACGGTTTTTACATTCCCTCTATAAGTGACACCTTATGAGAAGTGTCCTTTTCTGTGTGACTTATTTCACTTAGAATCGTCTTACCTAAATCCACTCATCATGCTGCTACTAGCCTTATGACATTGATTTCATGGCTGAGTGATATTCCATTGTACATAAGGACCACAACTTTTTGATCCATTTTTCGCTCTCCTGGGATATTTAAGGTGGAATGAAGTGGAGGTCTTTGTCAACAGAGCAGCCCTAAACTTTGGGGTGCTTGTGTCTTGCTGATTTTCAATTTTCCCACTTTATCCCCCCATGAGTGGAAGTGCCCTATGCTCTCTAAGCTGTGTTTTTTAGATGTTTCAGGACACACCGTACACTTCTCCAGAGTGGCTGTTGGCGATTTACATCCCGCCCATCAGTGTAGCAAGGCTCCCATTTCTCCATGGCCTGTCCTGCATTTCTGGTTTTGACACTTTTTTCAGCATGGCCCTTTTGACCGATGGGAAGCGAGACTTCTTTGTAGCGCTGATTTGCCTTTCCAGGTTGCTTGGTTGGCCAAAAAGGGCGTATGCGTTTTTTCCTGAATATATTCAGGAAAAAACGCATACGCCCTTTTTGGCCAAGGGCATCATTGTCAACGTTTTGCCGCTTTTCATGTGCTGTAAAGGCGATTCGAATCTACCTCCTGAAATCTGTTTCCTGCAATTCTGCCTTGATTTCAAATCCTCTTCTTTGCCTTCCCTCAATATATTTGTGGACGAGAGTTATCATTTATAACTCTGCAGGTTTGTGAATTGCAGTGCCCTGAAGCTCCATTTTACAAGTCGCTTTTTTGGGAGCTGGCCGCAAAAGCGCAGGATGGCTTCAGGCCCTGTTCTTGTTCCGGGGGGCAGGCTGAGCCTGTGGTTAATTCTTCTTCCTGATGGGAAAATAGAGTGACCTGTGCCTGTCCCAACACCAAGAGCTAGTCTCTCATTGGTTCCCCGTCTTCCCGTTCATCCTCAGGACAAATTGCAACCTGTACGGAACAGGAGGTTAAAGGTGCTGAGGCTCCAAGTAGGGAGATTGCTAGTAAAGTGGCTGGAATGGCGAACCCGAGCACAAGGAGATGAGAAATGAGGTGCGTTTTAGAAACCTTTCCCCATCACACGGTGTACCATCTTCTGGGTTTCTCATGCATGTTTTCGATGTAGGAAGATGCCCTTGAACCTGGAGATTTGGGACCCATGCGATGGGTAGCACGCAGTATTACTTTAAAGGGTCTGCGTTTGCTCACCCAACCTCACCAAACCTCTCAGCCCCAAGAGTGTCCACCCTTATGTCTCATCCAGCTGTGGGTCTAGATATGGTCAATCCAGGTTGCATCACAGCCCCTGAACGAATTGTGTAAGAATTTCTCTGTCTTTCCCTGTCTTTGTTTCATGGGTTTTTAAAAGTAATTTATTTTTATAATGGGGTTTAGCTGCTTTTCACGGCTGTGTTTATGCCGCTTTACACCCACTTGACACACTAACAGAGAGATATCAATACATAGGTTTTAAGATTATTACTAGTCAGATATATTCTTGTGCGGTGAATCGGGCGTGTTGAGTCGAGTTCTCTGAGCAAGGAGTAGGTCCTGTCTATTACATATTGGGTTTATGGAACGGTATCTGAGCTAATTTGAAACTCTTGTTTTATGTATCACCCCACCTCACCTTTCCCGTTAAGCAGCCATAGTGTGTTTTCTGCATGTGTGACTCTGTTCTGTTTTGTAATTCAGTTCAAGTGTAACGGTTTTTACATTCCCTCTATAAGTGACACCTTATGAGAAGTGTCCTTTTCTGTGTGACTTATTTCACTTAGAATCGTCTTACCTAAATCCACTCATCATGCTGCTACTAGCCTTATGACATTGATTTCATGGCTGAGTGATATTCCATTGTACATAAGGACCACAACTTTTTTATCCATTTTTCGCTTTCCTGGGATATTTAAGGTGGAATGAAGTGGAGGTCTTTGTCAACAGAGCAGCCCTAAACTTTGGGGTGCTTGTGTCTTGCTGATTTTCAATTTTCCCACTTTATCCCCCCATGAGTGGAAGTGCCCTATGCTCTCTAAGCTGTGTTTTTTAGATGTTTCAGGACACACCGTACACTTCTCCAGAGTGGCTGTTGGCGATTTACATCCCGCCCATCAGTGTAGCAAGGCTCCCATTTCTCCATGGCCTGTCCTGCATTTCTGGTTTTGACACTTTTTTCAGCATGGCCCTTTTGACCGATGGGAAGCGAGACTTCTTTGTAGCGCTGATTTGCCTTTCCAGGTTGCTTGGTTGGCCAACAAGGGCGTATGCGTTTTTTCCTGAATATATTCAGGAAAAAACGCATACGCCCTTTTTGGCCAAGGGCATCATTGTCAACGTTTTGCCGCTTTTCATGTGCTTTAAAGGCGATTCGAATCTACCTCCTGAAATCTGTTTCCTGCAATTCTGCCTTGATTTCAAATCCTCTTCTTTGCCTTCCCTCAATATATTTGTGGACGAGAGTTATCATTTATAACTCTGCAGGTTTGTGAATTGCAGTGCCCTGAAGCTCCATTTTACAAGTCGCTTTTTTGGGAGCTGGCCGCAAAAGCGCAGGATGGCTTCAGGCCCTGTTCTGGTTCCGGGGGGCAGGCTGAGCCTGTGGTTAATTCTTCTTCCTGATGGGAAAATAGAGTGACCTGTGCCTGTCCCAACACCAAGAGCTAGTCTCTCATTGGTTCCCCGTCTTCCCGTTCATCCTCAGGACAAATTGCAACCTGTACGGAACAGGAGGTTAAAGGTGCTGAGGCTCCAAGTAGGGAGATTGCTAGTAAAGTGGCTGGAATGGCGAACCCGAGCACAAGGAGATGAGAAATGAGGTGCGTTTTAGAAACCTTTCCCCATCACACGGTGTACCATCTTCTGGGTTTCTCATGCATGTTTTCGATGTAGGAAGATGCCCTTGAACCTGGAGATTTGGGACCCATGCGATGGGTAGCACGCAGTATTACTTTAAAGGGTCTGCGTTTGCTCACCCAACCTCACCAAACCTCTCAGCCCCAAGAGTGTCCACCCTTATGTCTCATCCAGCTGTGGGTCTAGATATGGTCAATCCAGGTTGCATCACAGCCCCTGAACGAATTGTGTAAGAATTTCTCTGTCTTTCCCTGTCTTTGTTTCATGGGTTTTTAAAAGTAATTTATTTTTATAATGGGGTTTAGCTGCTTTTCACGGCTGTGTTTATGCCGCCTTACACCCACTTGACACACTAACAGAGAGATATCAATACATAGGTTTTAAGATTATTACTAGTCAGATATATTCTTGTGCGGTGAATCGGGCGTGTTGAGTCCAGTTCTCTGAGCAAGGAGTAGGTCCTGTCTATTACATATTGGGTTTATGGAACGGTATCTGAGCTAATTTGAAACTCTTGTTTTATGTATCACCCCACCTCACCTTTCCCGTTAAGCAGCCATAGTGTGTTTTCTGCATGTGTGACTCTGTTCTCTTTTGTAATTCAGTTCAAGTGTAACGGTTTTTACATTCCCTCTATAAGTGACACCTTATGAGAAGTGTCCTTTTCTGTGTGACTTATTTCACTTAGAATCGTCTTACCTAAATCCACTCATCATGCTGCTACTAGCCTTATGACATTGATTTCATGGCTGAGTGATATTCCATTGTACATAAGGACCACAACTTTTTTATCCATTTTTCGCTCTCCTGGGATATTTAAGGTGGAATGAAGTGGAGGTCTTTGTCAACAGAGCAGCCCTAAACTTTGGGGTGCTTGTGTCTTGCTGATTTTCAATTTTCCCACTTTATCCCCCCATGAGTGGAAGTGCCCTATGCTCTCTAAGCTGTGTTTTTTAGATGTTTCAGGACACACCGTACACTTCTCCAGAGTGGCTGTTGGCGATTTACATCCCGCCCATCAGTGTAGCAAGGCTCCCATTTCTCCATGGCCTGTCCTGCATTTCTGGTTTTGACACTTTTTTCAGCATGGCCCTTTTGACCGATGGGAAGCGAGACTTCTTTGTAGCGCTGATTTGCCTTTCCAGGTTGCTTGGTTGGCCAACAAGGGCGTATGCGTTTTTTCCTGAATATATTCAGGAAAAAACGCATACGCACTTTTTGGCCAAGGGCATCATTGTCAACGTTTTGCCGCTTTTCATGTGCTTTAAAGGCGATTCGAATCTACCTCCTGAAATCTGTTTCCTGCAATTCTGCCTTGATTTCAAATCCTCTTCTTTGCCTTCCCTCAATATATTTGTGGACGAGAGTTATCATTTATAACTCTGCAGGTTTGTGAATTGCAGTGCCCTGAAGCTCCATTTTACAAGTCGCTTTTTTGGGAGCTGGCCGCAAAAGCGCAGGATGGCTTCAGGCCCTGTTCTTGTTCCGGGGGGCAGGCTGAGCCTGTGGTTAATTCTTCTTCCTGATGGGAAAATAGAGTGACCTGTGCCTGTCCCAACACCAAGAGCTAGTCTCTCATTGGTTCCCCGTCTTCCCGTTCATCCTCAGGACAAATTGCAACCTGTACGGAACAGGAGGTTAAAGGTGCTGAGGCTCCAAGTAGGGAGATTGCTAGTAAAGTGGCTGGAATGGCGAACCCGAGCACAAGGAGATGAGAAATGAGGTGCGTTTTAGAAACCTTTCCCCATCACACGGTGTACCATCTTCTGGGTTTCTCATGCATGTTTTCGATGTAGGAAGATGCCCTTGAACCTGGAGATTTGGGACCCATGCGATGGGTAGCACGCAGTATTACTTTAAAGGGTCTGCGTTTGCTCACCCAACCTCACCAAACCTCTCAGCCCCAAGAGTGTCCACCCTTATGTCTCATCCAGCTGTGGGTCTAGATATGGTCAATCCAGGTTGCATCACAGCCCCTGAACGAATTGTGTAAGAATTTCTCTGTCTTTCCCTGTCTTTGTTTCATGGGTTTTTAAAAGTAATTTATTTTTATAATGGGGTTTAGCTGCTTTTCACGGCTGTGTTTATGCCGCTTTACACCCACTTGACACACTAACAGAGAGATATCAATACATAGGTTTTAAGATTATTACTAGTCAGATATATTCTTGTGCGGTGAATCGGGCGTGTTGAGTCGAGTTCTCTGAGCAAGGAGTAGGTCCTGTCTATTACATATTGGGTTTATGGAACGGTATCTGAGCTAATTTGAAACTCTTGTTTTATGTATCACCCCACCTCACCTTTCCCGTTAAGCAGCCATAGTGTGTTTTCTGCATGTGTGACTCTGTTCTGTTTTGTAATTCAGTTCAAGTGTAACGGTTTTTACATTCCCTCTATAAGTGACACCTTATGAGAAGTGTCCTTTTCTGTGTGACTTATTTCACTTAGAATCGTCTTACCTAAATCCACTCATCATGCTGCTACTAGCCTTATGACATTGATTTCATGGCTGAGTGATATTCCATTGTACATAAGGACCACAACTTTTTTATCCATTTTTCGCTTTCCTGGGATATTTAAGGTGGAATGAAGTGGAGGTCTTTGTCAACAGAGCAGCCCTAAACTTTGGGGTGCTTGTGTCTTGCTGATTTTCAATTTTCCCACTTTATCCCCCCATGAGTGGAAGTGCCCTATGCTCTCTAAGCTGTGTTTTTTAGATGTTTCAGGACACACCGTACACTTCTCCAGAGTGGCTGTTGGCGATTTACATCCCGCCCATCAGTGTAGCAAGGCTCCCATTTCTCCATGGCCTGTCCTGCATTTCTGGTTTTGACACTTTTTTCAGCATGGCCCTTTTGACCGATGGGAAGCGAGACTTCTTTGTAGCGCTGATTTGCCTTTCCAGGTTGCTTGGTTGGCCAACAAGGGCGTATGCGTTTTTTCCTGAATATATTCAGGAAAAAACGCATACGCCCTTTTTGGCCAAGGGCATCATTGTCAACGTTTTGCCGCTTTTCATGTGCTTTAAAGGCGATTCGAATCTACCTCCTGAAATCTGTTTCCTGCAATTCTGCCTTGATTTCAAATCCTCTTCTTTGCCTTCCCTCAATATATTTGTGGACGAGAGTTATCATTTATAACTCTGCAGGTTTGTGAATTGCAGTGCCCTGAAGCTCGATTTTACAAGTCGCTTTTTTGGGAGCTGGCCGCAAAAGCGCAGGATGGCTTCAGGCCCTGTTCTGGTTCCGGGGGGCAGGCTGAGCCTGTGGTTAATTCTTCTTCCTGATGGGAAAATAGAGTGACCTGTGCCTGTCCCAACACCAAGAGCTAGTCTCTCATTGGTTCCCCGTCTTCCCGTTCATCCTCAGGACAAATTGCAACCTGTACGGAACAGGAGGTTAAAGGTGCTGAGGCTCCAAGTAGGGAGATTGCTAGTAAAGTGGCTGGAATGGCGAACCCGAGCACAAGGAGATGAGAAATGAGGTGCGTTTTAGAAACCTTTCCCCATCACACGGTGTACCATCTTCTGGGTTTCTCATGCATGTTTTCGATGTAGGAAGATGCCCTTGAACCTGGAGATTTGGGACCCATGCGATGGGTAGCACGCAGTATTACTTTAAAGGGTCTGCGTTTGCTCACCCAACCTCACCAAACCTCTCAGCCCCAAGAGTGTCCACCCTTATGTCTCATCCAGCTGTGGGTCTAGATATGGTCAATCCAGGTTGCATCACAGCCCCTGAACGAATTGTGTAAGAGTTTCTCTGTCTTTCCCTGTCTTTGTTTCATGGGTTTTTAAAAGTAATTTATTTTTATAATGGGGTTTAGCTGCTTTTCACGGCTGTGTTTATGCCGCCTTACACCCACTTGACACACTAACAGAGAGATATCAATACATAGGTTTTAAGATTATTACTAGTCAGATATATTCTTGTGCGGTGAATCGGGCGTGTTGAGTCCAGTTCTCTGAGCAAGGAGTAGGTCCTGTCTATTACATATTGGGTTTATGGAACGGTATCTGAGCTAATTTGAAACTCTTGTTTTATGTATCACCCCACCTCACCTTTCCCGTTAAGCAGCCATAGTGTGTTTTCTGCATGTGTGACTCTGTTCTCTTTTGTAATTCAGTTCAAGTGTAACGGTTTTTACATTCCCTCTATAAGTGACACCTTATGAGAAGTGTCCTTTTCTGTGTGACTTATTTCACTTAGAATCGTCTTACCTAAATCCACTCATCATGCTGCTACTAGCCTTATGACATTGATTTCATGGCTGAGTGATATTCCATTGTACATAAGGACCACAACTTTTTTATCCATTTTTCGCTTTCCTGGGATATTTAAGGTGGAATGAAGTGGAGGTCTTTGTCAACAGAGCAGCCCTAAACTTTGGGGTGCTTGTGTCTTGCTGATTTTCAATTTTCCCACTTTATCCCCCCATGAGTGGAAGTGCCCTATGCTCTCTAAGCTGTGTTTTTTAGATGTTTCAGGACACACCGTACACTTCTCCAGAGTGGCTGTTGGCGATTTACATCCCGCCCATCAGTGTAGCAAGGCTCCCATTTCTCCATGGCCTGTCCTGCATTTCTGGTTTTGACACTTTTTTCAGCATGGCCCTTTTGACCGATGGGAAGCGAGACTTCTTTGTAGCGCTGATTTGCCTTTCCAGGTTGCTTGGTTGGCCAACAAGGGCGTATGCGTTTTTTCCTGAATATATTCAGGAAAAAACGCATACGCCCTTTTTGGCCAAGGGCATCATTGTCAACGTTTTGCCGCTTTTCATGTGCTTTAAAGGCGATTCGAATCTACCTCCTGAAATCTGTTTCCTGCAATTCTGCCTTGATTTCAAATCCTCTTCTTTGCCTTCCCTCAATATATTTGTGGACGAGAGTTATCATTTATAACTCTGCAGGTTTGTGAATTGCAGTGCCCTGAAGCTCCATTTTACAAGTCGCTTTTTTGGGAGCTGGCCGCAAAAGCGCAGGATGGCTTCAGGCCCTGTTCTGGTTCCGGGGGGCAGGCTGAGCCTGTGGTTAATTCTTCTTCCTGATGGGAAAATAGAGTGACCTGTGCCTGTCCCAACACCAAGAGCTAGTCTCTCATTGGTTCCCCGTCTTCCCGTTCATCCTCAGGACAAATTGCAACCTGTACGGAACAGGAGGTTAAAGGTGCTGAGGCTCCAAGTAGGGAGATTGCTAGTAAAGTGGCTGGAATGGCGAACCCGAGCACAAGGAGATGAGAAATGAGGTGCGTTTTAGAAACCTTTCCCCATCACACGGTGTACCATCTTCTGGGTTTCTCATGCATGTTTTCGATGTAGGAAGATGCCCTTGAACCTGGAGTTTTGGGACCCATGCGATGGGTAGCACGCAGTATTACTTTAAAGGGTCTGCGTTTGCTCACCCAACCTCACCAAACCTCTCAGCCCCAAGAGTGTCCACCCTTATGTCTCATCCAGCTGTGGGTCTAGATATGGTCAATCCAGGTTGCATCACAG
This sequence comes from Balaenoptera physalus, assembly GCF_965194825.1. NCBI lineage: Eukaryota > Metazoa > Chordata > Mammalia > Artiodactyla > Balaenopteridae > Balaenoptera > Balaenoptera physalus. The sequence goes on along the minus strand of NW_028126269.1, from coordinate 58,729 downwards.
CCCCTGAACGAATTGTGTAAGAATTTCTCTGTCTTTCCCTGTCTTTGTTTCATGGGTTTTTAAAAGTAATTTATTTTTATAATGGGGTTTAGCTGCTTTTCACGGCTGTGTTTATGCCGCCTTACACCCACTTGACACACTAACAGAGAGATATCAATACATAGGTTTTAAGATTATTACTAGTCAGATATATTCTTGTGCGGTGAATCGGGCGTGTTGAGTCCAGTTCTCTGAGCAAGGAGTAGGTCCTGTCTATTACATATTGGGTTTATGGAACAGTATCTGAGCTAATTTGAAACTCTTGTTTTATGTATCACCCCACCTCACCTTTCCCGTTAAGCAGCCATAGTGTGTTTTCTGCATGTGTGACTCTGTTCTGTTTTGTAATTCAGTTCAAGTGTAACGGTTTTTACATTCCCTCTATAAGTGACACCTTATGAGAAGTGTCCTTTTCTGTGTGACTTATTTCACTTAGAATCGTCTTACCTAAATCCACTCATCATGCTGCTACTAGCCTTATGACATTGATTTCATGGCTGAGTGATATTCCATTGTACATAAGGACCACAACTTTTTTATCCATTTTTCGCTCTCCTGGGATATTTAAGGTGGAATGAAGTGGAGGTCTTTGTCAACAGAGCAGCCCTAAATTTTGGGGTGCTTGTGTCTTGCTGATTTTCAATTTTCCCACTTTAACCCCCCATGAGTGGAAGTGCCCTATGCTCTCTAAGCTGTGTTTTTTAGATGTTTCAGGACACACCGTACACTTCTCCAGAGTGGCTGTTGGCGATTTACATCCCGCCCATCAGTGTAGCAAGGCTCCCATTTCTCCATGGCCTGTCCTGCATTTCTGGTTTTGACACTTTTTTCAGCATGGCCCTTTTGACCGATGGGAAGCGAGACTTCTTTGTAGCGCTGATTTGCCTTTCCAGGTTGCTTGGTTGGCCAACAAGTGCGTATGCGTTTTTTCCTGAATATATTCAGGAAAAAACGCATACGCCCTTTTTGGCCAAGGGCATCATTGTCAACGTTTTGCCGCTTTTCATGTGCTTTAAAGGCGATTCGAATCTACCTCCTGAAATCTGTTTCCTGCAATTCTGCCTTGATTTCAAATCCTCTTCTTTGCCTTCCCTCAATATATTTGTGGACGAGAGTTATCATTTATAACTCTGCAGGTTTGTGAATTGCAGTGCCCTGAAGCTCCATTTTACAAGTCGCTTTTTTGGGAGCTGGCCGCAAAAGCGCAGGATGGCTTCAGGCCCTGTTCTGGTTCCGGGGGGCAGGCTGAGCCTGTGGTTAATTCTTCTTCCTGATGGGAAAATAGAGTGACCTGTGCCTGTCCCAACACCAAGAGCTAGTCTCTCATTGGTTCCCCGTCTTCCCGTTCATCCTCAGGACAAATTGCAACCTGTACGGAACAGGAGGTTAAAGGTGCTGAGGCTCCAAGTAGGGAGATTGCTAGTAAAGTGGCTGGAATGGCGAACCCGAGCACAAGGAGATGAGAAATGAGGTGCGTTTTAGAAACCTTTCCCCATCACACGGTGTACCATCTTCTGGGTTTCTCATGCATGTTTTCGATGTAGGAAGATGCCCTTGAACCCGGAGATTTGGGACCCATGCGATGGGTAGCACGCAGTATTACTTTAAAGGGTCTGCGTTTGCTCACCCAACCTCACCAAACCTCTCAGCCCCAAGAGTGTCCACCCTTATGTCTCATCCAGCTGTGGGTCTAGATATGGTCAATCCAGGTTGCATCACAGCCCCTGAACGAATTGTGTAAGAATTTCTCTGTCTTTCCCTGTCTTTGTTTCATGGGTTTTTAAAAGTAATTTATTTTTATAATGGGGTTTAGCTGCTTTTCACGGCTGTGTTTATGCCGCTTTACACCCACTTGACACACTAACAGAGAGATATCAATACATAGGTTTTAAGATTATTACTAGTCAGATATATTCTTGTGCGGTGAATCGGGCGTGTTGAGTCCAGTTCTCTGAGCAAGGAGTAGGTCTTGTCTATTACATATTGGGTTTATGGAACGGTATCTGAGCTAATTTGAAACTCTTGTTTTATGTATCACCCCACCTCACCTTTCCCGTTAAGCAGCCATAGTGTGTTTTCTGCATGTGTGACTCTGTTCTGTTTTGTAATTCAGTTCAAGTGTAACGGTTTTTACATTCCCTCTATAAGTGACACCTTATGAGAAGTGTCCTTTTCTGTGTGACTTATTTCACTTAGAATCGTCTTACCTAAATCCACTCATCATGCTGCTACTAGCCTTATGACATTGATTTCATGGCTGAGTGATATTCCATTGTACATAAGGACCACAACTTTTTGATCCATTTTTCGCTCTCCTGGGATATTTAAGGTGGAATGAAGTGGAGGTCTTTGTCAACAGAGCAGCCCTAAACTTTGGGGTGCTTGTGTCTTGCTGATTTTCAATTTTCCCACTTTATCCCCCCATGAGTGGAAGTGCCCTATGCTCTCTAAGCTGTGTTTTTTAGATGTTTCAGGACACACCGTACACTTCTCCAGAGTGGCTGTTGGCGATTTACATCCCGCCCATCAGTGTAGCAAGGCTCCCATTTCTCCATGGCCTGTCCTGCATTTCTGGTTTTGACACTTTTTTCAGCATGGCCCTTTTGACCGATGGGAAGCGAGACTTCTTTGTAGCGCTGATTTACCTTTCCAGGTTGCTTGGTTGGCCAAAAAGGGCGTATGCGTTTTTTCCTGAATATATTCAGGAAAAAACGCATACGCCCTTTTTGGCCAAGGGCATCATTGTCAACGTTTTGCCGCTTTTCATGTGCTTTAAAGGCGATTCGAATCTACCTCCTGAAATCTGTTTCCTGCAATTCTGCCTTGATTTCAAATCCTCTTCTTTGCCTTCCCTCAATATATTTGTGGACGAGAGTTATCATTTATAACTCTGCAGGTTTGTGAATTGCAGTGCCCTGAAGCTCCATTTTACAAGTCGCTTTTTTGGGAGCTGGCCGCAAAAGCGCAGGATGGCTTCAGGCCCTGTTCTGGTTCCGGGGGGCAGGCTGAGCCTGTGGTTAATTCTTCTTCCTGATGGGAAAGTAGAGTGACCTGTGCCTGTCCCAACACCAAGAGCTAGTCTCTCATTGGTTCCCCGTCTTCCCGTTCATCCTCAGGACAAATTGCAACCTGTACGGAACAGGAGGTTAAAGGTGCTGAGGCTCCAGGTAGGGAGATTGCTAGTAAAGTGGCTGGAATGGCGAACCCGAGCACAAGGAGATGAGAAATGAGGTGCGTTTTAGAAATCTTTCCCCATCCCACGGTGTACCATCTTCTGGGTTTCTCATGCATGTTTTCGATGTAGGAAGATGCCCTTGAACCTGGAGATTTGGGACCCATGCGATGGGTAGCACGCAGTATTACTTTAAAGGGTCTGCGTTTGCTCACCCAACCTCACCAAACCTCTCAGCCCCAAGAGTGTCCACCCTTATGTCTCATCCAGCTGTGGGTCTAGATATGGTCAATCCAGGTTGCATCACAGCCCCTGAACGAATTGTGTAAGAATTTCTCTGTCTTTCCCTGTCTTTGTTTCATGGGTTTTTAAAAGTAATTTATTTTTATAATGGGGTTTAGCTGCTTTTCACGGCTGTGTTTATGCCGCTTTACACCCACTTGACACACTAACAGAGAGATATCAATACATAGGTTTTAAGATTATTACTAGTCAGATATATTCTTGTGCGGTGAATCGGGCGTGTTGAGTCCAGTTCTCTGAGCAAGGAGTAGGTCTTGTCTATTACATATTGGGTTTATGGAACGGTATCTGAGCTAATTTGAAACTCTTGTTTTATGAATCACCCCACCTCACCTTTCCCGTTAAGCAGCCATAGTGTGTTTTCTGCATGTGTGACTCTGTTCTGTTTTGTAATTCAGTTCAAGTGTAACGGTTTTTACATTCCCTCTATAAGTGACACCTTATGAGAAGTGTCCTTTTCTGTGTGACTTATTTCACTTAGAATCGTCTTACCTAAATCCACTCATCATGCTGCTACTAGCCTTATGACATTGATTTCATGGCTGAGTGATATTCCATTGTACATAAGGACCACAACTTTTTGATCCATTTTTCGCTTTCCTGGGATATTTAAGGTGGAATGAAGTGGAGGTCCTTGTCAACACAGCAGCCCTAAACTTTGGGGTGCTTGTGTCTTGCTGATTTTCAATTTTCCCACTTTATCCCCCCATGCGTGGAAGTGCCCTATGCTCTCTAAGCTGTGTTTCTTAGATGTTTCAGGACACACCGTACACTTATCCAGAGTGGCTGTTGGCGATTTACATCCCGCCCATCAGTGTAGCAAGGCTCCGATTCCTCCATGGCCTGTCCTGCATTTCTGGTTTTGACACTTTTTTCAGCATGGCCCTTTTGACCGATGGGAAGCGAGACTTCTTTGTAGCGCTGATTTGCCTTTCCAGGTTGCTTGGTTAGCCAAAAAGGGCGTATGCGTTTTTTCCTGAATATATTCAGGAAAAAACGCATACGCCCTTTTTGGCCAAGGGCATCATTGTCAACGTTTTGCCGCTTTTCATGTGCTTTAAAGGCGATTCGAATCTACCTCCTGAAATCTGTTTCCTGCAATTCTGCCTTGATTTCAAATCCTCTTCTTTGCCTTCCCTCAATATATTTGTGGACGAGAGTTATCATTTATAACTCTGCAGGTTTGTGAATTGCAGTGCCCTGAAGCTCCATTTTACAAGTCGCTTTTTTGGGAGCTGGCCGCAAAAGCGCAGGATGGCTTCAGGCCCTGTTCTGGTTCCGGGGGGCAGGCTGAGCCTGTGGTTAATTCTTCTTCCTGATGGGAAAATAGAGTGACCTGTGCCTGTCCCAACACCAAGAGCTAGTCTCTCATTGGTTCCCCGTCTTCCCGTTCATCCTCAGGACAAATTGCAACCTGTACGGAACAGGAGATTAAAGGTGCTGAGGCTCCAAGTAGGGAGATTGCTAGTAAAGTGGCTGGAATGGCGAACCCGAGCACAAGGAGATGAGAAATGAGGTGCGTTTTAGAAACCTTTCCCCATCACACGGTGTACCATCTTCTGGGTTTCTCATGCATGTTTTCGATGTAGGAAGATGCCCTTGAACCTGGAGATTTGGGACCCATGCGATGGGTAGCACGCAGTATTACTTTAAAGGGTCTGCGTTTGCTCACCCAACCTCACCAAACCTCTCAGCCCCAAGAGTGTCCACCCTTATGTCTGATCCAGCTGTGGGTCTAGATATGGTCAATCCAGGTTGCATCACAGCCCCTGAACGAATTGTGTAAGAATTTCTCTGTCTTTCCCTGTCTTTGTTTCATGGGTTTTTAAAAGTAATTTATTTTTATAATGGGGTTTAGCTGCTTTTCACGGCTCTGTTTATGCCGCTTTACACCCACTTGACACACTAACAGAGAGATATCAATACATAGGTTTTAAGATTATTACTAGTCAGATATATTCTTGTGCGGTGAATCGGGCGTGTTGAGTCCAGTTCTCTGAGCAAGGAGTAGGTCTTGTCTATTACATATTGGGTTTATGGAACGGTATCTGAGCTAATTTGAAACTCTTGTTTTATGTATCACCCCACCTCACCTTTCCCGTTAAGCAGCCATAGTGTGTTTTCTGCATGTGTGACTCTGTTCTGTTTTGTAATTCAGTTCAAGTGTAACGGTTTTTACATTCCCTCTATAAGTGACACCTTATGAGAAGTGTCCTTTTCTGTGTGACTTATTTCACTTAGAATCGTCTTACCTAAATCCACTCATCATGCTGCTACTAGCCTTATGACATTGATTTCATGGCTGAGTGATATTCCATTGTACATAAGGACCACAACTTTTTGATCCATTTTTCGCTCTCCTGGGATATTTAAGGTGGAATGAAGTGGAGGTCTTTGTCAACAGAGCAGCCCTAAACTTTGGGGTGCTTGTGTCTTGCTGATTTTCAATTTTCCCACTTTATCCCCCCATGAGTGGAAGTGCCCTATGCTCTCTAAGCTGTGTTTTTTAGATGTTTCAGGACACACCGTACACTTCTCCAGAGTGGCTGTTGGCGATTTACATCCCGCCCATCAGTGTAGCAAGGCTCCCATTTCTCCATGGCCTGTCCTGCATTTCTGGTTTTGACACTTTTTTCAGCATGGCCCTTTTGACCGATGGGAAGCGAGACTTCTTTGTAGCGCTGATTTGCCTTTCCAGGTTGCTTGGTTGGCCAACAAGGGCGTATGCGTTTTTTCCTGAATATATTCAGGAAAAAACGCATACGCCCTTTTTGGCCAAGGGCATCATTGTCAACGTTTTGCCGCTTTTCATGTGCTTTAAAGGCGATTCGAATCTACCTCCTGAAATCTGTTTCCTGCAATTCTGCCTTGATTTCAAATCCTCTTCTTTGCCTTCCCTCAATATATTTGTGGACGAGAGTTATCATTTATAACTCTGCAGGTTTGTGAATTGCAGTGCCCTGAAGCTCCATTTTACAAGTCGCTTTTTTGGGAGCTGGCCGCAAAAGCGCAGGATGGCTTCAGGCCCTGTTCTGGTTCCGGGGGGCAGGCTGAGCCTGTGGTTAATTCTTCTTCCTGATGGGAAAATAGAGTGACCTGTGCCTGTCCCAACACCAAGAGCTAGTCTCTCATTGGTTCCCCGTCTTCCCGATCATCCTCAGGACAAATTGCAACCTGTACGGAACAGGAGGTTAAAGGTGCTGAGGCTCCAAGTAGGGAGATTGCTAGTAAAGTGGCTGGAATGGCGAACCCGAGCACAAGGAGATGAGAAATGAGGTGCGTTTTAGAAACCTTTCCCCATCACACGGTGTACCATCTTCTGGGTTTCTCATGCATGTTTTCGATGTAGGAAGATGCCCTTGAACCTGGAGATTTGGGACCCATGCGATGGGTAGCACGCAGTATTACTTTAAAGGGTCTGCGTTTGCTCACCCAACCTCACCAAACCTCTCAGCCCCAAGAGTGTCCACCCTTATGTCTCATCCAGCTGTGGGTCTAGACATGGTCAATCCAGGTTGCATCACAGCCCCTGAACGAATTGTGTAAGAATTTCTCTGTCTTTCCCTGTCTTTGTTTCATGGGTTTTTAAAAGTAATTTATTTTTATAATGGGGTTTAGCTGCTTTTCACGGCTGTGTTTATGCCGCTTTACACCCACTTGACACACTAACAGAGAGATATCAATACATAGGTTTTAAGATTATTACTAGTCAGATATATTCTTGTGCGGTGAATCGGGCGTGTTGAGTCCAGTTCTCTGAGCAAGGAGTAGGTCTTGTCTATTACATATTGGGTTTATGGAACGGTATCTGAGCTAATTTGAAACTCTTGTTTTATGTATCACCCCACCTCACCTTTCCCGTTAAGCAGCCATAGTGTGTTTTCTGCATGTGTGACTCTGTTCTGTTTTGTAATTCAGTTCAAGTGTAACGGTTTTTACATTCCCTCTATAAGTGACACCTTATGAGAAGTGTCCTTTTCTGTGTGACTTATTTCACTTAGAATCGTCTTACCTAAATCCACTCATCATGCTGCTACTAGCCTTATGACATTGATTTCATGGCTGAGTGATATTCCATTGTACATAAGGACCACAACTTTTTGATCCATTTTTCGCTCTCCTGGGATATTTAAGGTGGAATGAAGTGGAGGTCTTTGTCAACAGAGCAGCCCTAAACTTTGGGGTGCCTGTGTCTTGCTGATTTTCAATTTTCCCACTTTATCCCCCCATGAGTGGAAGTGCCCTATGCTCTCTAAGCTGTGTTTTTTAGATGTTTCAGGACACACCGTACACTTCTCCAGAGTGGCTGTTGGCGATTTACATCCCGCCCATCAGTGTAGCAAGGCTCCCATTTCTCCATGGCCTGTCCTGCATTTCTGGTTTTGACACTTTTTTCAGCATGGCCCTTTTGACCGATGGGAAGCGAGACTTCTTTGTAGCGCTGATTTGCCTTTCCAGGTTGCTTGGTTGGCCAAAAAGGGCGTATGCGTTTTTTCCTGAATATATTCAGGAAAAAACGCATACGCCCTTTTTGGCCAAGGGCATCATTGTCAACGTTTTGCCGCTTTTCATGTGCTTTAAAGGCGATTCGAATCTACCTCCTGAAATCTGTTTCCTGCAATTCTGCCTTGATTTCAAATCCTCTTCTTTGCCTTCCCTCAATATATTTGTGGACGAGAGTTATCATTTATAACTCTGCAGGTTTGTGAATTGCAGTGCCCTGAAGCTCCATTTTACAAGTCGCTTTTTTGGGAGCTGGCCGCAAAAGCGCAGGATGGCTTCAGGCCCTGTTCTGGTTCCGGGGGGCAGGCTGAGCCTGTGGTTAATTCTTCTTCCTGATGGGAAAGTAGAGTGACCTGTGCCTGTCCCAACACCAAGAGCTAGTCTCTCATTGGTTCCCCGTCTTCCCGTTCATCCTCAGGACAAATTGCAACCTGTACGGAACAGGAGGTTAAAGGTGCTGAGGCTCCAAGTAGGGAGATTGCTAGTAAAGTGGCTGGAATGGCGAACCCGAGCACAAGGAGATGAGAAATGAGGTGCGTTTTAGAAACCTTTCCCCATCACACGGTGTACCATCTTCTGGGTTTCTCATGCATGTTTTCGATGTAGGAAGATGCCCTTGAACCTGGAGATTTGGGACCCATGCGATGGGTAGCACGCAGTATTACTTTAAAGGGTCTGCGTTTGCTCACCCAACCTCACCAAACCTCTCAGCCCCAAGAGTGTCCACCCTTATGTCTCATCCAGCTGTGGGTCTAGATATGGTCAATCCAGGTTGCATCACAGCCCCTGAACGAATTGTGTAAGAATTTCTCTGTCTTTCCCTGTCTTTGTTTCATGGGTTTTTAAAAGTAATTTATTTTTATAATGGGGTTTAGCTGCTTTTCACGGCTGTGTTTATGCCGCTTTACACCCACTTGACACACTAACAGAGAGATATCAATACATAGGTTTTAAGATTATTACTAGTCAGATATATTCTTGTGCGGTGAATCGGGCGTGTTGAGTCCAGTTCTCTGAGCAAGGAGTAGGTCTTGTCTATTACATATTGGGTTTATGGAACGGTATCTGAGCTAATTTGAAACTCTTGTTTTATGTATCACCCCACCTCACCTTTCCCGTTAAGCAGCCATAGTGTGTTTTCTGCATGTGTGACTCTGTTCTGTTTTGTAATTCAGTTCAAGTGTAACGGTTTTTACATTCCCTCTATAAGTGACACCTTATGAGAAGTGTCCTTTTCTGTGTGACTTATTTCACTTAGAATCGTCTTACCTAAATCCACTCATCATGCTGCTACTAGCCTTATGACATTGATTTCATGGCTGAGTGATATTCCATTGTACATAAGGACCACAACTTTTTGATCCATTTTTCGCTTTCCTGGGATATTTAAGGTGGAATGAAGTGGAGGTCCTTGTCAACAGAGCAGCCCTAAACTTTGGGGTGCTTGTGTCTTGCTGATTTTCAATTTTCCCACTTTATCCCCCCATGCGTGGAAGTGCCCTATGCTCTCTAAGCTGTGTTTCTTAGATGTTTCAGGACACACCGTACACTTATCCAGAGTGGCTGTTGGCGATTTACATCCCGCCCATCAGTGTAGCAAGGCTCCGATTCCTCCATGGCCTGTCCTGCATTTCTGGTTTTGACACTTTTTTCAGCATGGCCCTTTTGACCGATGGGAAGCGAGACTTCTTTGTAGCGCTGATTTGCCTTTCCAGGTTGCTTGGTTGGCCAAAAAGGGCGTATGCGTTTTTTCCTGAATATATTCAGGAAAAAACGCATACGCCCTTTTTGGCCAAGGGCATCATTGTCAACGTTTTGCCGCTTTTCATGTGCTTTAAAGGCGATTCGAATCTACCTCCTGAAATCTGTTTCCTGCAATTCTGCCTTGATTTCAAATCCTCTTCTTTGCCTTCCCTCAATATATTTGTGGACGAGAGTTATCATTTATAACTCTGCAGGTTTGTGAATTGCAGTGCCCTGAAGCTCCATTTTACAAGTCGCTTTTTTGGGAGCTGGCCGCAAAAGCGCAGGATGGCTTCAGGCCCTGTTCTGGTTCCGGGGGGCAGGCTGAGCCTGTGGTTAATTCTTCTTCCTGATGGGAAAATAGAGTGACCTGTGCCTGTCCCAACACCAAGAGCTAGTCTCTCATTGGTTCCCCGTCTTCCCGTTCATCCTCAGGACAAATTGCAACCTGTACGGAACAGGAGGTTAAAGGTGCTGAGGCTCCAAGTAGGGAGATTGCTAGTAAAGTGGCTGGAATGGCGAACCCGAGCACAAGGAGATGAGAAATGAGGTGCGTTTTAGAAACCTTTCCCCATCACACGGTGTACCATCTTCTGGGTTTCTCATGCATGTTTTCGATGTAGGAAGATGCCCTTGAACCTGGAGATTTGGGACCCATGCGATGGGTAGCACGCAGTATTACTTTAAAGGGTCTGCGTTTGCTCACCCAACCTCACCAAACCTCTCAGCCCCAAGAGTGTCCACCCTTATGTCTCATCCAGCTGTGGGTCTAGATATGGTCAATCCAGGTTGCATCACAGCCCCTGAACGAATTGTGTAAGAATTTCTCTGTCTTTCCCTGTCTTTGTTTCATGGGTTTTTAAAAGTAATTTATTTTTATAATGGGGTTTAGCTGCTTTTCACGGCTGTGTTTATGCCGCTTTACACCCACTTGACACACTAACAGAGAGATATCAATACATAGGTTTTAAGATTATTACTAGTCAGATATATTCTTGTGCGGTGAATCGGGCGTGTTGAGTCCAGTTCTCTGAGCAAGGAGTAGGTCTTGTCTAATACATATTGGGTTTATGGAACGGTATCTGAGCTAATTTGGAACTCTTGTTTTATGTATCACCCCACCTCACCTTTCCCGTTAAGCAGCCATAGTGTGTTTTCTGCATGTGTGACTCTGTTCTGTTTTGTAATTCAGTTCAAGTGTAACGGTTTTTACATTCCCTCTATAAGTGACACCTTATGAGAAGTGTCCTTTTCTGTGTGACTTATTTCACTTAGAATCGTCTTACCTAAATCCACTCATCATGCTGCTACTAGCCTTATGACATTGATTTCATGGCTGAGTGATATTCCATTGTACATAAGGACCACAACTTTTTGATCCATTTTTCGCTCTCCTGGGATATTTAAGGTGGAATGAAGTGGAGGTCTTTGTCAACAGAGCAGCCCTAAACTTTGGGGTGCTTGTGTCTTGCTGATTTTCAATTTTCCCACTTTATCCCCCCATGAGTGGAAGTGCCCTATGCTCTCTAAGCTGTGTTTTTTAGATGTTTCAGGACACACCGTACACTTCTCCAGAGTGGCTGTTGGCGATTTACATCCCGCCCATCAGTGTAGCAAGGCTCCCATTTCTCCATGGCCTGTCCTGCATTTCTGGTTTTGACACTTTTTTCAGCATGGCCCTTTTGACCGATGGGAAGCGAGACTTCTTTGTAGCGCTGATTTGCCTTTCCAGGTTGCTTGGTTGGCCAAAAAGGGCGTATGCGTTTTTTCCTGAATATATTCAGGAAAAAACGCATACGCCCTTTTTGGCCAAGGGCATCATTGTCAACGTTTTGCCACTTTTCATGTGCTTTAAAGGCGATTCGAATCTACCTCCTGAAATCTGTTTCCTGCAATTCTGCCTTGATTTCAAATCCTCTTCTTTGCCTTCCCTCAATATATTTGTGGACGAGAGTTATCATTTATAACTCTGCAGGTTTGTGAATTGCAGTGCCCTGAAGCTCCATTTTACAAGTCGCTTTTTTGGGAGCTGGCCGCAAAAGCGCAGGATGGCTTCAGGCCCTGTTCTGGTTCCGGGGGGCAGGCTGAGCCTGTGGTTAATTCTTCTTCCTGATGGGAAAGTAGAGTGACCTGTGCCTGTCCCAACACCAAGAGCTAGTCTCTCATTGGTTCCCCGTCTTCCCGTTCATCCTCAGGACAAATTGCAACCTGTACGGAACAGGAGGTTAAAGGTGCTGAGGCTCCAAGTAGGGAGATTGCTAGTAAAGTGGCTGGAATGGCGAACCCGAGCACAAGGAGATGAGAAATGAGGTGCGTTTTAGAAACCTTTCCCCATCACACGGTGTACCATCTTCTGGGTTTCTCATGCATGTTTTCGATGTAGGAAGATGCCCTTGAACCTGGAGATTTGGGACCCATGCGATGGGTAGCACGCAGTATTACTTTAAAGGGTCTGCGTTTGCTCACCCAACCTCACCAAACCTCTCAGCCCCAAGAGTGTCCACCCTTATGTCTCATCCAGCTGTGGGTCTAGATATGGTCAATCCAGGTTGCATCACAGCCCCTGAACGAATTGTGTAAGAATTTCTCTGTCTTTCCCTGTCTTTGTTTCATGGGTTTTTAAAAGTAATTTATTTTTATAATGGGGTTTAGCTGCTTTTCACGGCTGTGTTTATGCCGCTTTACACCCACTTGACACACTAACAGAGAGATATCAATACATAGGTTTTAAGATTATTACTAGTCAGATATATTCTTGTGCGGTGAATCGGGCGTGTTGAGTCCAGTTCTCTGAGCAAGGAGTAGGTCTTGTCTATTACATATTGGGTTTATGGAACGGTATCTGAGCTAATTTGAAACTCTTGTTTTATGTATCACCCCACCTCACCTTTCCCGTTAAGCAGCCATAGTGTGTTTTCTGCATGTGTGACTCTGTTCTGTTTTGTAATTCAGTTCAAGTGTAACGGTTTTTACATTCCCTCTATAAGTGACACCTTATGAGAAGTGTCCTTTTCTGTGTGACTTATTTCACTTAGAATCGTCTTACCTAAATCCACTCATCATGCTGCTACTAGCCTTATGACATTGATTTCATGGCTGAGTGATATTCCATTGTACATAAGGACCACAACTTTTTGATCCATTTTTCGCTTTCCTGGGATATTTAAGGTGGAATGAAGTGGAGGTCCTTGTCAACAGAGCAGCCCTAAACTTTGGAGTGCTTGTGTCTTGCTGATTTTCAATTTTCCCACTTTATCCCCCCATGCGTGGAAGTGCCCTATGCTCTCTAAGCTGTGTTTCTTAGATGTTTCAGGACACACCGTACACTTATCCAGAGTGGCTGTTGGCGATTTACATCCCGCCCATTAGTGTAGCAAGGCTCCGATTCCTCCATGGCCTGTCCTGCATTTCTGGTTTTGACACTTTTTTCAGCATGGCCCTTTTGACCGATGGGAAGCGAGACTTCTTTGTAGCGCTGATTTGCCTTTCCAGGTTGCTTGGTTGGCCAAAAAGGGCGTATGCGTTTTTTCCTGAATATATTCAGGAAAAAACGCATACGCCCTTTTTGGCCAAGGGCATCATTGTCAACGTTTTGCCGCTTTTCATGTGCTTTAAAGGCGATTCGAATCTACCTCCTGAAATCTGTTTCCTGCAATTCTGCCTTGATTTCAAATCCTCTTCTTTGCCTTCCCTCAATATATTTGTGGACGAGAGTTATCATTTATAACTCTGCAGGTTTGTGAATTGCAGTGCCCTGAAGCTCCATTTTACAAGTCGCTTTTTTGGGAGCTGGCCGCAAAAGCGCAGGATGGCTTCAGGCCCTGTTCTGGTTCCGGGGGGCAGGCTGAGCCTGTGGTTAATTCTTCTTCCTGATGGGAAAATAGAGTGACCTGTGCCTGTCCCAACACCAAGAGCTAGTCTCTCATTGGTTCCCCGTCTTCCCGTTCATCCTCAGGACAAATTGCAACCTGTACGGAACAGGAGGTTAAAGGTGCTGAGGCTCCAAGTAGGGAGATTGCTAGTAAAGTGGCTGGAATGGCGAACCCGAGCACAAGGAGATGAGAAATGAGGTGCGTTTTAGAAACCTTTCCCCATCACACGGTGTACCATCTTCTGGGTTTCTCATGCATGTTTTCGATGTAGGAAGATGCCCTTGAACCTGGAGATTTGGGACCCATGCGATGGGTAGCACGCAGTATTACTTTAAAGGGTCTGCGTTTGCTCACCCAACCTCACCAAACCTCTCAGCCCCAAGAGTGTCCACCCTTATGTCTCATCCAGCTGTGGGTCTAGATATGGTCAATCCAGGTTGCATCACAGCCCCTGAACGAATTGTGTAAGAATTTCTCTGTCTTTCCCTGTCTTTGTTTCATGGGTTTTTAAAAGTAATTTATTTTTATAATGGGGTTTAGCTGCTTTTCACGGCTGTGTTTATGCCGCTTTACACCCACTTGACACACTAACAGAGAGATATCAATACATAGGTTTTAAGATTATTACTAGTCAGATATATTCTTGTGCGGTGAATCGGGCGTGTTGAGTCCAGTTCTCTGAGCAAGGAGTAGGTCTTGTCTATTACATATTGGGTTTATGGAACGGTATCTGAGCTAATTTGAAACTCTTGTTTTATGTATCACCCCACCTCACCTTTCCCGTTAAGCAGCCATAGTGTGTTTTCTGCATGTGTGACTCTGTTCTGTTTTGTAATTCAGTTCAAGTGTAACGGTTTTTACATTCCCTCTATAAGTGACACCTTATGAGAAGTGTCCTTTTCTGTGTGACTTATTTCACTTAGAATCGTCTTACCTAAATCCACTCATCATGCTGCTACTAGCCTTATGACATTGATTTCATGGCTGAGTGATATTCCATTGTACATAAGGACCACAACTTTTTGATCCATTTTTCGCTTTCCTGGGATATTTAAGGTGGAATGAAGTGGAGGTCCTTGTCAACAGAGCAGCCCTAAACTTTGGGGTGCTTGTGTCTTGCTGATTTTCAATTTTCCCACTTTATCCCCCCATGCGTGGAAGTGCCCTATGCTCTCTAAGCTGTGTTTTTTAGATGTTTCAGGACACACCGTACACTTCTCCAGAGTGGCTGTTGGCGATTTACATCCCGCCCATCAGTGTAGCAAGGCTCCCATTTCTCCATGGCCTGTCCTGCATTTCTGGTTTTGACACTTTTTTCAGCATGGCCCTTTTGACCGATGGGAAGCGAGACTTCTTTGTAGCGCTGATTTGCCTTTCCAGGTTGCTTGGTTGGCCAAAAAGGGCGTATGCGTTTTTTCCTGAATATATTCAGGAAAAAACGCATACGCCCTTTTTGGCCAAGGGCATCATTGTCAACGTTTTGCCG
This sequence comes from Balaenoptera physalus, assembly GCF_965194825.1. Lineage (NCBI taxonomy): Eukaryota > Metazoa > Chordata > Mammalia > Artiodactyla > Balaenopteridae > Balaenoptera > Balaenoptera physalus. Next base: position 43,611 of record NW_028126269.1, on the reverse strand, counting down.
CTTTTCATGTGCTTTAAAGGCGATTCGAATCTACCTCCTGAAATCTGTTTCCTGCAATTCTGCCTTGATTTCAAATCCTCTTCTTTGCCTTCCCTCAATATATTTGTGGACGAGAGTTATCATTTATAACTCTGCAGGTTTGTGAAATGCAGTGCCCTGAAACTCCATTTTACAAGTCGCTTTTTTGGTAGCTGGCCGCAAAAGTGCAGGATGGCTTCAGGCCCTTTTCTGGTTCTGGGCGGCAGGCTGAGCCTGTGGTTAATTCTTCTTCCTGATGGGAAAATAGGGTGACCTGGGCCTGTCCCAACACCTAGATCCAATCTCTCATTGGTTGCCCCTCTTCCCGTTCATCCTCAGGACAAATTGCAACCTGTATGGAACAGGAGGTTAAAGGTGCTGATTCTGCAAGTAGGGAGATTGCTAGTAAAGTAGCTTAAATGGTGAACCTGAGCACAAGGAGATGAGAAATGAGGTGCGTTTTAGAAACCTTTCCCGATCACACGGTGTACCACCTTCTGGGTTTCTCATGCATGTTTTCGATGTACGAAGATGCCCTTGAACCTGGAGATTTGGGACCCATGGGATGGGTACCACGCAGTATTACTTTAAAGGGTCTGCGTTTGCTCCCCCAACCTCACCAAACCTCTCAGCCCCAAGAGTGTCCACCCTTATGTCTCATCCAGCTGTGGGTCTAGATATGGTCAATCCAGGTTGCATCACAGCCCCTGAACGAATTGTGTAAGAGTTTCTCTGTCTTTCCCTGTCTTTGTTTCATGGGTTTTTAAAAGTAATTTATTTTTATAATGGGGTTTAGCTGCTTTTCACGGCTGTGTTTATGCCGCTTTACACCCACTTGACACACTAACAGAGAGATATCAATACATAGGTTTTAAGATTATTACTAGTCAGATATATTCTTGTGCGGTGAATCGGGCGTGTTGAGTCCAGTTCTCTGAGCAAGGAGTAGGTCTTGTCTATTACATATTGGGTTTATGGAACGGTATCTGAGCTAATTTGAAACTCTTGTTTTATGTATCACCCCACCTCACCTTTCCCGTTAAGCAGCCATAGTGTGTTTTCTGCATGTGTGACTCTGTTCTGTTTTGTAATTCAGTTCAAGTGTAACGGTTTTTACATTCCCTCTATAAGTGACACCTTATGAGAAGTGTCCTTTTCTGTGTGACTTATTTCACTTAGAATCGTCTTACCTAAATCCACTCATCATGCTGCTACTAGCCTTATGACATTGATTTCATGGCTGAGTGATATTCCATTGTACATAAGGACCACAACTTTTTGATCCATTTTTCGCTTTCCTGGGATATTTAAGGTGGAATGAAGTGGAGGTCCTTGTCAACAGAGCAGCCCTAAACTTTGGAGTGCTTGTGTCTTGCTGATTTTCAATTTTCCCACTTTATCCCCCCATGCGTGGAAGTGCCCTATGCTCTCTAAGCTGTGTTTCTTAGATGTTTCAGGACACACCGTACACTTATCCAGAGTGGCTGTTGGCGATTTACATCCCGCCCATTAGTGTAGCAAGGCTCCGATTCCTCCATGGCCTGTCCTGCATTTCTGGTTTTGACACTTTTTTCAGCATGGCCCTTTTGACCGATGGGAAGCGAGACTTCTTTGTAGCGCTGATTTGCCTTTCCAGGTTGCTTGGTTGGCCAAAAAGGGCGTATGCGTTTTTTCCTGAATATATTCAGGAAAAAACGCATACGCCCTTTTTGGCCAAGGGCATCATTGTCAACGTTTTGCCGCTTTTCATGTGCTTTAAAGGCGATTCGAATCTACCTCCTGAAATCTGTTTCCTGCAATTCTGCCTTGATTTCAAATCCTCTTCTTTGCCTTCCCTCAATATATTTGTGGACGAGAGTTATCATTTATAACTCTGCAGGTTTGTGAATTGCAGTGCCCTGAAGCTCCATTTTACAAGTCGCTTTTTTGGGAGCTGGCCGCAAAAGCGCAGGATGGCTTCAGGCCCTGTTCTGGTTCCGGGGGGCAGGCTGAGCCTGTGGTTAATTCTTCTTCCTGATGGGAAAATAGAGTGACCTGTGCCTGTCCCAACACCAAGAGCTAGTCTCTCATTGGTTCCCCGTCTTCCCGTTCATCCTCAGGACAAATTGCAACCTGTACGGAACAGGAGGTTAAAGGTGCTGAGGCTCCAAGTAGGGAGATTGCTAGTAAAGTGGCTGGAATGGCGAACCCGAGCACAAGGAGATGAGAAATGAGGTGCGTTTTAGAAACCTTTCCCCATCACACGGTGTACCATCTTCTGGGTTTCTCATGCATGTTTTCGATGTAGGAAGATGCCCTTGAACCTGGAGATTTGGGACCCATGCGATGGGTAGCACGCAGTATTACTTTAAAGGGTCTGCGTTTGCTCACCCAACCTCACCAAACCTCTCAGCCCCAAGAGTGTCCACCCTTATGTCTCATCCAGCTGTGGGTCTAGATATGGTCAATCCAGGTTGCATCACAGCCCCTGAACGAATTGTGTAAGAATTTCTCTGTCTTTCCCTGTCTTTGTTTCATGGGTTTTTAAAAGTAATTTATTTTTATAATGGGGTTTAGCTGCTTTTCACGGCTGTGTTTATGCCGCTTTACACCCACTTGACACACTAACAGAGAGATATCAATACATAGGTTTTAAGATTATTACTAGTCAGATATATTCTTGTGCGGTGAATCGGGCGTGTTGAGTCCAGTTCTCTGAGCAAGGAGTAGGTCTTGTCTATTACATATTGGGTTTATGGAACGGTATCTGAGCTAATTTGAAACTCTTGTTTTATGTATCACCCCACCTCACCTTTCCCGTTAAGCAGCCATAGTGTGTTTTCTGCATGTGTGACTCTGTTCTGTTTTGTAATTCAGTTCAAGTGTAACGGTTTTTACATTCCCTCTATAAGTGACACCTTATGAGAAGTGTCCTTTTCTGTGTGACTTATTTCACTTAGAATCGTCTTACCTAAATCCACTCATCATGCTGCTACTAGCCTTATGACATTGATTTCATGGCTGAGTGATATTCCATTGTACATAAGGACCACAACTTTTTGATCCATTTTTCGCTTTCCTGGGATATTTAAGGTGGAATGAAGTGGAGGTCCTTGTCAACAGAGCAGCCCTAAACTTTGGGGTGCTTGTGTCTTGCTGATTTTCAATTTTCCCACTTTATCCCCCCATGCGTGGAAGTGCCCTATGCTCTCTAAGCTGTGTTTTTTAGATGTTTCAGGACACACCGTACACTTCTCCAGAGTGGCTGTTGGCGATTTACATCCCGCCCATCAGTGTAGCAAGGCTCCCATTTCTCCATGGCCTGTCCTGCATTTCTGGTTTTGACACTTTTTTCAGCATGGCCCTTTTGACCGATGGGAAGCGAGACTTCTTTGTAGCGCTGATTTGCCTTTCCAGGTTGCTTGGTTGGCCAAAAAGGGCGTATGCGTTTTTTCCTGAATATATTCAGGAAAAAACGCATACGCCCTTTTTGGCCAAGGGCATCATTGTCAACGTTTTGCCGCTTTTCATGTGCTTTAAAGGCGATTCGAATCTACCTCCTGAAATCTGTTTCCTGCAATTCTGCCTTGATTTCAAATCCTCTTCTTTGCCTTCCCTCAATATATTTGTGGACGAGAGTTATCATTTATAACTCTGCAGGTTTGTGAAATGCAGTGCCCTGAAACTCCATTTTACAAGTCGCTTTTTTGGTAGCTGGCCGCAAAAGTGCAGGATGGCTTCAGGCCCTTTTCTGGTTCTGGGCGGCAGGCTGAGCCTGTGGTTAATTCTTCTTCCTGATGGGAAAATAGGGTGACCTGGGCCTGTCCCAACACCTAGATCCAATCTCTCATTGGTTGCCCCTCTTCCCGTTCATCCTCAGGACAAATTGCAACCTGTATGGAACAGGAGGTTAAAGGTGCTGATTCTGCAAGTAGGGAGATTGCTAGTAAAGTAGCTTAAATGGTGAACCTGAGCACAAGGAGATGAGAAATGAGGTGCGTTTTAGAAACCTTTCCCGATCACACGGTGTACCACCTTCTGGGTTTCTCATGCATGTTTTCGATGTACGAAGATGCCCTTGAACCTGGAGATTTGGGACCCATGGGATGGGTACCACGCAGTATTACTTTAAAGGGTCTGCGTTTGCTCCCCCAACCTCACCAAACCTCTCAGCCCCAAGAGTGTCCACCCTTATGTCTCATCCAGCTGTGGGTCTAGATATGGTCAATCCAGGTTGCATCACAGCCCCTGAACGAATTGTGTAAGAGTTTCTCTGTCTTTCCCTGTCTTTGTTTCATGGGTTTTTAAAAGTAATTTATTTTTATAATGGGGTTTAGCTGCTTTTCACGGCTGTGTTTATGCCGCTTTACACCCACTTGACACACTAACAGAGAGATATCAATACATAGGTTTTAAGATTCTTACTACTCAGATATATCCTTGTGCGGTGAATAGGGGTTGTTGAGTCCAGTTCACTGAGCAAGGAGTATGTCTTGTCTATTACATATTGGGTTTATGGAACGGTATCTGAGCTAATGGAAACCCCTGTTTTATGCATCACCCCACCTCACCTTTCCCGTTAAGCAGCCATAGTGTGTTTTCTAAACGTGTGACTCTCTTCTGTTTTGTAATTCAGTTCAAGTGTAGCGGTTTTTACATTCCCTCTATAAGTGATAGCTTATGATAAGTGTCTTTTTCTGTGTGTCTTATTTCACTTAGAATCGTCGTACCTAAATCCACTCATCATGCTGCTACTACCCTTATGACATTGATTTCATGGCTGAGTGATATTCCATTGTACATAAGGACCACAACTTTTGTATCCATTTTTCGCTTTCCTGGGATATTTAAGGTGAAATGAAGTGGAGGTCCTTGTCAACAGAGCAGCCCTAAACTTTGGGGTGCTTGTGTCTTGCTGATTTTCAATTTTCCCACTTTATCCCCCCATGCGTGGAAGTGCCCTATGCTCTCTAAGCTGTGTTTTTTATATGTTTCAGGACACACCGTACACTTCTCCAGAGTGGCTGTTGGCGATTTACATCCCGCCCATCAGTGTAGCAAGGCTCCGATTCCTCCATGGCCTGTCCTGCATTTCTGGTTTTGACACTTTTTTCAGCATGGCCCTTTTGACCGATGGGAAGCGAGACTTCTTTGTAGCGCTGATTTGCCTTTCCAGGTTGCTTGGTTGGCCAAAAAGGGCGTATGCGTTTTTTCCTGAATATATTCAGGAAAAAACGCATACGCCCTTTTTGGCCAAGGGCATCATTGTCAACGTTTTGCCACTTTTCATGTGCTTTAAAGGCGATTCGAATCTACCTCCTGAAATCTGTTTCTGCAATTCTGCCTTGATTTCAAATCCTCTTCTTTGCCTTCCCTCAATATATTTGTGGACGAGAGTTATCATTTATAACTCTGCAGGTTTGTGAATTGCAGTGCCCTGAAGCTCCATTTTACAAGTCGCTTTTTTGGGAGCTGGCCGCAAAAGCGCAGGATGGCTTCAGGCCCTGTTCTGGTTCCGGGGGGCAGGCTGAGCCTGTGGTGAATTCTTCTTCCTGATGGGAAAATAGAGTGACCTGTGCCTGTCCCAACACCAAGAGCTAGTCTCTCATTGGTTCTCCGTCTTCCTGTTCATCCTCAGGACAAATTGCAAGCTGTACGGAACAGGAGGTTAAAGTTGCTGAGGCTCCAAGTAGGGAGATTGCTAGTAAAGTGGCTGGAATGGCGAACCCGAGCACAAGGAGATGAGAAATGAGGTGCGTTTTAGAAACCTTTCCCGGTCACACGGTCTACCACCTTCTGGGTTTCTCATGCATGTTTTCGATGTAGGAAGATGCCCTTGAACCTGGAGATTTGGGACCCATGGGATGGGTAACAGGCAGTAGTACTTTAAAGGCTCTGCGTTTGCTCCCCCAACCTCACCAAATCTCTCAGCCCCGAAAGTATCCACCCTTACGTCTCATCCAGCTGTGGGTCTAGATATGGTCAATCCAGGTGGCATCACAGCCCCTGAACGAATTTTGTAAGAATTTCTCTCTCTTTCACTGTCTTTGTTTCACGGGTTTTTAAAATTAATTTATTTTTATAATGGGGTTTAGCTGCTTTTCACGGCTGTGTTTATGCCGCTTTACACCCACTTGACTCACATCCAGAGAGATATCAATACATAGGTTTTAAGATTCTTACTAGTCAGATATATTCTTGTGCGGTGAATAAGGGGTGTTGAGTCCAGTTCACTGAGCAAGGAGTAGGTCTTTCTATTACATATTGGGTTTATGGAACGGTATCTGAGCTAATTTGAAAGCCTTGTTTTATGCATCACCCACCTCACCTTTCCCGTTAAGCAGCCATAGTGTGTTTTCTAAACGTGTGACTCTGTTCTGTTTTGTAATTCAGTTCAAGTGTAGCGGTTCTTACATTCCCTCTATAAGTGATAGCTTATGAGAAGTGTCTTTTTCTGTGTGACTTATTTCACTTAGAAATGTCTTACCTAAATCCACTCATCATGCTGCTACTAGCCTTATGACATTGATTTTATGGCTGAGTGATATTCCATTGTACATATGGACCACCACTTCTTTATCCATTTTTCTCTTTCCTGGGATATTTAAGGTGTCATGAAGTGGAGGTTCTTGTCAACAGAGCAGCCCTAAACTTTGGGGTGCCTGTGTCTTGCTGATTTTTAGTTTTCCCAATTTATACGCCCGTGAGTGGAAGTGCCCTATGCGCTCTAAGCTGTGTTTTTTCGATGTTTCAGGACACACCGTACACTTCTCCAGAGTGGCTGTTGGCAGTTTACATCCCGCCCATCAGCGTAGCAAGGCTCTCATTTCTCCATGGCCTGTCCTGCATTTCTGGTTTTGACACTTTTTTCAGCATGGCCATTTTGACCGATGGGAAGCGAGACTTCTTTGTAGTGCTGATTTGCCTTTCCAGGTTGCTTGGTTGGCCAAAAAGGGCGTATGCGTTTTTTCCTGAATATATTCAGGAAAAAACGCATACGCCCTTTTTGGCCAAGGGCATCATTGTCGACGTTTTGCCGCTTTTCATGTGCTTTAAAGGCGATTCGAATCTACCTCCTGAAATCTGTTTCATGCAATTCTGCCTTGCTTTCAAATCCTCTTCGTTGCCTTCCCTCAATATATTTGAGGAGGAGAATTATCATTTATAACTCTGCTGGTTTGTGAATTGCAGTGCCCCTGAGCTCCATTTTTCAACTCGCTTTTTTGGGAGCTGGCCGCAAAAGCGCAGGATGGCCTCAGGCCCTATTTTGGTTCCGGGTTTCAGGCTGAGCCTGTGGTTAATTCTTCTTCCTGATGGGAAAATAGAGTGACCTGTGCCTGTCCCAACACCGAGAGCTAGTCTTTCATTGGCTCCCCCTCTTCCCGTTCATCCTCAGGACAAATTGAAAGTTGTACGGAACAGGAGGTTACAGGTGCTGATTCTCCAAGGAGGGAGATTGCTAGTAAAGGGGCTGGAATGGCGAACCCGAGCACAAGGATATTAGAAATGGAGTGCGTTTTAGAAACCTTTCCCGGTCACACGGTCTACCACCTTTTGGGTTTCTCATGCATGTTTTTGATGTAGGAAGATGCCCTTGAACCTGGAGATTTGGGACCCATGGGATGGGTAACAGGCAGTAGTACTTTAAAGGCTCTGCGTTTGCTCCCCCAACCTAACCAAATCTCTCAGCCCCGAGAGTATCCACCCTTACGTCTCATCCAGCTGTGGGTCTAGATATGGTCAATCCAGCTGGCATCACAGCCCCTGAACGAATTTTGTAAGAATTTCTCTCTCTTTCACTGTCTTTGTTTCACGGGCTTTTAAAATTAATTTATTTTTATAATGGTGTTTAGCTGCTTTTCACGGCTGTGTTTATGCCGCTTTACACCCACTTGACTCACTTCCAGAGAGATATAAATTCATAGGTTTTAAAATTCTTACTACTTAGATATATTCTTGTGCGGTGAATAAGGGGTGTTGAGACCAGTTCACTGAGCAAGGAGTAGGTCTTGTCTATTACATATTGGGTTTATGGAACGGTATCTGAACTAATTTGAAACCCTTGTTTTATGCATCACCCCAGCTCACCTTTCCCGTTAAGCAGCCATAGTGTGTTTTCTAAACGTGTGACTCTGTTCTGTTTTGTAATTCAGTTCAAGTGTAGCGGTTTTTACATTCCCTGTATAAGTGATAGCTTATGATAAGTGTCTTTTTCTGTGTGACTTATTTCACTTAGAATCGTCGTACCTAAATCCACTCATCATGCTGCTACTAGCCATATGACATTGATTTCATGGCTGAGTGATATTCCATTGTACATAAGGACCACCACTTCTTTATCCATTTTTCTCTTTCCTGGGATATTTAAGGTGTCATGAAGTGGAGGTCCTTGTCAACAGAGCAGCCCTAAACTTTGGGGTGCCTGTGTCTTGCTGATTTTTAGTTTTCTCAATATATACGCACGTGAGTGGAAGTGCCCTATGCGCTCTAAGCTGTGTTTTTTAGATGTTTCAGGACACACCGTAAACTTCTCCAGAGTGGCTGTTGGCAGTTTACATCCCGCCTATCAGCGTAGCAAGGCTCTCATTTCTCCATGGCCTGTCCTGCATTTCTGGTTTTGACACTTTTTTCAGCATGGCCCTTTTGACCGATGGGAAGCGAGACTTCTTTGTAGCGCTGATTTGCCTTTCCAGGTTGCTTGGTTGGCCAAAAAGGGCGTATGCGTTTTTTCCTGAATATATTCAGGAAAAAACGCATACGCCCTTTTTGGCCAAGGGCATCATTGTCGACGTTTTGCCGCTTTTCATGTGCTTTAAAGGTGATTCGTATCTACCTCCTGAAATCTGTTTCCTGCAATTCTGCCTTGCTTCCAAATCCTCTTCGTTGCCTTCCCTCAATATATTTGTGGACGAGAGTTATCATTTATAACTCTGCAGGTTTGTGAATTTCAGTGCCCCTGATCTCCATTTTTCAACGCGCTTTTTTGGGAGCTGGCCGCAAAAGTGTAGGATGGCCTCAGGCCCTATTCTGGTTCCGGGCGGCAGGCTGAGCCTGTGGTTAATTCTTCTTCCTGATGGGAAAATATAGTGACCTGTGCCTGTCCCAACACCTAGAGCTAGTCTCTCATTGGCTCCCCCTCTTCCCGTTCATCCTCAGGACAAATTGAAAGCTGTACGGAACAGGAGGTTAAAGGTGCTGATTCTCCAAGGAGGGAGATTGCTAGTAAAGCGGCTGGAATAACGAACCCGAGCACAAGGAGATGAGAAATGAGGTGCGTTTTAGAAACCTTTCTCGGTCACACGGTCTACCACCTTCTGGGTTTCTCATGCATGTTTTCGATGTAGGAAGATGCCCTTGAACCTGGAGATTTGGGACCCATGGGATGGGTAACAGGCAGTAGTACTTTAAAGGCTCTGCGTTTGCTCCCCCAACCTCACCAAATCTCTCAGCCCCAAAAGTATCCACCCTTACATCTCATCCAGCTGTGGGTCTAGATATGGTCAATCCAGGTGGCATCACAGCCCCTGAACGAATTTTGTAAGAATTTCTCTCTCTTTCACTGTCTTTGTTTCACGGGTTTTTAAAATTAATTTATTTTTATAATGGGGTTTAGCTGCTTTTCACGGCTGTGTTTATGCCGCTTTACACCCACTTGACTCACATCCAGAGAGATATCAATACATAGGTTTTAAGATTCTTACTAGTCAGATATATTCTTGTGCGGTGAATAGGGGGTGTTGAGTCCAGTTCACTGAGCAAGGAGTAGGTCTTTCTATTACATATTGGGTTTATGGAACGGTATCTGAGCTAATTTGAAACCCTTGTTTTATGCATCACCCCACCTCACCTTTCCCGTTAAGCAGCCATAGTGTGTTTTCTAAACGTGTGACTCTGTTCTGTTTTGTAATTCAGTTCAAGTGTAGCGGTTTTTACATTCCCTCTATAAGTGATAGCTTATGATAAGTGTCTTTTTCTCTGTGACTTATTTCACTTAGAATTGTCGTACCTAAATCCACTCATCATGCTGCTACTAGCCTTATGACATTGATTTCATGGCTGAATGATATTCCATTGTACATAAGGACCACCACTTCTTTATCCATTTTTCTCTTTCCCGGGGTATTTAAGGTGTCATGAAGTGGAGGTTCTTGTCAACAGAGCAGCCCTAAACTTTGGGGTGCCTGTGTCTTGCTGATTTTTAGTTTTCCCAATTTATACGCCAGTGAGTGGATGTGCCCTATGCGCACTAAGCTGTGTTTTTTCGATGTTTCAGGACACATCGTACACTTCTCCAGAGTGGCTGTTGGCAATTTACATCCCGCCCATCAGCGTAGCAAGGCTCCCATTTTCCATGGCCTGTCCTGCATTTCTGGTTTTGACACTTTTTTCAGGATGGCCCTTTTGACCCATGGGAAGCGAGACTTCTTTGTAGCGCTGATTTGCCTTTCCAGGTTTCTTGGTTGGCCAAAAAGGGCGTATGCGTTTTTTCCTGATTATATTCAGGAAAAAACGCATACGCCCTTTTTGGCCAAGGGCATCATTGTCGACGTTTTGCTGCTTTTCATGTGCTTTAAAGGCGATTCGAATCTACCTTCTGAAATCTGTTTCCTGCAATTCTGCCTTGATTTCAAATCCTCTTCTTTGCCTTCCCTCAATATATTTGTGGACGAGAGTTATCATTTATAACTCTGCAGGTTTGTGAATTGCAGTGCCCTGAAGCTCCATTTTACAAGTCGCTTTTTTGGGAGCTGGCCGCAAAAGCGCAGGATGGCTTCAGGCCCTGTTCTGGTTCCGGGGGGCAGGCTGAGCCTGTGGTTAATTCTTCTTCCTGATGGGAAAATAGAGTGACCTGTGCCTGTCCCAACACCAAGAGCTAGTCTCTCATTGGTTCCCCATCTTCCCGTTCATCCTCAGGACAAATTGCAACCTGTACGGAACAGGAGGTTAAAGGTGCTGATGCTCCAAGTAGGGAGATTGCTAGTAAAGTGGCTGGAATGGCGAACCTGAGCACAAGGAGATGAGAAATGAGGTGCGTTTTAGAAACCTTTCCCCATCACACGGTGTACCATCTTCTGGGTTTCTCATGCATGTTTTCGATGTAGGAAGATGCCCTTGAACCTGGAGATTTGGGACCCATGCGATGGGTAGCACGCAGTATTACTTTAAAGGGTCTGCGTTTGCTCACCCAACCTCACCAAACCTCTCAGCCCCAAGAGTGTCCACCCTTATGTCTCATCCAGCTGTGGGTCTAGATATGGTCAATCCAGGTTGCATCACAGCCCCTGAACGAATTGTGTAAGAATTTCTCTGTCTTTCCCTGTCTTTGTTTCATGGGTTTTTAAAAGTAATTTATTTTTATAATGGGGTTTAGCTGCTTTTCACGGCTCTGTTTATGCCGCTTTACACCCACTTGACACACTAACAGAGAGATATCAATACATAGGTTTTAAGATTATTACTAGTCAGATATATTCTTGTGCGGTGAATCGGGCGTGTTGAGTCCAGTTCTCTGAGCAAGGAGTAGGTCTTGTCTATTACATATTGGGTTTATGGAACGGTATCTGAGCTAATTTGAAACTCTTGTTTTATGTATCACCCCACCTCACCTTTCCCGTTAAGCAGCCATAGTGTGTTTTCTGCATGTGTGACTCTGTTCTGTTTTGTAATTCAGTTCAAGTGTAACGGTTTTTCATTCCCTCTATAAGTGACACCTTATGAGAAGTGTCCTTTTCTGTGTGACTTATTTCACTTAGAATCGTCTTACCTAAATCCACTCATCATGCTGCTACTAGCCTTATGACATTGATTTCATGGCTGAGTGATATTCCATTGTACATAAGGACCACAACTTTTTTATCCATTTTTCGCTCTCCTGGGATATTTAAGGTGGAATGAAGTGGAGGTCTTTGTCAACAGAGCAGCCCTAAACTTTGGGGTGCTTGTGTCTTGCTGATTTTCAATTTTCCCACTTTATCCCCCCATGAGTGGAAGTGCCCTATGCTCTCTAAGCTGTGTTTTTTAGATGTTTCAGGACACACCGTACACTTCTCCAGAGTGGCTGTTGGCGATTTACATCCCGCCCATCAGTGTAGCAAGGCTCCCATTTCTCCATGGCCTGTCCTGCATTTCTGGTTTTGACACTTTTTTCAGCATGGCCCTTTTGACCGATGGGAAGCGAGACTTCTTTGTAGCGCTGATTTGCCTTTCCAGGTTGCTTGGTTGGCCAAAAAGGGCCTATGCGTTTTTTCCTGAATATATTCAGGAAAAAACGCATACGCCCTTTTTGGCCAAGGGCATCATTGTCAACGTTTTGCCGCTTTTCATGTGCTTTAAAGGCGATTCGAATCTACCTCCTGAAATCTGTTTCCTGCAATTCTGCCTTGATTTCAAATCCTCTTCTTTGCCTTCCCTCAATATATTTGTGGACGAGAGTTATCATTTATAACTGTGCAGGTTTGTGAATTGCAGTGCCCTGAAGCTCCATTTTACAAGTCGCTTTTTTGGGAGCTGGCCGCAAAAGCGCAGGATGGCTTCAGGCCCTGTTCTGGTTCCGGGGGGCAGGCTGAGCCTGTGGTTAATTCTTCTTCCTGATGGGAAAATAGAGTGACCTGTGCCTGTCCCAACACCAAGAGCTAGTCTCTCATTGGTTCCCCGTCTTCCCGTTCATCCTCAGGACAAATTGCAACCTGTACGGAACAGGAGGTTAAAGGTGCTGATGCTCCAAGTAGGGAGATTGCTAGTAAAGTGGCTGGAATGGCGAACCCGAGCACAAGGAGATGAGAAATGAGGTGCGTTTTAGAAACCTTTCCCCATCACACGGTGTACCATCTTCTGGGTTTCTCATGCATGTTTTCGATGTAGGAAGATGCCCTTGAACCTGGAGATTTGGGACCCATGCGATGGGTAGCACGCAGTATTACTTTAAAGGGTCTGCGTTTGCTCACCCAACCTCACCAAACCTCTCAGCCCCAAGAGTGTCCACCCTTATGTCTCATCCAGCTGTGGGTCTAGATATGGTCAATCCAGGTTGCATCACAGCCCCTGAACGAATTGTGTAAGAATTTCTCTGTCTTTCCCTGTCTTTGTTTCATGGGTTTTTAAAAGTAATTTATTTTTATAATGGTGTTTAGCTGCTTTTCACGGCTGTGTTTATGCCGCTTTACACCCACTTGACACACTAACAGAGAGATATCAATACATAGGTTTTAAGATTATTACTAGTCAGATATATTCTTGTGCGGTGAATCGGGCGTGTTGAGTCCAGTTCTCTGAGCAAGGAGTAGGTCTTGTCTATTACATATTGGGTTTATGGAACGGTATCTGAGCTAATTTGAAACTCTTGTTTTATGTATCACCCCACCTCACCTTTCCCGTTAAGCAGCCATAGTGTGTTTTCTGCATGTGTGACTCTGTTCTGTTTTGTAATTCAGTTCAAGTGTAACGGTTTTTCATTCCCTCTATAAGTGACACCTTATGAGAAGTGTCCTTTTCTGTGTGACTTATTTCACTTAGAATCGTCTTACCTAAATCCACTCATCATGCTGCTACTAGCCTTATGACATTGATTTCATGGCTGAGTGATATTCCATTGTACATAAGGACCACAACTTTTTGATCCATTTTTCGCTCTCCTGGGATATTTAAGGTGGAATGAAGTGGAGGTCTTTGTCAACAGAGCAGCCCTAAACTTTGGGGTGCTTGTGTCTTGCTGATTTTCAATTTTCCCACTTTATCCCCCCATGAGTGGAAGTGCCCTATGCTCTCTAAGCTGTGTTTTTTAGATGTTTCAGGACACACCGTACACTTCTCCAGAGTGGCTGTTGGCGATTTACATCCCGCCCATCAGTGTAGCAAGGCTCCCATTTCTCCATGGCCTGTCCTGCATTTCTGGTTTTGACACTTTTTTCAGCATGGCCCTTTTGACCGATGGGAAGCGAGACTTCTTTGTAGCGCTGATTTGCCTTTCCAGGTTGCTTGGTTGGCCAAAAAGGGCGTATGCGTTTTTTCCTGAATATATTCAGGAAAAAACGCATACGCCCTTTTTGGCCAAGGGCATCATTGTCAACGTTTTGCCGCTTTTCATGTGCTTTAAAGGCGATTCGAATCTACCTCCTGAAATCTGTTTCCTGCAATTCTGCCTTGATTTCAAATCCTCTTCTTTCCCTTCCCTCAATATATTTGTGGACGAGAGTTATCATTTATAACTCTGCAGGTTTGTGAATTGCAGTGCCCTGAAGCTCCATTTTACAAGTCGCTTTTTTGGGAGCTGGCCGCAAAAGCGCAGGATGGCTTCAGGCCCTGTTCTGGTTCCGGGGGGCAGGCTGAGCCTGTGGTTAATTCTTCTTCCTGATGGGAAAATAGAGTGACCTGTGCCTGTCCCAACACCAAGAGCTAGTCTCTCATTGGTTCCCCGTCTTCCCGTTCATCCTCAGGACAAATTGCAACCTGTACGGAACAGGAGGTTAAAGGTGCTGAGGCTCCAAGTAGGGAGATTGCTAGTAAAGTGGCTGGAATGGCGAACCCGAGCACAAGGAGATGAGAAATGAGGTGCGTTTTAGAAACCTTTCCCCATCACACGGTGTACCATCTTCTGGGTTTCTCATGCATGTTTTCGATGTAGGAAGATGCCCTTGAACCTGGAGATTTGGGACCCATGCGATGGGTAGCACGCAGTATTACTTTAAAGGGTCTGCGTTTGCTCACCCAACCTCACCAAACCTCTCAGCCCCAAGAGTGTCCACCCTTATGTCTCATCCAGCTGTGGGTCTAGATATGGTCAATCCAGGTTGCATCACAGCCCCTGAACGACTTGTGTAAGAATTTCTCTGTCTTTCCCTGTCTTTGTTTCATGGGTTTTTAAAAGTAATTTATTTTTATAATGGGGTTTAGCTGCTTTTCACGGCTGTGTTTATGCCGCTTTACACCCACTTGACACACTAACAGAGAGATATCAATACATAGGTTTTAAGATTATTACTAGTCAGATATATTCTTGTGCGGTGAATCGGGCGTGTTGAGTCCAGTTCTCTGAGCAAGGAGTAGGTCTTGTCTATTACATATTGGGTTTATGGAATGGTATCTGAGCTAATTTGAAACTCTTGTTTTATGTATCACCCCACCTCACCTTTCCCGTTAAGCAGCCATAGTGTGTTTTCTGCATGTGTGACTCTGTTCTGTTTTGTAATTCAGTTCAAGTATAACGGTTTTTACATTCCCTCTATAAGTGACACCTTATGAGAAGTGTCCTTTTCTGTGTGACTTATTTCACTTAGAATCGTCTTACCTAAATCCACTTATCATGCTGCTACTAGCCTTATGACATTGATTTCATGGCTGAGTGATATTCCATTGTACATAAGGACCACAACTTTTTTATCCATTTTTCGCTCTCCTGGGATATTTAAGGTGGAATGAAGTGGAGGTCTTTGTCAACAGAGCAGCCCTAAACTTTGGGGTGCTTGTGTCTTGCAGATTTTCAATTTTCCCACTTTATCCCCCCATGAGTGGAAGTGCCCTATGCTCTCTAAGCTGTGTTTTTTAGATGTTTCAGGACACACCGTACACTTCTCCAGAGTGGCTGTTGGCAATTTACATCCCGCCCATCAGTGTAGCAAGTCTCCCATTATTCCATGGCCTGTCCTGCATTTCTGGTTTGACACTTTTTTCAGCATGGCCCTTTTGACCGATGGGAAGCGAGACTTCTTTGTAGCGCTGATTTGCCTTTCCAGGTTGCTTGGTTGGCCAAAAAGGGCGTATGCGTTTTTTCCTGAATATATTCAGGAAAAAATGCATACGCCCTTTTTGGCCAAGGGCATCATTGTCAACGTTTTGCCGCTTTTCATGTGCTTTAAAGGCGATTCGAATCTACCTCCTGAAATCTGTTTCCTGCAATTCTGCCTTGATTTCAAATCCTCTTCTTTGCCTTCCCTCAATATATTTGTGGACGAGAGTTATCATTTATAACTCTGCAGGTTTGTGAATTGCAGTGCCCTGAAGCTCCATTTTACAAGTCGCTTTTTTGGGAGCTGGCCGCAAAAGCGCAGGATGGCTTCAGGCCCTGTTCTGGTTCCGGGGGGCAGGCTGAGCCTGTGGTTAATTCTTCTTCCTGATGGGTAAATAGAGTGACCTGTGCCTGTCCCAACACCAAGAGCTAGTCTCTCATTGGTTCCCCGTCTTCCCGTTCATCCTCAGGACAAATTGCAACCTGTACGGAACAGGAGGTTAAAGGTGCTGATGCTCCAAGTAGGGAGATTGCTAGTAAAGTGGCTGGAATGGCCAACCCGAGCACAAGGAGATGAGAAATGAGGTGCGTTTTAGAAACCTTTCCCCATCACACGGTGTACCATCTTCTGGGTTTCTCATGCATGTTTTCGATGTAGGAAGATGCCCTTGAACCTGGAGATTTGGGACCCATGCGATGGGTAGCACGCAGTATTACTTTAAAGGGTCTGCGTTTGCTCACCCAACCTCACCAAACCTCTCAGCCCCAAGAGTGTCCACCCTTATGTCTCATCCAGCTGTGGGTCTAGATATGGTCAATCCAGGTTGCATCACAGCCCCTGAACGAATTGTGTAAGAATTTCTCTGTCTTTCCCTGTCTTTGTTTCATGGGTTTTTAAAAGTAATTTATTTTTATAATGGTGTTTAGCTGCTTTTCACGGCTGTGTTTATGCCGCTTTACACCCACTTGACACACTAACAGAGAGATATCAATACATAGGTTTTAAGATTATTACTAGTCAGATATATTCTTGTGCGGTGAATCGGGCGTGTTGAGTCCAGTTCTCTGAGCAAGGAGTAGGTCTTGTCTATTACATATTGGGTTTATGGAACGGTATCTGAGCTAATTTGAAACTCTTGTTTTATGTATCACCCCACCTCACCTTTCCCGTTAAGCAGCCATAGTGTGTTTTCTGCATGTGTGACTCTGTTCTGTTTTGTAATTCAGTTCAAGTGTAACGGTTTTTACATTCCCTCTATAAGTGAAACCTTATGAGAAGTGTCCTTTTCTGTGTGACTTATTTCACTTAGAATCGTCTTACCTAAATCCACTCATCATGCTGCTACTAGCCTTATGACATTGATTTCATGGCTGAGTGATATTCCATTGTACATAAGGACCACAACTTTTTGATCCATTTTTCGCTCTCCTGGGATATTTAAGGTGGAATGAAGTGGAGGTCTTTGTCAACAGAGCAGCCCTAAACTTTGGGGTGCTTGTGTCTTGCTGATTTTCAATTTTCCCACTTTATCCCCCCATGAGTGGAAGTGCCCTATGCTCTCTAAGCTGTGTTTTTTAGATGTTTCAGGACACACCGTACACTTCTCCAGAGTGGCTGTTGGCGATTTACATCCCGCCCATCAGTGTAGCAAGGCTCCCATTTCTCCATGGCCTGTCCTGCATTTCTGGTTTTGACACTTTTTTCAGCATGGCCCTTTTGACCGATGGGAAGCGAGACTTCTTTGTAGCGCTGATTTGCCTTTCCAGGTTGCTTGGTTGGCCAAAAAGGGCGTATGCGTTTTTTCCTGAATATATTCAGGAAAAAACGCATACGCCCTTTTTGGCCAAGGGCATCATTGTCAACGTTTTGCCGCTTTTCATGTGCTTTAAAGGCGATTCGAATCTACCTCCTGAAATCTGTTTCCTGCAATTCTGCCTTGATTTCAAATCCTCTTCTTTGCCTTCCCTCAATATATTTGTGGACGAGAGTTATCATTTATAACTCTGCAGGTTTGTGAATTGCAGTGCCCTGAAGCTCCATTTTACAAGTCGCTTTTTTGGGAGCTGGCCGCAAAAGCGCAGGATGGCTTCAGGCCCTGTTCTGGTTCCGGGGGGCAGGCTGAGCCTGTGGTTAATTCTTCTTCCTGATGGGAAAATAGAGTGACCTGTGCCTGTCCCAACACCAAGAGCTAGTCTCTCATTGGTTCCCCGTCTTCCCGTTCATCCTCAGGACAAATTGCAACCTGTACAGAACAGGAGGTTAAAGGTGCTGAGGCTCCAAGTAGGGAGATTGCTAGTAAAGTGGCTGGAATGGCGAACCCGAGCACAAGGAGATGAGAAATGAGGTGCGTTTTAGAAACCTTTCCCCATCACACGGTGTACCATCTTCTGGGTTTCTCATGCATGTTTTCGATGTAGGAAGATGCCCTTGAACCTGGAGATTTGGGACCCATGCGATGGGTAGCACGCAGTATTACTTTAAAGGGTCTGCGTTTGCTCACCCAACCTCACCAAACCTCTCAGCCCCAAGAGTGTCCACCCTTATGTCTCATCCAGCTGTGGGTCTAGATATGGTCAATCCAGGTTGCATCACAGCCCCTGAACGAATTGTGTAAGAATTTCTCTGTCTTTCCCTGTCTTTGTTTCATGGGTTTTTAAAAGTAATTTATTTTTATAATGGGGTTTAGCTGCTTTTCACGGCTGTGTTTATGCCGCTTTACACCCACTTGACACACTAACAGAGAGATATCAATACATAGGTTTTAAGATTATTACTAGTCAGATATATTCTTGTGCGGTGAATCGGGCATGTTGAGTCCAGTTCTCTGAGCAAGGAGTAGGTCTTGTCTATTACATATTGGGTTTATGGAACGGTATCTGAGCTAATTTGAAACTCTTGTTTTATGTATCACCCCACCTCACCTTTCCCTTTAAGCAGCCATAGTGTGTTTTCTGCATGTGTGACTCTATTCTGTTTTGTAATTCAGTTCAAGTGTAACGGTTTTTACATTCCCTCTATAAGTGACACCTTATGAGAAGTGTCCTTTTCTGTGTGACTTATTTCACTTAGAATCGTCTTACCTAAATCCACTCATCATGCTGCTACTAGCCTTATGACATTGATTTCATGGCTGAGTGATATTCCATTGTACATAAGGACCACAACTTTTTTATCCATTTTTCGCTTTCCTGGGATATTTAAGGTGGAATGAAGTGGAGGTCTTTGTCAACAGAGCAGCCCTAAACTTTGGGGTGCTTGTGTCTTGCTGATTTTCAATTTTCCCACTTTATCCCCCCATGAGTGGAAGTGCCCTATGCTCTCTAAGCTGTGTTTTTTAGATGTTTCAGGACACACCGTACACTTCTCCAGAGTGGCTGTTGGCGATTTACATCCCGCCCATCAGTGTAGCAAGGCTCCCATTTCTCCATGGCCTGTCCTGCATTTCTGGTTTTGACACTTTTTTCAGCATGGCCCTTTTGACCGATGGGAAGCGAGACTTCTTTGTAGCGCTGATTTGCCTTTCCAGGTTGCTTGGTTGGCCAACAAGGGCGTATGCGTTTTTTCCTGAATATATTCAGGAAAAAACGCATACGCCCTTTTTGGCCAAGGGCATCATTGTCAACGTTTTGCCGCTTTTCATGTGCTTTAAAGGCGATTCGAATCTACCTCCTGAAATCTGTTTCCTGCAATTCTGCCTTGATTTCAAATCCTCTTCTTTGCCTTCCCTCAATATATTTGTGGACGAGAGTTATCATTTATAACTCTGCAGGTTTGTGAATTGCAGTGCCCTGAAGCTCCATTTTACAAGTCGCTTTTTTGGGAGCTGGCCGCAAAAGCGCAGGATGGCTTCAGGCCCTGTTCTGGTTCCGGGGGGCAGGCTGAGCCTGTGGTTAATTCTTCTTCCTGATGGGAAAATAGAGTGACCTGTGCCTGTCCCAACACCAAGAGCTAGTCTCTCATTGGTTCCCCGTCTTCCCGTTCATCCTCAGGACAAATTGCAACCTGTACGGAACAGGAGGTTAAAGGTGCTGAGGCTCCAAGTAGGGAGATTGCTAGTAAAGTGGCTGGAATGGCGAACCCGAGCACAAGGAGATGAGAAATGAGGTGCGTTTTAGAAACCTTTCCCCATCACACGGTGTACCATCTTCTGGGTTTCTCATGCATGTTTTCGATGTAGGAAGATGCCCTTGAACCTGGAGATTTGGGACCCATGCGATGGGTAGCACGCAGTATTACTTTAAAGGGTCTGCGTTTGCTCACCCAACCTCACCAAACCTCTCAGCCCCAAGAGTGTCCACCCTTATGTCTCATCCAGCTGTGGGTCTAGATATGGTCAATCCAGGTTGCATCACAGCCCCTGAACGACTTGTGTAAGAATTTCTCTGTCTTTCCCTGTCTTTGTTTCATGGGTTTTTAAAAGTAATTTATTTTTATAATGGGGTTTAGCTGCTTTTCACGGCTGTGTTTATGCCGCTTTACACCCACTTGACACACTAACAGAGAGATATCAATACATAGGTTTTAAGATTATTACTAGTCAGATATATTCTTGTGCGGTGAATCGGGCGTGTTGAGTCCAGTTCTCTGAGCAAGGAGTAGGTCTTGTCTATTACATATTGGGTTTATGGAATGGTATCTGAGCTAATTTGAAACTCTTGTTTTATGTATCACCCCACCTCACCTTTCCCGTTAAGCAGCCATAGTGTGTTTTCTGCATGTGTGACTCTGTTCTGTTTCGTAATTCAGTTCAAGTGTAACGGTTTTTACATTCCCTCTATAAGTGACACCTTATGAGAAGTGTCCTTTTCTGTGTGACTTATTTCACTTAGAATCGTCTTACCTAAATCCACTTATCATGCTGCTACTAGCCTTATAACATTGATTTCATGGCTGAGTGATATTCCATTGTACATAAGGACCACAACTTTTTTATCCATTTTTCGCTCTCCTGGGATATTTAAGGTGGAATGAAGTGGAGGTCTTTGTCAACAGAGCAGCCCTAAACTTTGGGGTGCTTGTGTCTTGCTGATTTTCAATTTTCCCACTTTATCCCCCCATGAGTGGAAGTGCCCTATGCTCTCTAAGCTGTGTTTTTTAGATGTTTCAGGACACACCGTACACTTCTCCAGAGTGGCTGTTGGCAATTTACATCCCGCCCATCAGTGTAGCAAGGCTCCCATTATTCCATGGCCTGTCCTGCATTTCTGGTTTGACACTTTTTTCAGCATGGCCCTTTTGACCGATGGGAAGCGAGACTTCTTTGTAGCGCTGATTTGCCTTTCCAGGTTGCTTGGTTGGCCAAAAAGGGCGTATGCGTTTTTTCCTGAATATATTCAGGAAAAAATGCATACGCCCTTTTTGGCCAAGGGCATCATTGTCAACGTTTTACCGCTTTTCATGTGCTTTAAAGGCGATTCGAATCTACCTCCTGAAATCTGTTTCCTGCAATTCTGCCTTGATTTCAAATCCTCTTCTTTGCCTTCCCTCAATATATTTGTGGACGAGAGTTATCATTTATAACTCTGCAGGTTTGTGAATTGCAGTGCCCTGAAGCTCCATTTTACAAGTCGCTTTTTTGGGAGCTGGCCGCAAAAGCGCAGGATGGCTTCAGGCCCTGTTCTGGTTCCGGGGGGCAGGCTGAGCCTGTGGTTAATTCTTCTTCCTGATGGGTAAATAGAGTGACCTGTGCCTGTCCCAACACCAAGAGCTAGTCTCTCATTGGTTCCCCGTCTTCCCGTTCATCCTCAGGACAAATTGCAACCTGTACGGAACAGGAGGTTAAAGGTGCTGAGGCTCCAAGTAGGGAGATTGCTAGTAAAGTGGCTGGAATGGCGAACCCGAGCACAAGGAGATGAGAAATGAGGTGCGTTTTAGAAACCTTTCCCCATCACACGGTGTACCATCTTCTGGGTTTCTCATGCATGTTTTCGATGTAGGAAGATGCCCTTGAACCTGGAGATTTGGGACCCATGCGATGGGTAGCACGCAGTATTACTTTAAAGGGTCTGCGTTTGCTCACCCAACCTCACCAAACCTCTCAGCCCCAAGAGTGTCCACCCTTATGTCTCATCCAGCTGTGGGTCTAGATATGGTCAATCCAGGTTGCATCACAGCCCCTGAACGACTTGTGTAAGAATTTCTCTGTCTTTCCCTGTCTTTGTTTCATGGGTTTTTAAAAGTAATTTATTTTTATAATGGGGTTTAGCTGCTTTTCACGGCTGTGTTTATGCCGCTTTACACCCACTTGACACACTAACAGAGAGATATCAATACATAGGTTTTAAGATTATTACTAGTCAGATATATTCTTGTGCGGTGAATCGGGCGTGTTGAGTCCAGTTCTCTGAGCAAGGAGTAGGTCTTGTCTATTACATATTGGGTTTATGGAATGGTATCTGAGCTAATTTGAAACTCTTGTTTTATGTATCACCCCACCTCACCTTTCCCGTTAAGCAGCCATAGTGTGTTTTCTGCATGTGTGACTCTGTTCTGTTTTGTAATTCAGTTCAAGTGTAACGGTTTTTACATTCCCTCTATAAGTGACACCTTAGGAGAAGTGTCCTTTTCTGTGTGACTTATTTCACTTAGAATCGTCTTACCTAAATCCACTTATCATGCTGCTACTAGCCTTATGACATTGATTTCATGGCTGAGTGATATTCCATTGTACATAAGGACCACAACTTTTTTATCCATTTTTCGCTCTCCTGGGATATTTAAGGTGGAATGAAGTGGAGGTCTTTGTCAACAGAGCAGCCCTAAACTTTGGGGTGCTTGTGTCTTGCTGATTTTCAATTTTCCCACTTTATCCCCCCATGAGTGGAAGTGCCCTATGCTCTCTAAGCTGTGTTTTTTAGATGTTTCAGGACACACCGTACACTTCTCCAGAGTGGCTGTTGGCAATTTACATCCCGCCCATCAGTGTAGCAAGGCTCCCATTATTCCATGGCCTGTCCTGCATTTCTGGTTTGACACTTTTTTCAGCATGGCCCTTTTGACCGATGGGAAGCGAGACTTCTTTGTAGCGCTGATTTGCCTTTCCAGGTTGCTTGGTTGGCCAAAAAGGGCGTATGCGTTTTTTCCTGAATATATTCAGGAAAAAATGCATACGCCCTTTTTGGCCAAGGACATCATTGTCAACGTTTTGCCGCTTTTCATGTGCTTTAAAGGCGATTCGAATCTACCTCCTGAAATCTGTTTCCTGCAATTCTGCCTTGATTTCAAATCCTCTTCTTTGCCTTCCCTCAATATATTTGTGGACGAGAGTTATCATTTATAACTCTGCAGGTTTGTGAATTGCAGTGCCCTGAAGCTCCATTTTACAAGTCGCTTTTTTGGGAGCTGGCCGCAAAAGCGCAGGATGGCTTCAGGCCCTGTTCTGGTTCCGGGGGGCAGGCTGAGCCTGTGGTTAATTCTTCTTCCTGATGGGTAAATAGAGTGACCTGTGCCTGTCCCAACACCAAGAGCTAGTCTCTCATTGGTTCCCCGTCTTCCCGTTCATCCTCAGGACAAATTGCAACCTGTACGGAACAGGAGGTTAAAGGTGCTGATGCTCCAAGTAGGGAGATTGCTAGTAAAGTGGCTGGAATGGCGAACCCGAGCACAAGGAGATGAGAAATGAGGTGCGTTTTAGAAACCTTTCCCCATCACACGGTGTACCATCTTCTGGGTTTCTCATGCATGTTTTCGATGTAGGAAGATGCCCTTGAACCTGGAGATTTGGGACCCATGCGATGGGTAGCACGCAGTATTACTTTAAAGGGTCTGCGTTTGCTCACCCAACCTCACCAAACCTCTCAGCCCCAAGAGTGTCCACCCTTATGTCTCATCCAGCTGTGGGTCTAGATATGGTCAATCCAGGTTGCATCACAGCCCCTGAACGAATTGTGTAAGAATTTCTCTGTCTTTCCCTGTCTTTGTTTCATGGGTTTTTAAAAGTAA
This sequence comes from Balaenoptera physalus, assembly GCF_965194825.1. NCBI lineage: Eukaryota > Metazoa > Chordata > Mammalia > Artiodactyla > Balaenopteridae > Balaenoptera > Balaenoptera physalus. The sequence continues at coordinate 19,951 of NW_028126269.1, read as the reverse complement.
TTTATTTTTATAATGGGGTTTAGCTGCTTTTCACGGCTGTGTTTATGCCGCTTTACACCCACTTGACACACTAACAGAGAGATATCAATACATAGGTTTTAAGATTATTACTAGTCAGATATATTCTTGTGCGGTGAATCGGGCGTGTTGAGTCCAGTTCTCTGAGCAAGGAGTAGGTCTTGTCTATTACATATTGGGTTTATGGAACGGTATCTGAGCTAATTTGAAACTCTTGTTTTATGTATCACCCCACCTCACCTTTCCCGTTAAGCAGCCATAGTGTGTTTTCTGCATGTGTGACTCTGTTCTGTTTTGTAATTCAGTTCAAGTGTAACGGTTTTTACATTCCCTCTATAAGTGACACCTTATGAGAAGTGTCCTTTTCTGTGTGACTTATTTCACTTAGAATCGTCTTACCTAAATCCACTCATCATGCTGCTACTAGCCTTATGACATTGATTTCATGGCTGAGTGATATTCCATTGTACATAAGGACCACAACTTTTTGATCCATTTTTCGCTTTCCTGGGATATTTAAGGTGGAATGAAGTGGAGGTCCTTGTCAACAGAGCAGCCCTAAACTTTGGGGTGCTTGTGTCTTGCTGATTTTCAATTTTCCCACTTTATCCCCCCATGAGTGGAAGTGCCCTATGCTCTCTAAGCTGTGTTTTTTAGATGTTTCAGGACACACCGTACACTTATCCAGAGTGGCTGTTGGCGATTTACATCCCGCCCATCAGTGTAGCAAGGCTCCGATTCCTCCATGGCCTGTCCTGCATTTCTGGTTTTGACACTTTTTTCAGCATGGCCCTTTTGACCGATGGGAAGCGAGACTTCTTTGTAGCGCTGATTTGCCTTTCCAGGTTGCTTGGTTGGCCAAAAAGGGCGTATGCGTTTTTTCCTGAATATATTCAGGAAAAAACGCATACGCCCTTTTTGGCCAAGGGCATCATTGTCAACGTTTTGCCGCTTTTCATGTGCTTTAAAGGCGATTCGAATCTACCTCCTGAAATCTGTTTCCTGCAATTCTGCCTTGATTTCAAATCCTCTTCTTTGCCTTCCCTCAATATATTTGTGGACGAGAGTTATCATTTATAAATCTGCAGGTTTGTGAATTGCAGTGCCCTGAAGCTCCATTTTACAAGTCGCTTTTTTGGGAGCTGGCCGCAAAAGCGCAGGATGGCTTCAGGCCCTGTTCTGGTTCCGGGGGGCAGGCTGAGCCTGTGGTTAATTCTTCTTCCTGATGGGAAAATAGAGTGACCTGTGCCTGTCCCAACACCAAGAGCTAGTCTCTCATTGGTTCCCCGTCTTCCCGTTCATCCTCAGGACAAATTGCAACCTGTACGGAACAGGAGATTAAAGGTGCTGAGGCTCCAAGTAGGGAGATTGCTAGTAAAGTGGCTGGAATGGCGAACCCGAGCACAAGGAGATGAGAAATGAGGTGCGTTTTAGAAACCTTTCCCCATCACACGGTGTACCATCTTCTGGGTTTCTCATGCATGTTTTCGATGTAGGAGATGCCCTTGAACCTGGAGATTTGGGACCCATGCGATGGGTAGCACGCAGTATTATTTTAAAGGGTCTGCGTTTGCTCACCCAACCTCACCAAACCTCTCAGCCCCAAGAGTGTCCACCCTTATGTCTCATCCAGCTGTGGGTCTAGATATGGTCAATCCAGGTTGCATCACAGCCCCTGAACGAATTGTGTAAGAATTTCTCTGTCTTTCCCTGTCTTTGTTTCATGGGTTTTTAAAAGTAATTTATTTTTATAATGGTGTTTAGCTGCTTTTCACGGCTGTGTTTATGCCGCTTTACACCCACTTGACACACTAACAGAGAGATATCAATACATAGGTTTTAAGATTATTACTAGTCAGATATATTCTTGTGCGGTGAATCGGGCGTGTTGAGTCCAGTTCTCTGAGCAAGGAGTAGGTCTTGTCTATTACATATTGGGTTTATGGAACGGTATCTGAGCTAATTTGAAACTCTTGTTTTATGTATCACCCCACCTCACCTTTCCCGTTAAGCAGCCATAGTGTGTTTTCTGCATGTGTGACTCTGTTCTGTTTTGTAATTCAGTTCAAGTGTAACGGTTTTTACATTCCCTCTATAAGTGAAACCTTATGAGAAGTGTCCTTTTCTGTGTGACTTATTTCACTTAGAATCGTCTTACCTAAATCCACTCATCATGCTGCTACTAGCCTTATGACATTGATTTCATGGCTGAGTGATATTCCATTGTACATAAGGACCACAACTTTTTGATCCATTTTTCGCTCTCCTGGGATATTTAAGGTGGAATGAAGTGGAGGTCTTTGTCAACAGAGCAGCCCTAAACTTTGGGGTGCTTGTGTCTTGCTGATTTTCAATTTTCCCACTTTATCCCCCCATGAGTGGAAGTGCCCTATGCTCTCTAAGCTGTGTTTTTTAGATGTTTCAGGACACACCGTACACTTCTCCAGAGTGGCTGTTGGCGATTTACATCCCGCCCATCAGTGTAGCAAGGCTCCCATTTCTCCATGGCCTGTCCTGCATTTCTGGTTTTGACACTTTTTTCAGCATGGCCCTTTTGACCGATGGGAAGCGAGACTTCTTTGTAGCGCTGATTTGCCTTTCCAGGTTGCTTGGTTGGCCAAAAAGGGCGTATGCGTTTTTTCCTGAATATATTCAGGAAAAAACGCATACGCACTTTTTGGCCAAGGGCATCATTGTCAACGTTTTGCCGCTTTTCATGTGCTTTAAAGGCGATTCGAATCTACCTCCTGAAATCTGTTTCCTGCAATTCTGCCTTGATTTCAAATCCTCTTCTTTGCCTTCCCTCAATATATTTGTGGACGAGAGTTATCATTTATAACTCTGCAGGTTTGTGAATTGCAGTGCCCTGAAGCTCCATTTTACAAGTCGCTTTTTTGGGAGCTGGCCGCAAAAGCGCAGGATGGCTTCAGGCCCTGTTCTGGTTCCGGGGGGCAGGCTGAGCCTGTGGTTAATTCTTCTTCCTGATGGGAAAATAGAGTGACCTGTGCCTGTCCCAACACCAAGAGCTAGTCTCTCATTGGTTCCCCGTCTTCCCGTTCATCCTCAGGACAAATTGCAACCTGTACGGAACAGGAGGTTAAAGGTGCTGAGGCTCCAAGTAGGGAGATTGCTAGTAAAGTGGCTGGAATGGCGAACCCGAGCACAAGGAGATGAGAAATGAGGTGCGTTTTAGAAACCTTTCCCCATCACACGGTGTACCATCTTCTGGGTTTCTCATGCATGTTTTCGATGTAGGAAGATGCCCTTGAACCTGGAGATTTGGGACCCATGCGATGGGTAGCACGCAGTATTACTTTAAAGGGTCTGCGTTTGCTCACCCAACCTCACCAAACCTCTCAGCCCCAAGAGTGTCCACCCTTATGTCTCATCCAGCTGTGGGTCTAGATATGGTCAATCCAGGTTGCATCACAGCCCCTGAACGAATTGTGTAAGAATTTCTCTGTCTTTCCCTGTCTTTGTTTCATGGGTTTTTAAAAGTAATTTATTTTTATAATGGGGATTAGCTGCTTTTCACGGCTGTGTTTATGCCGCTTTACACCCACTTGACACACTAACAGAGAGATATCAATACATAGGTTTTAAGATTATTACTAGTCAGATATATTCTTGTGCGGTGAATCGGGCGTGTTGAGTCCAGTTCTCTGAGCAAGGAGTAGGTCTTGTCTATTACATATTGGGTTTATGGAACGGTATCTGAGCTAATTTGAAACTCTTGTTTTATGTATCACCCCACCTCACCTTTCCCTTTAAGCAGCCATAGTGTGTTTTCTGCATGTGTGACTCTATTCTGTTTTGTAATTCAGTTCAAGTGTAACGGTTTTTACATTCCCTCTATAAGTGACACCTTATGAGAAGTGTCCTTTTCTGTGTGACTTATTTCACTTAGAATCGTCTTACCTAAATCCACTCATCATGCTGCTACTAGCCTTATGACATTGATTTCATGGCTGAGTGATATTCCATTGTACATAAGGACCACAACTTTTTTATCCATTTTTCGCTTTCCTGGGATATTTAAGGTGGAATGAAGTGGAGGTCTTTGTCAACAGAGCAGCCCTAAACTTTGGGGTGCTTGTGTCTTGCTGATTTTCAATTTTCCCACTTTATCCCCCCATGAGTGGAAGTGCCCTATGCTCTCTAAGCTGTGTTTTTTAGATGTTTCAGGACACACCGTACACTTCTCCAGAGTGGCTGTTGGCGATTTACATCCCGGCCATCAGTGTAGCAAGGCTCCCATTTCTCCATGGCCTGTCCTGCATTTCTGGTTTTGACACTTTTTTCAGCATGGCCCTTTTGACCGATGGGAAGCGAGACTTCTTTGTAGCGCTGATTTGCCTTTCCAGGTTGCTTGGTTGGCCAGCAAGGGCGTATGCGTTTTTTCCTGAATATATTCAGGAAAAAACGCATACGCCCTTTTTGGCCAAGGGCATCATTGTCAACGTTTTGCCGCTTTTCATGTGCTTTAAAGGCGATTCGAATCTACCTCCTGAAATCTGTTTCCTGCAATTCTGCCTTGATTTCAAATCCTCTTCTTTGCCTTCCCTCAATATATTTGTGGACGAGAGTTATCATTTATAACTCTGCAGGTTTGTGAATTGCAGTGCCCTGAAGCTCCATTTTACAAGTCGCTTTTTTGGGAGCTGGCCGCAAAAGCGCAGGATGGCTTCAGGCCCTGTTCTGGTTCCGGGGGGCAGGCTGAGCCTGTGGTTAATTCTTCTTCCTGATGGGAAAATAGAGTGACCTGTGCCTGTCCCAACACCAAGAGCTAGTCTCTCATTGGTTCCCCGTCTTCCCGTTCATCCTCAGGACAAATTGCAACCTGTACGGAACAGGAGGTTAAAGGTGCTGAGGCTCCAAGTAGGGAGATTGCTAGTAAAGTGGCTGGAATGGCGAACCCGAGCACAAGGAGATGAGAAATGAGGTGCGTTTTAGAAACCTTTCCCCATCACACGGTGTACCATCTTCTGGGTTTCTCATGCATGTTTTCAATGTAGGAAGATGCCCTTGAACCTGGAGATTTGGGACCCATGCGATGGGTAGCACGCAGTATTACTTTAAAGGGTCTGCGTTTGCTCACCCAACCTCACCAAACCTCTCAGCCCCAAGAGTGTCCACCCTTATGTCTCATCCAGCTGTGGGTCTAGATATGGTCAATCCAGGTTGCATCACAGCCCCTGAACGAATTGTGTAAGAATTTCTCTGTCTTTCCCTGTCTTTGTTTCATGGGTTTTTAAAAGTAATTTATTTTTATAATGGGGTTTAGCTGCTTTTCACGGCTGTGTTTATGCCGCTTTACACCCACTTGACACACTAACAGAGAGATATCAATACATAGGTTTTAAGATTATTACTAGTCAGATATATTCTTGTGCGGTGAATCGGGCGTGTTGAGTCCAGTTCTCTGAGCAAGGAGTAGGTCTTGTCTATTACATATTGGGTTTATGGAACGGTATCTGAGCTAATTTGAAACTCTTGTTTTATGTATCACCCCACCTCACCTTTCCCGTTAAGCAGCCATAGTGTGTTTTCTGCATGTGTGACTCTGTTCTGTATTGTAATTCAGTTCAAGTGTAACGGTTTTTACATTCCCTCTATAAGTGACACCTTATGAGAAGTGTCCTTTTCTGTGTGACTTATTTCACTTAGAATCGTCTTACCTAAATCCACTCATCATGCTGCTACTAGCCTTATGACATTGATTTCATGGCTGAGTGATATTCCATTGTACATAAGGACCACAACTTTTTGATCCATTTTTCGCTCTCCTGGGATATTTAAGGTGGAATGAAGTGGAGGTCTTTGTCAACAGAGCAGCCCTAAACTTTGGGGTGCTTGTGTCTTGCTGATTTTCAATTTTCCCACTTTATCCCCCCATGAGTGGAAGTGCCCTATGCTCTCTAAGCTGTGTTTTTTAGATGTTTCAGGACACACCGTACACTTCTCCAGAGTGGCTGTTGGCGATTTACATCCCGCCCATCAGTGTAGCAAGGCTCCCATTTCTCCATGGCCTGTCCTGCATTTCTGGTTTTGACACTTTTTTCAGCATGGCCCTTTTGACCGATGGGAAGCGAGACTTCTTTGTAGCGCTGATTTGCCTTTCCAGGTTGCTTGGTTGGCCAAAAAGGGCGTATGCGTTTTTTCCTGAATATATTCAGGAAAAAACGCATACGCCCTTTTTGGCCAAGGGCATCATTGTCAACGTTTTGCCGCTTTTCATGTGCTGTAAAGGCGATTCGAATCTACCTCCTGAAATCTGTTTCCTGCAATTCTGCCTTGATTTCAAATCCTCTTCTTTGCCTTCCCTCAATATATTTGTGGACGAGAGTTATCATTTATAACGCTGCAGGTTTGTGAATTGCAGTGCCCTGAAGCTCCATTTTACAAGTCGCTTTTTTGGGAGCTGGCCGCAAAAGCGCAGGATGGCTTCAGGCCCTGTTCTTGTTCCGGGGGGCAGGCTGAGCCTGTGGTTAATTCTTCTTCCTGATGGGAAAATAGAGTGACCTGTGCCTGTCCCAACACCAAGAGCTAGTCTCTCATTGGTTCCCCGTCTTCCCGTTCATCCTCAGGACAAATTGCAACCTGTACGGAACAGGAGGTTAAAGGTGCTGAGGCTCCAAGTAGGGAGATTGCTAGTAAAGTGGCTGGAATGGCGAACCCGAGCACAAGGAGATGAGAAATGAGGTGCGTTTTAGAAACCTTTCCCCATCACACGGTGTACCATCTTCTGGGTTTCTCATGCATGTTTTCGATGTAGGAAGATGCCCTTGAACCTGGAGATTTGGGACCCATGCGATGGGTAGCACGCAGTATTACTTTAAAGGGTCTGCGTTTGCTCACCCAACCTCACCAAACCTCTCAGCCCCAAGAGTGTCCACCCTTATGTCTCATCCAGCTGTGGGTCTAGATATGGTCAATCCAGGTTGCATCACAGCCCCTGAACGAATTGTGTAAGAATTTCTCTGTCTTTCCCTGTCTTTGTTTCATGGGTTTTTAAAAGTAATTTATTTTTATAATGGGGTTTAGCTGCTTTTCACGGCTGTGTTTATGCCGCTTTACACCCACTTGACACACTAACAGAGAGATATCAATACATAGGTTTTAAGATTATTACTAGTCAGATATATTCTTGTGCGGTGAATCGGGCGTGTTGAGTCGAGTTCTCTGAGCAAGGAGTAGGTCCTGTCTATTACATATTGGGTTTATGGAACGGTATCTGAGCTAATTTGAAACTCTTGTTTTATGTATCACCCCACCTCACCTTTCCCGTTAAGCAGCCATAGTGTGTTTTCTGCATGTGTGACTCTGTTCTGTTTTGTAATTCAGTTCAAGTGTAACGGTTTTTACATTCCCTCTATAAGTGACACCTTATGAGAAGTGTCCTTTTCTGTGTGACTTATTTCACTTAGAATCGTCTTACCTAAATCCACTCATCATGCTGCTACTAGCCTTATGACATTGATTTCATGGCTGAGTGATATTCCATTGTACATAAGGACCACAACTTTTTTATCCATTTTTCGCTTTCCTGGGATATTTAAGGTGGAATGAAGTGGAGGTCTTTGTCAACAGAGCAGCCCTAAACTTTGGGGTGCTTGTGTCTTGCTGATTTTCAATTTTCCCACTTTATCCCCCCATGAGTGGAAGTGCCCTATGCTCTCTAAGCTGTGTTTTTTAGATGTTTCAGGACACACCGTACACTTCTCCAGAGTGGCTGTTGGCGATTTACATCCCGCCCATCAGTGTAGCAAGGCTCCCATTTCTCCATGGCCTGTCCTGCATTTCTGGTTTTGACACTTTTTTCAGCATGGCCCTTTTGACCGATGGGAAGCGAGACTTCTTTGTAGCGCTGATTTGCCTTTCCAGGTTGCTTGGTTGGCCAACAAGGGCGTATGCGTTTTTTCCTGAATATATTCAGGAAAAAACGCATACGCCCTTTTTGGCCAAGGGCATCATTGTCAACGTTTTGCCGCTTTTCATGTGCTTTAAAGGCGATTCGAATCTACCTCCTGAAATCTGTTTCCTGCAATTCTGCCTTGATTTCAAATCCTCTTCTTTGCCTTCCCTCAATATATTTGTGGACGAGAGTTATCATTTATAACTCTGCAGGTTTGTGAATTGCAGTGCCCTGAAGCTCCATTTTACAAGTCGCTTTTTTGGGAGCTGGCCGCAAAAGCGCAGGATGGCTTCAGGCCCTGTTCTGGTTCCGGGGGGCAGGCTGAGCCTGTGGTTAATTCTTCTTCCTGATGGGAAAATAGAGTGACCTGTGCCTGTCCCAACACCAAGAGCTAGTCTCTCATTGGTTCCCCGTCTTCCCGTTCATCCTCAGGACAAATTGCAACCTGTACGGAACAGGAGGTTAAAGGTGCTGAGGCTCCAAGTAGGGAGATTGCTAGTAAAGTGGCTGGAATGGCGAACCCGAGCACAAGGAGATGAGAAATGAGGTGCGTTTTAGAAACCTTTCCCCATCACACGGTGTACCATCTTCTGGGTTTCTCATGCATGTTTTCGATGTAGGAAGATGCCCTTGAACCTGGAGATTTGGGACCCATGCGATGGGTAGCACGCAGTATTACTTTAAAGGGTCTGCGTTTGCTCACCCAACCTCACCAAACCTCTCAGCCCCAAGAGTGTCCACCCTTATGTCTCATCCAGCTGTGGGTCTAGATATGGTCAATCCAGGTTGCATCACAGCCCCTGAACGAATTGTGTAAGAATTTCTCTGTCTTTCCCTGTCTTTGTTTCATGGGTTTTTAAAAGTAATTTATTTTTATAATGGGGTTTAGCTGCTTTTCACGGCTGTGTTTATGCCGCCTTACACCCACTTGACACACTAACAGAGAGATATCAATACATAGGTTTTAAGATTATTACTAGTCAGATATATTCTTGTGCGGTGAATCGGGCGTGTTGAGTCCAGTTCTCTGAGCAAGGAGTAGGTCCTGTCTATTACATATTGGGTTTATGGAACGGTATCTGAGCTAATTTGAAACTCTTGTTTTATGTATCACCCCACCTCACCTTTCCCGTTAAGCAGCCATAGTGTGTTTTCTGCATGTGTGACTCTGTTCTCTTTTGTAATTCAGTTCAAGTGTAACGGTTTTTACATTCCCTCTATAAGTGACACCTTATGAGAAGTGTCCTTTTCTGTGTGACTTATTTCACTTAGAATCGTCTTACCTAAATCCACTCATCATGCTGCTACTAGCCTTATGACATTGATTTCATGGCTGAGTGATATTCCATTGTACATAAGGACCACAACTTTTTTATCCATTTTTCGCTCTCCTGGGATATTTAAGGTGGAATGAAGTGGAGGTCTTTGTCAACAGAGCAGCCCTAAACTTTGGGGTGCTTGTGTCTTGCTGATTTTCAATTTTCCCACTTTATACCCCCATGAGTGGAAGTGCCCTATGCTCTCTAAGCTGTGTTTTTTAGATGTTTCAGGACACACCGTACACTTCTCCAGAGTGGCTGTTGGCGATTTACATCCCGCCCATCAGTGTAGCAAGGCTCCCATTTCTCCATGGCCTGTCCTGCATTTCTGGTTTTGACACTTTTTTCAGCATGGCCCTTTTGACCGATGGGAAGCGAGACTTCTTTGTAGCGCTGATTTGCCTTTCCAGGTTGCTTGGTTGGCCAACAAGGGCGTATGCGTTTTTTCCTGAATATATTCAGGAAAAAACGCATACGCACTTTTTGGCCAAGGGCATCATTGTCAACGTTTTGCCGCTTTTCATGTGCTTTAAAGGCGATTCGAATCTACCTCCTGAAATCTGTTTCCTGCAATTCTGCCTTGATTTCAAATCCTCTTCTTTGCCTTCCCTCAATATATTTGTGGACGAGAGTTATCATTTATAACTCTGCAGGTTTGTGAATTGCAGTGCCCTGAAGCTCCATTTTACAAGTCGCTTTTTTGGGAGCTGGCCGCAAAAGCGCAGGATGGCTTCAGGCCCTGTTCTTGTTCCGGGGGGCAGGCTGAGCCTGTGGTTAATTCTTCTTCCTGATGGGAAAATAGAGTGACCTGTGCCTGTCCCAACACCAAGAGCTAGTCTCTCATTGGTTCCCCGTCTTCCCGTTCATCCTCAGGACAAATTGCAACCTGTACGGAACAGGAGGTTAAAGGTGCTGAGGCTCCAAGTAGGGAGATTGCTAGTAAAGTGGCTGGAATGGCGAACCCGAGCACAAGGAGATGAGAAATGAGGTGCGTTTTAGAAACCTTTCCCCATCACACGGTGTACCATCTTCTGGGTTTCTCATGCATGTTTTCGATGTAGGAAGATGCCCTTGAACCTGGAGATTTGGGACCCATGCGATGGGTAGCACGCAGTATTACTTTAAAGGGTCTGCGTTTGCTCACCCAACCTCACCAAACCTCTCAGCCCCAAGAGTGTCCACCCTTATGTCTCATCCAGCTGTGGGTCTAGATATGGTCAATCCAGGTTGCATCACAGCCCCTGAACGAATTGTGTAAGAATTTCTCTGTCTTTCCCTGTCTTTGTTTCATGGGTTTTTAAAAGTAATTTATTTTTATAATGGGGTTTAGCTGCTTTTCACGGCTGTGTTTATGCCGCTTTACACCCACTTGACACACTAACAGAGAGATATCAATACATAGGTTTTAAGATTATTACTAGTCAGATATATTCTTGTGCGGTGAATCGGGCGTGTTGAGTCGAGTTCTCTGAGCAAGGAGTAGGTCCTGTCTATTACATATTGGGTTTATGGAACGGTATCTGAGCTAATTTGAAACTCTTGTTTTATGTATCACCCCACCTCACCTTTCCCGTTAAGCAGCCATAGTGTGTTTTCTGCATGTGTGACTCTGTTCTGTTTTGTAATTCAGTTCAAGTGTAACGGTTTTTACATTCCCTCTATAAGTGACACCTTATGAGAAGTGTCCTTTTCTGTGTGACTTATTTCACTTAGAATCGTCTTACCTAAATCCACTCATCATGCTGCTACTAGCCTTATGACATTGATTTCATGGCTGAGTGATATTCCATTGTACATAAGGACCACAACTTTTTTATCCATTTTTCGCTTTCCTGGGATATTTAAGGTGGAATGAAGTGGAGGTCTTTGTCAACAGAGCAGCCCTAAACTTTGGGGTGCTTGTGTCTTGCTGATTTTCAATTTTCCCACTTTATCCCCCCATGAGTGGAAGTGCCCTATGCTCTCTAAGCTGTGTTTTTTAGATGTTTCAGGACACACCGTACACTTCTCCAGAGTGGCTGTTGGCGATTTACATCCCGCCCATCAGTGTAGCAAGGCTCCCATTTCTCCATGGCCTGTCCTGCATTTCTGGTTTTGACACTTTTTTCAGCATGGCCCTTTTGACCGATGGGAAGCGAGACTTCTTTGTAGCGCTGATTTGCCTTTCCAGGTTGCTTGGTTGGCCAACAAGGGCGTATGCGTTTTTTCCTGAATATATTCAGGAAAAAACGCATACGCCCTTTTTGGCCAAGGGCATCATTGTCAACGTTTTGCCGCTTTTCATGTGCTTTAAAGGCGATTCGAATCTACCTCCTGAAATCTGTTTCCTGCAATTCTGCCTTGATTTCAAATCCTCTTCTTTGCCTTCCCTCAATATATTTGTGGACGAGAGTTATCATTTATAACTCTGCAGGTTTGTGAATTGCAGTGCCCTGAAGCTCCATTTTACAAGTCGCTTTTTTGGGAGCTGGCCGCAAAAGCGCAGGATGGCTTCAGGCCCTGTTCTGGTTCCGGGGGGCAGGCTGAGCCTGTGGTTAATTCTTCTTCCTGATGGGAAAATAGAGTGACCTGTGCCTGTCCCAACACCAAGAGCTAGTCTCTCATTGGTTCCCCGTCTTCCCGTTCATCCTCAGGACAAATTGCAACCTGTACGGAACAGGAGGTTAAAGGTGCTGAGGCTCCAAGTAGGGAGATTGCTAGTAAAGTGGCTGGAATGGCGAACCCGAGCACAAGGAGATGAGAAATGAGGTGCGTTTTAGAAACCTTTCCCCATCACACGGTGTACCATCTTCTGGGTTTCTCATGCATGTTTTCGATGTAGGAAGATGCCCTTGAACCTGGAGTTTTGGGACCCATGCGATGGGTAGCACGCAGTATTACTTTAAAGGGTCTGCGTTTGCTCACCCAACCTCACCAAACCTCTCAGCCCCAAGAGTGTCCACCCTTATGTCTCATCCAGCTGTGGGTCTAGATATGGTCAATCCAGGTTGCATCACAGCCCCTGAACGAATTGTGTAAGAATTTCTCTGTCTTTCCCTGTCTTTGTTTCATGGGTTTTTAAAAGTAATTTATTTTTATAATGGGGTTTAGCTGCTTTTCACGGCTGTGTTTATGCCGCCTTACACCCACTTGACACACTAACAGAGAGATATCAATACATAGGTTTTAAGATTATTACTAGTCAGATATATTCTTGTGCGGTGAATCGGGCGTGTTGAGTCCAGTTCTCTGAGCAAGGAGTAGGTCCTGTCTATTACATATTGGGTTTATGGAACAGTATCTGAGCTAATTTGAAACTCTTGTTTTATGTATCACCCCACCTCACCTTTCCCGTTAAGCAGCCATAGTGTGTTTTCTGCATGTGTGACTCTGTTCTGTTTTGTAATTCAGTTCAAGTGTAACGGTTTTTACATTCCCTCTATAAGTGACACCTTATGAGAAGTGTCCTTTTCTGTGTGACTTATTTCACTTAGAATCGTCTTACCTAAATCCACTCATCATGCTGCTACTAGCCTTATGACATTGATTTCATGGCTGAGTGATATTCCATTGTACATAAGGACCACAACTTTTTTATCCATTTTTCGCTCTCCTGGGATATTTAAGGTGGAATGAAGTGGAGGTCTTTGTCAACAGAGCAGCCCTAAATTTTGGGGTGCTTGTGTCTTGCTGATTTTCAATTTTCCCACTTTAACCCCCCATGAGTGGAAGTGCCCTATGCTCTCTAAGCTGTGTTTTTTAGATGTTTCAGGACACACCGTACACTTCTCCAGAGTGGCTGTTGGCGATTTACATCCCGCCCATCAGTGTAGCAAGGCTCCCATTTCTCCATGGCCTGTCCTGCATTTCTGGTTTTGACACTTTTTTCAGCATGGCCCTTTTGACCGATGGGAAGCGAGACTTCTTTGTAGCGCTGATTTGCCTTTCCAGGTTGCTTGGTTGGCCAACAAGTGCGTATGCGTTTTTTCCTGAATATATTCAGGAAAAAACGCATACGCCCTTTTTGGCCAAGGGCATCATTGTCAACGTTTTGCCGCTTTTCATGTGCTTTAAAGGCGATTCGAATCTACCTCCTGAAATCTGTTTCCTGCAATTCTGCCTTGATTTCAAATCCTCTTCTTTGCCTTCCCTCAATATATTTGTGGACGAGAGTTATCATTTATAACTCTGCAGGTTTGTGAATTGCAGTGCCCTGAAGCTCCATTTTACAAGTCGCTTTTTTGGGAGCTGGCCGCAAAAGCGCAGGATGGCTTCAGGCCCTGTTCTGGTTCCGGGGGGCAGGCTGAGCCTGTGGTTAATTCTTCTTCCTGATGGGAAAATAGAGTGACCTGTGCCTGTCCCAACACCAAGAGCTAGTCTCTCATTGGTTCCCCGTCTTCCCGTTCATCCTCAGGACAAATTGCAACCTGTACGGAACAGGAGGTTAAAGGTGCTGAGGCTCCAAGTAGGGAGATTGCTAGTAAAGTGGCTGGAATGGCGAACCCGAGCACAAGGAGATGAGAAATGAGGTGCGTTTTAGAAACCTTTCCCCATCACACGGTGTACCATCTTCTGGGTTTCTCATGCATGTTTTCGATGTAGGAAGATGCCCTTGAACCCGGAGATTTGGGACCCATGCGATGGGTAGCACGCAGTATTACTTTAAAGGGTCTGCGTTTGCTCACCCAACCTCACCAAACCTCTCAGCCCCAAGAGTGTCCACCCTTATGTCTCATCCAGCTGTGGGTCTAGATATGGTCAATCCAGGTTGCATCACAGCCCCTGAACGAATTGTGTAAGAATTTCTCTGTCTTTCCCTGTCTTTGTTTCATGGGTTTTTAAAAGTAATTTATTTTTATAATGGGGTTTAGCTGCTTTTCACGGCTGTGTTTATGCCGCTTTACACCCACTTGACACACTAACAGAGAGATATCAATACATAGGTTTTAAGATTATTACTAGTCAGATATATTCTTGTGCGGTGAATCGGGCGTGTTGAGTCCAGTTCTCTGAGCAAGGAGTAGGTCTTGTCTATTACATATTGGGTTTATGGAACGGTATCTGAGCTAATTTGAAACTCTTGTTTTATGTATCACCCCACCTCACCTTTCCCGTTAAGCAGCCATAGTGTGTTTTCTGCATGTGTGACTCTGTTCTGTTTTGTAATTCAGTTCAAGTGTAACGGTTTTTACATTCCCTCTATAAGTGACACCTTATGAGAAGTGTCCTTTTCTGTGTGACTTATTTCACTTAGAATCGTCTTACCTAAATCCACTCATCATGCTGCTACTAGCCTTATGACATTGATTTCATGGCTGAGTGATATTCCATTGTACATAAGGACCACAACTTTTTGATCCATTTTTCGCTCTCCTGGGATATTTAAGGTGGAATGAAGTGGAGGTCTTTGTCAACAGAGCAGCCCTAAACTTTGGGGTGCTTGTGTCTTGCTGATTTTCAATTTTCCCACTTTATCCCCCCATGAGTGGAAGTGCCCTATGCTCTCTAAGCTGTGTTTTTTAGATGTTTCAGGACACACCGTACACTTCTCCAGAGTGGCTGTTGGCGATTTACATCCCGCCCATCAGTGTAGCAAGGCTCCCATTTCTCCATGGCCTGTCCTGCATTTCTGGTTTTGACACTTTTTTCAGCATGGCCCTTTTGACCGATGGGAAGCGAGACTTCTTTGTAGCGCTGATTTACCTTTCCAGGTTGCTTGGTTGGCCAAAAAGGGCGTATGCGTTTTTTCCTGAATATATTCAGGAAAAAACGCATACGCCCTTTTTGGCCAAGGGCATCATTGTCAACGTTTTGCCGCTTTTCATGTGCTTTAAAGGCGATTCGAATCTACCTCCTGAAATCTGTTTCCTGCAATTCTGCCTTGATTTCAAATCCTCTTCTTTGCCTTCCCTCAATATATTTGTGGACGAGAGTTATCATTTATAACTCTGCAGGTTTGTGAATTGCAGTGCCCTGAAGCTCCATTTTACAAGTCGCTTTTTTGGGAGCTGGCCGCAAAAGCGCAGGATGGCTTCAGGCCCTGTTCTGGTTCCGGGGGGCAGGCTGAGCCTGTGGTTAATTCTTCTTCCTGATGGGAAAGTAGAGTGACCTGTGCCTGTCCCAACACCAAGAGCTAGTCTCTCATTGGTTCCCCGTCTTCCCGTTCATCCTCAGGACAAATTGCAACCTGTACGGAACAGGAGGTTAAAGGTGCTGAGGCTCCAGGTAGGGAGATTGCTAGTAAAGTGGCTGGAATGGCGAACCCGAGCACAAGGAGATGAGAAATGAGGTGCGTTTTAGAAATCTTTCCCCATCCCACGGTGTACCATCTTCTGGGTTTCTCATGCATGTTTTCGATGTAGGAAGATGCCCTTGAACCTGGAGATTTGGGACCCATGCGATGGGTAGCACGCAGTATTACTTTAAAGGGTCTGCGTTTGCTCACCCAACCTCACCAAACCTCTCAGCCCCAAGAGTGTCCACCCTTATGTCTCATCCAGCTGTGGGTCTAGATATGGTCAATCCAGGTTGCATCACAGCCCCTGAACGAATTGTGTAAGAATTTCTCTGTCTTTCCCTGTCTTTGTTTCATGGGTTTTTAAAAGTAATTTATTTTTATAATGGGGTTTAGCTGCTTTTCACGGCTGTGTTTATGCCGCTTTACACCCACTTGACACACTAACAGAGAGATATCAATACATAGGTTTTAAGATTATTACTAGTCAGATATATTCTTGTGCGGTGAATCGGGCGTGTTGAGTCCAGTTCTCTGAGCAAGGAGTAGGTCTTGTCTATTACATATTGGGTTTATGGAACGGTATCTGAGCTAATTTGAAACTCTTGTTTTATGAATCACCCCACCTCACCTTTCCCGTTAAGCAGCCATAGTGTGTTTTCTGCATGTGTGACTCTGTTCTGTTTTGTAATTCAGTTCAAGTGTAACGGTTTTTACATTCCCTCTATAAGTGACACCTTATGAGAAGTGTCCTTTTCTGTGTGACTTATTTCACTTAGAATCGTCTTACCTAAATCCACTCATCATGCTGCTACTAGCCTTATGACATTGATTTCATGGCTGAGTGATATTCCATTGTACATAAGGACCACAACTTTTTGATCCATTTTTCGCTTTCCTGGGATATTTAAGGTGGAATGAAGTGGAGGTCCTTGTCAACACAGCAGCCCTAAACTTTGGGGTGCTTGTGTCTTGCTGATTTTCAATTTTCCCACTTTATCCCCCCATGCGTGGAAGTGCCCTATGCTCTCTAAGCTGTGTTTCTTAGATGTTTCAGGACACACCGTACACTTATCCAGAGTGGCTGTTGGCGATTTACATCCCGCCCATCAGTGTAGCAAGGCTCCGATTCCTCCATGGCCTGTCCTGCATTTCTGGTTTTGACACTTTTTTCAGCATGGCCCTTTTGACCGATGGGAAGCGAGACTTCTTTGTAGCGCTGATTTGCCTTTCCAGGTTGCTTGGTTAGCCAAAAAGGGCGTATGCGTTTTTTCCTGAATATATTCAGGAAAAAACGCATACGCCCTTTTTGGCCAAGGGCATCATTGTCAACGTTTTGCCGCTTTTCATGTGCTTTAAAGGCGATTCGAATCTACCTCCTGAAATCTGTTTCCTGCAATTCTGCCTTGATTTCAAATCCTCTTCTTTGCCTTCCCTCAATATATTTGTGGACGAGAGTTATCATTTATAACTCTGCAGGTTTGTGAATTGCAGTGCCCTGAAGCTCCATTTTACAAGTCGCTTTTTTGGGAGCTGGCCGCAAAAGCGCAGGATGGCTTCAGGCCCTGTTCTGGTTCCGGGGGGCAGGCTGAGCCTGTGGTTAATTCTTCTTCCTGATGGGAAAATAGAGTGACCTGTGCCTGTCCCAACACCAAGAGCTAGTCTCTCATTGGTTCCCCGTCTTCCCGTTCATCCTCAGGACAAATTGCAACCTGTACGGAACAGGAGATTAAAGGTGCTGAGGCTCCAAGTAGGGAGATTGCTAGTAAAGTGGCTGGAATGGCGAACCCGAGCACAAGGAGATGAGAAATGAGGTGCGTTTTAGAAACCTTTCCCCATCACACGGTGTACCATCTTCTGGGTTTCTCATGCATGTTTTCGATGTAGGAAGATGCCCTTGAACCTGGAGATTTGGGACCCATGCGATGGGTAGCACGCAGTATTACTTTAAAGGGTCTGCGTTTGCTCACCCAACCTCACCAAACCTCTCAGCCCCAAGAGTGTCCACCCTTATGTCTGATCCAGCTGTGGGTCTAGATATGGTCAATCCAGGTTGCATCACAGCCCCTGAACGAATTGTGTAAGAATTTCTCTGTCTTTCCCTGTCTTTGTTTCATGGGTTTTTAAAAGTAATTTATTTTTATAATGGGGTTTAGCTGCTTTTCACGGCTCTGTTTATGCCGCTTTACACCCACTTGACACACTAACAGAGAGATATCAATACATAGGTTTTAAGATTATTACTAGTCAGATATATTCTTGTGCGGTGAATCGGGCGTGTTGAGTCCAGTTCTCTGAGCAAGGAGTAGGTCTTGTCTATTACATATTGGGTTTATGGAACGGTATCTGAGCTAATTTGAAACTCTTGTTTTATGTATCACCCCACCTCACCTTTCCCGTTAAGCAGCCATAGTGTGTTTTCTGCATGTGTGACTCTGTTCTGTTTTGTAATTCAGTTCAAGTGTAACGGTTTTTACATTCCCTCTATAAGTGACACCTTATGAGAAGTGTCCTTTTCTGTGTGACTTATTTCACTTAGAATCGTCTTACCTAAATCCACTCATCATGCTGCTACTAGCCTTATGACATTGATTTCATGGCTGAGTGATATTCCATTGTACATAAGGACCACAACTTTTTGATCCATTTTTCGCTCTCCTGGGATATTTAAGGTGGAATGAAGTGGAGGTCTTTGTCAACAGAGCAGCCCTAAACTTTGGGGTGCTTGTGTCTTGCTGATTTTCAATTTTCCCACTTTATCCCCCCATGAGTGGATGTGCCCTATGCTCTCTAAGCTGTGTTTTTTAGATGTTTCAGGACACACCGTACACTTCTCCAGAGTGGCTGTTGGCGATTTACATCCCGCCCATCAGTGTAGCAAGGCTCCCATTTCTCCATGGCCTGTCCTGCATTTCTGGTTTTGACACTTTTTTCAGCATGGCCCTTTTGACCGATGGGAAGCGAGACTTCTTTGTAGCGCTGATTTGCCTTTCCAGGTTGCTTGGTTGGCCAACAAGGGCGTATGCGTTTTTTCCTGAATATATTCAGGAAAAAACGCATACGCCCTTTTTGGCCAAGGGCATCATTGTCAACGTTTTGCCGCTTTTCATGTGCTTTAAAGGCGATTCGAATCTACCTCCTGAAATCTGTTTCCTGCAATTCTGCCTTGATTTCAAATCCTCTTCTTTGCCTTCCCTCAATATATTTGTGGACGAGAGTTATCATTTATAACTCTGCAGGTTTGTGAATTGCAGTGCCCTGAAGCTCCATTTTACAAGTCGCTTTTTTGGGAGCTGGCCGCAAAAGCGCAGGATGGCTTCAGGCCCTGTTCTGGTTCCGGGGGGCAGGCTGAGCCTGTGGTTAATTCTTCTTCCTGATGGGAAAATAGAGTGACCTGTGCCTGTCCCAACACCAAGAGCTAGTCTCTCATTGGTTCCCCGTCTTCCCGATCATCCTCAGGACAAATTGCAACCTGTACGGAACAGGAGGTTAAAGGTGCTGAGGCTCCAAGTAGGGAGATTGCTAGTAAAGTGGCTGGAATGGCGAACCCGAGCACAAGGAGATGAGAAATGAGGTGCGTTTTAGAAACCTTTCCCCATCACACGGTGTACCATCTTCTGGGTTTCTCATGCATGTTTTCGATGTAGGAAGATGCCCTTGAACCTGGAGATTTGGGACCCATGCGATGGGTAGCACGCAGTATTACTTTAAAGGGTCTGCGTTTGCTCACCCAACCTCACCAAACCTCTCAGCCCCAAGAGTGTCCACCCTTATGTCTCATCCAGCTGTGGGTCTAGACATGGTCAATCCAGGTTGCATCACAGCCCCTGAACGAATTGTGTAAGAATTTCTCTGTCTTTCCCTGTCTTTGTTTCATGGGTTTTTAAAAGTAATTTATTTTTATAATGGGGTTTAGCTGCTTTTCACGGCTGTGTTTATGCCGCTTTACACCCACTTGACACACTAACAGAGAGATATCAATACATAGGTTTTAAGATTATTACTAGTCAGATATATTCTTGTGCGGTGAATCGGGCGTGTTGAGTCCAGTTCTCTGAGCAAGGAGTAGGTCTTGTCTATTACATATTGGGTTTATGGAACGGTATCTGAGCTAATTTGAAACTCTTGTTTTATGTATCACCCCACCTCACCTTTCCCGTTAAGCAGCCATAGTGTGTTTTCTGCATGTGTGACTCTGTTCTGTTTTGTAATTCAGTTCAAGTGTAACGGTTTTTACATTCCCTCTATAAGTGACACCTTATGAGAAGTGTCCTTTTCTGTGTGACTTATTTCACTTAGAATCGTCTTACCTAAATCCACTCATCATGCTGCTACTAGCCTTATGACATTGATTTCATGGCTGAGTGATATTCCATTGTACATAAGGACCACAACTTTTTGATCCATTTTTCGCTCTCCTGGGATATTTAAGGTGGAATGAAGTGGAGGTCTTTGTCAACAGAGCAGCCCTAAACTTTGGGGTGC